>NC_079198.1:71148951-71758541 GCF_029499605.1 Hyla sarda | reverse complement strand
AGGCTAGGTTCACACTGTGTTAGGGCTTAGGTTAGGTTCACACTGTGTAGGGCTCAGGCTAGGTTCACACTGTATTAGGGCTTAGGGTAGGTTCACACTGTATTAGGGCTTAGGTTAGGTTCACACTGTGTTGGGGCTTAGGTTAGGTTCACACTGTGTTAGGGCTTAGGATAGGTTCACACTGTGTTAGGGCTTAGGTTAGGTTCACACTGTGTTAGGGCTTAGGTTCACACTGTGTTAGGGCTTAGGTTAGGTTCACACTGTATTAGGGCTTAGGTTAGGTTCACACTGCTTCGGGGCTTAGGTTAGGTTCACACTGTGTTGGGGCTTAGGTTAGGTTCACACTGTGTTAGGGCTTAGGTTAGGTTCACACTGTGTTAGGGCTTAGGATAGGTTCACACTGTGTAGGGCTCAGGCTAGGTTCAGTGTGAACCTAGCCTGAGCCCTACACAGTGTGAACCTATCCTAAGCCCTAACACAGTGTGAACCTAACCTAAGCCCTAACACAGTGTGAACCTAACCTAAGCCCCAACACAGTGTGATAGGGCTTAGGTTAGGTTCACACTGTGTTAGGGCTTAGGTTAGGTTCACACTGTGTTAGGGCTTAGGATAGGTTCACACTGTGTAGGGCTTAGGTTAGGTTCACACTGTGTTAGGGCTTAGGTTAGGTTCACACTGTGTTAGGGCTTAGGTTCACACTGTGTTAGGGCTTAGGTTAGGTTCACACTGTGTTAGGGCTTAGGTTAGGTTCACACTGTGTTAGGGCTTAGGTTAGGTTCACACTGTGTTAGGGCTTAGGTTCACACTGTGTTAGGGCTTAGGTTAGGTTCACACTGTGTTAAGGCTTAGGTTAGGTTCACACTGTGTTAGGGCTTAGGATAGGTTCACACTGTGTTAGGGCTTAGGATAGGTTCACACTGTGTTAGGGCTTAGGTGAGGTTCCCACTGTGTTAGGGCTTAGGCTAGGTTCACACTGTGTTAGGGCTTAGGTTAGGTTCACACTGTGTAGGGCTCAGGCTAGGTTCACACTGTATTAGGGCTTAGGGTAGGTTCACACTGTATTAGGGCTTAGGTTAGGTTCACACTGTGTTGGGGCTTAGGTTAGGTTCACACTGTGTTAGGGCTTAGGATAGGTTCACACTGTGTTAGGGCTTAGGTTAGGTTCACACTGTGTTAGGGCTTAGGTTCACACTGTGTTAGGGCTTAGGTTAGGTTCACACTGTGTTAAGGCTTAGGTTAGGTTCACACTGTGTTAGGGCTTAGGATAGGTTCACACTGTGTTAGGGCTTAGGATAGGTTCACACTGTGTTAGGGCTTAGGTTAGGTTCCCACTGTGTTAGGGCTTAGGCTAGGTTCACACTGTGTTAGGGATTAGGTTAGGTTCACACTGTGTAGGGCTCAGGCTAGGTTCACACTGTATTAGGGCTTAGGGTAAGTTCACACTGTATTAGGGCTTAGGTTAGGTTCACACTGTGTTGGGGCTTAGGTTAGGTTCACACTGTGTTAGGGCTTAGGATAGGTTCACACTGTGTAGGGCTTAGGCTAGGTTCACACTGTGTTAGGGCTTAGGCTAGGTTCACACTGTGTTAGGGCTTAGGTCAGATTCACACTGTATTAGGGCTTAGGTCAGGTTCACACTGTTAGGGCTTAGGTTAGGTTCACACTGTGTTAGGGCTTAGGTTAGGTTCACACTGTGTTAGGGCTTAGGTTAGGTTCACACTGTGTTAGGGCTTAGGTTAGGTTCACACTGTGTAGGGCTTAGGTTAGGTTCACACTGTGTTAGGGCTTAGGTTAGGTTCACACTGTGTTAGGGCTTAGGCTAGGTTCACACTGTGTTAGGGCTTAGGTCAGATTCACACTGTATTAGGTCTTAGGTCAGGTTCACACTGTTAGGGCTTAGGTTAGGTTCACACTGTGTTAGGGCTTAGGTTAGGTTCACACTGTATTAGGACTTAGGTTAGGTTCACACTGTGTTGGGGCTTAGGTTAGATTCACACTGTATTAGGGCTTAGGTTAGGTTCACACTGTATTAGGGCTTAGGTTAGGTTCACACTGTATTAGGGCTTAGGTTAGGTTCACACTGTGTTAGGGCTTAGGCTAGGTTCACACTGTATTAGGGCTTAGGTTAGGTTCACACTGTATTAGGGCTTAGGTTAGGTTCACACTGTGTTGGGGCTTAGGTTAGGTTCACACTGTGTTAGGGCTTAGGATAGGTTCACACTGTGTAGGGCTCAGGCTAGGTTCACACTGTGTTAGGGCTTAGGTTAGGTTCACACTGTGTTAGGGCTTAGGTTAGGTTCACACTGTGTTAGGGCTTAGGTTCACACTGTGTTAGGGCTTAGGTTAGGTTCACACTGTGTTAGGGCTTAGGTTAGGTTCACACTGTGTTAGGGCTTAGGTTCACACTGTGTTAGGGCTTAGGTTCACACTGTGTTAGGGCTTAGGTTAGGTTCACACTGTGTTAAGGCTTAGGTTAGGTTCACACTGTGTTAGGGCTTAGGATAGGTTCACACTGTGTTAGGGCTTAGGATAGGTTCACACTGTGTTAGGGCTTAGGTTAGGTTCCCACTGTGTTAGGGCTTAGGCTAGGTTCACACTGTGTTAGGGCTTAGGTTAGGTTCACACTGTGTAGGGCTCAGGCTAGGTTCACACTGTATTAGGGCTTAGGGTAGGTTCACACTGTATTAGGGCTTAGGTTAGGTTCACACTGTGTTGGGGCTTAGGTTAGGTTCACACTGTGTTAGGGCTTAGGATAGGTTCACACTGTGTTAGGGCTTAGGTTAGGTTCACACTGTGTTAGGGCTTAGGTTCACACTGTGTTAGGGCTTAGGTTAGGTTCACACTGTATTAGGGCTTAGGTTAGGTTCACACTGTGTTGGGGCTTAGGTTAGGTTCACACTGTGTTGGGGCTTAGGTTAGGTTCACACTGTGTTAGGGCTTAGGTTAGGTTCACACTGTGTTAGGGCTTAGGATAGGTTCACACTGTGTAGGGCTCAGGCTAGGTTCAATGTGAACCTAGCCTGAGCCCTACACAGTGTGAACCTATCCTAAGCCCTAACACAGTGTGAACCTAACCTAAGCCCTAACACAGTGTGAACCTAACCTAAGCCCCAACACAGTGTGATAGGGCTTAGGTTAGGTTCACACTGTGTTAGGGCTTAGGTTAGGTTCACACTGTGTTAGGGCTTAGGATAGGTTCACACTGTGTAGGGCTTAGGTTAGGTTCACACTGTGTTAGGGCTTAGGTTAGGTTCACACTGTGTTAGGGCTTAGGTTCACACTGTGTTAGGGCTTAGGTTAGGTTCACACTGTGTTAGGGCTTAGGTTAGGTTCGCACTGTGTTAGGGCTTAGGTTAGGTTCACACTGTATTAGGGCTTAGGCTAGGTTCACACTGTATTAGGGCTTAGGTTAGGTTCACACTGTATTAGGGCTTAGGCTAGGTTCACACTGTGTAGGGCTTATGTTAGGTTCACACTGTGTTAGGGCTTAGGTTAGGTTCACACTGTATTAGGGCTTAGGTTAGGTTCACACTGTATTAGGGCTTAGGCTAGGTTCACACTGTATTAGGGCTTAGGTTAGGTTCACACTGTATTAGGGCTTAGGCTAGGTTCACACTGTGTAGGGCTTATGTTAGGTTCACTCTGTGTTAGGGCTTAGGTTAGGTTCACACTGTATTAGGGCTTAGGTTAGGTTCACACTGTATTAGGGCTTAGGTTAGGTTCACACTGTGTTAGGGCTTAGGTTAGGTTCACACTGTATTAGGGCTTAGGTTAGGTTCACACTGTATTAGGGCTTAGGTTAGGTTCACACTGTATTAGGGCTTAGGCCAGGTTCACACTGTATTAGGGCTTAGGCTAGGTTCACACTGTATTAGGGCTTAGGTTAGGTTCACACTGTATTAGGGCTTAGGCTAGGTTCACACTGTATTAGGGCTTAGGCTAGGTTCACACTGTATTAGGGCTTATGTTAGGTTCACACTGTGTTAGGGCTTAGGTTAGGTTCCACTGTGTTAGGGCTTAGGTTAGGTTCACACTGTTTTAGGGCTTAGGCTAGGTTCACACTGTATTAGGGCTTAGGTTAGGTTCACACTGTATTAGGGCTTAGGCTAGGTTCACACTGTGTAGGGTTTATGTTAGGTTCACACTGTGTTAGGGCTTAGGTTAGGTTCACACTGTATTAGGGCTTAAATTAGGTTCACACTGTATTAGGGCTTAGGCTAGGTTCACACTGTATTAGGGCTTAGGCTAGGTTCACACTGTATTAGGGCTTAGGATAGGTTCACACTGTATTAGGGCTTAGGCTAGGTTCACACTGTATTAGGGCTTAGGCTAGGTTCACACTGTATTAGGGCTTAGGTTAGGTTCACACTGTATTAGGACTTAGGTTAGGTTCACACTGTGTTGGGGCTTAGGTTAGATTCACACTGTATTAGGGCTTAGGTTAGGTTCACACTGTATTAGGGCTTAGGTTAGGTTCACACTGTATTAGGGCTTAGGTTAGGTTCACACTGTATTAGGGCTTAGGTTAGGTTCACACTGTGTTAGGGCTTAGGTTAGGTTCACACTGTATTAGGGCTTAGGTTAGGTTCACACTGTATTAGGGCTTAGGTTAGGTTCACACTGTATTAGGGCTTAGGCCAGGTTCACACTGTATTAGGGCTTAGGCTAGGTTCACACTGTATTAGGGCTTAGGTTAGGTTCACACTGTATTAGGGCTTAGGCTAGGTTCACACTGTATTAGGGCTTAGGCTAGGTTCACACTGTATTAGGGCTTATGTTAGGTTCACACTGTGTTAGGGCTTAGGTTAGGTTCGCACTGTGTTAGGGCTTAGGTTAGGTTCACACTGTATTAGGGCTTAGGCTAGGTTCACACTGTATTAGGGCTTAGGTTAGGTTCACACTGTATTAGGGCTTAGGCTAGGTTCACACTGTGTAGGGCTTATGTTAGGTTCACACTGTGTTAGGGCTTAGGTTAGGTTCACACTGTATTAGGGCTTAGGTTAGGTTCACACTGTATTAGGGCTTAGGCTAGGTTCACACTGTATTAGGGCTTAGGTTAGGTTCACACTGTATTAGGGCTTAGGCTAGGTTCACACTGTGTAGGGCTTATGTTAGGTTCACACTGTGTTAGGGCTTAGGTTAGGTTCACACTGTATTAGGGCTTAGGTTAGGTTCACACTGTGTTAGGGCTTAGGTTAGGTTCACACTGTATTAGGGCTTAGGTTAGGTTCACACTGTATTAGGGCTTAGGTTAGGTTCACACTGTGTTAGGGCTTAGGTTAGGTTCACACTGTATTAGGGCTTAGGTTAGGTTCACACTGTATTAGGGCTTAGGTTAGGTTCACACTGTATTAGGGCTTAGGCCAGGTTCACACTGTATTAGGGCTTAGGCTAGGTTCACACTGTATTAGGGCTTAGGTTAGGTTCACACTGTATTAGGGCTTAGGCTAGGTTCACACTGTATTAGGGCTTAGGCTAGGTTCACACTGTATTAGGGCTTAGGTTAGGTTCACACTGTATTAGGGCTTAGGTTAGGTTCACACTGTATTAGGGCTTAGGCTAGGTTCACACTGTATTAGGGCTTATGTTAGGTTCACACTGTGTTAGGGCTTAGGTTAGGTTCGCACTGTGTTAGGGCTTAGGTTAGGTTCACACTGTATTAGGGCTTAGGCTAGGTTCACACTGTATTAGGGCTTAGGTTAGGTTCACACTGTATTAGGGCTTAGGCTAGGTTCACACTGTGTAGGGCTTATGTTAGGTTCACACTGTGTTAGGGCTTAGGTTAGGTTCACACTGTATTAGGGCTTAGGTTAGGTTCACACTGTATTAGGGCTTAGGCTAGGTTCACACTGTATTAGGGCTTAGGTTAGGTTCACACTGTATTAGGGCTTAGGCTAGGTTCACACTGTGTAGGGCTTATGTTAGGTTCACACTGTGTTAGGGCTTAGGTTAGGTTCACACTGTATTAGGGCTTAGGTTAGGTTCACACTGTATTAGGGCTTAGGTTAGGTTCACACTGTGTTAGGGCTTAGGTTAGGTTCACACTGTATTAGGGCTTAGGTTAGGTTCACACTGTATTAGGGCTTAGGTTAGGTTCACACTGTATTAGGGCTTAGGCCAGGTTCACACTGTATTAGGGCTTAGGCTAGGTTCACACTGTATTAGGGCTTAGGTTAGGTTCACACTGTATTAGGGCTTAGGCTAGGTTCACACTGTATTAGGGCTTAGGCTAGGTTCACACTGTATTAGGGCTTAGGTTAGGTTCACACTGTATTAGGGCTTAGGTTAGGTTCACACTGTGTTAGGGCTTAGGCTAGGTTCACACTGTGTTAGGGCTTAGGTTAGGTTCACACTGTATTAGGGCTTAGGCTAGGTTCACACTGTATTAGGGCTTAGGTTAGGTTCACACTGTATTAGGGCTTAGGTTAGGTTCACACTGTATTAGGGCTTAGGTTAGGTTCACACTGTATTAGGGCTTAGGCCAGGTTCACACTGTATTAGGGCTTAGGCTAGGTTCACACTGTATTAGGGCTTAGGTTAGGTTCACACTGTATTAGGACTTAGGTTAGGTTCACACTGTGTTGGGGCTTAGGTTAGATTCACACTGTATTAGGGCTTAGGTTAGGTTCACACTGTATTAGGGCTTAGGTTAGGTTCACACTGTATTAGGGCTTAGGCTAGGTTCACACTGTATTAGGGCTTAGGCTAGGTTCACACTGTATTAGGGCTTAGGTTAGGTTCACACTGTATTAGGGCTTAGGTTAGGTTCACACTGTGTTAGGGCTTAGGTTAGGTTCACACTGTATTAGGGCTTAGGTTAGGTTCACACTGTATTAGGGCTTAGGTTAGGTTCACACTGTATTAGGGCTTAGGCCAGGTTCACACTGTATTAGGGCTTAGGCTAGGTTCACACTGTATTAGGGCTTAGGTTAGGTTCACACTGTATTAGGGCTTAGGCTAGGTTCACACTGTATTAGGGCTTAGGCTAGGTTCACACTGTATTAGGGCTTAGGTTAGGTTCACACTGTATTAGGGCTTAGGTTAGGTTCACACTGTGTTAGGGCTTAGGCTAGGTTCACACTGTGTTAGGGCTTAGGTTAGGTTCACACTGTATTAGGGCTTAGGCTAGGTTCACACTGTATTAGGGCTTAGGTTAGGTTCACACTGTATTAGGGCTTAGGCCAGGTTCACACTGTATTAGGGCTTAGGCTAGGTTCACACTGTATTAGGGCTTAGGTTAGGTTCACACTGTATTAGGACTTAGGTTAGGTTCACACTGTGTTGGGGCTTAGGTTAGATTCACACTGTATTAGGGCTTAGGTTAGGTTCACACTGTATTAGGGCTTAGGTTAGGTTCACACTGTATTAGGGCTTAGGCTAGGTTCACACTGTATTAGGGCTTAGGCTAGGTTCACACTGTAATAGGGCTTAGGTTAGGTTCACACTGTATTAGGGCTTAGGTTAGGTTCACACTGTGTTGGGGCTTAGGTTAGGTTCACACTGTGTTAGGGCTTAGGATAGGTTCACACTGTGTAGGGCTCAGGCTAGGTTCACACTGTGTTAGGGCTTAGGTTAGGTTCACACTGTGTTAGGGCTTAGGTTAGGTTCACACTGTGTTAGGGCTTAGGTTCACACTGTGTTAGGGCTTAGGTTAGGTTCACACTGTGTTAGGGCTTAGGTTAGGTTCACACTGTGTTAGGGCTTAGGTTCACACTGTGTTAGGGCTTCGGTTCACACTGTGTTAGGGCTTAGGTTAGGTTCACACTGTGTTAAGGCTTAGGTTAGGTTCACACTGTGTTAGGGCTTAGGATAGGTTCACACTGTGTTAGGGCTTAGGATAGGTTCACACTGTGTTAGGGCTTAGGTTAGGTTCCCACTGTGTTAGGGCTTAGGCTAGGTTCACACTGTGTTAGGGCTTAGGTTAGGTTCACACTGTGTAGGGCTCAGGCTAGGTTCACACTGTATTAGGGCTTAGGGTAGGTTCACACTGTATTAGGGCTTAGGTTAGGTTCACACTGTGTTGGGGCTTAGGTTAGGTTCACACTGTGTTAGGGCTTAGGATAGGTTCACACTGTGTTAGGGCTTAGGTTAGGTTCACACTGTGTTAGGGCTTAGGTTCACACTGTGTTAGGGCTTAGGTTAGGTTCACACTGTATTAGGGCTTAGGTTAGTTTCACACTGCTTCGGGGCTTAGGTTAGGTTCACACTGTGTTGGGGCTTAGGTTAGGTTCACACTGTGTTAGGGCTTAGGTTAGGTTCACACTGTGTTAGGGCTTAGGATAGGTTCACACTGTGTAGGGCTCAGGCTAGGTTCAGTGTGAACCTAGCCTGAGCCCTACACAGTGTGAACCTATCCTAAGCCCTAACACAGTGTGAACCTAACCTAAGCCCTAACACAGTGTGAACCTAACCTAAGCCCCAACACAGTGTGATAGGGCTTAGGTTAGGTTCACACTGTGTTAGGGCTTAGGTTAGGTTCACACTGTGTTAGGGCTTAGGATAGGTTCACACTGTGTAGGGCTTAGGTTAGGTTCACACTGTGTTAGGGCTTAGGTTAGGTTCACACTGTGTTAGGGCTTAGGTTCACACTGTGTTAGGGCTTAGGTTAGGTTCACACTGTGTTAGGGCTTAGGTTAGGTTCACACTGTGTTAGGGCTTAGGTTAGGTTCACACTGTGTTAGGGCTTAGGTTCACACTGTGTTAGGGCTTAGGTTAGGTTCACACTGTGTTAAGGCTTAGGTTAGGTTCACACTGTGTTAGGGCTTAGGATAGGTTCACACTGTGTTAGGGCTTAGGATAGGTTCACACTGTGTTAGGGCTTAGGTGAGGTTCCCACTGTGTTAGGGCTTAGGCTAGGTTCACACTGTGTTAGGGCTTAGGTTAGGTTCACACTGTGTAGGGCTCAGGCTAGGTTCACACTGTATTAGGGCTTAGGGTAGGTTCACACTGTATTAGGGCTTAGGTTAGGTTCACACTGTGTTGGGGCT
This sequence comes from Hyla sarda, assembly GCF_029499605.1. Classification (NCBI taxonomy): domain Eukaryota; kingdom Metazoa; phylum Chordata; class Amphibia; order Anura; family Hylidae; genus Hyla; species Hyla sarda. The sequence continues at coordinate 71,749,554 of NC_079198.1, read as the reverse complement.
TAGGTTAGGTTCACACTGTGTTAGGGCTTAGGATAGGTTCACACTGTGTTAGGGCTTAGGTTAGGTTCACACTGTGTTAGGGCTTAGGTTCACACTGTGTTAGGGCTTAGGTTAGGTTCACACTGTGTTAAGGCTTAGGTTAGGTTCACACTGTGTTAGGGCTTAGGATAGGTTCACACTGTGTTAGGGCTTAGGATAGGTTCACACTGTGTTAGGGCTTAGGTTAGGTTCCCACTGTGTTAGGGCTTAGGCTAGGTTCACACTGTGTTAGGGATTAGGTTAGGTTCACACTGTGTAGGGCTCAGGCTAGGTTCACACTGTATTAGGGCTTAGGGTAAGTTCACACTGTATTAGGGCTTAGGTTAGGTTCACACTGTGTTGGGGCTTAGGTTAGGTTCACACTGTGTTAGGGCTTAGGATAGGTTCACACTGTGTAGGGCTTAGGCTAGGTTCACACTGTGTTAGGGCTTAGGCTAGGTTCACACTGTGTTAGGGCTTAGGTCAGATTCACACTGTATTAGGGCTTAGGTCAGGTTCACACTGTTAGGGCTTAGGTTAGGTTCACACTGTGTTAGGGCTTAGGTTAGGTTCACACTGTGTTAGGGCTTAGGTTAGGTTCACACTGTGTTAGGGCTTAGGTTAGGTTCACACTGTGTAGGGCTTAGGTTAGGTTCACACTGTGTTAGGGCTTAGGTTAGGTTCACACTGTGTTAGGGCTTAGGCTAGGTTCACACTGTGTTAGGGCTTAGGTCAGATTCACACTGTATTAGGTCTTAGGTCAGGTTCACACTGTTAGGGCTTAGGTTAGGTTCACACTGTGTTAGGGCTTAGGTTAGGTTCACACTGTATTAGGACTTAGGTTAGGTTCACACTGTGTTGGGGCTTAGGTTAGATTCACACTGTATTAGGGCTTAGGTTAGGTTCACACTGTATTAGGGCTTAGGTTAGGTTCACACTGTATTAGGGCTTAGGTTAGGTTCACACTGTGTTAGGGCTTAGGCTAGGTTCACACTGTATTAGGGCTTAGGTTAGGTTCACACTGTATTAGGGCTTAGGTTAGGTTCACACTGTGTTGGGGCTTAGGTTAGGTTCACACTGTGTTAGGGCTTAGGATAGGTTCACACTGTGTAGGGCTCAGGCTAGGTTCACACTGTGTTAGGGCTTAGGTTAGGTTCACACTGTGTTAGGGCTTAGGTTAGGTTCACACTGTGTTAGGGCTTAGGTTCACACTGTGTTAGGGCTTAGGTTAGGTTCACACTGTGTTAGGGCTTAGGTTAGGTTCACACTGTGTTAGGGCTTAGGTTCACACTGTGTTAGGGCTTAGGTTCACACTGTGTTAGGGCTTAGGTTAGGTTCACACTGTGTTAAGGCTTAGGTTAGGTTCACACTGTGTTAGGGCTTAGGATAGGTTCACACTGTGTTAGGGCTTAGGATAGGTTCACACTGTGTTAGGGCTTAGGTTAGGTTCCCACTGTGTTAGGGCTTAGGCTAGGTTCACACTGTGTTAGGGCTTAGGTTAGGTTCACACTGTGTAGGGCTCAGGCTAGGTTCACACTGTATTAGGGCTTAGGGTAGGTTCACACTGTATTAGGGCTTAGGTTAGGTTCACACTGTGTTGGGGCTTAGGTTAGGTTCACACTGTGTTAGGGCTTAGGATAGGTTCACACTGTGTTAGGGCTTAGGTTAGGTTCACACTGTGTTAGGGCTTAGGTTCACACTGTGTTAGGGCTTAGGTTAGGTTCACACTGTATTAGGGCTTAGGTTAGGTTCACACTGTGTTGGGGCTTAGGTTAGGTTCACACTGTGTTGGGGCTTAGGTTAGGTTCACACTGTGTTAGGGCTTAGGTTAGGTTCACACTGTGTTAGGGCTTAGGATAGGTTCACACTGTGTAGGGCTCAGGCTAGGTTCAATGTGAACCTAGCCTGAGCCCTACACAGTGTGAACCTATCCTAAGCCCTAACACAGTGTGAACCTAACCTAAGCCCTAACACAGTGTGAACCTAACCTAAGCCCCAACACAGTGTGATAGGGCTTAGGTTAGGTTCACACTGTGTTAGGGCTTAGGTTAGGTTCACACTGTGTTAGGGCTTAGGATAGGTTCACACTGTGTAGGGCTTAGGTTAGGTTCACACTGTGTTAGGGCTTAGGTTAGGTTCACACTGTGTTAGGGCTTAGGTTCACACTGTGTTAGGGCTTAGGTTAGGTTCACACTGTGTTAGGGCTTAGGTTAGGTTCGCACTGTGTTAGGGCTTAGGTTAGGTTCACACTGTATTAGGGCTTAGGCTAGGTTCACACTGTATTAGGGCTTAGGTTAGGTTCACACTGTATTAGGGCTTAGGCTAGGTTCACACTGTGTAGGGCTTATGTTAGGTTCACACTGTGTTAGGGCTTAGGTTAGGTTCACACTGTATTAGGGCTTAGGTTAGGTTCACACTGTATTAGGGCTTAGGCTAGGTTCACACTGTATTAGGGCTTAGGTTAGGTTCACACTGTATTAGGGCTTAGGCTAGGTTCACACTGTGTAGGGCTTATGTTAGGTTCACTCTGTGTTAGGGCTTAGGTTAGGTTCACACTGTATTAGGGCTTAGGTTAGGTTCACACTGTATTAGGGCTTAGGTTAGGTTCACACTGTGTTAGGGCTTAGGTTAGGTTCACACTGTATTAGGGCTTAGGTTAGGTTCACACTGTATTAGGGCTTAGGTTAGGTTCACACTGTATTAGGGCTTAGGCCAGGTTCACACTGTATTAGGGCTTAGGCTAGGTTCACACTGTATTAGGGCTTAGGTTAGGTTCACACTGTATTAGGGCTTAGGCTAGGTTCACACTGTATTAGGGCTTAGGCTAGGTTCACACTGTATTAGGGCTTATGTTAGGTTCACACTGTGTTAGGGCTTAGGTTAGGTTCGCACTGTGTTAGGGCTTAGGTTAGGTTCACACTGTATTAGGGCTTAGGCTAGGTTCACACTGTATTAGGGCTTAGGTTAGGTTCACACTGTATTAGGGCTTAGGCTAGGTTCACACTGTGTAGGGTTTATGTTAGGTTCACACTGTGTTAGGGCTTAGGTTAGGTTCACACTGTATTAGGGCTTAAATTAGGTTCACACTGTATTAGGGCTTAGGCTAGGTTCACACTGTATTAGGGCTTAGGCTAGGTTCACACTGTATTAGGGCTTAGGTTAGGTTCACACTGTATTAGGGCTTAGGCTAGGTTCACACTGTATTAGGGCTTAGGCTAGGTTCACACTGTATTAGGGCTTAGGTTAGGTTCACACTGTATTAGGACTTAGGTTAGGTTCACACTGTGTTGGGGCTTAGGTTAGATTCACACTGTATTAGGGCTTAGGTTAGGTTCACACTGTATTAGGGCTTAGGTTAGGTTCACACTGTATTAGGGCTTAGGTTAGGTTCACACTGTATTAGGGCTTAGGTTAGGTTCACACTGTGTTAGGGCTTAGGTTAGGTTCACACTGTATTAGGGCTTAGGTTAGGTTCACACTGTATTAGGGCTTAGGTTAGGTTCACACTGTATTAGGGCTTAGGCCAGGTTCACACTGTATTAGGGCTTAGGCTAGGTTCACACTGTATTAGGGCTTAGGTTAGGTTCACACTGTATTAGGGCTTAGGCTAGGTTCACACTGTATTAGGGCTTAGGCTAGGTTCACACTGTATTAGGGCTTATGTTAGGTTCACACTGTGTTAGGGCTTAGGTTAGGTTCGCACTGTGTTAGGGCTTAGGTTAGGTTCACACTGTATTAGGGCTTAGGCTAGGTTCACACTGTATTAGGGCTTAGGTTAGGTTCACACTGTATTAGGGCTTAGGCTAGGTTCACACTGTGTAGGGCTTATGTTAGGTTCACACTGTGTTAGGGCTTAGGTTAGGTTCACACTGTATTAGGGCTTAGGTTAGGTTCACACTGTATTAGGGCTTAGGCTAGGTTCACACTGTATTAGGGCTTAGGTTAGGTTCACACTGTATTAGGGCTTAGGCTAGGTTCACACTGTGTAGGGCTTATGTTAGGTTCACACTGTGTTAGGGCTTAGGTTAGGTTCACACTGTATTAGGGCTTAGGTTAGGTTCACACTGTATTAGGGCTTAGGTTAGGTTCACACTGTGTTAGGGCTTAGGTTAGGTTCACACTGTATTAGGGCTTAGGTTAGGTTCACACTGTATTAGGGCTTAGGTTAGGTTCACACTGTATTAGGGCTTAGGCCAGGTTCACACTGTATTAGGGCTTAGGCTAGGTTCACACTGTATTAGGGCTTAGGTTAGGTTCACACTGTATTAGGGCTTAGGCTAGGTTCACACTGTATTAGGGCTTAGGCTAGGTTCACACTGTATTAGGGCTTAGGTTAGGTTCACACTGTATTAGGGCTTAGGTTAGGTTCACACTGTATTAGGGCTTAGGCTAGGTTCACACTGTATTAGGGCTTATGTTAGGTTCACACTGTGTTAGGGCTTAGGTTAGGTTCGCACTGTGTTAGGGCTTAGGTTAGGTTCACACTGTATTAGGGCTTAGGCTAGGTTCACACTGTATTAGGGCTTAGGTTAGGTTCACACTGTATTAGGGCTTAGGCTAGGTTCACACTGTGTAGGGCTTATGTTAGGTTCACACTGTGTTAGGGCTTAGGTTAGGTTCACACTGTATTAGGGCTTAGGTTAGGTTCACACTGTATTAGGGCTTAGGCTAGGTTCACACTGTATTAGGGCTTAGGTTAGGTTCACACTGTATTAGGGCTTAGGCTAGGTTCACACTGTGTAGGGCTTATGTTAGGTTCACACTGTGTTAGGGCTTAGGTTAGGTTCACACTGTATTAGGGCTTAGGTTAGGTTCACACTGTATTAGGGCTTAGGTTAGGTTCACACTGTGTTAGGGCTTAGGTTAGGTTCACACTGTATTAGGGCTTAGGTTAGGTTCACACTGTATTAGGGCTTAGGTTAGGTTCACACTGTATTAGGGCTTAGGCCAGGTTCACACTGTATTAGGGCTTAGGCTAGGTTCACACTGTATTAGGGCTTAGGTTAGGTTCACACTGTATTAGGGCTTAGGCTAGGTTCACACTGTATTAGGGCTTAGGCTAGGTTCACACTGTATTAGGGCTTAGGTTAGGTTCACACTGTATTAGGGCTTAGGTTAGGTTCACACTGTGTTAGGGCTTAGGCTAGGTTCACACTGTGTTAGGGCTTAGGTTAGGTTCACACTGTATTAGGGCTTAGGCTAGGTTCACACTGTATTAGGGCTTAGGTTAGGTTCACACTGTATTAGGGCTTAGGTTAGGTTCACACTGTATTAGGGCTTAGGTTAGGTTCACACTGTATTAGGGCTTAGGCCAGGTTCACACTGTATTAGGGCTTAGGCTAGGTTCACACTGTATTAGGGCTTAGGTTAGGTTCACACTGTATTAGGACTTAGGTTAGGTTCACACTGTGTTGGGGCTTAGGTTAGATTCACACTGTATTAGGGCTTAGGTTAGGTTCACACTGTATTAGGGCTTAGGTTAGGTTCACACTGTATTAGGGCTTAGGCTAGGTTCACACTGTATTAGGGCTTAGGCTAGGTTCACACTGTATTAGGGCTTAGGTTAGGTTCACACTGTATTAGGGCTTAGGTTAGGTTCACACTGTGTTAGGGCTTAGGTTAGGTTCACACTGTATTAGGGCTTAGGTTAGGTTCACACTGTATTAGGGCTTAGGTTAGGTTCACACTGTATTAGGGCTTAGGCCAGGTTCACACTGTATTAGGGCTTAGGCTAGGTTCACACTGTATTAGGGCTTAGGTTAGGTTCACACTGTATTAGGGCTTAGGCTAGGTTCACACTGTATTAGGGCTTAGGCTAGGTTCACACTGTATTAGGGCTTAGGTTAGGTTCACACTGTATTAGGGCTTAGGTTAGGTTCACACTGTGTTAGGGCTTAGGCTAGGTTCACACTGTGTTAGGGCTTAGGTTAGGTTCACACTGTATTAGGGCTTAGGCTAGGTTCACACTGTATTAGGGCTTAGGTTAGGTTCACACTGTATTAGGGCTTAGGCCAGGTTCACACTGTATTAGGGCTTAGGCTAGGTTCACACTGTATTAGGGCTTAGGTTAGGTTCACACTGTATTAGGACTTAGGTTAGGTTCACACTGTGTTGGGGCTTAGGTTAGATTCACACTGTATTAGGGCTTAGGTTAGGTTCACACTGTATTAGGGCTTAGGTTAGGTTCACACTGTATTAGGGCTTAGGCTAGGTTCACACTGTATTAGGGCTTAGGCTAGGTTCACACTGTATTAGGGCTTAGGTTAGGTTCACACTGTATTAGGGCTTAGGTTAGGTTCACACTGTGTTGGGGCTTAGGTTAGGTTCACACTGTGTTAGGGCTTAGGATAGGTTCACACTGTGTAGGGCTCAGGCTAGGTTCACACTGTGTTAGGGCTTAGGTTAGGTTCACACTGTGTTAGGGCTTAGGTTAGGTTCACACTGTGTTAGGGCTTAGGTTCACACTGTGTTAGGGCTTAGGTTAGGTTCACACTGTGTTAGGGCTTAGGTTAGGTTCACACTGTGTTAGGGCTTAGGTTCACACTGTGTTAGGGCTTCGGTTCACACTGTGTTAGGGCTTAGGTTAGGTTCACACTGTGTTAAGGCTTAGGTTAGGTTCACACTGTGTTAGGGCTTAGGATAGGTTCACACTGTGTTAGGGCTTAGGATAGGTTCACACTGTGTTAGGGCTTAGGTTAGGTTCCCACTGTGTTAGGGCTTAGGCTAGGTTCACACTGTGTTAGGGCTTAGGTTAGGTTCACACTGTGTAGGGCTCAGGCTAGGTTCACACTGTATTAGGGCTTAGGGTAGGTTCACACTGTATTAGGGCTTAGGTTAGGTTCACACTGTGTTGGGGCTTAGGTTAGGTTCACACTGTGTTAGGGCTTAGGATAGGTTCACACTGTGTTAGGGCTTAGGTTAGGTTCACACTGTGTTAGGGCTTAGGTTCACACTGTGTTAGGGCTTAGGTTAGGTTCACACTGTATTAGGGCTTAGGTTAGGTTCACACTGTGTTGGGGCTTAGGTTAGGTTCACACTGTGTTGGGGCTTAGGTTAGGTTCACACTGTGTTAGGGCTTAGGTTAGGTTCACACTGTGTTAGGGCTTAGGATAGGTTCACACTGTGTAGGGCTCAGGCTAGGTTCAGTGTGAACCTAGCCTGAGCCCTACACAGTGTGAACCTATCCTAAGCCCTAACACAGTGTGAACCTAACCTAAGCCCTAACACAGTGTGAACCTAACCTAAGCCCCAACACAGTGTGATAGGGCTTAGGTTAGGTTCACACTGTGTTAGGGCTTAGGTTAGGTTCACACTGTGTTAGGGCTTAGGATAGGTTCACACTGTGTAGGGCTTAGGTTAGGTTCACACTGTGTTAGGGCTTAGGTTAGGTTCACACTGTGTTAGGGCTTAGGTTCACACTGTGTTAGGGCTTAGGTTAGGTTCACACTGTGTTAGGGCTTAGGTTAGGTTCACACTGTGTTAGGGCTTAGGTTAGGTTCACACTGTGTTAGGGCTTAGGTTCACACTGTGTTAGGGCTTAGGTTAGGTTCACACTGTGTTAAGGCTTAGGTTAGGTTCACACTGTGTTAGGGCTTAGGATAGGTTCACACTGTGTTAGGGCTTAGGATAGGTTCACACTGTGTTAGGGCTTAGGTTAGGTTCCCACTGTGTTAGGGCTTAGGCTAGGTTCACACTGTGTTAGGGCTTAGGTTAGGTTCACACTGTGTAGGGCTCAGGCTAGGTTCACACTGTATTAGGGCTTAGGGTAGGTTCACACTGTATTAGGGCTTAGGTTAGGTTCACACTGTGTTGGGGCTTAGGTTAGGTTCACACTGTGTTAGGGCTTAGGATAGGTTCACACTGTGTTAGGGCTTAGGTTAGGTTCACACTGTGTTAGGGCTTAGGTTCACACTGTGTTAGGGCTTAGGTTAGGTTCACACTGTGTTAAGGCTTAGGTTAGGTTCACACTGTGTTAGGGCTTAGGATAGGTTCACACTGTGTTAGGGCTTAGGATAGGTTCACACTGTGTTAGGGCTTAGGTTAGGTTCCCACTGTGTTAGGGCTTAGGCTAGGTTCACACTGTGTTAGGGATTAGGTTAGGTTCACACTGTGTAGGGCTCAGGCTAGGTTCACACTGTATTAGGGCTTAGGGTAAATTCACACTGTATTAGGGCTTAGGTTAGGTTCACACTGTGTTGGGGCTTAGGTTAGGTTCACACTGTGTTAGGGCTTAGGATAGGTTCACACTGTGTAGGGCTTAGGCTAGGTTCACACTGTGTTAGGGCTTAGGCTAGGTTCACACTGTGTTAGGGCTTAGGTCAGATTCACACTGTATTAGGGCTTAGGTCAGGTTCACACTGTTAGGGCTTAGGTTAGGTTCACACTGTGTTAGGGCTTAGGTTAGGTTCACACTGTGTTAGGGCTTAGGTTAGGTTCACACTGTGTTAGGGCTTAGGTTAGGTTCACACTGTGTAGGGCTTAGGTTAGGTTCACACTGTGTTAGGGCTTAGGTTAGGTTCACACTGTGTTAGGGCTTAGGCTAGGTTCACACTGTGTTAGGGCTTAGGTCAGATTCACACTGTATTAGGTCTTAGGTCAGGTTCACACTGTTAGGGCTTAGGTTAGGTTCACACTGTGTTAGGGCTTAGGTTAGGTTCACACTGTATTAGGACTTAGGTTAGGTTCACACTGTGTTGGGGCTTAGGTTAGATTCACACTGTATTAGGGCTTAGGTTAGGTTCACACTGTATTAGGGCTTAGGTTAGGTTCACACTGTATTAGGGCTTAGGTTAGGTTCACACTGTGTTAGGGCTTAGGCTAGGTTCACACTGTATTAGGGCTTAGGTTAGGTTCACACTGTATTAGGGCTTAGGTTAGGTTCACACTGTGTTGGGGCTTAGGTTAGGTTCACACTGTGTTAGGGCTTAGGATAGGTTCACACTGTGTAGGGCTCAGGCTAGGTTCACACTGTGTTAGGGCTTAGGTTAGGTTCACACTGTGTTAGGGCTTAGGTTAGGTTCACACTGTGTTAGGGCTTAGGTTCACACTGTGTTAGGGCTTAGGTTAGGTTCACACTGTGTTAGGGCTTAGGTTAGGTTCACACTGTGTTAGGGCTTAGGTTCACACTGTGTTAGGGCTTAGGTTCACACTGTGTTAGGGCTTAGGTTAGGTTCACACTGTGTTAAGGCTTAGGTTAGGTTCACACTGTGTTAGGGCTTAGGATAGGTTCACACTGTGTTAGGGCTTAGGATAGGTTCACACTGTGTTAGGGCTTAGGTTAGGTTCCCACTGTGTTAGGGCTTAGGCTAGGTTCACACTGTGTTAGGGCTTAGGTTAGGTTCACACTGTGTAGGGCTCAGGCTAGGTTCACACTGTATTAGGGCTTAGGGTAGGTTCACACTGTATTAGGGCTTAGGTTAGGTTCACACTGTGTTGGGGCTTAGGTTAGGTTCACACTGTGTTAGGGCTTAGGATAGGTTCACACTGTGTTAGGGCTTAGGTTAGGTTCACACTGTGTTAGGGCTTAGGTTCACACTGTGTTAGGGCTTAGGTTAGGTTCACACTGTATTAGGGCTTAGGTTAGGTTCACACTGTGTTGGGGCTTAGGTTAGGTTCACACTGTGTTGGGGCTTAGGTTAGGTTCACACTGTGTTAGGGCTTAGGTTAGGTTCACACTGTGTTAGGGCTTAGGATAGGTTCACACTGTGTAGGGCTCAGGCTAGGTTCAATGTGAACCTAGCCTGAGCCCTACACAGTGTGAACCTATCCTAAGCCCTAACACAGTGTGAACCTAACCTAAGCCCTAACACAGTGTGAACCTAACCTAAGCCCCAACACAGTGTGATAGGGCTTAGGTTAGGTTCATACTGTGTTAGGGCTTAGGTTAGGTTCACACTGTGTTAGGGCTTAGGATAGGTTCACACTGTGTAGGGCTTAGGTTAGGTTCACACTGTGTTAGGGCTTAGGTTAGGTTCACACTGTGTTAGGGCTTAGGTTCACACTGTGTTAGGGCTTAGGTTAGGTTCACACTGTGTTAGGGCTTAGGTTAGGTTCACACTGTGTTAGGGCTTAGGTTAGGTTCACACTGTGTTAGGGCTTAGGTTCACACTGTGTTAGGGCTTAGGTTAGGTTCACACTGTGTTAAGGCTTAGGTTAGGTTCACACTGTGTTAGGGCTTAGGATAGGTTCACACTGTGTTAGGGCTTAGGATAGGTTCACACTGTGTTAGGGCTTAGGTTAGGTTCCCACTGTGTTAGGGCTTAGGCTAGGTTCACACTGTGTTAGGGCTTAGGTTAGGTTCACACTGTGTAGGGCTCAGGCTAGGTTCACACTGTATTAGGGCTTAGGGTAGGTTCACACTGTATTAGGGCTTAGGTTAGGTTCACACTGTGTTGGGGCTTAGGTTAGGTTCACACTGTGTTAGGGCTTAGGATAGGTTCACACTGTGTTAGGGCTTAGGTTAGGTTCACACTGTGTTAGGGCTTAGGTTCACACTGTGTTAGGGCTTAGGTTAGGTTCACACTGTGTTAAGGCTTAGGTTAGGTTCACACTGTGTTAGGGCTTAGGATAGGTTCACACTGTGTTAGGGCTTAGGATAGGTTCACACTGTGTTAGGGCTTAGGTTAGGTTCCCACTGTGTTAGGGCTTAGGCTAGGTTCACACTGTGTTAGGGATTAGGTTAGGTTCACACTGTGTAGGGCTCAGGCTAGGTTCACACTGTATTAGGGCTTAGGGTAAGTTCACACTGTATTAGGGCTTAGGTTAGGTTCACACTGTGTTGGGGCTTAGGTTAGGTTCACACTGTGTTAGGGCTTAGGATAGGTTCACACTGTGTAGGGCTTAGGCTAGGTTCACACTGTGTTAGGGCTTAGGCTAGGTTCACACTGTGTTAGGGCTTAGGTCAGATTCACACTGTATTAGGGCTTAGGTCAGGTTCACACTGTTAGGGCTTAGGTTAGGTTCACACTGTGTTAGGGCTTAGGTTAGGTTCACACTGTGTTAGGGCTTAGGTTAGGTTCACACTGTGTTAGGGCTTAGGTTAGGTTCACACTGTGTAGGGCTTAGGTTAGGTTCACACTGTGTTAGGGCTTAGGTTAGGTTCACACTGTGTTAGGGCTTAGGCTAGGTTCACACTGTGTTAGGGCTTAGGTCAGATTCACACTGTATTAGGTCTTAGGTCAGGTTCACACTGTTAGGGCTTAGGTTAGGTTCACACTGTGTTAGGGCTTAGGTTAGGTTCACACTGTGTTAGGGCTTAGGTTAGGTTCACACTGTGTTAGGGCTTAGGTTAGGTTCACACTGTGTTAGGGCTTAGGTTAGGTTCACACTGTGTTAGGGCTTAGGATAGGTTCACACTGTGTTAGGGCTTAGGTTAGGTTCACACTGTGTTAGGGCTTAGGCTAGGTTCACACTGTGTTAGGGCTTAGGTTAGGTTCACACTGTTAGGGCTTAGGTTAGGTTCACACTGTGTAGGGCTTAGGTTAGGTTCACACTGTGTTAGGGCTTAGGATAGGTTCACACTGTGTTAGGGCTTAGGATAGGTTCACACTGTGTTAGGGCTTAGGATAGGTTCACACTGTGTTAGGGCTTAGGTTAGGTTCACACTGTATTAGGGCTTAGGTTAGGTTCACACTGTGTTGGGGCTTAGGTTAGGTTCACACTGTATTAGGGCTTAGGTTAGGTTCACACTGTATTAGGGCTTAGGTTAGGTTCACACTGTATTAGGGCTTAGGCTAGGTTCACACTGTATTAGGGCTTAGGCAAGGTTCACACTGTATTAGGGCTTAGGTTAGGTTCACACTGTATTAGGGCTTAGGTTAGGTTCACACTGTGTTGGGGCTTAGGTTAGGTTCACACTGTGCTAGGGCTTAGGCTAGGTTCACACTGTGTTAGGGCTTAGGTTAGGTTCACACTGTATTAGGGCTTAGGCTAGGTTCACACTGTATTAGGGCTTAGGTTAGGTTCACACTGTATTAGGGCTTAGGTTAGGTTCACACTGTATTAGGGCTTAGGTTAGGTTCACACTGTATTAGGGCTTAGGCCAGGTTCACACTGTATTAGGGCTTAGGCTAGGTTCACACTGTATTAGGGCTTAGGTTAGGTTCACACTGTATTAGGACTTAGGTTAGGTTCACACTGTGTTGGGGCTTAGGTTAGATTAACACTGTATTAGGGCTTAGGTTAGGTTCACACTGTATTAGGGCTTAGGTTAGGTTCACACTGTATTAGGGCGTAGGCTAGGTTCACACTGTATTAGGGCTTAGGCTAGGTTCACACTGTATTAGGGCTTAGGTTAGGTTCACACTGTATTAGGGCTTAGGTTAGGTTCACACTGTGTTGGGGCTTAGGTTAGGTTCACACTGTGTTAGGGCTTAGGATAGGTTCACACTGTGTAGGGCTCAGGCTAGGTTCACACTGTGTTAGGGCTTAGGTTAGGTTCACACTGTATTAGGGCTTAGGTTAGGTTCACACTGTATTAGGGCTTAGGCCAGGTTCACACTGTATTAGGGCTTAGGCTAGGTTCACACTGTATTAGGGCTTAGGTTAGGTTCACACTGTATTAGGACTTAGGTTAGGTTCACACTGTGTTGGGGCTTAGGTTAGATTCACACTGTATTAGGGCTTAGATTAGGTTCACACTGTATTAGGGCTTAGGTTAGGTTCACACTGTATTAGGGCTTAGGCTACGTTCACACTGTATTAGGGCTTAGGCTAGGTTCACACTGTATTAGGGCTTAGGTTAGGTTCACACTGTATTAGGGCTTAGGTTAGGTTCACACTGTGTTGGGGCTTAGGTTAGGTTCACACTGTGTTAGGGCTTAGGATAGGTTCACACTGTGTAGGGCTCAGGCTAGGTTCACACTGTGTTAGGGCTTAGGTTAGGTTCACACTGTATTAGGGCTTAGGTTAGGTTCACACTGTATTAGGGCTTAGGCCAGGTTCACACTGTATTAGGGCTTAGGCTAGGTTCACACTGTATTAGGGCTTAGGTTAGGTTCACACTGTATTAGGACTTAGGTTAGGTTCACACTGTGTTGGGGCTTAGGTTAGATTCACACTGTATTAGGGCTTAGATTAGGTTCACACTGTATTAGGGCTTAGGTTAGGTTCACACTGTATTAGGGCTTAGGCTAGGTTCACACTGTATTAGGGCTTAGGCTAGGTTCACACTGTATTAGGGCTTAGGTTAGGTTCACACTGTATTAGGGCTTAGGTTAGGTTCACACTGTGTTGGGGCTTAGGTTAGGTTCACACTGTGTTAGGGCTTAGGATAGGTTCACACTGTGTAGGGCTCAGGCTAGGTTCACACTGTGTTAGGGCTTAGGTTAGGTTCACACTGTGTTAGGGCTTAGGTTAGGTTCACACTGTGTTAGGGCTTAGGTTAGGTTCACACTGTGTTAGGGCTTAGGTTCACACTGTGTTAGGGCTTAGGCTAGGTTCACACTGTGTTAGGGCTTAGGCTAGGTTCACACTGTGTTAGGGCTTAGGTCAGATTCACACTGTATTAGGGCTTAGGTCAGGTTCACACTGTTAGGGCTTAGGTTAGGTTCACACTGTATTAGGGCTTAGGTCAGGTTCACACTGTTAGGGCTTAGGTTAGGTTCACACTGTATTAGGGCTTAGGTTAGGTTCACACTGTATTAGGGCTTAGGTTAGGTTCACACTGTATTAGGGCTTAGGCTAGGTTCACACTGTATTAGGGCTTAGGCAAGGTTCACACTGTATTAGGGCTTAGGTTAGGTTCACACTGTATTAGGGCTTAGGTTAGGTTCACACTGTGTTGGGGCTTAGGTTAGGTTCACACTGTGTTAGGGCTTAGGCTAGGTTCACACTGTGTTAGGGCTTAGGTTAGGTTCACACTGTATTAGGGCTTAGGCTAGGTTCACACTGTATTAGGGCTTAGGTTAGATTCACACTGTATTAGGGCTTAGGTTAGGTTCACACTGTATTAGGGCTTAGGTTAGGTTCACACTGTATTAGGGCTTAGGCTAGGTTCACACTGTATTAGGGCTTAGGCTAGGTTCACACTGTATTAGGGCTTAGGTTAGGTTCACACTGTATTAGGGCTTAGGTTAGGTTCACACTGTGTTGGGGCTTAGGTTAGGTTCACACTGTGTTAGGGCTTAGGATAGGTTCACACTGTGTAGGGCTCAGGCTAGGTTCACACTGTGTTAGGGCTTAGGTTAGGTTCACACTGTATTAGGGCTTAGGTTAGGTTCACACTGTATTAGGGCTTAGGCCAGGTTCACACTGTATTAGGGCTTAGGCTAGGTTCACACTGTATTAGGGCTTAGGTTAGGTTCACACTGTATTAGGACTTAGGTTAGGTTCACACTGTGTTGGGGCTTAGGTTAGATTCACACTGTATTAGGGCTTAGATTAGGTTCACACTGTATTAGGGCTTAGGTTAGGTTCACACTGTATTAGGGCTTAGGCTAGGTTCACACTGTATTAGGGCTTAGGCTAGGTTCACACTGTATTAGGGCTTAGGTTAGGTTCACACTGTATTAGGGCTTAGGTTAGGTTCACACTGTATTAGGGCTTAGGTTAGGTTCACACTGTGTTGGGGCTTAGGTTAGGTTCACACTGTGTTAGGGCTTAGGATAGGTTCACACTGTGTTAGGGCTTAGGTTAGGTTCACACTGTATTAGGGCTTAGGCTAGGTTCACACTGTATTAGGGCTTAGGTTAGATTCACACTGTATTAGGGCTTAGGTTAGGTTCACACTGTATTAGGGCTTAGGTTAGGTTCACACTGTATTAGGGCTTAGGCTAGGTTCACACTGTATTAGGGCTTAGGCTAGGTTCACACTGTATTAGGGCTTAGGTTAGGTTCACACTGTATTAGGGCTTAGGTTAGGTTCACACTGTGTTGGGGCTTAGGTTAGGTTCACACTGTGTTAGGGCTTAGGATAGGTTCACACTGTGTAGGGCTCAGGCTAGGTTCACACTGTGTTAGGGCTTAGGTTAGGTTCACACTGTATTAGGGCTTAGGTTAGGTTCACACTGTATTAGGGCTTAGGCCAGGTTCACACTGTATTAGGGCTTAGGCTAGGTTCACACTGTATTAGGGCTTAGGTTAGGTTCACACTGTATTAGGACTTAGGTTAGGTTCACACTGTGTTGGGGCTTAGGTTAGATTCACACTGTATTAGGGCTTAGATTAGGTTCACACTGTATTAGGGCTTAGGTTAGGTTCACACTGTATTAGGGCTTAGGCTAGGTTCACACTGTATTAGGGCTTAGGCTAGGTTCACACTGTATTAGGGCTTAGGTTAGGTTCACACTGTATTAGGGCTTAGGTTAGGTTCACACTGTATTAGGGCTTAGGTTAGGTTCACACTGTGTTGGGGCTTAGGTTAGGTTCACACTGTGTTAGGGCTTAGGATAGGTTCACACTGTGTAGGGCTCAGGCTAGGTTCACACTGTGTTAGGGCTTAGGTTAGGTTCACACTGTGTTAGGGCTTAGGTTAGGTTCACACTGTGTTAGGGCTTAGGTTAGGTTCACACTGTGTTAGGGCTTAGGTTCACACTGTGTTAGGGCTTAGGCTAGGTTCACACTGTGTTAGGGCTTAGGCTAGGTTCACACTGTGTTAGGGCTTAGGTCAGATTCACACTGTATTATGGCTTAGGTCAGGTTCACACTGTTAGGGCTTAGGTTAGGTTCACACTGTGTTAGGGCTTAGGTTAGGTTCACACTGTGTTAGGGCTTAGGTTAGGTTCACACTGTGTAGGGCTTAGGTTAGGTTCACACTGTGTTAGGGCTTAGGTTAGGTTCACACTGTGTTAGGGCTTAGGCTAGGTTCACACTGTGTTAGGGCTTAGGTCAGATTCACACTGTGTTAGGGCTTAGGTTAGGTTCACACTGTGTTAGGGCTTAGGTTAGGTTCACACTGTGTTAGGGCTTAGGTTAGGTTCACACTGTGTTAGGGCTTAGGTTAGGTTCACACTGTGTTAGGGCTTAGGTTAGGTTCACACTGTGTAGGGCTTAGGTTAGGTTCACACTGTATTAGGTCTTAGGTCAGGTTCACACTGTTAGGGCTTAGGTTAGGTTCACACTGTGTTGGGGCTTAGGTTAGGTTCACACTGTGTTAGGGCTTAGGATAGGTTCACACTGTGTAGGGCTTAGGCTAGGTTCACACTGTGTTAGGGCTTAGGCTAGGTTCACACTGTGTTAGGGCTTAGGTCAGATTCACACTGTATTAGGGCTTAGGTCAGGTTCACACTGTTAGGGCTTAGGTTAGGTTCACACTGTGTTAGGGCTTAGGTTAGGTTCACACTGTGTTAGGGCTTAGGTTAGGTTCACACTGTGTAGGGCTTAGGTTAGGTTCACACTGTATTAGGTCTTAGGTCAGGTTCACACTGTTAGGGCTTAGGTTAGGTTCACACTGTGTTAGGGCTTAGGTTAGGTTCACACTGTGTTAGGGCTTAGGTTAGGTTCACACTGTGTTAGGGCTTAGGTTAGGTTCACACTGTGTTAGGGCTTAGGTTAGGTTCACACTGTGTTAGGGCTTAGGTTAGGTTCACACTGTGTTAGGGCTTAGGATAGGTTCACACTGTGTTAGGGCTTAGGATAGGTTCACACTGTGTTAGGGCTTAGGTTAGGTTCACACTGTGTTAGGGCTTAGGCTAGGTTCACACTGTGTTAGGGCTTAGGTTAGGTTCACACTGTGTTAGGGCTTAGGTTAGGTTCACACTGTGTAGGGCTTAGGTTAGGTTCACACTGTGTTAGGGCTTAGGATAGGTTCACACTGTGTTAGTGCTTAGGTTAGGTTCACACTGTGTTAGGGCTTAGGTTAGGTTCACACTGTGTTAGGGCTTAGGTTAGCTTCCCACTGTGTTAGGGCTTAGGCTAGGTTCCCACTGTGTTAGGGCTTAGGTTAGGTTCACACTGTGTTAGGGCTTAGGTTAGGTTCACACTGTGTTAGGGCTTAGGTTAGGTTCACACTGTGTTAGGGCTTAGGTTAGGTTCACACTGTGTTAGGGCTTAGGTTAGGTTCACACTGTGTTAGGGCTTAGGTTAGGTTCACACTGTGTTAGGGCTTAGGTTAGGTTCACACTGTGTTAGGGCTTAGGTTAGGTTCACACTGTGTTACTGCTTAGGTTACGTTTACACCGTGTTAGGGCTTAGGTTTGGTTCACACTGTGTTAGGGCTTAGGTTAGGTTCACACTGTGTTAGGGCTTAGGTTAGGTTCACAGTGTGTTACTGCTTAGGTTACGTTCACACCGTGTTAGGGCTTAGGTTACGTTCACACTGTGTTAGGGCTTAGGTTAGGTTCACACTGTGTTAGGGCTTAGGTTTGGTTTACACTGTGTTAGGGCTTAGGTTTGGTTTACACTGTGTTAGGGCTTAGGTTAGGTTCAGACTGTGTTAGGGCTTAGGTTAGGTTCACACTGTGTTAGGGCTTAGGTTAGGTTCACACTGTGTTATGGCTTAGGTTAGGTTCACACTGTGTTAGGGCTTAGGTTAGGTTCACACTGTGTTAGGGCTTAGGTTAGGTTCACACTGTGTTAGGGCTTAGGTTCACACTGTGTTAGGGCTTAGGTTAGGTTCACACTGTGTTAAGGCTTAGGTTAGGTTCACACTGTGTTAGGGCTTAGGATAGGTTCACACTGTGTTAGGGCTTAGGATAGGTTCACACTGTGTTAGGGCTTAGGTTAGGTTCACACTGTATTAGGGCTTAGGGTAGGTTCACACTGTATTAGGGCTTAGGTTAGGTTCACACTGTGTTGGGGCTTAGGTTAGGTTCACACTGTGTTAGGGCTTAGGCTAGGTTCACACTGTGTTAGGGCTTAGGTTAGGTTCACACTGTGTTAGGGCTTAGGTTTGGTTCACACTGTGTTAGGGCTTAGGTTTGGTTCACACTGTGTTAGGGCTTAGGTTAGGTTCACACTGTGTTAGGGCTTAGGTTAGGTTTACACTGTGTTAGGGCTTAGGTTAGGTTCAGACTGTGTTAGGGCTTAGGTTAGGTTCACACTGTGTTAGGGCTTAGGTTAGGTTCACACTGTGTTATGGCTTAGGTTAGGTTCACACTGTGTTAGGGCTTAGGTTAGGTTCACACTGTGTTAGGGCTTAGGTTAGGTTCACACTGTGTTAGGGCTTAGGTTCACACTGTGTTAGGGCTTAGGTTAGGTTCACACTGTGTTAAGGCTTAGGTTAGGTTCACACTGTGTTAGGGCTTAGGATAGGTTCACACTGTGTTAGGGCTTAGGATAGGTTCACACTGTGTTAGGGCTTAGGTTAGGTTCACACTGTGTTAGGGCTTATGTTAGGTTCACACTGTATTAGGGCTTAGGGTAGGTTCACACTGTATTAGGGCTTAGGTTAGGTTCACACTGTGTTGGGGCTTAGGTTAGGTTCACACTGTGTTAGGGCTTAGGCTAGGTTCACACTGTGTTAGGGCTTAGGTTAGGTTCACACTGTGTTAGGGCTTAGGTTAGGTTCACACTGTGTTAGGGCTTAGGTTTGGTTCACACTGTGTTAGGGCTTAGGTTAGGTTCACACTGTGTTAGGGCTTAGGTTAGGTTCACACTGTGTTAGGGCTGAGGTTACGTTCACACCGTGTTAGGGCTTAGGTTACGTTCACACTGTGTTAGGGCTTAGGTTAGGTTCACACTGTGTTAGGGCTTAGGTTACGTTCACACTGTGTTAGGGCTTAGGTTAGGTTTACACTGTGTTAGGTCTTAGGTTTGGTTTACACTGTGTTAGGGCTTAGGTTAGGTTCACACTGTGTTAGGGCTTAGGTTAGGTTCACACTGTGTTAGGGCTTAGGTTACGTTCACACTGTGTTAGGGCTTAGGTTTGGTTTACACTGTGTTAGGGCTTAGGTTTGGTTTACACTGTGTTAGGGCTTAGGTTAGGTTCAGACTGCATTAGGATTTCCTCAGAAGTATCGGTCAGCATCCCACCAAAAACAGGATTCCGACATATACTGTAAGGGAGGGCAGCGCATGCCATTCATTTCAGTTCTCCAAACTGATTCACTGTTTAGTCCATATGCTCTCTTTTCAGCAGACTGGATAGGGCGGCATTCACATCACATTTAGGGCATATGGCAGCCGATCTGGCAGGAGAATTTAAAAACTGTTTTCCCGTCAGACTCGTACCGTCCCCTATTTGTTTCACTGAGCCCAGATGGAGTCAGCTAGTGAACCGGCCCGGTCATTTTTGAACTGTATCCGTTTTTGTTGCCGGACTGAAAATTTCAGTGTGCTACGATTTCAGTCTGGCAACAAAAATGAGTACAGTCAAAAAATGACCTGACTTTCTGACGAGCTCATTAAAATAATTTGGATACAATGGGGATACGCAGTGTGAACCTAAGTATGGTTTTTATATGGCAATTTTCCTCATTGCAAGACTTGTGATTCTTTCATTATGTGACTGATTTCTGTTGAAGAAATAGGAGGAAACATGCCAACATATGTGCACACATGGAAAACCACAATTTTGTGTAAGGAAAAAAAAAATGACATACCCAAAGCAGCCATTATGAGAAACTACCACCGAGTGTAAAGGGTGAAAAGTCATTTTTCCTTATTGATATCCAGCTAACATCAATTTGCACTGTTTTTGTCTCCGTTTCACTGTCCCAGTACGTTTAATTTTGCTGTATACAAAAAATGTAGTCAACTATACTATTGTGTATGGAAAAGAAAAGTATATATGTTACACTCCTTGTTTTATGATGTAAGTCAAGGAGAAATGGATTCTGCTATTGCATACAGAAGCATCTGTTAATGGATATGTTTTTTCCTTTTAGTGTTTTAAACATAGGATAAATGGGCACAGTCAGATCCCAAAACTTTTTTATATGTTGTTACTGCTGAAAATTAAAGACCTTTTGTAATATGGTTGTTTTATATATTTATAATTTTTTTAATATTGAAAGAAAACGGGTTCTGAAAATCACACCACTAGGGGGTCCCCATTAGAGATGAGCGAACTTACAGTAAATTCGATTCGTCACGAACTTCTCGGCTCGGCAGTTGATGACTTTTCCTGCATAAATTAGTTCAGCTTTCAGGTGCTCCGGTGGGCTGGAAAAGGTGGATACAGTCCTAGGAGACTCTTTCCTAGGACTGTATCCACATTTTCCAGCCAACCGGAGCACCTGAAGGCTGAACTAATTTATGCAGGAAAAGTCATCAACTGCCGAGCCGAGAAGTTCGTGACGAATCAAATTTACTGTAAGTTCGCTCATCTCTAGTCCCCATACCTACTGGACCACTAACCAGTCCTGCAGTAGCATCAGGCTTGTCCATGAGTTATGGACAAGAGATGACTTATGGACAAGGCTGCATGAGCAGACACACCAATCACCTCCCACCATCACAAGGGAGGGACAAGACCCCTCTCGCCACAAATCCACAAGGGGCGGAGCCATTATGTCATGATACTCTGTCCCCTGCATCGCCCGTCATCAGAAACAGAGCGATTCTCGCTCTGTGCAGCTGAAAAACGGGGGTGCTGGTGGAGAGTTTGCGGGGCTCCCCAGCAGTAGGACCCCCATGATCAGACATCTTATCCCCTATGCTTTGGATAGTGGATAAGATGTCTAGGGACGGAGTACCCCTTTAAAGTAGTAGTGCCTCCTTACTGCTGGTGCACAAATTATCTACCCCCACCACCACAAGGGAGGGACACACCCACTTCCCCTTAGAGGATTTCTAACACTGTGAGCTAAGTAAAAGAGGTATTTTTATAATTAACTAGCTGAATACCCGGCGTTGCCCGGTTTTTGCTTCCTAATCCTTGTTGGGGAGGAAAATCAACAAAGGAGAAAGCTTTTGACTTCATATCCCATCCTCATATATTGTTGTCATATCTCATCCTCATATCCCGTCCTTATGTCCCCTCCTCATATCCTGTCCTCAGGTGGGACTGATTTGTGATGAAAATATTGCAAGATGAAAATAGAAGAGGACGTGGCTTTGTGGGACTTGGCGTGATTTGCAAGCCAGACTGATGCACAAAAAGGGTATATAATAAAAGGGGTGGGGCTTAAAATGTGGGCATGTCTTTGTGAGATGGGATGTGGCTTGCAAGCCGGACTGACACATTCACCAGGAGATGCAGAGCGGAACTTATGGAGTAAGGTACTGGAAGTCCCTTATACTTGCATGGAACTTGAAACAAAAAACTATCTTTTATGTAAGGGTGTAGGTAAGGGTTAATTTAACTATCATATATTTTTATTTGACTTAAGTAATATGTGTACCAGGTATTGAAATATCTCCAGCCATACAGGCGTTATGTGGGAACATACATTTCCCATTGATTTGCATGGGACTTTAAACAAAAACCCCGACCCTCACAAATGGGGGAGGTTAAGGGTTAAATTAACTATCCTATATTTTAAGTGGACATATAAGTCACATGTGACCAAGTATTATCAAAATGTCTCCAGCCGTTTGGAAGTTATGCAGTAACATATATTTCCCATAGACTTGTATGGGACTTTAACCCCTTAAGGACGCAGCCCTTTTTCACCTTAAGGACTGAGCCCTTTTTCGCAATTATGACCACCGTCACTTTACAAATTAATAACACGAAAATGCTTTTACCGAATATTCTGATTCTGAGATTGTTTTTTCGTGACATATTCTACTTTATTTTGGTGGTAAATTTTCGGCGTTAATTGCATCCTTTTTTGGTGAAAAATCCCAAAATGTCATTAAAATTTGGAAAATTTAGCATTTTTCTAACTTTGAAGCTCTCTACTTGTAAGGAAAATGGATATTCCAAATAAATTTTATTTTTCTTCACAAATACAATATGTCCACTTTACGTTGGCATCATAAAATGGACATATTTTTGCTTTTTCAAAAAATTTGAGGTCTTCAAAGTAGAGCAGCAATTTTCAAAAATGTCATGAAAATTGCTAAATCTGAAGGGACAGATGTTACAGAACTACAACTCCCAGCATGCCTGGGCAGTCGAGGCATGCTGAGAGTTGTAGTTTGGCAACATCTGGAGGGCTACTGTTTGGGCACCACTGTAACAGTGGTCTCCAAACTGTGACCCTCCAGATGTTGCAAAACTACAACTCCCAGCATGCCCAGACAGCCTTTTGCTCTCTGGGCATGCTGGGAGATGCAGTTTGGCCCCCCTAGTGGTTGCCACAGTAAAGATCGATTTACTTTCACTTTCAATTCCCCCCCCCCCCCCCCCCCCCCCCCCCCTCCTGCAGGCTCCAGCAAAGAATCCCAGGTCCCCAGGCATCTTCTCCTGCAGGTACGGCCTCCATCTTCTTTCCAGATCCCCTCGACAACCCCCTGTCCTGCGCTGCCATTGGTCAGAACTCCGTTCTGAGTAATGGCAGGGGATAGGAGTAGATCGCAGCTTTGCGACCTCACTCCTATCCTTTAGGCTGATCGGGGTTGTTGCTGACAACTCCGATCAGCCCTATTTTCCGGGTGATCGGGTCACCAGAGACCCGATCAGCCCGGAATTGGAGAAAATCGCATGTCTGAATTGACATGCGATTTTCTCCGATCGCTGACATGAGGGGGGTCTCAGGACCCCCCTGGGCGATATGCCAGGGTGCCTGCTGAATGATTTCAGCAGGCATCCGGCTCCGGTCCCCAACCGGCTAGCGGTGGGGACCGGATTTCCCACGGGCGTATGGATACGCCCTCGGTCCTTAAGGACTCGGAATGCAGGGCGTATCCATACGCCCTGTGTCCTGAAGAGGTTAAACAAAAACCCCAATCCTGGCAAATGGGGATGGGTAAGGGTTAAATCACCTATCCTATGTTTGTTGTTGACATATAAGTAACATGTGTGCCAAGTTTCATGTTAATATCTTTAGCCGTTTGGACGAGATGCTGGAAAATACATACATACACACATACATACAGACACACATACATACAGACACACATACATACATACATACACACATACACACACACACACACACATACATACACACACATACACACACACACACACATACATACATACACACACACACATACACACACACACATACACACATACATACACACACACACATACATACACACACATACACACACACACACACACACACATACATACATACATACATACACACATACACACACACGCACATACATACATACATACATACACACACACACACATTAGCCCTGATTTACTTACATGATCCAGACTCTTATTATCGGGTTATGTGACACAATTTGTGTCGCACGTCCTCTGCGACACTTTGTGCGGCACATTTTACTAGTAAAAACCGACAGTTTTCCAATTACTCCATTATTCCAATTTTCTTAACCCAACTAAAGGGGTGTGGTTTGCATAATTAGGGGCATGTTCCCAACATTTTCCTGAAAACCCGACAGTTGTATCTAAAAACCCACCAGAAAAATAGTGAAATTGTTACGCCGAGCGCTCCGGGTCCCCGTTCCTCCCCGGAGCGCTCGCCTCATCCTCGCTACTACAGCGCCCCGGTCAGATCCTCTGACCGGGTGCGCTGCGGTACCGCCTCCAGCCGGGATGCGATTCGCGATGCGGGTGGCGCCCGCTCGCGATGCGCACCCCGGCTCCCGTACCTGACTCGCTCTCCCTCGGTCCTGTCCCGGCGCGCGCGGCCCCGCTCCCTAGGGCGCGCGCGCGCCGGGTCTCTGCGATTTAAAGGGCCACTGCGCCGCTGATTGGCGCAGTGGTTCCAATTAGTGTCTTCACCTGTGCACTCCCTATATATACCTCACTTCCCCTGCACTCCCTCGCCGGATCTTGTTGCCCTTGTGCCTAGTGAAAGCGTTTCCTTGTGTGTTCCTAGCCTGTGTTCCAGACCTCCTGCCGTTGCCCCTGACTACGATCCTTGCTGCCTGCCCCGACCTTCTGCTACGTCGACCTTGCTTCTGTCTACTCCCTTGTACCGCGCCTATCTTCAGCAGTCAGAGAGGTTGAGCCGTTGCTAGTGGATACGACCTGGTCACTACCGCCGCAGCAAGACCATCCCGCTTTGCGGCGGGCTCTGGTGAAAACCAGTAGTGACTTAGAACCGGTCCACTAGCACGGTCCACGCCAATCCCTCTCTGGCACAGAGGATCCACCTCCTGCCAGCCGGCATCGTGACAGAAATACTGAACTTGAAAACCCGACTGCCTTGAGGTGTGGGGAATCTGTTAAAAAGTGGTGTTTTTTTGTTTTTTTTTTTAAATCCTGTTACTTTGTCCCCTTTTTATATTGCATTTTTTCTGTAGCTTTTTATATTACATTTTTCATTTTTTTTTATTAGTTTTTTTGGGAATTTCTCTTTATTTTTTTTTTATTTTTTTATTTTAAATCTTGGCTTTCATTTCCTTATTGTTTGTTAACCCATTAAAGACCATGAATGTAAAGTTACGTCCTGGTGCAGAGTTACTTTGCTTTATTTTTCCCCGTGCGACAGAATTTTCCCGAAATGTGCGAAATGTTGATAAATACATGTGAGAAAAATAGTCTGGGATAAAAATAACACTCAGAAAATAACCTGACACTCTAAGTAAATCAGGGCTATTGAATTTTTTATGTGTGTGTATGTATATATATATATATATATATATATATACATATATATACTAGCTGAGCACCCAGCGTTGCCCGGTTTTTGCTTCCTAATCCTTGTTGAGGAGTAAAATAAACAAAGGAGGAAGCTTTTGACTTCATATCTCGTCCTCATATTTTGTTGTCATATCCCGTCCTCCTATCCCGTCCTCCTATCCCGTCCTCCCATCCCGTCCTCCCATCCCGTCCTCCCATCCCGTCCTCCCATCCCATCCTCCCATCCCGTCCTCCCATCCCGACCTCGTATCCCGACCTCGTATCCCGACCCGTAATATGTGTACCAGTTATTGAAATATCTCCAGCCGTACGAAAATTATATGGGAACATACATTTCCCATTGATTTGCATGGGACTTTTAACAAAAACCCTGACCCTCACAAATGGGGGTAGTTAAGGGTTAAATTAACTATCCAATATTTTAAGTGGACATATAAGTAACATGTGACCAAGTATTATCGAAATATCTCCAGCCATTTGGAAGTTATGCAGTAACATATATTTCCCATTGACTTGTATAGGACTTTAAACATAAACCCCACCCCTGGCAAATGGGGGTGGGTAAGGGTTAAATCACCTATCCTATGTTTGTTGTTGACATATAAGTAACATGTGGCAAAGTTTCATGTTAATGTCTTTAGCCGTTTGGATGTGATGCTGGAACATACACACATACATACATACACACATACATACACAGATAGATATAGATATAGGTGATAGAGATATAGAAATTAGATGTACATGGTCAGGATCAAAGGAAAACAGTAATCCTGTTCACCCAGCCTAAACCCAATACATTGGGTTATATTGTGCAGGAGACCAATGTGGGATCTGACTAATATACATACCTTCTGTCCAGTTCCCGGTCCGAATTGTGTGCTGGAGGCGGGCCCGCCGGCGGGATTCGTATATTAATAATCACTGGTCAATTGAGCGCTCAGTAAGCACAAAAGATCACATGGCTAGCGCCGGACAGAAGGTATGTATATTAGTCATCCCTGCATCGGTCTCCTGTTCACCCACACTATAACCCTGTGTATTGAGTTTAACCCCTTAAGGACACAGCCTATTTTGACCTCAACCCCTTAAAGGGGTATTCCGGGCAAAAACATCTTATCCCCTATCGAAAGGATAGGGGATAAGATGTCTGATCGCGTAGTCTGATCGCGTGGTTTCCGAAACTTCAGACGCAGCTATGCATAGGATGTGGGCTGCTGCAGGGAGATCGCGGGGGGGTCCCAGTGGGGGGCCCGCCGCTGGGACCCCCGCGATCTCCCTGCAACAGCCCGCATTCTATGCGTAGCTGCGTCTGAAGTTTCGGAAACCTCCGGGCTTCAGAGACAGGGACATGGCGTCATGCCACGCCCCCTCCATTCATGTCTATGGGTGGAGGCGTTGCGGCCGTTACGCCCCCTCCCATAGAAATTAATGGAGGGGGCGTAGCGTGACGTCACATCCCCGTTTCGGAAGCCCGGAGGTTTCCGAAACTTCAGACGCAGCTACGCATAGAATGCGGGCTGTTGCAGGGAGATCGCGGGGGTCCCAGCGACGGGCCCCCCGCAATCAGACATCTTATCTCCTATCCTTTGAATAGGGGATAAGATGTTTTTGCCCGGAATACCCCTTTAAGGATGCAGGGTTTTTCTGTTTTTGCATTTTCATTTTTTCCTCATCACCCTCTTAAAATCATAACGCTTTCAATTTTGCACCTAAATTTCCATATGAAGGCTTATTTTTTGCGCCATTAATTCCACTTTGCAGTGACATTAGTCATTTTACCCAAAAATCTATGGCGAAACGGAAATAAAATTCATCGTGTGACAAAATTGAAGAAATAATGCCATTTTGTAAATTTTGGGGGCTTCTGTTTCTACGCAGTGCATTTTTCTGTAAAAATGACACCTTCTCTTTGTTCTGTAGGTTCATGCGGTTAAAATGATTCCCTACTTATATAGGTTTGATTTTGTCGTACTTCTAAAAAAAAATCATAACCACATGCAGGAAAATTTATACGTAAAAAATTCTCATCTTCTGACCTATAACTTTTTTTATTTTTCCTCTTACGGGCCGGTATGAGGGCTCATTTTTGCGCCATAATCTGAAGTTTTTATCAGTACCATTTTTGTATTGATTGGAATTTTTTTGCGCGTACGCCATTGATCGTGTGGTTTAATTAACAATATATATTTTTATAATTTGGACATTTCCACACGCAGTGATACAACAGATGTTTATTTTAAATTTTTATGTACACAGTTTTTTATGGGAAAAGGAATTCAAACTTTTATTAGGGAAGGGGTTAAACTGTTATTAATGCTTTATTAATTATTAAGGGGTTGACATTTATTAATTATAATTTTTTTTTTTTTTGCAGTGTTATAGCTCCCATAGGGGGCTATAACACTGCACACACTGATCTTTTTCACTGATCCCTGCGAAGCCATAGTTTTGGGTCACACATGGGTATTCATTTTTTTGCGTTTATGTCAGAACCGCTGTAAAATCAGCCACCCCTGTGCAAATCACCAATTTAGGCCTCAAATGTATATAGTGCGCTCTCACTCCTGAGCCTTGTTGTGCGCCCGCAGAACATTTTACACCCACATATGGGGTATTTCCATGCTCAGGAGAACACCAGTAACACCAGCATTTCAGTGTAAATTTTTTTTTTTTTTTTACACTAACAGACTGGGATAGACCCCAACTTTTCCTTTTCATACGGGGTAAAAGAGAATAAAAAAATTTGTAGTGTAATTGCTCCCGAGTACGGAAAACCCCATATGTGGCCCTAAACTGTTTCCTTGAAATACGACAGGGCTCCGAAGTGAGATAGCTCCATGCGCATTTGAGGACTAAATTAGGGATTGCATAGGGGTGGACATAGGGGTATTCTACGCCAGTGATTCCCAAACAGGGTGCCTCCAGCTGTTGCTAAACTCCCAGCATGCCTGGACAGTCAGTGGCTGTCTGGAAATGCTGGGAGTTGTTGTTTTGCAACAGCTGGAGGCTCTGTTTTGGAAACACTGCCGTACAAGAAGTTTTTCATTTTTATTGGGGGGGGGGGGGACACTGTAAGGGGGTGTATATATAGGGTTTTACCTTTTATTATGTGCTAGTGTAGTTTAGTGATTTTAGGATACATTTGCACTGGCAGGTTTACAGTGAGTTTCCCATTAGGAGTTTGCGATGCGGCAGAAAATTTGCCGCAGCTCAAACTTGAAGCAGGAAACTCACTGCAAAACCGCCTGTGCGAATTTATCCTGTACATTCACGTGGGGGGGAGCAAACCTCCATCTGTTGCTAAACTACAACTCCCAGCATGCACTGACAGACTATGCATGCTGGGAGTTGTTCTTTTGCAACAGCTGGAGGCACACTGGTTGGAAAACCTTCAGTTAGGTTCTGTAAACTCAACATTTTCCAACCAGTGTGCCTCCAGCTAGCTGTTGCAAAACTACAACTCCCAGCATGTACTGATCGCTGAGGGCATGCTGGGAGATGTAGTTATGCAACTGCTGTAGGTACGCAACTACAACTCCCAGCATGCCGAGACAGCTGTTTGCTGTTTGGGCATGCAGGGAGTTGTAGTTTTGCAAGATCTGAAGGGCCACAGTTTAAAAACCACCGCACAGTGATCTCCAAACTCTGGCCCTCCAGATGTTGCAAAACTACAAATCCCAACATGCCCAGACATGCTGGGAGTTTTAGTTTTGCAAGATCTAGAGGGCCACAGTATGGAGATCACTGTGCAGTGGTCTCTAAACTGTAGCCCTCCAACTGTTCCAAAACTACAAATCCCAGCATGCCCCAACATCTGGAGGTCTACAGTTTAGAGACCACTGTATAGTTGCTAGGCAACTGTATGTTGCTAGGCAACTACTCACTGGCTTCTGTAGGATCGCCGCACCAGGGAGCCGCATAGCCGTCCTCTGCCGCCCGCCGCTGATCGCCAATGGGTAAGTGGACCTCCGGCGCCGGTCACCATCAGTTTCCCCGTTCTGCCGGGACTACTGTGGGTGGGCAGAACAGGGGAAACTAACTTTAACCCCCCCGACCGACCAATAGCAGGGATAAGAGGGGTGGCACCCCTGCCACCTCACTCTTATCCCTTCAGGGGGGTCAGGGGTGTTTTGGACAACCCTTATTTTCCGGGTCAGCCGGAATTGCCGCAAATCGCCGTGAATCCACCGGCGATTTGCGGCGATCGCCAACATGGAGATGTCAGGACCCCCCTGGGCATTGGCACGGGATGCCTGCCCCGCGTGGTGGGGACCGAAATTCCCATGGGCATACAGGTACGCCCTTGGTCCTAAACCCCTTAAGGACCTGGCCCATTTTGGCCTTAAGGACCAGACCAATTTTATTTTTGCATTTTCGTTTTTTCCTCCTCGCCTTCTAAAAATCATAACTCTCTTATATTTCCATCCACAGACCCATATGAGGGTTTGTTTTTTGCATCACCAATTGTACTTTGTAATTACATTACTTATTTTACCATAAAATGTATGGCGCAACCAAAAAAATATTATTTATGTGGGAAAATTGAAAAGAAAACCGCAATTCAGAAAATTTTGGAAGGTTTTGTTTTCACGCTGTACACTTTCCGGTAAAAATGACATGTTTTCTTTATTCTGTGGGTCAATAAGATTAAAATGATACCCATGTTGTATGCTTTTCTATAATTGTACCGCTTAAAAAAAATCTCAAAACATTTAACAAAATTAGTATGTTTGAAATTGCCCTATTTTGACCACCTATAACTTTCTCATTTTTCCGTATATGGCGTGACATGAGGGCTCATTTTTTGCAACATGATCTGTAGTTTTTATCAGTATCACTTTTTCCCAGGTTTTACTTTTTATAAATTTTTTATAAAAAAATTTTGGGAATAAAATGTGACAAAAAAGCTGCTATTTTGGACTTTTTCTTATTTTGTTACATTTACGCCGTTCACTGTACGGGATAATTAACAATATATTTAAATAGTTCAGACTTTTACGCACACGGCGATACCAAATATGTGTATTTTTAACGCTTTTTTGGGGGTAAAATGGGAAAAACGGACGTTTTACTTTTTTATTGGGGGAGGGGATTTTTCAAAATTTTTACTTTTTTATTTCACATTTTTTTTACTTGTTTTTTATTTTTTACACTTTTTATGTCCCCATAGGGGACTATTCATAGCAATCATTTGATTGCTAATACTGTTCAGTGCTATGTATAGGACATAGCACTGATCAGTATTATCGGTGATCTTCTGCTCTGGTCTGCTCGATCTCAGAAGAACAGAAGACCCCGGGAGACAGCCGGAGACAGGTGAGGGGACCTCCGGCCGCAATGCTGGATGATCGGATCCCCGCGGCAGCGCTGCGGGCGATCCGATCATCCATTCAAAGTACCGCACTGCCGCAGATGCTGTGATCTGTATTGATCACAGCATCTGAGGGGTTAATGGCGGACATCAGCACGATCGCTAATGTGCGCCATTACCAGCAGGTCCCTGGCTGCTGATAGCAGCTGGGACCTGCCGGGCATGACGCGAGCACCGCTCCGGTGCTCGCGATCATGGCGGCACGTAAATGTACATCATGGTGCGTTAAGTACCACGTCACCATGACGTACATTTACGTCCATTGTCGTTAAAGGGTTAAGTTACCAGGGCGTCAGGGCGTACCTGTACTCCTGTGGTCCTTAAGTGGTTAATGGCAGACATCAGTGCAATTGCTGGCGTCCGCCATTACCGGCGGGTCCGTGGCTGCTGACAGCCGCCGGGATCCACCGTGAATGAAGCGAGCCCAGCTCCTGCACTGGCTTCACACGCCGTAAATCTATGGTGCTGTGTGCGAAGTATCTCTATGCAGTGTGGTACATTTACGACATGTGTCCTTAACCTCTTAAGACCGGTCCCGGGCTTAGGGCCCGGTCCTGGTGTGAAAAAACGATAGCCAGGACCCTGGGCTAACAGCGCGCGGCACCAATCGTTGTGCCGCGCGCTGTTAACCCTTCAGGCGCGGCGATCAAAGTTGACCACCGGGTCTGAAAGCGAAAGTAATTGGTTCCCGGCAGCTCAGTCGGGCTGATCGGGACATCGCGATAAAATTGTGATGTTCCGATCAGCTGGGACGCAGGCGGAGGTCTCCTTACCTGACTCCGCGGTGTCCGATCATCGATTGATTGCTCCAAGCCTGAGCTACAGGCTTGAGCAATCGAGCCCCTATCTGACTGATCCGTGCAAAGCTATGGCTTTGCAGGGATCAGCATAGGAGATCAGTGTGTGCAGTGTTATAGCTCCCTATGGGAGCTATAACACTGCAAAAAAAAAAGTAACAAAGGTCATTTAACCCCTTCCCTATTAAAAGTTTGAATCGCCCCCATTTTCCCATAAAAAAAAAAACGTGTAAATTAAAATAAACATATGTGGTATCGCCGCGTGCGCAAATGTCCGAACTATAAAAATATATCGTTAATTAAATCACACGGTCAATGGCGTGCGCACAAAAAAATTCCAAAGTCCAAAATAGTGTATTTTTGGTCACTTTTTATATCATGAAAAAATGAATAAAAAGCGATCAAAAAGTCCGATCAATACAAAAATGGTACCGATAAAAACTTCAGAACACGGCGCAAAAAATTAGTTCTCATACCGGCCCGTACGCAGAAAAATAAAAAAAGTTATAGGGGTTAGAAGATGAGAATTTTTAACATATAAATTTTCCTGCATGTAGTTATGATTTTTTTCCGAAGTACGACAATATCCAACCTATATAAATAGGGTATCATTTTAACCGTATGGACCAACAGAATAAGGATAAAATGTTATTTTTATCAAAAAATGCACTGCGTAGAAACGGAAGCCCCCAAAAGTTACAAAATGAAATTTTTTCTTCAATTTTGTAGCACAATGATTTTTTTTCCCATTTCGCCATG
Organism: Hyla sarda; assembly: GCF_029499605.1. Lineage (NCBI taxonomy): Eukaryota > Metazoa > Chordata > Amphibia > Anura > Hylidae > Hyla > Hyla sarda. The sequence continues at coordinate 71,718,050 of NC_079198.1, read as the reverse complement.
GATTTTTGGGTAAAATGACTAATGTCAATGCAAAGTAGAATTGGTGGCGCACAAAATAAGCCATCATATGGATTTGTAAGTGAAAAATTGAAAGCGTTATGATTTTTAGAAGGTGATGAGGAAAAAATGAAAATGCAAAAACGGAAAAACGCCGAGTCCTTAAGGGGTTAATTTGTGTCCTTAAGGGATAATATTATTGTAAATTTTTTTTTTTTTGTGGGATCTGACAGGTATGCTTTAAATATTAGTGCCTCCACACAGAATAACGGCCACTTTACTGCTTCTACTCATTTTTAGTGCCACCTGAGTGCCACTTCATCATGATAGTGCCTTCACACAGTTAACATGTCTTCATACAGTAAATGTGCCCCTGAAAAATGTTTCCAGTAACAATGTTCTTGGTCATAAGCCACTTCTTAACTATGGCCTGCACTACTAAGGCAGAGTTCACATCAGCCTTTTTAATTTTAGTTACAGAATTTGAAAAATGAAAATGAAGTCATGTATCCCATTAATTTCTATGGGCTTTTTTTTTATCTCCGCTATCATCAGTTTTTGTCAGTTATTATGCCTAATGGAGAAAAATACATTGCATGCAGTATTTTCTTTCCGTCATAATTAACTACGTTAGTAATTTAGAACAATTATGAAAAGAAAAGAGGTGCGCTTCTGGTGTAATGCTGCGGGATGAACAAGAAAGGTGTATGGATAAATTGCACCTTACCGTGTGGTGTTGTACTAAGAGTACAACACCTGAGATGGCATGTAGACTCGCTCAAGTCGATGACAGGTGGCAGCCTCGGTGTCCGATTCCCGTAACTTCTCAGTCCGGTTTTTAAAGTATTGTATGAACAAAAGGTGAGAGACTATCCGATGGGCGCCTTCCTGAATAACTAAAAATTGCCGAGAGTTTAAACAAGGCAATTTTATTGAAAATATAAAAGTTTCGAATCCGGACCGGATTCTTCGTCAGGCAGAATGATTCACAAAGAAAATGCGCCAAGTTTTAAATGTACAAGTCCCACAACTGCCGCCGGGTCACAGGGCAAAAATGGGAGGGGAAACATTACATAACTTTATACAATCTATATACAAAACACCATATACATCTAAAACATTAATAATAATTAGATTAAATGTCAGAGACATTGAACTGTGTTATTAGACTTGTGAAACAGAAAACAGTTTAAATGGACAAATTTCTCCCCTATACTTTCACTCTGACGTGGCGGCACTAGCCGCTAATTACGGGATCTGCTACATGTTGTTCAACAGTTAATCCCTAGAGCGGACCGATTAAGATGGCGCACAGATTATATACTCCACCGCTTATTGCAGCGCTGGAGCCGCTGGGAAAATAGCCCACTCTGACTCGGAACACATGAAGACACACTTCAAATACGGTGCTGCTATAAAAGAAAGAAGCGCAAGCCAGCTCTTAAAAAGGTACGATGACTGACACATAAGTGTTCCAATAAGGAAAGTCCCATTGCAGACTCAATACAAAAATATATAGTGACTGCCAGTAATAAAAAATAAGGGGGTATATCAATAACTGCCTCTACAAAAATAAAGGGGTATATTAATAACTGCCTCTACAAAGTGATTAAATATATAAAACCAAAATGACATATACAAAATACATAGTGAACCCTCATTACATTGGGAATCGCCCATTAAAAAGGCATGGTCACATCTCAACTCGAGATTCAATGTGTTTCCACAAAGAACTCCGGAGGATAATGTTAATCGATGATAAATATAAATATTAAAACATAGGGGTAGAATAAATACTGAATAAAAACTGGATAAAAAACCGTTATCATACAAAAAACCAATTCTATACAAAAATTCTATATTGAATTAATTAATTACTTCAACATAGAAACCATGATACCATGTATCTAGAAACATAAATATCAAATATATCTGCCTGATGTGAATAATAATGCAAGTTAAAAAACTAGAGAAATCACATACATCTACCTGATACGAATAATACGAGTATAAGAAGCTAGAGATATAGGTAAAAAAAACTCACGAGTGAGATTTATATTATCGTCTCTGTAATCTCATTAAGACCACGTGGGGAAATGGTGCCCAACTTGAAGATCCAATATACGTCACGTTTTTTTAGAAGTTCAAAACGATTAGAAATGTGTGCGCCGATGTATTCAATGGGAGTAACTTGAATGGGAGGTGCCTCATTGGGGTGTTGTAAGGTGCAATGACGTGATAGCCCATGAAGTAAAAATAGTTTTTTAATGTTTTGTCGGTGCTTTATGATCCTACAGTGCAAGGGTTGGATTGTTCTCCCTACATACTGGAGACCACACACACAGACAATGAGGTATATCACGAACGAAGACTGACAGGTGAGTCTGTATTTGATCTGAAATGACTCACTAGTAGTATATGATGTGATAGCATTAATTTTATGTCTAATATCTTTACAGCACAGGCAGCGCTTAACTCCACATCTAAAACTCCCCAAAGGTAAATCATCTTTTACGCTTTTATTTTTGTGTTGTTGAATCTGACTCGGAGCCAGCAGATTTTTCAAAGTCGGAGCCCTCCGAAAGGTTACTTGCGGGCAATCCGATATTTTCCCTTTAAGGTGTATGTCATTTAACAAGATATGCCAGTTCTTCTTTAAAACCTCACGTATTCTGTTTGAGGAGTTGCTGAAAGTTGTAATAAAATTAGTTTTTTGTACAGCAACAACCTTATTCCTTATTTTTTCAGAGTGCAGGCATTCTTTCTGTGTTTTCTTATGTGCTTGTTGTAAAGCCTGTTTAATGATCATTTTGGGATACTTTTTTTCTTTGAACCTGGTCTCCAAGATTCTGGCTTCTTTTTTAAACATACTGTCTTCCGTACAGTTTTTACGAATCCGCTGAAACTGGCTAAAGGGGACATTTTTGAGCCATTGCTTATAATGCCCGCTGTTAAATTCCAAGTAGCTATTAACATCAACACTTTTAAAAAAGGTAGAAGTAATAAAATTGCTATTATCATGGGAAATGCACAGATCCAGAAAATGTATTTAATTTCTGCTGGCCTCTAAAGTAAATTGTAGTCCCCAATCGTTGTTATTCAAAGTTTCCAAGAGGATCTCGGAGGCATTGTCTGGACCATCCCATATAAAAAATAAATCATCGATGTATCTCTTATACATAATAATAAAAGGGGTGATTTGGGGGTTACCCATAATAAACCGTGATTCAAAGGTGCCCATAAACAGATTAGCGTAAGCTGGTGCCACCTTAGAGCCCATGGCAGTCCCTTTACATTGCTGGAATATTTTGGTATCATAAATGAAAAAATTATTATATAAAATAAATTCCAAACATTTAGTCAGAATTTTTTTTATGGAGTTGAGGAATTTTATCGTCTTTATCCAAGTAGTCTTGCACACATTTCAGACCCAGAGGATGAGAAATGTTTGTGTAGAGAGATGTAACATCACATGTGATCAACTGATACCCAGATTTCCACGGTATACTCATTAATGATTCGATGAGTTGTGTGGAATCTCTCAAATAACTTGGTAAAAGCAAAACATAAGGCTGTAGAAAAAGATCTATGTAATGTGCCAGGTTACTACTGTGGGAATTGGTGTTGGAGATGATGGGTCGACCGGGGGGGATTGCTGAGAGATTTATGAATTTTAGGTAAAAAATAAAAATAGGGTTTGTTAGCATGGCACATTGTAAGGTATTTGCTTTCATCGTTATTGAGGACATTGTCCCTTACTCCTTCATCAATAAGGAGGTGTAGATTCTTTTCTACTTGTGGAAAGGGATTATATGAGACCTCATGATAAAAGGTATTATCAGACAAAATCCTATGTGATTCTTCTTCATAATATTCGTAGTCCAAGACTACTACACCTCCCCCTTTGTCAGCACATCGAATTACATTGTCCGAATTTCTTTGTAGTGTTTTAATTGCTGCATTCTCTTCTTTGGTGAGATTATGATTAAACATCTTAGTGGGTTTCATGAGTTCCTGTGATACTAGATCATGAAAAACTTCAATGTTTGGACCTTTTGCATGAACCAGATCATGTTATTGAGGCAGTTATTGATATACCCCCTTATTTTTTATTACCGGCAGTCACTATATATTTTTGTATTGAGTCTGCAATGGGACTTTCCTTATTGGAACACTTATGTGTCAGTCATCGTACCTTTTTAAGAGCTGGCTTGCGCTTCTTTCTTTTATAGCAGCACCGTATTTGAAGTGTGTCTTCATGTGTTCCGAGTCAGAGTGGGCTATTTTCCCAGCGGCTCCAGCGCTGCAATAAGCGGTGGAGTATATAATCTGTGCGCCATCTTAATCGGTCCGCTCTAGGGATTAACTGTTGAACAACATGTAGCAGATCCCGTAATTAGCGGCTAGTGCCGCCACGTCAGAGTGAAAGTATAGGGGAGAAATTTGTCCATTTAAACTGTTTTCTGTTTCACAAGTCTAATAACACAGTTCAATGTCTCTGACATTTAATCTAATTATTATTAATGTTTTAGATGTATATGGAGTTTTGTATATAGATTGTATAAAGTTATGTAATGTTTCCCCTCCCATTTTTGCCCTGTGACCCGGCGGCAGTTGTGGGACTTGTACATTTAAAACTTGGCGCATTTTCTTTGTGAATCATTCTGCCTGACGAAGAATCCGGTCCGGTTTCGAAACTTTTATGTTGCACTATTTTCAATAAAATTACCTTGTTTAAACTCTCGGCAATTTTTAGTTATTCAGGAAGGCGCCCATCGGATAGTCTCTCACCTTTTGTTCATACAATACGTTAGTAATTTAACACAGAAGTAATCTCCATTAGGCTCTATTCATTTTACACCGTTATTGCTCCTGAGCATGCTCTGGAAAAAAAAAACTGAATGAAAATAAAAATTAACAGATTAACACAGAAAAGACAAAACAAAAATGCACCAGCTCACCATACACCGTTCACATTAGTCGATGCAACTCCATAGCAGGGAGCACAGGAAAATGAAGCTGAGCCACATCCTCAGTCCAGACATATGAACTCTAATGGGTGAGGTTGGTTTATCCAGCTCTACAACATCCAGTTAAAACTTCTATACTTTAAAGGGGTTCTCCACCATAAGGTGATTTTCGTATGTACCTGGCAGACAGTAATGGACATGCTTAGGAAGGATCTGCACTTGTCTTGGGGCTAAATGGCTATGTCGTGAGATTACCTTAACCCCTTAAGGACACATGACGTTCTCATACGTCTCCATTTCCGAGTCCTTAAGGACACATGACGTATGAGAACGCAGGCATCGGGGCATATCGCCCAGGGGGGTCATGATTACCCCCCATGTCGGCGATGGCCGCAGATCGCTGGACAATTCAGTCCAGCGATCTGCGGCAGATTCCTGGTCAATCGGGTCTCCAGTGACCCGGAATTACTGGCTGATCGGCGCCGTCAGAGATGGCCCCAAACAGCCATAGCCAGCAGTGGTGAGGTGGCACTGGTGCAACCTCACGATCGCCCAGATTTGTCGGCCGGTTTCCCGGCCGACCAATAAGGGCGCCTGCTGCAGGTGTCACTCCCGCAACCCGCTCCGCCCCTCTTCCGGAGGATGTGAGCGGGTGCGGGAAGAAGACCCCGGGTGCTGGGGACCCCGATCCCCGGCGTCCCTGTTGGGATCGGGGCCCCAGGAGCGACGGCGGCGGCGAGGGACTGACCTGCGCGGCGGCGTGGAGCAGCAGCAATAGGAGGTGAGTGACAGCCTCCTGCTGTTGCTTAGCAACAGCTCCCAGCATGCAAAAAGGGCATGCTGGGAGCTGTAGTTATGCAACAGCAGGAGGCAGACCACCACAACTCCCAGCATTCCCTAAAAACACTACACTACACTAACACAAAATAAAATAAAAAGTAAAAAACACTACATATACACATACCCCTACACAGCCCCCCTCCATTCTCCAATAAAAATGAAAAACGTCTAGTACGCCACTGTTTCCAAAACGGAGCCTCCAGCTGTTGCAAAACAACTGCTCCCAGTATTACCAGATAGCCACTGACTGTCTAGGCATGCTGGGAGTTTTACAACAGCTGGAGGCACCCTGTTAGGGTCACATATGGGGTATCGCCGTATTCGGGAGAAAGTGTGTTACAAATTTTGGGGGGTATTTTCTGCTATTACCCTTTTTAAAAATGTAAAATTTTTGGGAAAACAAGCATTTTAGGTAAAAAAAAAAATTTTTTTTTACATATACAAAAGTCGTGAAACACCTGTGGGGTATAAAGGTTCACATTACCCCTTGTTATGTTCCCCGAGGGGTCTAGTTTCCAAAATGGTATGCCATGTTGTTTTTTTTGTTTTTTTACTGTTCTGGCACCATAGGGGCTTCCTAAATGCGGCATGCCCCCAGAGCAAAATTTGCTTTCAAAAAGCTAAATGTGACTCCTTCTCTTCTGAGACCTGTAGTGCGCCAGCAGATCAATTTTCACCCCCATATGGGGTGTTTTCTGTATCAGGAGAAATTGGGCTTCAAATTTTGGGGGGTATTTTCTGCTATTACCCTTTTTAAAAAATGTTAAATTTTTGGGAAACCAAGCATTTTAGGTAAAAAATCTTTTTATTTTTTTTACATATGCAAAAGTCGTGAAACACCTGTGGGGTATTAAGGTTCACTTTACCCCTTGTTGCGTTCCCCGGGGGGTCTAGTTTCCAAGATGGTATGCCATGTGTTTTTTTGTTTGTTTTTTTGCTGTCCTGGCACCATAGGGGCTTCCTAAAGGTGAAATGCCCCCCAAAAACCTTTTGTCGCTCCTTCCTTTCTGAGCCCTCTACTGCGCCCGCCGAACAATTAACATAGACATATGAGGTATGTGCTTACTCGAGAAAAATTGGGTTTCAAATACAAGTAAAAATTTTCTCCTTTTTTCACCCCTTGCAAAAATTCAAAAATTGGGTCTACAAGAACATGCGAGTGTAAAAAATGAAGATTGTGAATTTTCTCCTTCACTTTGCTGCTATTCCTGTGAAACACCTAAAGGGTTAAAATGCTGACTGAATGTCATTTTGAATACTTTTGGGGGTGTAGTTTTTATAATGGGGTCTTTTATGGGGTATTTCTAATATGAAGACCCTACAAATCCACTTCAAAACTGAACTGGTCCCTGAAAAATTGTGAGTTTGAAAATTTTGTGAAAATTTTAAAAATTGCTGCTGAACTTTGGTGTCTTCCAAATGGTGTCTTCCAAATGTAAAAACTCATAAATTTTATGATGCAAACATAAAGTAGACATATTGTATATGTGAACCCCAAAAAAATGTATTCTGAATATCCATTTTCCTTACAAGCAGAGAGCTTCAAAGTTAGAAAAATGCTAAACTTTCATTTTTTTTCATCAAATTTGGAGATTTTTCACCAAGAAAGGATGCAAGTTACCATAAAATTTTACCACTAAGTTAACGTAAAATATGTCATGAAAAAACAATCTCGGAATCAGAATGATAAGTAAAAGCATTCCAGAGTTATTAATGTTTAAAGTGACAGTGGTCAGATTTGCAAAAAAAACGCTCTGGTCCTTAAGGGGTTAAAGGGGTATTCCCGGAAAAAAACTTTTTCTTTTTAAGATCAACTGGCTCCAGAAAGTTGAACAGATTTGTAAATTACTTCTATTAAAAAATCTTAATCCTTCCAATAATTAGTAGCTACTGAAGTTGAGATGTTCTTATCTGTCTGACCACAGTGCTCTCTGCTGACATCTCTGTCTGTCTCGGGAACTGCACAGAGCAGAATAGGTTTGCTATGGGGGATTTGCTTCTACTCTGGACAGCTCCCGAAACACGTGTCATCAGAGAGCAGCTCATAAGTACTGAAAGGATTAAGATTTTTTAATAGAAGTAATTTACAAATCTGTTTAACTTTCTGGAGCCAGTTGATCTATATAAAAAGTTTTTTTTCCTGGATAATCCCTTTAACACTGTGGCTAGCTGTGAACTGGTATTTCCTGTTTGACTTTTCTTTTTTTTACTACAAATCCCATAATTCCATTTCCCTCCCTCCCACACATCAGCCACCCCACCCACTGAAACATAAATCTGCTGCATCCATTCAAACCAGTGTGGTTTTCAATCAGGGTGCCTACAGCTGTTGCAGATTGGTCTCTCCCACCAAGCGATCCCTCCACCCATTGAAGCAGACAGGCTCCCTTTCATCAGCTGACTAGTGAGTCAGGTCTCGGCTGCATTCCAAGCTGGGAAAAATCTGAGACAACAGTCATTTTGTATGCTGGTAAGAATAAATATTGGAGTGAAAATCATAGAATTGTGAGAAAACCATCACACACAGGTACAGACACTATATTATGAACTACACTAACTTTACAGCCCCTGTAGCATAGTCAAATAACAAAAATTCCTGGAATACCCCTTTAATGAAACTTCATATTAAAAAATACATAACGCAAAAACAAAAATAGGTGCTCAAGTGCGATAAAACCCACACACACCAATGCGTTTCAAACACGGTTCTTAATCATGGCTCATCTACTTACCAATACCAACAGACTATATATGCAATTTAGTCACCACGACATGGACATCAGACACTCCCCCCCCCCCCCCCTTGCACCGGAAACACTGAGGTACAAAGAAGGAGGAAATGAACACGGGAGGGCCTACAATTTAACCCTATGATGTGAAAAACTCTAAAATATACACTCCCCCTCTTCTTGGTGGTTGTACACGTTCAATTCCCACTACCTCTAGACTTGACATTTCACCTTCATGATCCTCTTTGATATGCTTTGTCAAACATGTAGTCGAACGGTAAAGAAAAGATGCACTGTCTGAACTATGCATATGTTCGTACAGGGGTCTTTTTTAGTTTTGGAGCTGTACAGCCTATATACAGTGCCTTGCAAAAGTATTCACCCCCTTGACTTTTTCCATATTTTGGTACATTACAGCCTTAAAGAGGTACTTCGGTGGAAAACGTTATTATTTTTTTAAAATCAACTGGTGCCAGAAAGTTAAAGATATTTGTAAATTACTTCTATTACAAAATCTTAATCCTTCCAGTATTATTAGCTGCTAAATACTACAAATGTTTTTCTTTTTGGAACACAGTGCTCTCTGCTGACATCACGAGCACAGTGCGCTCTATTGACATCTGTCCATTTTAGGAACTGTCCAGAGCAGCATATGTTTTCTATGAGGATTTTCTCCTACTCTGGACAGTTCTTAAAATGGACAGAGATGTCAGCAGAGAGCACTATGGTCATGATGTCAGCAGAAAGCTCTGTGTTCCAAAAAGAAAATAATTTCCTCTGTAGTATTCAGCAGCTAATAAGTACTGGAAGGATTAAGATTTTTTTTAATAGAGGTAATTTACAAATCTGTTTAACTTTCTGTCACCAGTTGATAAAAAAAAATAAAAAAAAAAAGTTTTCCACTGGAGTACCCCTTTAACCTCTTAATGACGCAGGGCGTATGGATACGCCCTGCATCCCGAGTCCTTAAGGACGCAGGGCGTATCCATACGCCCGTGGGAATTCCGGCCCCCACCGCTAGCCGGTTGGGGACCGGAGCCGGATGCCTGCTGAAATCGTTCAGCAGGCATCCCGGCATATCGCCCAGGGGGGTCATTATGCCCCCCCATGTCGGCGATCGCCGCAGATCGCTGGACAATTCAGTCCAGCGATCTGCGGCGATTCCGGGTCAATCGGGTCTCCAGTGACCCGATGACCCGGATTTACTGGCTGTTCGGGGCCGTCTCTGACGGCCCCGAACAGCCAGAGCCAGCAGGGGTGAGGTGGCACTGGTGCCACCTCACGATCGCCCTGATTCGTCGGCCGGATTACCGGCCGACCAATCAGGGCGCCTGCTGCGGGCGTCACTCCCGCACCCGCTCCGCCCCTCTTCCGGAGGGCGTGAGCGGGTGCGGGAAGACGACCCCGGGTGCTGGGGACCCCGATCCCCGGCGTCCATGTTGGGATCGGGGCCCCAGGAGCGACGGCGGCGGCGAGGGACAGTCCAGCGATGAAGCAACAGCAGGAGGTGAGTTACAGCCTCCTGCTGTTGCTTAGCAACAGCTCCCAGCATGCAAAAAGGGCATGCTGGGAGCTGTAGTTATGCAACAGCAGGAGGCAGACCACCACAACTCCCAGCATTCCCTTATGGGCATGCTGGGACTTATGGTTTTGCAACAGCTGGAGGCACATTATTTCTATGGAAAAGTGTACCTTCAGCTGTTGTATAACTACAACTCCCAGCTTGCACAAACAGCTAAAGTGCATGCTGGGAGTTGTAGTGGTGCATCTGCTGGTTGCATAACTACAACTCCCAGCATGCCCGTTTGCTGTCGGTGACTGCTGAGAGTTGTAGTTTTGCAACAGCTGAAGGCACACTGGTTGTGAAACTTAGAGTTTTTTTTTTTTACCTAACTCAGTGTTTCACGACCGGTGTGCCTCCAGCAGTTGCAAACTACAACTCCCAGCAGTCACCTTACACCATGCACCGGACATGCTGGGAGTTGCAGTTTTGCAACAGCTGGAGGCACACTGGTTTTGAAATACTGAGTAAGGTCACAAACTCCGTGATACATAACCAGTGTGCCTACAGCTGTTGCAAAACTAAAACTCTCAGCATGTACAGTCTGTCAGTGCATGCTGGGAGTTTTAGTTTTGCAACAGCTGGAGGTCCCCCCCAATGTGAATGTACAGGGTACACTCACATGGGCGGAGGCTTACAGTAGGTATCGGGCTGCAAGTTTGAGCTGCAGCAAATTTTCTGCAACAGCTCAAACTGCCAGCGAGAAACTACTGTGAACCCCCGCCCGTGCGACTGTACCCTAAAAACACTACACTACACTAACACAAAAAATAAAATAAAAAGTAAAAAACACTACATATACACATACCCCTATACAACCCCCCTCCCCTCCCCAATAAAAATGAAAAACATCTGGTACGCCATGGTTTCCAAAACGGAGCCTCCAGCTGTTGCAAAACAACAACTCCCAGTATTGTCGGACAGCCGTTGACTGTCCAGGCATGCTGGGAGTTTTGCAACAGCTGGAGGCCCCCTGTTTGGGAATCACTGGCGTAGAATACCCCTATGTCCACCCCTATGCAATCCCTAATTTAGGCCTCAAATGCGCATGGCGCTCTCACTTTGGAGCCCTGTCGTATTTCAAGGCAACAGTTAAGGGTCACATATGGGGTATCGCCGTACTCGGGAGAAATTGGGCTTCAAATTTTGGGGGGTATTTTCTGCTTTTACCCTTTTTAAAAATGTAAAGTTTTTGGGAAAAGAAGCATTTTAGGTAAATTTTTTTTTATTTTTTTTACATATGCAATAGTCGTGAAACGCCTGTGGGGTATTAAGGTTCACTTAACGCCTTGTTACGTTCCCCGAGGGGTCTAGTTTCCAAAATGGTATGCCATGTGGGTATTTTTTGCGGTCCTGGCACCATAGGGGCTTCCTAAATGCGGCATGCCCCCAGAGCAAAATTTCCTTCAAAAAAGCCAAATGTGACTCCTTCTCTTCTGAGACCTGTAGTGCGCCAGCAGAGCACTTTTCACCCCCATATGGGGTGTTTTCTGAATCGGGAGAAATTGGGCTTCAAATTTTGGGGGGTATTTTCTGCTATTACCCTTTTTAAAAATGTAAAACTTTAGGGAAACCAAGCATTTTAGGTAAAATTTTTTTTTTTTTTTTTACATATGCAAAAGTCGTGAATCACCTGTGGGGTATTAAGGTTCACATTACCCCTTGTTACGTTCCCCGAGGGGTCTAGTTTCCAAAATGGTATGCCATGTGGGGTTTTTTGCAGTTCTGGCACCATAGGGGCTTCCTAAAGGTGACATGCCCCCCAAAAACCATTTGACGCTCCTTCCCTTCTGAGCCCTCTACTGCGCCCGCTGAACAATTAACATAGACATATGAGGTATGTGCTTACTCGAGAGAAATTGGGTTTCAAATACAAGTAAAAATTTTCTCCTTTTTACCCCTTGCAAAAATTCAAAAATTGGGTCTACAAGAACAAGCGAGTGTAAAAAATGAAGATTGTGTATTTTCTCCTTCACTTTGCTGCTATTCCTGTGAAACACCTAAAGGGTTAAAACGCTTACTGAATGTCATTTTGAATACTTTGGGGGGTGCAGTTTTTATAATGGGGTCATTTGTGGGGTATTTCTAATATGAAGACCCTTCAAATCCACTTCAAACCTGAACTGGTCCCTGAAAAAAAGCGAGTTTCAAAATTTTGTGAAAAATTGGAAAATTGCTGCGGAACTTTGAAGCCCTCTGATGTCTTCCAAAAGTAAAAACTCATCAATTTTATGATGCAAACATAAAGTAGACATATTGTATATGTGAATAAAAAAAAATTTCTTTTGAATATTCATTTTCCTTACAAGCAGAGAGCTTCAAAGTTAGAAAAATGCTAAATTTTCAAATTTTTCATCAAATTTTGGGATTTTTCACCAAGAAAGGATGCAAGTTACCACAAAATTTTACCACTAAGTTAAAGTAGAATATGTCACGAAAAAACAATCTCGGAATCAGAATGATAACTAAAAGCATTCCAGAGTTATTAATGTTTAAAGTGACAGTGGTCAGAATTGCAAAAAATGGCCGAGTCCTTAAGGTGAAAAAGGGCTCAGTCCTTAAGGGGTTAAGTTCCATGTTTTGTTAATCTGAATTTTATGTAATGGATCAGAACACAATAGTCTAAGTTGATAAAGTGAAATGAGAAAAATAGATAAATAAAACTTGTTTAGAAATAGAAAACAGAAAATTGGCATGTGCGTATGTATTCACCCACTTTGTTAGGAAACCCATAAAAAGCTATGTTGCAACAAATTACCTTCAGAAGTCACATAATTAATTAAATGATGTCCACCTGTGTGTAATCTAAGTGTCACATGATCTGTCATTACAAATACACACCTTTTTTGAAAGGCTCCATAGGCGGCAACACCTAAGCAAGAGGCATCAGTAACCAAACACTGCCATGAAGACCAAAGAACTCTCCAAACAAGTAACGGGCAATGTTGTTGAGAAGTACAAGTCAGGGTTAGGTTATAAAAAATATCCAAATCTTTGATGATCCCCAGGAGCACCATCAAATCTATCATAACCAAATGGAAAGCCGCCCACCAAAACTCACAGACTTGACAAGAAGGATGTTAATCAGAGAGGCAGCACAGAGACCTAAGGTAACCCTGGAGGAGCTGCAGAGTTCCACAGCAGAGACTGGAGTATCTGTACATAGGACGATAATAAGCCATATGCTCCATAGAGTTGGGCTTTATGGCAGAGTGGCCAGAAGAAAGCCATTACTTTCAGCTAAAAACAAAAAGGCATGTTGTGAGTTTGTGGAAAGGCATGTGGGAGACTCCCAAAATGTATGGAGGAAGGTGCTCTGGTCTGATGAGACTAAAATTGAACTTTTTGGCCATCAAGGAAAACACTATGTCTGGCACAAACCTAACACATCACATCACCCAAAGAACACCATGTTTTTCAGCAGCCGGAACTGGGAAACTGGTCAGAGTTGAGGGAAAGAAGGATGGTGCAAAATACAGGGATATTCTTGAGCAAAACCTGTACCACTCTGTGCATGATTTGAGGCTGGGACGGAGGTTCACCTTCCAGTAGGACAATGACCCCAAACACACTGCTAAAGCGACACTTCAGTGGTTTAAAAGGAAACATGTAAATGTGTTGGAATGGCCTAGTCAAAGCCCAGATCTCAATCCAATCTTTGGTCAGACATAAAGATTGCTGTTCACAAGCGCAAACCATCCAACTTGGAGGAGCTGGAGCAGTTTTGCAAGGAGGAATGGGCAAAAACCCCAGTGGTAAGATGTGGCAAGCTCATAGGGACTTATCCAAAGTGATTTGGAGCTGTGATTGTCGCAAAAAGTGGCTTTACAAAGTATTGACTTTAGGCTGGGTGAATGCACATTTGACTTTTTCTGTTATTTTGTTATTTATTATTATCCTATTTGTTGTTTGCTTGACAATAAATAATAAAAAATTATACACCAAAATACAAAAAAAGTCAGGGGGGGAGGGGGTAGGTGAATACTTTTGCAATTGTATTGAAAACTGCATGTTCTACATGTTACGAGGTACACAACATGAGATGTTTTACCATTAGCAGTAGATTGGAATATATTAGTCTTTGTAACAGACTTGCAGAGATTACATCTGCTTCTTGAACACCTGAAGCACCCTTTAGTACACAACCACCATGTATTCTCACTCTTTGTAGAGGCATTGCAAATTTACTATTTATTCCATCCTGCAATATGTCCCTTAGAACTTGATTTTCATACAAAACGGTAAGTGTTTCAAAATAATTTGATAAAATTATGTAATATACATTGTGGAAAACGTAACCTTATTGACCTTTCTAGTAGCATTACTATGCAATTGATCGTCGCTCAATAGGAATGCATGTGACCAAGAATTAGCTGTTACATGCTCTCTTCAACATAGGTTTAGAGTATCCTCTAGCTTTCAGTCTATTGTTGATATCAACACAAGTGTTGTCAAAAAACTGTGCATTATAGGATGCACGCTTTGCCTGTATAAACTCTCCCACAGGGAGGTTACGGATTACATGACGTGGGTGACATATACACACAGTACACTGTTGCCTGAAGTCGGTTTACGGGAGAGGCAAGTATAAATATTTATTATTACTTAAATTACCAGACAGATGCACATCCAAAAAATGTATATTTTGTTATCCCTATTCTAATGTAAACTTTACATTTAGGTCATTCTTATTCACATACTCTAGGAACTTGTTAGTATCCTCTCTAGATCTATATAGGATGCTAACAAGTTCCTAGAGTATGTGAATAAGAATGACCTAAATTTAAAGTTTACATAAAGTTTTAATTTTTTTTTACACTTTTTTTTTTTTTCATGACTACTGAGGAAAGGGTCGTATCTGAGAACCCTGAGAACCCTGAAACGCGTCTAGTCCTGTATATTAATCTTGTTCACTGGCATTTATGCTCTTCATGAACTTAAGCTATCGCTCACGGAGCAAGTTCATCACATTGTGGATCTCCTACGCATTAGTCGATCTAGACTAGTGTCCGGTCCTGATTTTACCTGGCCAGCTCCGGCTCAAGCAGACGTCACACGCCATCTACACGAGGCAAGTTCCATTTACCCAGCGTGTAGTCTCCGGCTTCCAAGTCCAGCGGTGAGGAGATCGATATCATCAGCGCCTGCCAGCGCTTGGTCTCCTGACAAATCTACCATCGGCGCTTGCCAGCGCACGGTCTCCCGGCGATTCCATCATCGGCGCCTGCCAGTGCCACCAGCCTGGGACGACCACCACCGCATAACACCTGGATCTTGAGAGTCAAAGCCACAGCACCATCCAAGACCGCTGATTGCGATATCTAAGCACGGGAGCTGACAGAGCCACATCATCCAGGACCGGTAACAGAGTATCCACTTTGATTTATAATTGCCACACAAAAGGACATTTATACTGCATCTTCACAATACTGTAAAGACGTTATATGAATTTGTCTACATAGAGCTATCTTATATGCCAGTGATACTTTTTAATATTTTTACATTTTAAGATCGTTTAATCTTGTACAT
The DNA here is from genome assembly GCF_029499605.1 of Hyla sarda. Classification (NCBI taxonomy): domain Eukaryota; kingdom Metazoa; phylum Chordata; class Amphibia; order Anura; family Hylidae; genus Hyla; species Hyla sarda. Next base: position 71,702,424 of record NC_079198.1, on the reverse strand, counting down.
TTATTATATGTGTTTTTCCTCACAAGGGCCCTGTGAGGAGTAATGCACTATACATTTTAAATAAATAACCATTGAATTATTATTGGAGTACGACCCAGTTATCTATTGTCTATTTAATCAATCACACTACCTTGGAAGGTCCGGGCAATATTTTTCTATACATATTTCGTTATTTTTTGCAGCTGTGGTATAGTTGCATGCCCTGTTGACCTCAGGTAGGGTTTACACATTAATTGTGAGCTGCACTTGCACCTTTTTTCCTTTTCTTTTAATTTACAAATATGTTTAACTTTCTGACACCAGTTGATTTAAAAGAAAAAAGGTTTTCACCAGAGTACCCCTTTAACGACGCAGGACGTATATTTACGTCCTGCGCCGGCTCCCGCGATATGAAGCGGGATCGCGCGGCGATCCCGCATCATATCGCGTCTGTCCCGGCGCTAATCAACGGCCGGGACCCGCGGCTAATACCACACATCGCCGATCGCGATGTGTGCGGTATTAACCCTTTAGAAGCGGCGGTCAAAGCTGACCGCCGCTTCTAAAGTGAAACTGAAAGTATCCCGGCTGCTCAGTCGGGCTGTTCGGGACCGCCGCGAACAGCTGATCGGACACCGGGAGGGCTCTTACCTGCCTCCTCAGTGTCCGATCGACGAATGACTGCTCCGTGCCTGAGATCGAGGCAGGAGCAGTCAAGCGCCGATAATGCTGATCACAGGCGTGTTAATACACGCCTGTGATCAGGATGAGAGATCAGTGTGTGCAATGTTATAGGTCCCTATGGGACCTATAACACTGCAAAAAAAAAGTAAAAAAAAAGTGTTAATAAAGGTCATTTAACCCCTTCCCTAATAAAAGTTTGAATCACCCCCCTTTTCCCATAAAAAAAATAAAACAGTGTAAAAAAATAAATAAATAAACATATGTGGTATCGCCGCGTGCGTAAATGTCTGAACTATAAAAATATATCATTAATTAAGCCGTACGGTCAATGGCGTACGCGCAAAAAAATTCCAAAGTCCAAAAAAGCGTATTTTGGTAACTTTTTATAACATTAAAAAATGAATAAAAAGTGATCAAAACGTCCGATCAAAATAAAAATCATACCGATAAAAACTTCAGATCACGGCGCAAAAAATGAGTCCTCATACCACCCCGTACGTGAAAAAATAAAAAAGTGATAGGGGTCAGAAGATGACATTTTTAAACGTATAAATTTTCCTGCATATAGTTATGATTTTTTCCAGAAGTGCTACAAAATCAAACCTATATAAGTAGGGTATCATTTTAACCGTATGGACCTACAGAATAATGATAAGGTGTAATTTTTTACCGAAATATGCACTGCGTAGAAACGGAAGCCCCCAAAAGTTACAAAATGGCGTTTTTTTTTCGATTTTGTCGCACAATGATTTTTTTTTCCGTTTCGCTGTGCATTTTTGGGTAAAATGACTAATGTCACTGCAAAGTAGAATTGGCGACGCAAAAAATAAGCCATAATATGGATTTTTAGGTGGAAAATTGAAAGGGTTATGATTTTTAAAAGGTAAGGAGGAAAAAACGAAAGTGCAAAAACGGAAAAACCCTGAGTCCTTAAGGGGTTAAGGTCAAAATGGGCTTTGTCCTTAAAGGGTTAATTTACTTTACAGGCTTAGTATTGGAAGCTGTCCTATAGACTGAATCCATTACTAAGCCATTGCTAGCTCTAACCCTCAATTATTACCCTGGTACTCGCCGCAACAGGGGTACTGGGTAGAGCCAGTACCAATACAGGAATATAGGTGAGTCGACCGAATGCTGCCGTAATTGCCCACTGGCCCCTGTTTTGCTTATCAAGCACAGGTAGGATTAGCGTAGGTCCCGCACCATTTTGAGAAACCTTGGCGTTGGTGTGCGGGCTCTGGTGTGTCCTTCATATAAGGATACACTGGCGAATGTCTCAATTTTAACATCAGTGTTGAGGGATAGCCAATGTCATTGTATACATCTACCACAGTAGTGCACCCATATTCCTGTATTGTATTATTCTAATTGTTACACATCCACACCGTTTATCTGGTGTAGGATTCTATTGTGGCACTTGTAGTCCGCTGCAGGCATCCTCCATTGTATGCATTTTTATGCTGGGGATCGCCCTTAGCAACGGACTACAAGGGCAGGATCTGCTCCCCCAGTATAAATGCACAACCGCATTTGGGGTTTAGCACCTCCAGCCATTTGAGACCACGTTTTTTGTTGTTTGTTTAGAGCCAGTACCAACCAGCCACGAGTGTAAAAAATGGTGCTCCAGAGCCTAGATGGTAACAGGCTGGCATTATTTAGGTTGGGGAGGGCCAGTAAGAATGGTTCTCACCCACCCTGGTAATGTTAGGCTATTGCTGCTCGACTGGTATCTGAGAATAAACATATGGGGAACCACGCATGTTTTTGTTATTTTATCATTATTTATGAAAAATCTTGTGGGTTTCCCCATATTTTCAAACAGATACCAATTGAGCAGCAACAGCCTGTTGTAAGCAGGGTGGGCGAGGACAATTATTACTGGCCCTCCCCAGCCTAAATATTGCCAGCTTGTTACTGCCTAGGCCCATCATCACCTGTTGGTATCGGCTCTTCCCACTACTCCCTGTGGCGGTGGGTACTTGGGTAATAATTGAGGGTTATCGCTAGCTGTTTTTGTGGCTAACGCTGAGCCCTGGCTTAGTATTGCTTCTGTCTATAAGACGGCTTTCACTATTAAGCCTGTAGAGTAAATAAAGAAAATAAAAATTATTCCAAAATCCATACACTCCCCTCACAAGCCTTTTGTTAAACCATTTTATTGAAATTATAAAAAAAAAAAAAAAACATGTTGGTTATCAACGTAGTCCACCGAATCCAAAGTAGTCCTCGGCATACATGGATCTGAAAAGAGAAGAAAAAGAGCAGACAAAAATGGGTTAGTACATTTAGTTCATAAAAAAAGAGAGAGAGAGAGAGAGAGAGAGAGAAGAGGTGGTGTTACAAAGTGATTTTCTAAACTCTTTTAATGTTTTTTGCTTGTGTGTTTAAAAATGTGTATTTTGAAGTGATTTATTGATTTTTGCTTGTGTGCCAAATGTTTTAACCCCTGATAGTATCAAAACCAACGCAAAAGAAATTCTAAATCACAGTCACAAGGAAACAATCATCTGTATCGAATTTCTTTCTCATTTTATAGTAATAACTCCATTTCCTTCTGTTAGTGGCAGTAACTTGAAAAACCTGTTTGCTGTGGGTGGAGAGGAAGATTACTGCGGAAGTCACTTAATTATGTAACGACTCAGATGCTCACATAAATAAAAAGCATATATTGGGCATATGTGTTACTCTATAACGAGTCATACATACATTGGGGGACTGATGCCTGTAATTCAGAAATAGTCACAAACAGCTTATTCCATTTTCTGGGACTTCGACTTGGAGCTCCAGTGGTTTTAGAAAATGTTGGTACATTTGGTTCTATTGTTATTTTTTACATAAAGAAACCAAGGTTATGTTCCTACTTAGTTTTTTTCAGCTTCATTTTTTTCACTATTTTTACCAATGTTGACCGTTGCGATCGCAATTTATAATCGGGAGAAGCGGGCGGCCCACAGCACCGCTCCCCTGAACTGTACTGTAATCCTAAGTGGTGATGTGAAGAAAACTTCACATCACAGATTCATATTTCCCACTGTGCTTGGCCAGCACCATCACCAGCGGGAAATATGAATGCCCTGCGGATCAGTTACGTGTGACCCTACCCATAAAGAAGTACTGAGGAAATGTTTATTTTCCTCCCTTCATCAGTGTGGCGAGGGTTAATAGCTCTATAAAAGCTTAATAGCTTAATATAACTCTATAAAAGCTCAATGTAAGAGTTATATGGAGAAACCAACTTCCAGTCCTCATAGCAGGCATTGTGTAGTGTGTGGTAGGGATCGACCGATTATCGGTATGGCCGATATTATCGGCCGATAATTTCGATTTTGGGCATTATCGGTATCGGCAATTACCTTGCCAATAAGCCGATAATGCCCCGCACCGCCCCCACCGCACCGCGACCGCCCCCCCCCCGACCCACCGCACCGCGTCGCACCCCCCACCGTAGTGCTGGGCGGTATACCGGTATGGATTTTTGCCCATACCGCTCCCCCACCCTCCGAGTCAATAAAAAAAATGTAACTTACCCGTAATGGGGGTGGTCCGGGCCATCCATCCTTCCTTCCTGTAGTGTCCGGCGGCATTCCGGGTAGAGGGTGAACCGGTCCGGGCTGTCCTTCTCCGGGGGTCCTCTTCTCCACTCTGGGCAGGCTCCGGCCTAGTGCGCTGCATAGACGCCGCTACGCCATGACGTCAGGTGCGTCGCTGCGCACGGGCGTCACTGCGCAGCGGCGTCTATGCAGCGTACTAGGCCGGAGCCTGACCGGAGTGGAGAAGATGACCCCCGGAGAAGAAGGACAGCCCGGACCGGTTCACCCTCAACCCGGAATGCCGCCGGACACTACAGGAAGGAAGGATGGATGGCCCGGACCACCCTGACAGGTAGGGGGAGAGAAGCGGGTTATGGCACCGCAAAAGCCACTGCAGTGCATTGATTTAAAGCGCCCGCTTTAAATCAATGTTCTGCAGCGGTGTCAAGGGGGGATAAATAGCCGATAACTTATACCGGAATATCGGTATAAGTTATCGGCTATCGGCCCTAACCTCCACCGATTATCGGTATCGGCCCTAAAAAAACGATATCGGTCGATCCCTAGTGTGTGGGGTCTGTTGTCTTGGATTTTTATGGAAAAATTTGTGCTCTAATTCTGCTCTATTTTGTCCAGTATTATTGATAAATGTTTTAACCCCCTTAACGATGCAGGACATAAATGTACGTCCTGGTGATGTGGTACTTAACGCACCAGGACGTACATTTACGTCCTGAGCATAACCGCGGGCATCGGAGCGATGCCCGCATCATGCGCTGCAGGTCCTGGCTGTGGATCACAGCCAGGGACCCGCCGTTAATGGCGGACACCCACGATCCCGCGGATGTCCGCCATTAACCCCTCAGATGCCGTGATCAATACAGATCACGGCATCTGCAGCATCTCGGTCACTTAACAGGATTATCGGATCGCCCGCAGCGCAGCCGCGGCAATCTGATCATCCTGCACTGCAGACGGAGGTCCCCTCACCTGCCTCCGCTGTCTTCTGGGAGTCTTCTTCTCTGATCTGCCTTCCCGCAGACCAGAGCAGAAGATGACCGATAACCCTGATCAGTGCTATGTCCTATACATAGCACTGAACAGGATTAGCAATCGAATGATTGCTATAAATAGTCCCCTATGGGGACTATTAAAGTGTAAAAATAAAAGTAAAAAAATAAAGTAAAAAAAATGTGAAAAACCCCCTCCCCCAATAAAAACGTAAATTGTCCCATTTTACCCCCAAAAAGTGTAAAAAAAAAAAAAAAAAAAAATTATTTTATATACATATTTGGTATCGCAGCGTGCATAAATATCCAAACTATTAAAATAAAATGTAAATGATCCCGTACGGTGAACGGCGTGAACGTAAAAAAAAAAAAAAGTCCAAAATAGCTGCTTTTTTATAACATTTTATTCCAAAAAAAAAATCATAAAAAATGTAATAAAAGTTTTGTATAAGCAAATATGGTATTAATAAAAAGTACAGATCACGGCGCAAAAAATGAGCCCTCATACCACCGCTTATACAGAAAAATGAAAAAGTTATAGGTCTTCAAAATAGGGGGATTTTAAACGTACTAATTTGGTTAAAAAGTTTGCGATTTTTTTTAAGCGCAACAGTAATAGAAAAGTGTATAATCATGGGTATAATTTTAATCCTATTGACCCAGAGAATAAAAAACACGTCATTTTTACCATAAATTGTACGGCGTGAAAACAAAACCTTCCAAAAGTTTTCTTTTTAATTTCCCCACACAAATAGTATTTTTTTGGTTGCGCCATACATTTTATGGTAAAGTGAGTGATGGCATTACAACGGACAACTGGTCGCGCAAAAAACAATCCCTCATACTAGTCTGTGGATGAAAATATAAAAGAGTTATGATTTTTTTGAAGGGGAGGAGGAAAAAACAAAAGCGTAAAAATAAAATTGTCTGAGTCCTTAAGGTCCAAATGGGCTGAGTCCTTAAGGGGTTAAAGGAGTGAAGGGAACATAATGAAGGGGCTGCAGCTGCTTCACCCTCAGGATTGGTGGGGACTATGACATCAGTCTTTCACCAATCAGTAGAAAGTAAGTATGCTAACCCCTATGGACCAATTCCTGCCCACTGTATTATCCGTATACTTCAGCAGAGATGTGGTTGCATGCAAAGCAGCCACCTTTTCATGGAAATGTATGAGGAATGCAGTGTCTGGAAATTGGTGACTATCCTAGAATTGGGACCTAACAGGCATTTGTCATAAGAAAAATATCATGAAAGTAACCAACAACAAAAAATTTCCAATTAAAAAAAGTTATTACAAAATAAATAAATTGAGAATATAACTTGCCTAATTGGTACAATCATAATCCATACAACACATTCACACATCACATGTAATGGTGAAAAATCAAATAGTCCAATTTTCCTTTAATGCATTCAGCCAGTAAAAGTAACAGGGTGGTGTTATACATAACCTTTTTTCATAAAATGTGTGCTGCGATTTTTGTGCATTTTTTTTGCTTTCTTCATAAGAAATTCTTGAATCACATGACGAGAATCACACACAAAAAAGTCTTAAAGGAAGCCTTAAAGGGGTACTCCGCTGCTCAGTTTTTGGAGCAAACTGTTCTGAACACTGGAGCCGGCGCCAGGAGCTTGTGATGTCATAGCCCCGCCCCCTCATTACATCACACCCCTCAATGCAAGTCTATGGGAGGGGGCGTGATGGCTGATGAGAGGGTGGGGCTATGACGTCACAAGCTTCCAGCGCCGGCTCCAGCGTTCGGAACAGTTTGTTCCAAATGCTGAGCAGTGGAGTACCCTTTTAAAGGAGAAGTGTCGTAGACAAAAACTTACCACCTATGTCTAGGGGCAGAGTACCCCTTTTAAGTGGCTGCAGACAATGGCGTAGCTAGCTTCTTGCTGGTCAATCAAGCCTTCCAAGATATGATTACAGGCAAATAGCTGTGACTAGTTTTGATGATTTCTTGCTAGTAATTTGTATACAGAATTTGACAGAATAAAAGTTATTTTTCTCTGAATTGCACCAATGGCCTAATACAACATGGACACAGCAGCAAGGATTATTTATTGGCCCATAATATGGTTCAAGGGGTTTTATTGAGTAAAATTTGTCGACAGGTTCCCTTTAAAAGAGAAAAACAAAGAGTCCCAGTCCGACTCTGGTTTTAACTTTTTTTAGCCCATTCCCTCTCAATTCCCTACTACTATGGTGCTTCAAAAAGGGATTTGGCACACAGAGCCATATTTTTATGGCATTTTGATGGTGGCTCCACTTGCTGTATGCTTACAAACCTGAAAAACGGCACAAAACACGTTTATTTTTCTTTTAACATTTGCATGCAATTTTATTGCTATTATAATGCATTTTTAATACCGAGAATTCATGGGTACATGCTTGTGAGACCTTCCTTTATTAACATATCCTCATACTAGCACTGCAAGTCCAGTGGGAGCTTCCAACAGCCCATTTTGTCACACCCCTGTTCCAAATGTCTTTGATCATTCACTTTGATAGATTTTTGGTTGAAAGTCACACATGACTGCCATGATTACCGTCAAAGCAAATTGAATGCGACTGAGAAATACTTGTGACTTCTTTGGAATTACACATTTACATTTTTTATTTTTTTTACAGCTAAATTTCAATTCTAATAAAAGGACATAACAGCAAGTCGCGGCACAAGTCTCACAAATATTTTGGCTGAGTGACTTAGATGCGATTTGCTGTCATGTGACACTTGTTGCCGTGTAGCCCTAACCTTAAAGGGGTTGTCTGGGAATTAGTATTATTTTATAAATGCCCCCAGTTGCTGCCAAAATTTATAAGCCATACCCCCACCCATCCTTCTTTTTCTCCTGGCCCAACAGCACCTAACCCCCCTCCAACTGCTGGTGCCAGCTCTTTGGAGCATTTTCCTGTACTTCCTGCCCCAGATACCCAGCAGAGAAAAAGGAAAGGAAGGGACAATGCATCAGCCGGGTCCTACAAGAGGAAGTTCATTGAGGCCTGCGAGAACCTCCAGTCTTCAGATGAAGAAGAGGAAATGGAGCAGGTCCAAGTGGAGCAGGTCCAAGCTCAATCTTTGGAGGAATTGCTGCAGGTCCATGAGGTCAAAGAAATTCTAGACACCAGCCAATCCGGTCTATGACGTGTTCTTGGAAGGGTGCTATGAGGAGCAGCAGGCGCTGAAAGGCACCAGAGAAGATCCGCCCAACCGGAGGGGTAACTAGTATCTGAACTAACCTCTCTTTATTTATTCCCATGGCTGATCTTAACATTTTTAGCATTAATGTGAGGAGTAATAGAGAGAGGTTTAGATTTCAGACTGTGCTTACTTTCTTAGACTCTAAGGTGTGATGTTTACATGCTGCAGGAATGTGCTTTGTCCTCTTCTAGGTCTTACAACCAGCTGGCCAGGCAGTGGTCTCAAGGCCCTTCCTACTGTTCTGGTGGGGGTGAGTGTAGGTCTGCGAGGGTGGCCATCCTGATCAGGGGAGGAAACTCTGCACTTGATTCTGTCCAGCATCTTGTCTGTGGCAGACATCTTGTCACAGACTGTTCCTGGGCCGGTAAGCCTGTGCGGCTCATCAACGTGTATGCCCCCCCCCCGGAGAAGAATGTCCAACTGGAGGTTCTCCAGACCCTGCGGGCTCAGCTTGCCACCACTAGGGCAGTAGTGTTGGGTGGTGACTTCAAATGCCCCATTGAGGTGGACGGGCGCAGTTCTGGCACATCTGCCAACCTTGATGTGACGTCCAAGCTGCTGATTGAGATGGTGAGAGAGGCATCCTTGCAGAACGTTGTTGGGTCTATCGGGAACGGCTCCATAAACTATATGTGGAGCACCCCGATGGCTAGCTCCGTTCTTGGATAGACTTCATCTTCACTTCGAGAGCAGTTAGAAAGGGGTCGTACACTGGCCGTCCCACAAGTGTACCGGAGAGAGTCACTCATGTTTTTCCTGTACTATGCCTATTCTGTTTATTTCCCTGTAGGCTACTTTTGAAAATAAAAATTATACTTTGAAAAAAAAAAGAAAGGGGTCGTACTCTATGGTCCCCTGCTTCTTTTCTGATCACAGGGCCATTCGATTTCGGGGGGCTCTGGGCTATGGATTTCCACATGGCCCAGGCTCCTGGAAATTGAATTGTGCCTTGTTGGCACAAAGGGAGGTTATGGAGGAACTTAGGGATGCGTACCTTGTATGGCGTAATGATAAATGTCTGTTTAACTGCATCAGCGATTGGTGGGAATATGTTAAAGTAGAGTTTCATTGTTTCTTTCAGGCAAAAAGCAGATAAAAGGCGTGTGAGAAGAAGTGGGACTTCAGGCGGCTGCAGAGCGAGTTGGGGTCACTACACGACCTGGTCCAGTGTGGCTGGGATGTCAGGGAGGAGCTGAAGGAGACCAAAAAAAAAGCCTGAAAAGGCACTTTGAGGAGGAATCCAAGCAAATAGTCTTTTGTTCCAAGGTGAAGAACCTTGAAAAGGGGGAGAAGTGTAACTCTTTTTCAGGAAGGTCCATGCTGGCCACATGGCCCTGACTGAACTGTGATATGAGACTGGACACATGAGGAGGGGCAACGAGGAGGTGATGGGGGTCGTCTCGGACTTCTAAAGCAATCTCTATGTCCTAAAGTCATCTGACCCCGAAGTGGCCCAGAGGTGCCTGTTGTTGTTGAACCTGCAGGTGACATGGCTGTGGACGTTCCCTTGACAGTGGGGAGCTGCTCTCTGCCGCTAAATCCTTTAAGCCCTGTAGGACTCTGAGCAGTGACGGTCTCCTGGCCGAGCTCTATGTAGCGCTGGGGGACCAGATCTGTCCGGACCTGTTGGAGGGGTACGAGGAGATGGTGGGGGGGAAAAATGCCTCTGTCATTGAGGGAATGGATGATCACGATCTTGTATAAGCGGAAGGGGGAGAAATGTGACTTGAAAAATTGGTGTCCCATCTCTCTCCTGAACGTGCTCTACAAGATCCTCGCCAAAGTGCTAGCCAACAGGCTGAAATCTGTCCTCGGGCAGATCGTCCATCCGGACCAGACCTGTGGCATCCCCGGTCGCAGGATCGCCGATAGCCTTGCCCTTGTGAGAGACATTGTCTATTACATCCAGGACTGTCAAACCCGCGCTGCCCTGGTCAGTCTGGATCAGAAGGCATTTGACCGTGTCTCCCATGCTTTCATGGGCAGAGCTTTGTGCAAGCTGGGTCTAGGGAAGCTGTTTTGCTCTTTTGTTAACGTCATGTATTTTGATATTTGTAGCACAGTGTTGGTGAACGGCTGGAAGACTGACCCCTTCCCAATTCTTTCAGATGTCAGACAAGGCTCTTTGATGAGTCTATCTGGCAGAATGGAGTCTACATGGACGACGTGACCGTCTTCTGCTCTGACTAGCGTTCAGTGACTGCTCTTGTCCAGACCTGCGAGGACTTTGGCAAAGCTTCGGGGGCAAAAGTCAACTGTGGGAAGTTGGAAGCTATGCTCTTGGGGCAATGGCACCTGGCTTCTTCCCCCCCCCCCCCTTCCCCTTTAAGGTTAAACCAGACTTCATCCAAATCTTGGGAGTCTGGTTCGGGAAGGAAGGAGCAGCATTGAAGTCTTGGCAAGACCGACTGGCAAAAATGAACTCTAAGATTGGACTGTGGAGCTCCATAAAGCTCTCATCGGAGGGCAAAACACTGGTCTTGCGAGGTAAAGTTTTGTCTGTGCTCCAATACACCGCACAGGCCTGGCCTCCCCATACACCGTTTGCAGGGCCATCACCCGGACCATATTTCGCTTCATCTGGGGCAAAATGAACAGAGTCAAGCGGACTGTGATGTATAAGGAGCCCTGCAAGGGTAAGAAAGGAATCCATGGTATCCTCACTTTGCTTCGGGCTTCCTTTGCTTGTTTCAGTGTGCAGCAGACTCTTGTGGAAAAGACTGGCTCAGCGGGCAAGTCCATGTCTCGCTTGTTTCTCTTGTCCCTCTAGAGACAGCTTGGCTCGGACAAGTGGTACACTCTGGAACACTCCTTGGTTCTATGGGGACATGGTCTGGTTTGTGAGGGAACACCATCTGGAGGGACTGAAACCTGATCCGTGGTAGCCAAGGACCATCTGCAAGCTCATCTGAGCTAAGGACTTGTTGGAGCTTGTTCCGGGGCTCCCCACGGCCATGGCAGAGACTGTCTGGACTAATGTGGCTTCAAAGCGGCTTACCAATGGACATAAGAACTTGTCATGGATGCCCATTAAGGGAGGGCTATCTGTTAGGTCGTTCATGCATACCCGCGACCTGTGCAGAACCCGGTACTGCCCCCGGTGCCCCCACGTGGAGGAAACCTCTTTGCATGTGTTTTGGCAGTGTCCCTTTGCGCAGGGTCTGTTGGACATCCTGGAACACGAACTCGGTGACTCTGTACCCAGGAACTGCCTATCGTACCATTCGGTGCTTTACGGTCTGTTCCCTGGGACCCACGACATAGAGGCCATCCAGGAGGCCTGGCGCCTTATGAACTGTTTTAAGGAAGCTGTATGGCTTGCCAGGAACAGCCTTGTGATCAACAGGGAGAACATGTCCGTCCGGGACTGCCGCAGGTTCATTCGGAGCCTGCTGAAAGACTATTCCATCTTGGACAGCCCGGCCGTCGATGAAGAAGAGGAGACCCCTCTCCTTCCTCCATGTCCCCCTGAAGTTATAGCCCAATAGTTTGGCCCTGTAATCTGCCCTCTCCCTACTTTAACACAGGCACCCACTCCCCCATAGCCCACGCCCCTACCATGATCACAGATTGTATTGTTTGGGTTTTCTCGATTTCTTGTGCTTTTCTCTTACAGGATTGAGTGGCATGTTAGAGTAGCATGCTGTGCGATGTACAACTTAGGAAACCTTTGCTGTATATTGTACTGTCATGCTTTGTGTGATTGAAATTTATTGTATGACTTGTAATGACTGAACGATCAATAAAGCTCTTTCAATAAAATAAAAAAAATAAAAAATATATATATCAAATAACCTTAGACCTGTCTAGTTTATATTAACTTGAAGAACATTAAAAAAAAAACAGTAACAGCAAAAAAAAACTTCATGTTGGTCTCTATGTAATAAAAACACTTTAATACAGGAAACAGGATAACTATTTATATACATATTCAACTAGTAAATGAGAGTGATTGAATTCGTACAATGTTACATATTCAGTCTCATGATAGCATTTGTAGTAACAAGATTACATGGAAAATGATACTCTTTTGTAAAGAAAAAAATACATAAACTATAAAGTTTTCTAATCATCAATGAAAAACCATGCTCACCTTATAAAGGACTACTTAAGAAAACCTACAGTGTAAATCATTCCAATGTGGAAAGTTATCCTTAATAAAATGACAAATATAGGGACTGGTTATCAGAATGCAATTACCCTCGCATCTGCTACTTTGCCTTTTGTGTATTGTAGCATTAAATATATAATTTGACATTCGAAGCAAAACAGCATAGACTTAGACTACTGTAATTTTAAAGTGTGATTTTTTTTTTATACAAACATGAACATAGCATGTTATGCTGATTGTTTTATGTAGTTTGCATAACTCCCATTGGCAATAATGGGGGTAATGTAAATACTGTAGTAATAGGTGCTACTCTGTTTACATAATTTCCATTCAAGTCAATGGGAGTTGTGTAAACTGCGTTAAAAATCCGTTTAACTATATTCAGATTCATGACCTCCTAGCAGCTACACGCAGACTGGAGAAGGTCAGGGACCTTAGATCTTCAGATAGATGCAGGTCTATCCTTTAAGATCCACTCCTATGAGACATTTATGGCATAATCTCTGGATATGCCATGAAGTCTAGATGGGAATACCCCTTAAAAGCTATCAGACACAGATTTTTTTTAAATCATAATTAAAAAGTCTTCTTCCTAAATACTCTTCATTAAAATGTCCTACCAATATGTTAATGTAGAGTCTGTATAACTTTATCACATGGCTAGCTATTCTGCTGATTTTGAAATAGATCCAAAATCACATTTTTGCTCTTGTCTCAAATACTAAAAAATAGTTTTAACTATATATATATATATATATATATATATATATATATATATTCCAAAGAAAGAGAAGAATGGCCGCAGCAAAAATCCAGTGCAAAAAATTGCTTTATTCCATCAAAATGGTGTGCAACGTTTCAGCTGCCCATGCAGCCTTTTTCAAGCTTTGCTTGAAAAAGGCTGCATGGGCAGCTGAAACGTTGCACACCATTTTGATGGAATAAAGCTATTTTTTCGCACTGGATTTTTGCTGCGGCCATTCTTCTCTTTCTTTGGACTGTCTATAGCCCTTGGACCTGGGCTCAGGCCGCTGGCAGTTATTAAACATTGGACTTTGAAGTGCTGTTCCAATGCTTAACTCTTCTATATATATATATATATATATAATTATTATTTTTTTTTCCATTTTTTTCTTCTCATTTTCATAAGACTACTGAGAAAATTTTTCTGTATGAATTAACAAGGGCAGTTTTGTACAACAAAGTAATAGCAAAGTCTGTATCTGACACATAAGAAAATATAAAATTTGACAATAAGAAAATATAGAGCAATTATGAAAGGAGTCCCACTTTGTTGGCACTAGTAAAGTGTGATATGTATTCGGCACTTTCTATGCCTAATTCAACCTTTTTTTCTTTTTTTTAAAGGGTGACGCTAAGAGGCGTCATAAAACGTCCCAAATTTATTAATAAAGACGTATATAATTTTGTGGTGTTTGTTCATGCAAATACAGAGTTCAAAGGTAGAATAAATGTGAATAACATGGTTATAGCTTTGCATTAAACATGTGCCATGTGTGCTATTTTTATAAATCTGGCATCAATTATTCATGCTTCTATTAATACACTTCACGAAATGCGTAGCACTGTCAGCACATGTACAGTACAGACCAAAAGTCTGGACACACCTTCTCATTCAGAGTTTTCTTTATTTCCATGACTATGAAAATTGTAGATTCACATTGAAGGCATCAAAACTATGATTTAACACATGTGGAATTATAGACATAACAAAAAAGTGTGAAACAACTGAAAATATGTCATATTCTGGGTTCTTCAAAGTAGCCACCTTTTGCTTTGATTACTGCTTTGCACACTCTTGGCATTCTCTTGTAGAGATTCAAGAGGTAGTCACCTGAAATGGTTTTCACTTCACAGGTGTGCTGGTGTGGAGGAGGAGGAGGCGTGATGGTGTGGTGATGCTTTGCTAGTGACACTGTTGGGGATTTATTCACAATTGAAGGCATACTGAACCAGCATGTCTACAACAGCATCTTGCAGCGGCATGCTATTCCATCCGGTTTGCGTTTAGTTGGACCGTCATTTATTTTTCAACAGGACAATGACCCCAAACACACCTCCAGGCTGTGCAAGGGCTATTTTAACAAGAAGAAGAGTGATGGGGTGCTGCCCCAGATGACCTGGCCTCCACAGTCACCGGACCTGAACCCCAATCGAGATGGTTTGGGGTGAGCTGGACCGCAGAGTGAAGGCAAAAGAGCCAACAAGTGCTAAGCATCTATGGGAACTCCTTCAAGACTGTTGGAAGACCATTTCAGGTGACTACCTCTTGAAGCTCATCAAGAGAATGCCAAGAGTGTGCAAAGCAGTAATCAAAGCAAAAGGTGGCTAGAACCCAGAATATGACATATTTTCACACTTTTTTGTTATGTATATAATTCCACATGTGTTAAAGGGGTACTCTGGTGAACAACTTTCTTTTTTTTAAATCAACTGGTGCCAGAACCTTAAAGAGATTTGTAAATTACTTCTCTTACAAAATCTTAATCCTTCCTGTACTTATTAGCTGCTGAATACTACAGCGGAAATTATTTTCTTTTTGAAACACAGAGCTCTCTGCTGACATCACGAGCACAGTGCTCTCTGCTGACATTTCTGTCCATTTTAAGAACTGTCCAGAACAGCATATGTTTGCTATGGGGATTTCCTTTTACTCTGGACAGTTCCTAAAATGGACAGAGATGTCAGCAGAGAGCACTGTGCTCATGATGTCAGCAGACAGCTCTGTGTTTCAAACGGAAAAGAATTTCCACTGTAGTATTCAGCAGCTAATAAGTACAGGAAGGATTAAGAATTTTTAATAGAAGTAATTTACAAATCTGTGTAATAGAAACAGAGTCCGGCACTGCTTAAGTGGAGATAGGCTAGCACTCAAGCGCAGGTGTGGAGATAATACAGCCAAATGGGGGTGCTCAGTCCAAATAGCAGAGGATATTGTACAAACAGTCCATGTAGAAAATGAGACGGCACTCACCCAGGTAGTTGCTGATGAATATTCTTTATTCCATATATGAAATCAAGCGGGAAGATGCAGTGTCAGGCAGGTATCACGGCAGGGACGCAGGAGTCCACAGCGTGATGGCCTGACACTGCACCTCCCCGCTTGATTTCCTATATGGAATAAAGAATATTCATCAGCAACTACCTGGGTGAGTGCCGTCTCATTTTCTACATGGACTATTTTACAAATCTGTTTAACTTTCTGGCACCAGTTGATTCAAGAAAAGTTAAAAAGTTTTTCACTGGAGTACCCCTTTAATTCATAGTTTTCATGCCTTCAGTGTGAATCTACAATTTTCGTAGTCATGAAAATAAAGAAAACTCTGAGAAGGTGTGTCCAAACTTTTGGTCTGTACTGTATATGGTCTTCTTTCTTATACATCCTACCTTAAATACAAGCAAATGTTCCATTGCTGTAAACTACAAATACAAACATTTACACAGCCTAATTATTTGTAGGCTGTGTTTCTGTCTATTTGACCCAAAAAATTGACTCTTTGTGAGGGAAATGCAAAGAAAATATTTTCCATCTTCTTTCCACTAGGGTGAATTTCTGTTTTTGGCAAAGATATACTGGATTCTCAGCTAACCACCTTGGCATGAGGCTAATAATGCAGGTCAACCGAGAAGGCAGAGGTTCCATAAGATGCAGCAGGACATTGAAAGGATCTGTCAGTTTTAGAAGCTTCTTCAGGGTTTAGTCTGGCTTCACAGATAACATAGGTAGGGATTTACAATGACCTGCATAAAATACAGAAAAAAATAGTGAGCAAAGCAAAAATAGAACTTGCACTAATGTGTGTAAAGGCTTGGCAGATGAAGGAACTTTTGTTAAAATTCAGAACTCAGCCTATCACCGGCCACAGAGATGTTCCGCCTCGGCCGGTGATAGGTTGAGCCCACTGTCATGTTAGAAACCTGCTTCTTACATGACAGTGGGCTCAGCCTATCGCCGGCCGAGGCGGGTCATCGCTGCGGCCGGTGATAAGCTGACGGCTGTCCGACGTTCACGTCCCCAGGAAGAGCGTAAGGCCAACTTAGGAACATGCGGTAAAGTTTATTTTTGTTTACCTTTTGCAGCCCGGGCATAGGGATACAGTATAGAGTGTCAGCGCCGGCGGCCGCAACAAACAGGAGAATGAGGAGAGCAGCGCTTGCGGTTGACGGGAGTATTTACCCCGATGGGGACAGTGCAGTGATGGGGTAATAATTAATTTGGGGAGGGGGATACCGTTATTTACCGTGGAACCGCCATAAGTTACAAAAATACCACGATACACATATTTGGCCATATTTTTTTTTTACCATTGACTTCTATTGATTTCTGCTAGCGGATTCCACTTGAAGAATGAACATGTTCATTCTTCAAGCGGAACAGAATTCAGCGTCGGAATTCCGCTAGCAGAATTTCCGCTGTGTGAACAGGACAGCGGAAAAAACATTAAAGTCAATGGGCAGAGGAGATGTGAATTAATTTGAAGCGGTGAATTCAAGAGGAATTACTCGAGTAAATTCCTCTTGAATTACTCCGTGGGAACGCACCCTAACAGTTTATCTGATCACTCAGACTAGTTGGCAGCTGATAGCTCTAATCTACTTCTCTGCACTGTAGGCCCATGAGGAACCTCCACGGTCACTGCTCTGTCTCCTTCAATCTCCTTCTCTTGGCTGTGCATGTCGGCAGTCATTTCTTAGGCGCACACCTCACAGCTGCTTTTTAAATTAAGGCCCTCTAAAGTGAGTCAGCCCCTGCTTCTGAGTCATACAGCACCCCTTACACAGTCATGGACCAAATATCAGACATCTCCGTGAGTAGTTTGTTAGTGTTTGTCAGCTATCACAACCTTTACTACTACTCTTCCTTTGCCACTAAACTTCCTCCTGCAAGCTCTGACTAGTCTACATCCTAAGGGCTGCATTAAACCTTGGCACTCTATGTGGTTCCACCATACCCTGCATCTGTTTCTCATATAACTTTGCTACAGCAGAGCCATCTATTGGCCACAGCAACACGTTGCAACAAAACAGTAAAACAAACCATGCTATAGATGCTGAGAGTTCTGCACACAAAATGACAGACATAATTTTTAAAGGAGACATGTAATCAAAAAATTAAAATTAAATCAAGTTTTAATAATAAATTATTTTAACATTTATACATTTTTTTATTTTTATAATTTTCCATTTTACTATCTATATTATAAAATAATCTTGAAATGTTTTAGTATTCATTCTGACCAGTAAGCCTAAAATTATACTGAGACTTCCTGTTCTCTATGCGAGAAGGGTGATTGCAATAAAGGGTCACACCATTAGATACAGAAGACAATAGGAGCTCAGCCTCCCTCTCCCTGTTTAATAACCTCATCAAAGGTCACAAAGTATGCCTAGTAGCTTTTACTATTCCTGCTAACAGAAAGCTCCTTTCTATTTTTGCCTGTATCCATGTGGCTTGCTGTAAAGCATACTCCTAAATGTTGCTGAAAACAGCTCAGGCAAGATGGCTACGACCATAAAAATGTACAAAACAATTAAATAAAAAAGGGGGGTCAGCCCTGAGCCAGCAGCAGCCAGGAAATTTTGGATCTATGTCAGAAGCAGCAGTACAGACAGCTATGTAAAGAATAGTTGCACCTATACTATGGACTATACAACAGGAAAATAGAAGATAATTGTAATAATTTAGTAGATATTTTTAATTTAGCAAGTTCATTTTTTTCACGCTGTGTCTCCACCTCTCCCATAGAGATGAATGAAGGGGGCATTTTTCGACCAGCTGACGTGCTGGGTGCGAAACTTCCTTTATAGGAGCTTAGCAAGGGCCCCGTATGGGAGATCGCGGAGATCAGACAATTATCTTTTTTTTTCACTGGACAACTATATTAATGGTATAAATCAATAAAATAAACATAGGGGATACATTCCCCATAATGCATTATTACTTCTTCCAATTGGTAACAACCACCAACCTTACAGGTGGCTTCTCCTGGAGTCATGCATTTGGAGATAGATCATGTGGTTTTTCATTTAACTTTTCTCTACTAAAAAAAAAAAAAAAAAGAGAGAGAAGGAATACATTAGCTACAGATCTCAACATTATTTCTGCATAGGTACTGTATATATTTGTAATTTGAATATTTCTCTTTTAAAGGAAAATGGTCACCCTGATCACCCACACTAAACCCTGGGTTATATTGTGAGTGACCAGGAATCCACAGAGGGGTCACTTACTATAATCTGTGCCGTGGTTCTCGAGATATTGGCTAGCAAAGTTCCCCTTCTGAATTCAGGGAATTGTGTGCAGGAGGCGGGGCTCCGCAGGCTGGCCGCCCCTGCTTCTTTCAGTCTTCTTAATCAGCCATCCCCTTAATTAGCATATTCATATTTTGTGCCGTGAGTCGCATGTCACGTGAGCACTGTGCTCTGTTGGTAGAGTGCATGTGCCGGCAGTGTACACACAGCTCTAATGTCCTGATGATGTGAGAGCTCTGCTTCCTGCACACAATTCCCTGAATTCAGAAGGGGAACTTCGCCAGCCAATATCTCGGGAACCACGGCACCAATTATAGTAGGTTACCCCTCTTTGGATTCCTGGTCATCCACACTATAGCCTAGTCTATTGGGTTTAGTGTGGGTGATAAGGGTGACAGTTTTCCTTTAAAGGGGTACTCCGGTGAAAAACTTTTTTTTTTTTAAATCAACTGGTGCCAGAAAGTTAAACAGATTTGTAAATTACTTCTATTAAAAAATCTTAATCCTTCCTGTACTTATTAGCTGCTGAATACTACAGTGGAAATTCTTTTCCATTTGAAACACAGAGCTGTCTGCTGACATCATGCGTACAGTGCTCTCTGCTGACATCTCTGTCCATTTTATGAACTGTCCAGAGTAAAAGGAAATCCCCATAGCAAACATATGCTGTTCTGGACAGTTCCTAAAATGGACAGAGATGTCAGCAGAGAGCACTGTGCTCATGATGTCAGCAGACAGCTCTGTGTTTCAAAAAGGTCAGATTTACTTACTGAAATCTCTTCTTTCCATGAGTCCGTAGGCAGCACAGGAAACAATAGGGTTAACATATATTTCCTACTATTAGGCAGAAGAAACAAAACTAATTAACATAATTAATTACATAATGAGCAATTAGCACCTGGAATCCACCCCCTCATAGCATAAATATCCCCCAAAGACAATACCACACTGTGTTTGAATGCAGCAATACTATTTATTCAGGGAAGGACCCTGTGCTGCCTACGGACTCACGGAAAGAAGAGATTTTGGTAAGTAAATCTGAACTTTCCATTTCGTCCTACGGCAGCACAGGAAACAATAGGGATGAAAAGCAATTATTAACTGGGAGGGACATTTGTGGCTGCTACTTCGAGCACCCTCCCGCCAAAGGACACCTCTTTATTGGTGATCACATCGAGCTTGTAGTGGTTGATGAATGTGCTTGGTGTAGACCACGTAGCCGCCCGACAAATCTGGTCCCAGGAAACTTGTGCCAATGCCACCCAAGAAGTAGATGCCGATCTCGTAGAATGGGCTCTAATGACCTCCAGAGGTGGCAGATGTTGAGAAGAATATGCCATCAAGATGGTATCCTTTATCCATCTCGCCAGAGATGCCTTAGAGGCTTGCCTACCCATATTAGGGCCTTGGAACAGAACAAACAAGGAATTTGTCTTCCTGAAATCCTTCACCTTATCCAAGTACAAGAGCACAGCTCTTTTAACATCCAGGAGATGTAATCTCTGCTGCTCTTCACCTTGCGGATAATCATACAGACTGGGCAAGAAAATCTCCTGGTTGACCTTAGGAAGAAACGAAGGATCAGTCCTCAGGATTAGGCAATTCTGAGAACACCTAAGATAGGGCTCTCTGCAGGATAAAGCCTGAATTTCCCCCACACGCCTGGCTGTAGAGATGGCAACCAGAAATACGGTTTTCATGGACAGCAGTTTCACTGAGGTAGAATGCAATGGTTCAAAGGGAGTTTTGCTCAAGGCTTCCAGAACAACAGAGAGATCCCAAGATGCTACTGGGACTTTCACAGGAGGACGTAAATTTTTTATGGCTCTAAAAAATCTTCTCACCAAACTGCAATTGGAAAATTTTCCTTCAAGCAGGTAATTGATCACAGAGAAGTGGACTTTGAGGGTATTCCACTTAAGTCCTTTTTCGAACCCCTCCTGTAGAAACTTTAGAACATCCTTTAAGGCTGGAGACATAACTTGATTCTGGTTACACCAGGCCAGAAATTTTTTAGCCACATTGTCATAAACTTTGACAGTTGAAGGCCTGCGAGAACAGGATAAGATGTCTACTACTTCATCCGCAAAACCTCTTGACGTCAATGATGGCCAGATATTTTCCATGCCGTTAATCGGTAATTCTGCCGGTTCTGGTGGTACACACCCTGCTGAGATAATAGATCCGGCCTGTATGGAATTTCCAGATATGAGCCCCTCGAAAGTTCCCACACGAACTGAAACCAGGCCCTCCTGGGCCAGAAGGGCAGGATCACTATTGCAGATGCCTGCTCCACCTTGATCTTTTTTAGAACTTGGGCTACCAGCTGGAAGGGAGGGAATACATATATGAACTTCTTCCCCCAACTGATCGAGAGGCCATCCAAGAAGTCCGAGTTGTCTCTCCTGTTGAGGGAACAGAATGCTGGAATTTTCCTGTTGATTCTATTTGCCATCACATCCATGACTGGCAAACCCATCCTGTCCCTGATCCACTTGAAGGCTTCCGGATGGAGACTCCACTCCGACTGGTCTATCTGGTGCCGACTTAGCCAATCTGCCTTCACGTTCCTTTCTCCTTTTATGTGGACTGCTCGGATTTCTAGTGGATTCAATTCTGCCCATCTCATCATGGCACCGCATTCTACTATCAAAGACTGGGATCTTGTTCCCCCTTGTTTGTTTATGTAGAAAACAGTCACTAGATTGTCCGACTGAACCAACACCCTCTGATTCTTCAGAGAGCTGGCAAAATGGCGCAGGGCAAGATGGACCGCCTTCATCTCTCGCAAATTGGACGAACTCTGACTCTCCCGTTGGGACCATTTCACCTGGACCACTAGGTTCCCTAGGTCCCCTAGGTGAGCTCCCCATCCCAGACTGGATGCATCTGTCATGAGGACTAACTGGGGAGAGCTGGCAAGACACCTCCCGCAGGTGATCTTGATCTCGTCCAACCACCAACTCAAATCCTGTCTGGTGGACCTGGACAACACAAGGGGAGAGTCTAGAGCTGAGCGATGTCCATTCCACTGTGCGTGGATCTCTAGTTGAAGACTTCTGGAGTGTGCCCTGGCCCACGGAACTGCTTCCAAGGAGGAGGTCATGAGACCTAGCACTCTCATACCCAATCTGATGTTCAACTCCGTGCTCTCTAGCATACACTGAACACCTAACATCAGATTGGCTGTCCTTTCATCTGACAGGAAGATCCTCATTCTCTCTGAATCTAATATGAACCCCAGAAACTTGCATTTCATGGATGGATTCAACACCGATTTCTGAGTGCCCTTCTAGAGTGCTGATGGTCTTCTGCAGATGCTGCCGAAGAAGAACTGGAGATGCCGCTTTCATGTACCAATCGTCCAGATAGGGCACTAGAAATATTCCTTGGAGACGGAGATGTGCTGCCAGGATCACCACAATTTTTGTAAAAACTCTGGGCGCTGATGACAGCCCGAACGGTAGGCAGGTAAACTGTAGATGATGTATTCTCTTCCCTGGTTATATCGCTACCCTCAGGAAGCTGCGGTGTGATCTTCTGCTACATCGCCCTCCTGAAGGAAAGCAGTGACAGATCGGATTGTTTCCATCCGAAAATGTTTTTTCTTGATGTATCTGTTGAGAAAGGATAGATCAATTACAAGACGCCATGGACCTTCTTTCTTCGGGACCGCAAATATCCTGGAGTGAACTCCTTGTCCCCTCTGATGACATGGTACTCTCTCTAGAGCACCTTTCTTGATAAACTCTAGATCCAGAAGATGGTCCTTTCCTGGATTGACGAATTGATGAGGAGGTGGAAGACTGGAGAATTCGATGCAATAGCCCTTTGAGATGACTGATGTTATCCATGCATTCGAACTGGTGGCCATCCAAGCAGAGGCAAAATGCTGGAGCCTTGCCCCCACTGGAGCGCTTCTGGCATCAGAAATGTTGATCCTTGCCATCTTTGTATTGCTTCTTAGGAGGGATTGTCTGCCCCTCCCTACCCCCTCTGAATCTTCGCAGTCTCCCATTCTGCCTTGCTCTTCTGATGAAAGGCGATCTTCTCTGAGTATTCCTGTAAGAGCGAAATTTAGATCTTTTATTAACAAATGGAAGGGCAGGGCCCTTAGACTTGCTCATAGATTTTAATATTTTATCCAATTGTGATCCAAACAACTTGGTACAGAAATGTACAGAAATGTATTTTTAAAGGCACATCCCCATTCCTTAATCCACAAGGCTCTTCTTGCGGAATTGGAAAGCGCTAAAATTTTAGAGCTTGATTTCAGGCAGTCTAATGGGAAATCATTAAAAAAATCAGGAGCCCTCTTCATTTCTGACATGCTACTCAAAAGATCTTCCCTGGAGATACCCCTGGCAATATCCTTTGCCAATTGGCTGAGCCACAACCTCAATGCTCGGGCTACTGGGACCGTAGCCAATGCCGCTTTACATGTGCTAGCAGCTGCTGAATACACTTTCTTTAGGTTAACTTCAGCTCTGCGATCCATAGGATATTTTAAGAGGGAAGATTCCTCAGAGGGAAACAAAGCCTTTTTTGATAATCTGACAACCGCCATATCTATCTTCGGGGGGTCTTCCCAGGAACATGATGCTTTGGGATTTAATTTATAGATGGATTTAAATCTTGATCCCGGCTCCAACTTTTTCTCTGGATTCTTCCATGCAGCCCGCATTAAATCCTGCAAAAGAGGATGAGAAGGTAGGTACTGATTATTCTCTTTAGGAAAATAAAATAATGCCTCCTTGAGAGGCATATCTTTAGTGGACGTATCGTCTTCCACTGTAGCCTTCACCGCATCAATAAGAGACGGCATTCTATCTTTGTTAAGAAGACAACAATCCTCAGGCTCTTTAGGAGGTTCTGAAAACTCTGAACTGGAAAAAATTTCTCCCTCAGAAAGTTCATCTGAACTGGACTCTGATGAAGAGCTTTCCTCATGCCGGGACATTTTATGCTTGCCCCCTTTTTCCTTGTGTGAAGACTTAAACATTTCCAACATTTGAGATTTAATCCAACCAAATAATTCTTTAGCCTCTGATTGGAGACTTGATTCCCCTGCTGGCTTACACAACTGACACACATCTTCTATACAAGAATCCGGCAAGGGTTGCTGACAGTTGACACATTCTCTATGTCTTTCTTTTCTCTTCCTTTTCCCTGGCTCTCTATGACTAGCCATCTGCAAAATAAAAGGAATAGGAATAGGAATACAGTACATGTGCCTGAGTGAGGAACAGGCCCCCCAGGAGACATCCTGCCTTCCTGATCACAAGAGGCGCTGACCCGGCAGAGTGCTGGCAGCCGCCTCAATACCTGCCCCTATATAACATAGGAGGGGTAAGGCCACGCCCCCCATGGAGACCGGGCTTGATTTCCGGTCCAAAAAACGGAAGTTGAAACAAACAAACCCATTATATTGAATAATAACTCTGATCAGGGAAAAAAAACTTAAATAGGAGAGACCTCATAAACAAACGATCTGCTGCTGCATCGTCCGTCGATATAGTGAACACTTTCGCAACTTCCGGCCGAAACCGGAAGTGACAACAGACTCCATCGGGTCTCTCTGCGCACACCGCATGGTAAGGAAACTTCACTTACTTGCGCGCGTACCTGCGCCGGCCATTGGACCATCCATCCAAGCTGCAGAGAACTCTCCTCTGCCTGCGACTTACGCTGAGTCCCGTCAGCAGCACCAGCCGGTAAGTCTCAATAACCTCTGGAGTGCTGACAAACAGCCTAGCCAGGGGAAGCCCGCACCTCCAAACCAACGTTCTCTCACCCTAAGGGAGCGAAGGGGGCAGTATAAACAATAGAATCTTCACAGATGAAATATACTTCTGCCTAAAAGAAGAAACAAAAAACACGGTGTGGTATTGTCTTTAGGGGATATTTATGCTATGAGGGGGTGGATTCCAGGTGCTAATTGCTTATTATGTAATTAATTATGTTAATTAGTTTTGTTTCTTCTGCCTTATAGTAGGAAATATACGTTAACCCTATTGTTTCCTGTGCTGCCGTAGGACGAAATGGAAAGAAAAGAATTTCTGCTGTAGTATTCAGCAGCTAATAAGTACAGGAAGGATTAAGATTTTTTTATAGAAGTAATTTACAAATCTGTTTAATTTTCTGGCACCAGTTGATTAAAAAAAAAAAAGTTTTTCACCGAAGTACCTCTTTAAGGGTATATTCGCACACACAGGATCTGCTGCAGCATCAAATATGTGCAGGATACATGTGAATACACCCTAATGGGATGCTTCCATGATTTTTGGGGTGTAAACAAGCGATATGTATATGAAAATGAAATTGTACACACACACACACACACACACACATATATATATATACTGTATATGTATTAGTACTCGTACAGAGGAAAAAATACTGCTAACAACAGAAAGAGGGACCGAAGATTAAATCTTGCCTCAAGTTTAGGCCATGGGTTGTCTAGTATTCAATACAAAGATCCAATAGGACTCTCTGTTTATTAACTTTCACCTAAGGTCTCTTCCTCTAATGTGCTTGGAAACATGTTCTGTACCTCTAACACATAGTAATGAAACCTGAATGCTGGTCCCGAAAGTGATTTGAAAAAGCAAATATGTTAAATTGAGAGGTTTTAGCATCTGAAATATGCCTCCAGATTCTTGACTTAAAGTGTACCCGTCAGATCCAACTCAGTACCTAATCCTGACCATGTACATCTAATTTTTATGTGTTTGGCACCTTTATTTTTTTTTTTATTACACTTTTAATTTAGCTCACTAGTCTGAATTCCTCTCAAATGGAGGGGGCGTGGCCTCACTGTGCAGGTCTCCGCCCCCTCCCTCAGTATGCTGACTGCTCACATCTCCCCCAGCATTAACAAAACTACAACTCCCAGCTTGTCCTCACTGACAGTAGTGGGACACAAGCTGACAGTGGGAGGATTTTTCCTCTAGCTGTGAGCCCTGCGCTCACAGCTGTCAATCAAGGAAGTGTGTCCATGACATAGGTGATGACGCATGGACACAGCAGAACTAGTATGTATCCAAGCAGGCAGGGGGGAGTTGTTTGACTGGCTTTTTCAGTATGAAATACTGAACATTTTCTAGTGAAAGCTTTTGCAAAACATACAACATATCAAAAGTTTTTGTATCTGACAGTGCCCATTTAAAGGGGAACTCTGGTGAAAAACAATTTTTTTTAATCAACTGGAGCCAGAAAGTTAAACAGATTTGTAAATTACTGCTATTTAAAAATCTTAACCATTCCAGTACTTATCAGCTGCTGTATGCTCCACAGGAAGTGCTTTTCTTTTAAAATTTATTTTCTGTCAGACCACAGTGCTTTCTGCTGACACCTCTGTCTGTCTTAGGATCTGTCAAGAGCAGGAACAAATCCCCATAGCAAACCGATCCTGCTCTTGACAGTTCCTGAGATGGACAGAGGTGTCAGCAGAGAGCACTGTGGTCAGACAGAAAATAAATTTAAAAAGAAAAGCACTTCCTCTGTAGTATACAGCAGCTGATAAATACTGAAAGAATTAAGATTTTGAATAGAAGTAATTTACAAATCTGTTTAACTTTCTTGCACCAGTTAATTAAAAAAAAAATGTTTTACTCCGAAGTACCCCTTTAAGTCACATACAGCCTACATACTGGCACTGTCAGGTCCCACACTGCACACGCACCAGGGCTGCGAGGACAGGGAGGTGAGTGATGGGCTGGGAATCGCATGTGAGTGCGTCCCGCAATGCGAATCCCAGCCCCGCCGGCACCGGGGACATGACAGAGCGCTCACGCCCAGCGTGTCTAGCTGGAGCCCGGATGTTACACATTGACATCTTCATTAGCTGTTGGCTGACATGTTTCTCACCCATTCACCCCATACGCATGATTATTCAGTGCATCCTAGCATTTATGTGCTCTGAATGGGGAGGGTGGGCAATTAGGTCACTGCCAGACAGCTTTGGCAGTGGCTTATCTCCCTGAAAATAAGGATGAGGCAGTTGAAAGCCAACATGCCCAATCCTTCTTATCCCTGACATCATCTGTCTGGAGGAGAGTCAGGAGGCCCCCATACACATTTGCTCAGTGTTTTCCAAACAGAGTGCCTCCAGCTGTTGCAAAACTACAACTCCCAGCATGCTTGGATAGCCAAAGACTGTCTGGTATACTGAGAGTTGTATTTTTGCAACAGCTGGAGACACCATGTTTGGAAGAAAAAAAACTGCATTAGATAGTCAACTGACTTTTCACTAATGTGTCTAAGGGGCTTCAGTCATACATATCCAGGAGGAATGGCAATGCAGAAGTAGTGATTCTCCACAATCATCAAACTACACTTTAACCTTACATTTTACCTCTAAGTCAGACATCAAAAAAGCTGTTCCCTTACCATTCCATCTCTGATACAGCGGTACTGTGAGTCCTCTGCTTGCGATAATAGCGACACAATACCACGGCTATCACTATGAGAATGATCACAACACTGCCAACCCCAACGATCAGCGCCAGCAACGTGATCTCTGAGAACTTCACTGTGGAGACATGGAAGGCAATGCCAGGTTACTGGGGGACTGAAACAAACGTACAGTACAACAGTTCATACAATGACTGACACACACAAAGCTAGCATTGTTACACTGAGAAAGAAATAATCTGCCAGGAACTGAAATGATACCCCTTTCTGAAAGGTAGAGCCGCCCAGGTTCTCTGGAGGACAGGTCAACTCTTCTGATATATTTGTTTTAGTCCTTACTTGGATTCCCCATTTAAAAAAAAAAAAAAAACTCTAGAACTTTGTGTTGTACTGTTCCTAGAAATGTATGCATAAATTGACAACTGGGTGTTACCATACCTCTTGTCAATGGAACATGTCCCCAGACACTTCAACATAATCCATTCCATGCCAACATTGACAGACTGTGTAGGGATGGACCATCAACAAAGGGAATGACAATGCCCTGTACATTTATTCACACATTTTTAGAAGGAATCACCAATAGAAGGAATAGACAACGCAGAAATCTAAGAAGTGTTTACTACAACAGTTGTGTCAGGAGAACTAACAGGCAAAAAAAGTATCAACGCCTTATCTGGCTATAGGACAAAAAAAATCTGAATAAAATCCCACTCACAATGTCTAAGCTACTTCTGTGTGTGGAGCACATGCAGCATTTACCCATATTATTGGTTAGAGGGAATGTAATCTCTAGTTTACGTTCCAAACTGCTGATAACGTTAGACAGCAGTAAGGACAAGGAGACACATGGGACCTTTCATATATCTGTCTGTGCTTCTATAACATAGAAATCAGTGGCAGATCCAGGGGGGGGGGGGGGGGCAATTGGACATCCCTGTATCCCGAAAGATCTTTTCGGGACACAAGGATGTCCTGGTTACTTCTCTGCAGACCTGCATACGAACTGTATATGGCTGGAGGCTGTATGTCTGTGGGGGCCCATGCCTACCTAATAAGTTTTCTTATCCTGGAGTACTCCTTTAATGTGGGGACTTATGCTGCGTACTTTATGTGGGGGACTGGTGCTGCCTACCTAATGTGGGGAACATATGCTGCGTACTTATTGTGGGGGACTTATGATGTGTACCTAATGTGGGGGACTTATGCTGCATACACCTTATTTTCTGTCCGCCAACACAAAATACTCTGATAGTGCCCCTCCCGAGACTAGACTCTCTGTCCTTGCTTGATTGACAGTCAGCTGGAAGCCAAGTCCTGTTATTCAAGCAGGGACAGTGATGGAGGGGAAGTATGGAGTTGTTCCAGCCCTCAGCACTTCAGGGTCTTGGGATCGCCTCTGAGTGTTTGCACCAGAAAATAAAAGCATTTTGCTGCGTTATGGAAGCACAGTGAGATATATGAAAAGTAACTAACAGTGACAGCAGTTTGAAACATCAATTGCAACTGACAAATTCCCTTTAAGGGTAGGGTCACACACAGCCCATCCGCAGCATATTTGACACTGTGGATGTGCTGAGCTCCCTTCTCCGGTACCTCTCTGTGTCCACTCACCACAGCAGAAAGCTCATTCTGCAGTTGCTCTGTGACTACCAGTAATTCGTCTGCAGCATCAAATGCGCTGCATGTGGATCCGCCACTGGTTTCTATGTTATAGAAACACAGACAGATACGGTATATGAAAGGTCCCATGTGTCTCCTTGTCCTTACAACTATCTAACGGGAATTAATGGTTCTATGTAATGTATTAGCTCCAAGTAAGGGATGAGAGCACCTTCAAAGGCCAAGCTTTACATCTGTGAACTTCTGCTTGTGAGACAAGCAAGTAACACTTTTTTTTTTTATGTACGGTACTGTGCAAAAGTTTTAGGCAGATGTGAAAAAAGTAGGAATGCTTTAAAAAAACGGTGTTTGGTTTGTAGATTTTTTTTTATGAACACAATTCAGAGTGAATGGACAGAAGAAAGGCATTAAAAAAATACATCTTGTTATGGTATTTTCTTCCTTCCCTATAACACTTATCTCTTACTAACAGGATAGGGAATTACTGCTGGGAAAAGGGGGGGGGGGTCTGTTGGTTAATATGTCGCAGGATATGTCTCAGTGTAAAATTTACAACTTTTTCTGTGACTTTCAAATTTGGTTTAAATGAGTAATCAAGGTTTGTAGTAACTTTAATGCAGTGGTATTGGATTAGTCATTAACGATTTGCTGCACAATTTGTCGCGAAGCCTTCAGTTTTCCCCAAATCTACACAAGCTCAGACCTGTCTTCCAAAACTGTCTGTGGACAGCATTTGTGTAAAGTTGCAATTGGGTTAAAAAGTCACAGAGGAAGAATTCTACAAACTGGGATACTGAAGTAAAAAATGTACTAGCCCCATATTTATCACATGAACTGCACCATTTCATAAATTTAATGCACGTACACATTTCGACCACACAAATTAAAAGGTGCAAAAAAGTATTTAGTCAGCCACCAATTGTGCAAGTTCTCCCACTGAAAAGATGTGAGAGGCCTGTAATTTTCACCATAGATATGAGAGACATATCATAGGTATGAGAGACATAATGAGAAAAAAAAACATCACTGCTCTAGAGGAGATCTGCATGGAGGAATGGGCCAAAATACCAGAAACAGTGTGTAAAAACCTTGTGAAGACTTACAGAAAATGTTTGATTAACAAAGGATATATAACAAAGTATTGAGATGAACTTTTGTTACTGACCAAATACTCATTTTCCACCATATTTTGCAAATACATTCTTTTAAAATCAGACAAGGTGATTTTTATGGATTTTTTTCTCATTATGTCTCTCATAGTTGAGGTATACCTATGATGAAAATTACAGGTCTCTCATCTTTTTAAGTGGGAGAACGTGCACAATTGGTGGCTGACTAAATACTTTTTTGCCCCACTGTACAATCAATGCCTCTTCTTAACAATTTGGCAGGATTGGCCGGACATCTAATGTGTATGGTGGCCACCTGACTTTTCCCTGATGACAGATGTCGGGTGATTTAAGAATTGGATATGTTGTATTTTAACTGCACAATCCTTCATTTTATGAGAGATAAGCCGCTGTTGACCATTGCTTTCTCCCCTCTTCAATGCAGACTTGACCCAGCTGACAGTGATGGTGTATGGATGAACAGAACAAATGGCTGTTCAGGCCAATGTCTATCTTATGAGTATGGCTTAAGAGCATAAGTTTGTGCCGCTCCCATAGAGTGTCAAAACGCATGCATAATCGCTGCTCCCTTTAAACTTGGGACCCCTCCCCCTTCCATTCCAGTGACTGTTGGAGACACAGAAATTATACATGTATTTTCAATCCTTTATACACATTATAAATGTTCTTAGTGGAAAAAGAAATAACTAGAAAGCATCATCTTTAAGTGACCTGTCGATGTCCTAGTGACTACTTGCCTTGGTTAACAACGCTCACCATAATCTCTCCCATTTCTCCATGAACATCTGGTGGATTCTTCACTTGACATAGGTAGGTTCCATTGTCTTTCTGTTGAATGTTCATGATAATTATAGATGCATCTCCACGTCTGGTGTTCCCATCCCAGACTGCTCGATTTTGGAAATGGCCTTTTTTAGGAGCATAGGGCTCTTTATGGAAGTAAAACACCTAATGGATCAAAGACAGAATCGCAAAAAAAAAAGTTAATCCATTGTATACTATTCTGCAGGTGCCTTTTGTCAATGTTACTATAACTCTAATGCACATGCACAAAAAGCTTGGAAACATGGTAATGTTTTCCATAGTACATTACTTTATCAATAGCTGACTTGCTAAAGGCTTTTAGCAACACCTCCACTGTTTGCTTGCCCTAGTTTTAATAGCGGAGCCCATTGACCCTGAGGCTCATGTGAGATGTTCATACATGACTTTGCCAGCTATTTATAACTAGAACAAGAAACATGATGGCTGTAAGAACATGCTGTATAGATACGTTCCGTTTAATGAGGATGTAAAAAAATGCTTGCATGTTATTTTGACACTATTTATATATTTAGATCTAAAAGTGAAGTGGACATAAGATTGTGAGCTTAAAGGGGTACTCCACCCCTAGACATCTTATCCCCTATTCAAAGGATAGGGGATAAGATGTCTGATCGCGGGGGTCCCACCGCTGGGGACTCCCGCCATTAAGCACGCAGCACCCACCGGTTACTGCTCCAGAAGCACTGGAGGGTCTGGCTCCCGACCACGGGAACGGAAGATCGTGACGTCACGACTCCGCCCCCGTGTGATGTCCCGCCCCGCCCCCTCAATGCAAGTCTATGGGAGGGGGAGTGACGGCCATCACGCCCCCTCCCATAGACTTGCATTGAGGGACCCTCCAGTGCACTTGCAGAGCCAGACCCTCCAGTGCGTCCGGAGCAGTAACAGGTGGGTGCTGCGTGCTATATTGCGGGGTCCCCAGTGGCAGGACCCCCGCGATCAGACATCTTATCCCCTATCCTTTGGATAGGGGATAAGATGTCTAGGGGTGGAGTACCCCTTTAAACATTTAATGTAAGTTCTTGCTGTTTTGCTGCTTCGAAGGATAGCTCTGTGGGGACATCTGATCTGTTACTACAGGTTAGCTATGGTGTATACAGGGTGTTTGGGATATATCTCCTGTTTCATCATGTTGGTGATGGGCAGTGGCATAAGTTGCAGGGCCCCAATGCAAAAAACGGTTACTGAACCTTTGCTATAATGCTTCATGCATAGCAATGATCTATTCCTATAGCAAAGAAAGATCTTATGGGCTCCTCAGACTCTTGGGCCCAAGTGCATGCAGTGCACACTCGATAGTTATGCTATAACTGGTTGTGGGGATCAGATATTTCAAATGTTTTTCTGTATGTATTTTTTCATTCTTTCATTCTCCTATGGAAAATTACTTTGGGGAAAAGCATTCATATCCAGGCATGTCATATTTGTTCCGCTATCAGTATTGTCATTTTCACAATGAGCTCATGCACGCCTCAATGAAGTCTGCTGCTGCAGGATTTCTGCTTGTAGGACCTGTTGTACAACTGTAATAACAATGTCTACAATGCCATTTCAGAAACTTGCAGAACAGTAGCACTACATAAATAATATTCAAGAAAACGTTTGCATTATTTAATTGATAAGAATAATATTGCAAGTATTTCTTTCTTAGAAGACTTAGTCAGATAGGGTTTAGAGGTGTCTGTAATGTATATACACAAGGCACTATTCTTTGTATGTTACTGAAAGAACAGAAAAGAACTTGATCAGTATGGTGTTTACCTTATTTTTTGGGGGGTGCCCCATTCCCGATATGTCACAAAAAATTTGAATACATAGTTATTAAGCTCTTGGTGATCCTTGCTGAGCTCTCCAGTCCCCACCTTCTGGCACAGTCCCCTGAGCTAATCTCCGGCTAAGGTTGAACACTGCTTTGGTAACTCGATCAAATCCATGAATTTCTAAGCAGACAATACGTCTCCTTTAACACAGTTCTTATTGTTGTCTATTTCTGAGCATTGTACTGCTAGATACTGGCTAACCGTATAACATTTGTCCGCTACAGACTTCTTATTGTTCACAGTCACTCAGACAAATAAAGTTATAGTTAGATTACTGACCGTATTACTGCAGCAGGGTTTCTTTATTCATATCCCCAAGGATTCCATGTGAAGGGGAGAGTGGACCTACAGGGAGACATCTGGGTTGCCTGAAAATCTCCCTGTACGTCCACTCTCCCCTTCACATGGAATCCTTGTGGATATGAATAAAGAAACCCCGCAGCAGTAATACGGTCAGTGCTCCGTGATTTCTTTTTCTATTGAAGACATTACTCTATCACCATTCCTCAGTGGAAGGTGATCTGGGATCGGGCCGCTAGGGCTTCGATTTGTACCACCTACAAGGAGACGCAGTATAAAATGCTTATGGGGTGGTACCATACTCCAGCCTTGCTGAATAGGTTGAACCCTGATATTCCTCCCCAGTGCTGGAGATGTGGGGTTGGTCTGGGTGACACGTTCCATATATTCTGGTCTTGTCCGCTTATACTTCCATATCGGGGTAGGGTTCAACGTCTGGTTCAGGCCGTGTTGGGGGTGACCATCCCGCTGGATCCGCTGGTCTTCCTACTGCAACTATCTATCAGAACTCTGTCTAAGAAACTGTTCAAGTTGTTCCTACATATTACTTTGGCTGCTAAAACCCTTATAGCAAAGTACTGGAAGCGAACTCTCCCTCCGTCAGAAGATGATCTAATGGCTAGGATACGAGAAGTTCGGTCCCTTGAGTCCCTCACGGCCTCTTTGAACAATACTGTCCCGGCCATTCGGTCGGTGTGGGATCCCTGGGATAGATTCACCGATAGACATCCCCCTTAGCTTTTGACTTTCCTTTGGGATCTTTTGGCTGTGCTTCCTTTTCTTTTTCCTCCCTGCTTTTTCCTTGTCTTGTCTTCCCCTTCCTGGTTGTGGTCTGTCGGTACTCTGCTTGTTGGTTTCTTTCCTTCCCTCCCCCCCCCCCCCCTTTTCATTATGACTGTGTTATATAGTGTGGCTGGGGTTGGACTTTTCTGACTCCTATGTTTCCACTGTTGGTCTTCAGTTCCTGATTTTGTGTATTTTATGCGCTCCATTCCTGTTGTTAATTTGAGCGGCAGGGTCTATTTTCCCTGTTGTATGTAATTTCGATGATTATCTTTCAATAAAAATATACAGTTTAAAAAAAATATTAAGACATTACTCTAGCAACTGCTTCACATTGTCTTATCTGCTGAACACGTGTACTCTAGGGCAGCTGTGTCGATAGCTGCATCATAGGCTTACCTGAGTTGAACATAGAAAGGTGCGGTGAGTCCCCCTTCTTTTCAGATTGTGGAAAGTTATAGTTAGCTTAATGCCAGACTCCAGGTAACTCCAGTCTCACTATCATTACGAGGGTACTCGATGAGGAAATTGTACACAGGATTGTAAGCCTTGCAGGCAATAAAGCTGCTTCCCTTATCACTAGTTCACACATCGGTCTTATCAACCCCTGTAAAATTTCTATTAAGTGGTATGTGCCCTTATTTGCACACATTCATTGTGTGAGTTTTTACAATGGATTCTGTCACCAGCTTTCTGTTGTCCTATCTGAAGGCAATATAAAGTAGTACTAGATACCCTGACTTTAGTGGTGTTTTAGCAGGAGTCCTTTTAAAAATATGCATGCACTTTGGAGTATTCATGAGCTGCGGGATAATCACCCCAACCCCCTGCTGGTTCACAGCTTTCTTCTTATGCTGCAGCCTTTAGTATTGTCCAGTTCACTTAAATGGGAAACATTGTAAAACCTTGCATGGTTGCCTATAGTTCAATGATGGCTTGTACGAGCTGCTCCAAACATTGGAGAGGCTGTAGACTGTACTGCTTTTACAAGCACAGTCCCTGAAAACAGATAATCCATGGGGATAAGCAATTGTGGCGGCCCAGTACAGGAGTTGCACCCCTGTACCATTGCTGCCCTGTCAGGCGGACTCTATTCAGTGACACCTGGGCCCCCCTTTTGTCTGTGTTCGCTAAGCAGTTAACTACCACCTGTGTTATCTATTGTAATGTATATAACCTGTTGTGGTAAGCTTGTGGGGGTATAGGGTATATGGGGTGTAGCTGTGCAGTGATGAAAGGGTGCTGGTTTAACCCTTAACTGTCATGACGCCAGGGTGAGGGCTCCTCAATATATACTTGTCCTATCGCCACTCGTCCCAAGAACGGTAGGGAGGAATAAATGATTGTCCACAACCGGAGATTCAGAAAACTGTAGGAAACTTTACTGCAGATTTTATGCAGAGGTAAAACAGGAACAGTCTTTACATATGTACAGTCTATGAGGATCCTGACAGTTGGTTTGGACCTTGTGAGTATAAGCTCTGGAGATTGATTTATGCTGTTCCGCTGGATTTAGGGGATTGGTTTTAGGTCCAGCAGTCACGCAATCTTTAGCAGGGATTTGATTTAGTAACTTACTGTTAGTAAGTTGCGGAATTGTTAGGCTTCAGGCCTAAGTTCTCTTGCAGAATTGTACAGAGTGATGCTTTCTCTAGAGATGATCAGGAACAAGAGATATGTTACTGCTTTGCAGTACAGGAACCAAGAGAGCAAGGATTGGCTGGAAGCTCCCTTTTATGGGCAGGGGCTGGCCTTGAGCTGATTGGTTCATCCCAACTGTCAGTTCTTTACACAAAGGATTATGGTAGAACATGTGACTAACCATGTGACCTGGAAGGTCCTTTAACATACCATTACAGTATAAACATTAGTCATGTGACCTAAGGTCCTGCAGACACTATATAAATCAATACATTACACTAATTATATACATGTAACACATAAAATTAAAGAACGAAGAGGTGACTAGGGATTATCTCAGCAGGCGGACCCCAACGGTACCAAGGAACTCTGACTTTGGGGACCCAGCACACAAGGTACAGTATGAAATACAGTACCAGGACATCACATTGTCATATACCTTTAAGTAATGTTGCTAAGTGTTGTAACCAAGGAAGGTACCAGTGACCATGTGACCTACAGGGTGACCTAAAGGACCCCTCCAGAGTCTCCCTCATATAAACCCTGGGAGGCGCTAGCTAGTTAGTTCTTGCTCTGCTGAGGAACAGTGAGGTCAAGTCCTGAGAGAGTGTCTAGTGTCCTGAGGAGGCCAAAAGCCTACCATGCAGCCACGCTTACACAAGTCCAGTCCCCCACAGGTGAAAGTCAAAAGCTTGTAAGCCACATACGGGGTGAAGTCAGTCTAGTCAGGTCAGTCAAGATCAATTTGTACCAAGTCAGCGTGGGCCTGCAGCAAATTGTCCAAATCCAGCGATCACTGGTCACCTCCTTGGCCTAACTGAGCTGTCAAGACTATTACACCTGTCTGCCTCAGTAAAGCTGCTGTTGTTCCGTAACTTGGCATAGGAGTCATTGCGTCATGAATACAAGGGGTTAATGCCATCTGCCCCTAGGGTTATTCCATCTGCCCTCATCAAACCCTCACCACACAGTCAATTTTGAATTGTTGGATAATTGCTTTATGTTTAAAACAAACAATAAATTATCAAATTATATAATATATATTATTATTTACTGTATATGGTTTTCTAGTCATAGTATAACTTTTTAACTTGCATATGACCCTTTATTCACCCAGACTGCTAAATTCAATAACGTTTTGTAAGGGAATGGGATTGAATTCCACTTTAGCTTAGAGACCTTTTGCATAAAAAATACTTCATTGTTGCTTCATAATGTTAAATCCTGACTAATGAGTAATAGGGTGGGTAGGTACTGGGTGTAAATGAAGGTGACCCATTGTTTAGTAAACACTATGTAGTGGTCAGTCTGTGAGGGTCACTTATACCGGTGTGACGAATAAACCCTAAAATTGGGAGGCCCTCTGGGATGTGCGTTAGTCACCCACAGAAACAAAATTAAAGAGGATAGTGCAGCTTAACAGTGACCTTCTTAAATCCAGGTAACCTGTTACTGCCCTCTATATAGAAACTCCAGATAGTTCTCCATCCTGTGTGGAAGACTTGTTGCTTGGTAAAGTGTTCATCATTGCACCAGCTTTCTGGCTTTCATTTTCTGTCTATCTGCATCCACATACTATCATGGGCACCCCAAACTCTACCAGGCAGACACTATAACAAGGTGTGCCCCAGGAGACTATAATATCATCTTCTGCAGCTCTTCCAATCACTGCTGTGACCAACCGAGAAGAACCCCAGGCCAGAAAATAAACTACATTGGCTGGGACATATTACTCTGTTGCTTGTGGTAACACAAGTGCTAGCTGGTCCTGTTCCCCAACACCAAGGCTACTTCTGCCAGATCATGGCAATCTTCTTTGGGATCAGTTTCCATTTTTCATAAAATAAGATATGCAATGCTACAGGTAAAATACTATCTATACAGTGTTAGACTAGGTAGCATGGCAATATTTGCCTGCCAGTGGAGGTATACATGGTCTTTGCTTCATAACAATGCAACACAGTAAAGCTATGTTCACACAACAAAGATTTTCCGGACACTGCGGGGAGCCGGCATAATATGCCAGTGTGATGTCCCATTACGGGATATAGTCCCGTACAGTACTTAGGCCCTGTCAGGTGTGAGTCCCTCTGTGTCCTAGGGGCTCTCCTGAAGTCTCCACCATTGTGTTATCTGTATATTAGGTGTATTAGGTATAAAGGACATTTGAGGACCTTTAACCCCTTCAGGACGGAGCCCATTTTGGCCTTAAGGACCGGAGCGTTTTTTGCACATCTGACCACTGTCACTTTAAACATTAATAACTCTGGAATGCTTTTAGTTATCATTCTGATTCCGAGATTGTTTTTTCGTGACATATTCTACTTTAACATAGTGGTAAATTTTTGTCGATACTTGCATCCTTTCTTGGTGAAAAATCCGTAAATTTGATGAAAAATTTGAAAATTTAGCATTTTTCTAACTTTGAAGCTTTCTGCTTGTAAAGAAAATGGATATTACGAATAAATTTTTTTTGGTTCACATATACAATATGTCTACTTTATATTTGCATCATAAAATTGATGAGTTTTTACTTTTGGAAGACACCAGAGGGCTTCAACGGTCAGCAGCAATTTTCCGATTTTTCACAAAATTTTCAAACTCAGTATTTTTCAGGGACCAGTTCAGGTTTGAAGTGGATTTGAAGGGTCTTCATATTAGAAATACCCCATAAATGACCCCATTATTAAAACTACACCCCCCAAAGTATTCAAAATGACATTCAGTCAGCGTTTTAACCCTTTAGGTGTTTCACAGGAATAGCAGAAAAGTGAAGGAGAAAATTCACAATCTTCATTTTTTACACTCACATGTTCTTGTAGACCCAATTTTTGAATTTTTACAAGGGGTAAAAGGACAAAATTTTTACTTGTATTTGTAGCCCAATTTCTCTCGAGTAAGCACATACCTCATATGTCTATGTAAAGTGTTCGGCGGGCGCAGTAGAGGGCTCAGAAGGGAAGGAGCGACAAGGGGATTTTGGAGAGTACGTTTTTCTGAAATGGTTTTTGGGGGGCATGTTACCTTTAGGAAGCCCTTATGGTGCCAGAACAGCAAAAAAAAACCACATGGCATACCATTTTGGAAACTAGACCCCTCGGGGAATGTAACATGGGATAAAGTGAACCTTAATACCCCACAGGTGTTTCACGACTTTTGCAAATGTAAAAAAAAAAAAAAAAATTTTACCTAAAATGCTTGTTTTCCCAAAAAAATTTTATTTTTAAAAAGGGTAATAGCAGAAAATACCCCTAAAAATTTGAAGCCCAATTTCTCCCGATTCAGAAAACACCCCATATGGGGGTGAAAAGTGCTCTGCTGGCGCACTACAGGTCTCAGAAGAGAAGGAGTCACATTTGGCTTTTTGAACACAAATTTTGCTCTGGGGGCATGCCGCATTTAGGAAGCCCCTATGGTGCCAGGATAGCAAAAAAACCCCACATGGCATACCATTTTGGAAACTAGACCCCTCGGGGAACGTAACAAGGGGTTAAGTGAACCTTTATACCCCACAGGTGTTTCACGACTTTTGCATATGTAAAAAATTATTATTTTTTTTTACCTAAAATGCTTGTTTTCCCAAAAATTTTACATTTTTAAAAAGGGTAAAAGCAGAAAATACCCCCCAAAATTTGTAACACAATTTCTCCCGAGTAGGGCGATACCCCATATGTGACCCTAAACTGTTGCCTTGAAATACGACAGGGCTCCAAAGTGAGAGCGCCATGCGCATTTGAGGCCTAAATTAGGGATTGCATAGGGGTGGACATAGGGGTATTCTACGCCAGTGATTCCCAAACAGGGTGCCTCCAGCTGTTGCAAAACTCCCAGCATGCCTGGACAGTCAACGGCTGTCCGACAATACTGGGAGTTGTTTTGCAACAGCTGGAGGCTCCGTTCTGGAAACAGTGGTGTACCAGACGTTTTTCATTTTTTGGGGGGAGGGGAGGGGGGCTGTGTAGGGGTATGTGTATATGTAGTGTTTTTTACTTTTTATTTTATTTTTTGTGTTAGTGTAGTGTAGTGTTTTTAGGGTACAGTCACACGGGCGGGGGTTCACAGTAGTTTCTCGCTGGCAATTTGAGCTGCAGCAGAAAGTTTGCGGAAGCTCAAATTTGCAGCCAGATACTTACTGTAATCCTCCGCCCATGTGAGTGTACCCTGTACGTTCACATTGGGGGGGGGGGGACATCCAGCTGTTGCATAACTACAACTCCCAGCATGCCCGTTGGCTGTCGGTGACTGCTGAGAGTTGCAGTTTTGCAACAACTGTAGGCACACTGGTTATGTATCACTGAGTTTGTGACCTAACTCAGTGTTTCACAACCAGTGTGCCTCCAGCTGTTGCAAAACTACAACTCCCAGCATGTACGGTGCATGGTGTACGGTGACTGCTGAGAGTTGTAGTTTGCAACAGCTGGAGGCACACCGGTCGTGAAACACTGAGTTAGGTAAAAAAAAACTCTGAGTTTCACAACCAGTGTGCCTTCAGCTGTTGCAAAACTACAACTCTCAGCAGTCACCGACAGCCAACGGGCATGCTGGGAGTTGTAGTTATGCAACCAGCAGATGCACCACTACAACTCCCAGCATGCACTTTAGCTGTTTGTGCAAGCTGGGAGTTGTAGTTATACAACAGCTGAAGGTACACTTTTCCATAGAAAGAATGTGCCTCCAGCTGTTGCAAAACCATAAGTCCCAGCATGCCCATAAGGGAATGCTGGGAGTTGTGGTGGTCTGCCTCCTGCTGTTGCATAACTACAGCTCCCAGCATGCCCTTTTTGCATGCTGGGAGCTGTTGCTAAGCAACAGCAGGAGGCTGTCACTCACCTCCAACGATCCAGACGCTGCAGGTCAGTCCCGCCGCCGCAGCTGCTCCTGGGGCCCCGATCCCAACAGGGGCGCCGGGGATCGGGGTCCCCAGCACCGAGGGTCGTCTTCCCGCACCCGCTCACGTCCTCCAGAAGAGGGGCGGAGCGGGTGCGGGAGTGACACCCGCAGCAGGCGCCCTGATTGGTCGGCCGGTAATCCGGCCGACGAATCAGGGCGATCGTGAGGTGGCACCAGTGCCACCTCACCCCTGCAGGCTCTGGCTGTTCGGGGCCGTCAGAGACGGCCCCGAACAGCCAGTAATTCCGGGTCACCGGGTCACCGGAGACCCGATTGACCCGGAATCGCCGCAGATCGCTGGACTGAATTGTCCAGCGATCTGCGGCGATCGCCGACATGGGGGGGCATAATGACCCCCCTGGGCGATATGCCGGGATGTCTGCTGAACGATTTCAGCAGGCATCCGGCTCCGGTCCCCAACCGGCTAGCGGTGGGGGCCGGAATTCCCACGGGCGTATGGATACGCCCTCGGTCCTTAAGGACTCGGAATTCAGGGCGTATCCATACGCCCTATGTCCTGAAGAGGTTAAGTTAGTTACATGATGTTGTTGTCACATGTTTGTTACCCAGAGAGCACCAGCCAACCAGGTGATCTGCAGCTTGACCTATGTACTTCTTGCTTAACCCCCTTTATAAGAGGGGCAGCCATTACAATGTCTCTCTTGTGCTCTCTCCTCTGCTGAGGTACAGTAAAGACCAGATGTCTCAGAGCCAATGTCCAGCACATCTGGAGGCCCCAAGCCTAACCTGCAGCCACATGTCATTAAGTAAAGTCATCTATGTCTGCTGTCACTACCTACAGTCAAGTCTATTATAGTCAGTGTGGCTGAATTGAAGTCTGTCCAAACACTAAGTCCCAGCAAGCTGCAAGGTCTTCCCTGTGTTAGTGGCCACCTCTCTGTGATCCTGGCCTAACTGTAAAGACTATTTCCATCTGTCTACCTCAGTAAAGTTACCGTTAACCCTAACCTGGTTTTGGACTATTATTACCTTGCCTAACCTAGGGATAGCGGTGATACTGTTCGGGTGGTTACCGGAAAAACCACGCCCTGGCGTCACGAACATTTGGGGGTTAATAACACCTGCCCCTGGGCTACAACATCTGCCCCATACACCTCATCGCACCCCCGTGGCACAACACACCAGCACTAAGACCACACAGAAAAAGAAACACAAAATCACTGTCAGGGGCGATGACACGGTTCCAATGCAAAACAGCATTGGACAGCATTACCGAACACTTGAGTGTGGCCAAACCACCCAAAATATAGATAAATGTCATTTAAAAGCTTGGGATGCCCTGATCACACTCCTTTTTAAAGTTTCTTAAAATGTCCTTCAATTTCAATCCTAAGTTTAAAATTTACGAATGTTGTACATTTTAATGATAATTCAGCTTTTTAATGATAATTCAGCTTCATTTTTTTGGTTGGCCACAGGTACTCCAAAAGGGCCCATTTACTTGAAAGAATTTCCAATTCAGAATCCAACATAAATATTCAACTCGGAAATTCCGGTGCAGAAGCCTCCTATTGTTTTCAAAGGGATTCTGCTGTACAGAGCACATGGCAAAATCTCCACAGCAGAAAACTCTGCCACAGAAATTAAAATTCTGAACCCCGCTAAAAGAATGAACATGCTTATTCTTTCAGCAGAATTCGCTCGGAAACGCATTGCCGTTAGAGATGAACGAACTTACGGTAAATTCGATTCGTCACGAACTTCTCGACTCGGCAGTTGATGATTTATCCTTAAGAAATTAGTTCAGCTTTCAGGTGCTCCCGTGGGCTGGAAAAGGTGGATACAGTCCTAGGAGACTCTTTCCTAGGACTGTATCCACCTTTTCCAGCCCACCGGAGCACCTGAAAGCTGAACTAATTTATGCAGGATAAATCATCCACTGCCGAGCCGAGAAGATCGTGACAAATCGAATTTACTGTAAGTTCACTCATCTCTAATTGCCGTCTTTGGATACGGCTAATTTCCAAGTTTTGCTAATTTCCTCTCAGCCTCACTAACAAACTAGTTTTCAGTTAGTTTTAACACCCAGTAACCATCTGTCTCAGCATCTGTGCTGATCATGGCCCGTCTCAAAACTTGGATTGGCCCAGAAAACAATGCAATTCTGCCTTTCATGTCAAAAAATCTAGGCCTGGAAATTACCATATTTTTCACCCTATAGGACGCACCGGCGTATAAGACGCACCCAATTTATAGGTGCAGAATCTAAAAAAATTAAGATTCTGAACCCAACAGTGGTTTTCAACCTGCGGATCTCCAGATGTTGCAAAACTACAACTCCCAGCATGCCTGGACAGCCGTTGGTCCGCAGGTTGAAGACCACTGGATAGGAGGTAGTACTCACGTGTCCCCGCCGCTCCGGACCCGTCACCGCTTGTCACCGGTGCCCTGGATGTCGCTCCATCGCTGTCGCAGCGTCCCCGTGGTGTCCCCGACGCTCCGGACTTCTTCTTCCCCGGGATCCACGCTCTCCGTCGCCGTCATCACGTCGCCGTCACCACGCCGCTCCGCACGCCGCTCCTATTGGATGACGGTGTGCGCGACGACGTGATGACGTCGAAGGAGAGCGCAGGGGATCCCGGCACGGAGAAGACACCGAAGAGGCAGGTAAGGTCCCTCCCAGTGTCCTGTAAGCTGTTCTCACTGGGGCGGTCCCGAACAGCCCGACTGAGCAGCCAGGTTAGTGTTATTTTCGCTTCAGACGCGGCGGTCAGCTTTGATCGCCGCGCCTGAAGGGTTAATACAGGGCATCACCGCGATTGGTGATGTCCTGTATTAGCGGCGGGTCCCAGCCATTGATGCCCGCCGGTATTCGCAGTATAAGACGCACCAACTTTTCCCCCCCAGAAAAAGTGCGTCTTATACGGCGAAAAATACGGTAGGCCCTTGCAAGAAGGCAGGCCATACAGGGACCTCCACCTGCCATCTTGACTCATCGGATCTCTGCAAATCATGCAGCGTTTGGTCCGTTGAGTCTCACAAACCCCTTTAATGCTTTAAAAGGTTAATAGTGGACATCATCTTGATCACTGATGTCGGCATCAGCAGCAAGTCCCTGACTGCTATAGAGTGAGCATACAAGCCACAGGACATAAATGTTCATCCTAATGCGCTAAGTACCAAGCAGTCAGGGTGTACCTTTACATCCTGCGTCCTCCAGGGGTTAATAAAGATATTGTGAAGACTCGCTCTTGCAGATAGGTGCGGTTGCAGTATAGAGACAAGGAAACAGTACTTTTCAAATCAAAGTTCCGTGTTATATTCACACTTGGCAAACAGCAAAAACAGTCTAACAAAAGCCCACCTGTATTCCTTAGGTGTTTGTTCACACCTGAGACCATGCCATGCGGCATCAAGCAAGTCTTTTCCAGACCTGCAGGCAGGCGGCTCACCAGCTTCCAAACTCTCAGGGAAGAACTCCACATACAGCTGTCTCTGGCAGTGTGAGCTGCAACTAGCAAATCCCCCTCTGCTGGTGAAGTAGGTTGCCTTTAAGGCCAACAAAAAGCAGCCTGGATTGTGGGGAATGATCCCCACCCTACACCTGACCATTCCCAGTAAGAGCCGTCCCAGATTGGCCTCCTAGCCATACTACGGCCATAGTGTCAGTCTGCATCGCAGCACAGACACTGAATAAATACCGGCTCTTACTTCACCAAAGCCAGGAGCCTTGTTGACACATATTTCCCATCAACCACCATGCCTTTCACCTTCTCACTATATGTATATATATATATATATATATATAATGTAAAACACATAAAAAAATTACAAATGCTGTACACGGCCGTATTTGCCATTAGGCACCCTAAGGCCTGTGCCTAGAGCAGTAGTGGTCAGGAGGGCAGCAGTTCAGTTAGCCAAAAAAAACTTTTGAAGTGACTGCTGACACCATAATGTGTCCTGTCAGAAAAAAAAATTAAGAAACTATTTACCCCCTTGATTGAATCCACATGGGTCAGACCTGCTTGAAAATTTAACTGCGGATGAGAAATTTGCTGAAAAATTTACCTGCAGGTGAGACCCATGGTGAATCTGCAAAATCTGCATGAGAAGCATGTAGTGTTTGCTGCTTATTTGCTGAGGGATCTGCATTAAAAAAAATCCTACATATGTTGAATCACCCTAATGGGATGTATTCAGCCTGAGTGCCTAGGGCAGCATGAACTATAAACTTGGCCCTGTTTCCTACGATTTACATCGTACCACATGCTTCGCTAACATTTCTTCATGCATTACAAGCAATTCAAACAATCCAGACCGAGATACCTTTAGTGACAGCACGCTCCAGGATTCAGTGTAGGACTGGATGGAAAAAAAATCCACCTTGTCCGATGAATATTAACCTATCTTTTTATATCTAGCAAAGTTGTTAAAACTTGTGAGGTAGTCTTTGCAGAGCTTGTAAAGCTCATTTGTGTAAGACACTTATCTTATCTTATCTTCTAAATTATTCAAAAGGGCAACAATGTCTGACATAAATAATGGTAACCTCATACAAAGAACATCAGATCATATTGTATCACATCAAGGTGATTC
The DNA here is from genome assembly GCF_029499605.1 of Hyla sarda. Taxonomy (NCBI): domain Eukaryota; kingdom Metazoa; phylum Chordata; class Amphibia; order Anura; family Hylidae; genus Hyla; species Hyla sarda. The sequence goes on along the minus strand of NC_079198.1, from coordinate 71,657,641 downwards.
ACCTGAATCATCATTGTTTGGCCTAAATAACCTTCCCTGATCCCATTGTTGTTATCACTGTCATCTTGCTATAGCTTGTAAAATATTTAGCATGTAAATACACAGAAAGGCATTATGCACAATTAGTTTTTTTTTATCCATATTTTTAGCCCCAAAACGTTTTTTCCACCTGTTTTTGCATCTCTTAAAACATTTTTTTTTGTTTTTTTATGCAATTTTTTTTTTGCTACAATAATGGCCTATTTACATTAGAAAATATCATCCCTGCGCATTGTTACTTAATGGCAATGCAGTCCATGCAGAATTCTGCCAAAAGAATGAACATGTTTGCCAAGATTTTGCCTCAGAAATGAGCAGTGAAGCCAAATGCCGTTGAAAAGTATGCTATTATACAGTTTGTAAACCAACATTTTTTTTCAGAACAAAAATGGGCCAAAAAGAGTGCAATAAAACTTTAAAAAAGGCCATAAACAGCAAAAAATAAAATAAATAAATAAATAAAAAAGACCTTGAAATTCACAAACAGTAAAATGTTATGGCCAAAATTTTACAGAGGTAAAATTGGGTTAATTTTACTGCTGTAAAATTATGGCCAGAACATTTTACTGAATGTGAATCACCAGCTATTTTCCATTAGGTTCAATAGAAATGAATAACTAAAAAAAACTGCCTTTTTCAGACATTTTACAGCTCAGAAGAGGGCCTAATATACAGTGTGGGAACATTTTAAGGGAACCTGTCATGAGATTTTACCCTATATAACTGCTGGCAAAACATTATATAGGATAAAAATCAGCTTGCTCACTATAACTGGATGTCTATAGTGCCAGCAGTGATCCAGGAGTGAATAAGTTTGAATGTTGTCCCACCCCATATGCTAATGAGGTGTACATAGTCCTCGGGGGGGTTCTGAATCCTGAGGGAGTTATGGCTCTCCAGGCTTTAACCACTCCTCCGGCATGATTGACAGCCCGGGCACCAATCTTCACAGAAATCTTGCTCAGGCCCAGAAGAAGTTGCATCTGGGCTCGCTAGACTTCAGTGAGCAGAGGAAGCAGAGAGGTGATGTTGGAATAAGAGTGGTAACAGCCTGGGGTGCCATGGTCACATAAAAAAAAAAATAGGACTGTTACATGCCATTTAAAAAATGGGTGCCTAATTTTTAACATACAATTTTTTGCAAAACGTGTAAACTACTTCCTGTCTTGTGTCTTTAACTTCCTGTCTATGTGCATTGTTGTGGTGACCCACGGTGATGGCCGGACCACAGGGTGTAACGTTGTAGGTGGATGGGGCAAGATGGTATTAACCCCAGGGGCAAGGTGTTATTAACCCCTAATGTTCATGACGCCAGAGTGGTTTTTGGGTACCGGAACCACCCAAACGATATCTCCGCTATTCCAATAGCTAGGCAGTGAAAATGAGAGTCCACAACCAGGTTATTGTTTAAAGGAGGCTTAACTGAGGTCAGATAGGTGTTATTATCTTCACAACTAGGCCAGAACTGCAGAGAGATGGCCATGATCACCGAAGAACCTCCCAGCTTGCTGGGACCAATTATACTTGTAATGGACTTTAGGTAATTGACTTGAGGTTTGACTAGACAGCAGACATAGACTTGACTTACTGGAATGACTGTAGGTTTGAGGCCTTCCAGGTACTGAACACTAGCACTGAGATCTCTGTTGTTTGCTGGTCTCAGTAAAGTGATGATGGTACAAGAGAGAGAATTGTGATGGCTGCCCCTTATATAGAGTGGAGCTTAGCCAAAGCCCATTGGTCAAGCTGCGGGTCTTGTGTTAAACTGGTGCCCTCTGGGTAGCATGTGATTACATAAACATAACATGTGACATTTCACAGGTCCTTCAAACATTTACTGGAGTCCTCCAAATTTTTAAGGGGTTGATTCTAAAGGGGTTTTTTACCCCGGGCTTTTGCCCTGGGGTTAGGTTTTTGTCAATAATAAGGGCCCCTTTCTGCCCTAGGGTCATTTGGATTTATTGCCACGCACTATTAGCCACGCCGTGGCCCCGCGTTATAGAAAGGGTGCGGTATCAGGGCGCACAGGTACGCCGTGTCCTTAAGGGGTTAAAGATAAACTGTCAACCTGTTCACCCACACTAAACCCAATACACTGGGTCAGTGTTTCCCAACCAGGGTGTCTCCAGGAGTTGCCAAAGGCTGTCCAGGCATGTTGGGAGTTGTTGTTTTGCAACATCTGGAGACACCCTGGTTGGGAAACACTGCACTGGGTTATAGTGTGAGTGAACAGGAGTCCAACAAGGGGGTCACTTACAAATTATGTCCAGTAGTTCCTGAGATATGTCTCCTCTGATAAATTCAGTGAATTGCGCACAGGGGGCGGGGCTTCACAGGGGGCCGGGCTTTGTGACACAACTAGGATGTGGGGTCAGAGACAATGGATATGTAGATTGAGCCACCGAAGACCCCTCCCCTCCCTCTGCTCCGCCTGTCTTCGAAGAACGCAGGTTTGCACGGGCATAACTATGGCAGAGCAGGGGGAGATGGGAGGTACATATGACTCCCTCCTCTCATCTCCCCTTCTCAGCCCCGCCTGCATTCTCCGAACACAGGTTTGCATGGGCTACAAGGGGGAGGACAAACCCCAGGGGCTGGGGCTGATTTCCATTAGTGGTCTTTGGAGAACGCAAGTTTGCAGGGGCAGAGCTAAGGCAGAGCAGGGGGAGAGAGGAGGTACATATGATTCCCTCCTCATCTCCCCTTCACAGCCCTGCCTGTGGCAGCCCATGCAAACCAGAGTTCGGAGAACAGAGGCGGGGTTAAGAAGGGGAGATGAGGAGAGAGTCATATGTACCTCCTCTCTCCCCCTGCTCTGCCTTAGATCTGCCCCTGCAAGCCAGCATTCTCCAAAGGCAGGTGGAGCTGAGGGAGGAGAGATGAGGGAGGCATGTACGTCCTCTCTCCCCCTGCTCTGTTTTCACTCTGCCCTCCCCCCCGGCCCTAGCTTCGGAAATCTTCGGAGAGCTGAGGGGAGGTGCAGAAGCAAGTTTGCACCTCACACCGCATCTTCTGCAGGAGGGCTTGAGGGCTTCTTTCATTACTAATCATATACAGTGATCCTTTAACTTACAATTGCCTCAACAAACAATATTTTTCTTGACCCCTTAAGGACCAAGCCAATTTTTTGCAAATCTGACCACTGTCACTTTAAGCATTAATAATTCTGGGATGCTTTTCCTTTCAGGTTAGAAATACCCCATAAATGACCCCATGATTAAAACTGCACCACTCAAAGTATTCAAAATGACATTCAGAAAGTGTGTTAACCCTTTAGGTGGTACACAGGAATAGCAGCAATGTAAAGGAGAAACACCCCACAAGTCGGATGTGTAAATTAATTTCTTTTTTCCACTAAAATGCTGGGTTTTCCCCAAAGTTTACATTTTTACAAGGGGTAATAGGAGAAAATGCCCCCCAAAATTTGTAACCCCATTTCTTCTGAGTATGGAAATACCCCAAGTGTGAACATCAAGTGCTCTTTGGGCGAACTACAATGCTCAGAAAAGAAGGAGTCACATTTGGCTTTTGGAAAGCAAATATTGCTGAAATGGTTTATGGGGGCATGTCGCATTTAGGAAGCCCCTATGGTGCCAGAACAGCAAAAAAAAAAAACACATGGCATAATATTTTGGGAACTACATCCCTCAAGGTGCACCCCACAGGTGTTTGATGACTGTTCGGATGTGTAGATGAAATTTATTTTTTTTTCACTAAAATGATGGTTTTTCCCAAAATTTTACATTTTTAAAAGTGGTAATAGGAGAACATGTCCCCCAAAATTTTTAACACCCAATATGTGGATGTAAAGTGCTCTGCGGGAGAACTACAATACTCAGAAGAGAAGGAGTGCCATTGAGCTTTTGGAGAGAGAATTTGTTTGGAATGGGATATGTTGCCATGTGCATTTACAAAGCCCCCATGGTGCCAGAACAGTGGACCCCCCACATGTGACCCCATTTTGGAAACTACACCCCTCACAGAATTTAATAAGGGGTGCAGTGAACATTTACACCCCACTGGCATTTGACAGATCTTTGGAACACTGGGCTGTGCAAATGAAAATTTTAATTTTTCATTTTCACGGACCACTGTTCCAAAAATCTGTCAGACGCCTGTGGGGTGTAAATGCTCACTGAACCCTTAATACATTCCATGAGTGATGTAGTTTCCAAAATGGGGTCACGCACTGGGGGGGTCCACTGTTCTATTGGGGCTTTGTAAACACATGGCCTTCAATTCCGGACAAATTTTCTCTCCAAAAGCCCAATGGAGCTCCTTCTCTTCTGAGCATTGTAGTTCAGCCGCAGAGCACTTTACATCCACATATGGGGTATTTCCATACTGAGAAGAAATGGGATTACAAATTTTGGGGGGCTTATTTTCCTATTTTCCCTTGTGAAAATTAAAAACTTAGGGTAATTTTTGTGAATTTTAGTGAAATTTTTTTTTTTTTTCATTTTTACATCCAACTTTTTAGCGAAAATTCGTCAAACACCTGTGGGGAGTTACGGCTCACTATATCCCTTGTTACATTCCGTGAGGGGTGTAGTTTCCAAAATGGAGTCACAGCTGGAGGCTCCATTTTGGAAACAGTGCCGTACATTCACATGGGGGTAGGGCAAAGCATGCACTGACAGCTGTCGTCACACTGGTTGGAAAACCTTGAGTTAGGCTCTGTTACCTAACTCAGTATTTTCAACCAGTGTGCCTCCAGCTGTTGCAAAACTACAACTCCCAGCATGTACTGATCACCAAAGGGTAGTTGTAGTTGTGCAACAACTGGAGGCATGCAACTACAACTCCTAGCATACGGAGACAGCTGTTTGCTGTTCGTGCATGTTGGGAGTTGTAGTTTTGCAAGATTTAGAGGGCCACGGTTTAGAGACCATCGCACAGTGATGTCCAAACTGTGGTCCTCCAGATGTTGCAAAACTACAAATCCCAGCATGCCTAGACATCAAACTGGTTGTGTGGGCATACTGGGAGTTATAGTTTTGCAAGATCTAGAGGGGCACAGTTTAGAGACCACTGCACAGTGATCTCCAAACTGTACCCATCTAAATCTTGCAAAACTACAAATCCCAGCACACCCAAACACCAAACCGCTGTCTGGGCATGCTGGGAGTTGTAGTCTTGTAACATCTGGAGGGCTACAGTTTGCACGTCATCGCCGCCGCACCAGGGAGAGGATCGTCCCCACTGTTAAGGGACCTCTGCCGCTTGCAGGACAGTTCCCCCGCTCTGCCTGGACTACCGTCAGTGGGCAAAGCGGGGGAACCGAACTTTAACCCCGATTCCCCTGACAACCTTATCCTCCTTATTTTCCAGGTCACCGGAGACCCGCATGACCCAGAATCGCCGCAGATCGCCGGTCTCAGGACATACAGTGATTTACAGTTCCTTATCTTACTTTTATATATAAGGATTTGCTTTATCTATATTAGTTATCTACTTATTTTTCTTTAATCCTCACTTTTTCCTATTTTTGGATGACATTTTGGGGACTTCAGAACCAATTACCAGGTTTTCATAGAGTTATGGTCTCAACATACAATGGTTTCAAAATAAAAGGGTCGTCCGGGAACCAATTAATATTGTAACTTGAGGGACTACTGTATACTGTACTACAGGGGGTTCCTGGGTATGAAATAGCAATGATACTGTATGTTCTAAGACTGTGACTAAGGTTAAGGGCCCTTTTACGTGGGCCGTATGGCTCAGGATAAGCGGCATTCATCTGTACAGCCTTTACAAGGCTCAGTCAATCGTGTGGCCAGGTCGCCGGATTGTTGTGGCATATTAAATTCATAACTGCTGTTTGGACAGGGCAATGAGTGGACAACAATGATAATTTAAGTGGCCACACAAAAGATTTAATCAGCCGATAAACGAGTGTATGCCTGTTCGCCAGCTGATCACTGGTACTTTTACATTGGGAGTCAGTGTTTCTAGGAACACTCATTTGCCTTATAATCAGCCCGTGTAAAAAGGCTTTAACCCCTTAAGGACCAAGCCCATTTTCACCTTAAAGGAAAACTGTCACTAAACTTCCCCCACACTAACCAGAGGTACTGGCTGGGGACGCTGATCATTATGCTGACTACCATGCCCGGATCCATCCCGCCATTCGCCTGTTATCTTCATTATTCTTGATATGCAAATTATCTTCTAACTGGCACGGGCAGGGTTACAAGGCTCCATCTGGCACTGTGATGTCAGCGTCGCTCGTCTGCAGCACCACCGGCTTATGAATATTCATCCCCTCCCTCCGCCTCTCCTCCCCGCTCTGTACAGGTCTCCACTGCGGTCATGTGCCGCTTCCTGTGTACACCCGGAAGTGGCCTCAGCGCAGTGGAGTCCTGTACAGTGTCAGATGGAGCCTTGTAACCCCACCCGTGCCAGTTAGAAGATCTTTTGCATATCAAAAATAATGAAGATAATTGGCGAACGGCAGGATGGATCAGGGCATGGTAGGCAGCATATTGATCAGCATCCCCCGCACTACCAGCCAGGACCTCTGGTTAGTCTAGGGGACCCCCTGCCATATCCAGTCCGTCGCTGCGGAACACGACACGCTGCGGAACATGAACACGGACATTTGGGGCTTCCATGTTCGTGATGTCATGCCCCCTCCATTTATGTCTATCGGAGGAGCGTGAGGGCTGTGTACTTGCCATAATGCCCACTCCCATAGACACGAATAGAGGGTAGAGGCAGAGTACCCCATTAGGGTACGGTCACTCGTAGCGTATTTTGCTGCATATTTGCTGCTGCGTATTTTCCTACTCATTGAAGTCAATGGGTAGCAAAATCAGCTGCGTATTTTGCTACACATTGACTTCAATGGGTAGAAAAATATGCACCAGCTAATACGCAGCAAAATATGCTACGAGTGACCGTACCCTAAAGGGGTTTCTCACTACATGCCTTTATGGCATACCAATTGGCTGTTCTACAAATGTACAGTATTTTCACTAACCAATCTTCTGACTGCTCTCCTCTTTGTCTCCTGTCAGCCCACTCCGCATTTATCACATATCCCATTGCTTTGCCACAAATGTCTTGGGTGGGCAACTCCCAAGAATAGCTGACAAAATGTACCTCTTTTTCGGCTCTTTCTGCTCAGAGGTCATTGATTGTGCGAGTGTCCATTATATCATCTCTAGTGAACCTATACTGGATGTCTAGCTATTGTATTGTAAAGGGGTTGCAGACACTATTGTATTATTGCAATGGTCTTATCACAACAAATGTTTGGGCTGCGAAGTAGGAGGGGAGCTTTGTGGTAAATGAAGGGATTATAACAATTTTCCATAAGGCTCTGTGAAAAATCCATCACTTATCCACATGAGAAATCTAAAAGCATAGTAACTACTATATATTATACCGATTTTGCCATGGTTTTTGGGTATGTTCACACGTGCATATTTTTGCTGCATTGACTTCAATGGGCAGCAAAATCTGCTGAAGCAAATCTGCAGCAGATCTGCAGCAAAATATATGCACATATGAACGCACCCTTAGGGTATGTTCACATGTGCTGCGGATCCGCCGCTGAAGGACCGCTGTATGCTGCCTTTACAGGTGCCTGCTCGGAGCAGCAATACGCCGCTACAAGCAGACACACTGAAGCGATGTACGAGTCGCTGCGCATGCACGAGGCAAATCGCACATCGCAGTGTCTGCTCATAGCGGCGTATTGCTGCTCCGAGCAGGTATCTGTAAAGGCAGCATACAGCAGTCCTTCAGCGGCGGATCCGCAGCGTAATACACGTGTGAATGTACCCTTAGGGTCTATTCACACGGCAGAAATTCTGCCTCAAATTAAAGCCCATAGACTTCTATGGGATTCCACACTCACACTTCTGAATTTCCGCTAGCCACTGAAAGAGTCTCTCAAAAATACATTGCTGACTATGGGGACGGCAATGTAGTCTGCACGGTCCTAGCGCTGCCCATGAAATTCCGTCCTGAGGATCCATAGTGTGAACCCGGCCTTACAATTTCCACATGGAATGAGCACAAAATACAACCAGAAATTTTTTATATGGCTCTGTTCACACTGCAGAAATTTCACCCGGAATTTCTAAGAGGAACTACAGTAATCCATGGCTTCTATGGCGGACTCATGTTCAATCTTTTGGCAGAATCCTGTTCCAGTAGTTACTTTACGGAACCTCTGCAGTGTGCATTGAGTAGCAGACCCCTATTGAGATTATTGCAAGTAGAATCTGCAAGGTATTTAACTTGTGGAAATTCTGTGCTGTGAACAGGCCCAAAGAGACAGGTCACTTATCTTTTTTTTTTTTTTTTAAGGCCAATTTTTTACCAAGGGGGAAAAAAAAACCTGTGCTGCATAAACTACAATGTGGATTCTCATTGAAAATGATGGAGTTAGGTTTTGGAGCGGCATTCACATGTATTTCAATGAGGAATACATCCAGATTCCATGCCGATATCCATGTGAATTGCCACTGTGTGAATACGCCCTAAGGCACATGGACCCAGATTTATCAAACTGTGAGAGAAAAAAAAAAAAAAAGGGATTTTCCCCCAGCAAACAATTACAGCTCAGCTCTCACTTTACCTCAGCTCCTTAGTAGGGCTGGGATTGGTCGCTGAGGGAAAATCCCTCTATTTTATCTCTCACACAGTTTGATAAATCTGGGCCATGGTCCCCAGGCCAGTATTTGACAAGTGATCTAACCAATTTATGATTTTGATTTGGTTTATAGTTATTTGGTGTGTGTGGCCATCAAGTTCCTCACCTCCCTCCAAAAACCCCAGGTTCTCCTGCATGGGCAGGGTACCGACCGTTTATGGCTCTGCAGGCAAATACCTTGGCTAACGCCAAAGGGGATGTGGGGAGCATTTGTGGTCCCTTTAGTAGCTTTGGCAAAAAGGGACACTGGGGGGGATTCATCAACATCAGTGTATGGTAGAGCTTTTTTTTTTACCCCTTTCTGCTGCGTGTATTTGTAATTTAGCTGCACAAAATTTACTAAACTTGCGCACAGATCTCTGTGAATCATGTGCAGTAATAGAATCCAGCCCATCTCGGCTCTTAAATTAAAAAATATAAGGCAGACTTGTACGTGTGCTCGGAGCTGGTGTATATTTTGTTCTCTTCGTGCGCAAAAAAAAAAAAGCACAGTAAATTCATGTCTACCGGTAAAACGGCTCTACGGTACACCTGAATGGTGACATCTTTAGAAAAAGTTCCACCAAAAAAGACGCACAAAAAGAACGCAGGAAATATCCTTGCGCAAGATTTTGCGCAAGAAAATACACCTAAAATGACTCTAAATAGATTGATGAATCCCCCCTCCGAACTTAGAACCTTGCAGGAACCTTTTAGTCCGGAGGCAAAGGGTAAGGTTTGTTGGGGGCCCCTTGCGATAGACCGCATCCTTTGTGCATATTTTTTTACTATAACACATTTGCACTTTTTCTTGCACTTTGGGTGATTCGAGAGCACGTTCCTCGGCTCTAAGGTGAAATATGTTCTTATACATAATGGATCTGTGCATTGTTTTTGCAGACTGTTCCATGTGCCATCAATCACTATCACTACGAGATCATAAGCAACACCTTTACTTTCCATGAAACTATGATTCACATACAATTTATTTCAACAATGCAATGAAATGTGGGTTCATCACATCCTGCTACACAACGATGTTTGCTATAGCCGTAGGAATATTCAAATGCTACAACAGAGCAGACAGGCAGGCGTCACATTTCCTGCACCTTCTCAGCTAGCCCATCACCACACAAAAGCTTTTGTAGTTTGCATCTCGTTCTCCAACTTTAGGGCTCACCTAATTTTCTATACTTCTCCATGAAAAAAACACGGCACACAAGTAATTTAAAGCGGATTCAGGCTTTATTCACATGGACGAAAATGTGCGGAATGTCCCAAGTGAACATAGCCTCAAGCAGAATTTCCATGTGGAAATTCTGTCTGAAATCCTTGTGGAATCAAAGCCCCATTGATGTTAATGGAAGTTCTTAATAAGGATTATGTCCTTTCCTGAAGCAGAAAATAATCCTGGTCGGAACCTTCTATTACCATCAACGGGACTTTGATTTCACAAGGTTTCCAGAATTTCCCCATGAAAATTGTGCTTGAATCTGCTTCAAATTACTAGTGTGCCATGGTTTTTGCATGGAGAAAATTCAGTGAGGAACTTCAGCAGTGGGGACGAGCCCTAAGTAGTTCACACGATGGAATTTCACTCCAAAACGGAATTCCCCATGGAGATTCCGCGGCATCAGAGTCCCATTGATTTCAGTGGAATTCTGCTGCACTGTTCACATAGCAAAATTTTCATGCCGGAAACATCTGGAGTGGAAATTCAAATTCCGATGTCCGCAGAAAGAATAGACATATCCCTTCTTTCTGCAGCCTCCTCATGGAATGCAGTGCCGTCTTGAATTCAACGGGATTCTGCTGCGATATGCACATGGCGGAATTTCTGTGCCAGATGTTTCCAGCAGGGAAATTCCGTTTTCCATGTCCACAGAAAAAATTAACATGTTCATTCTTTCTACGGACACTGCATGAAATGCATAACCGTCTATGAAAAGAAACATTCCTGTGCGGTCCTAGTGCCGGCATATTTTGCTGCATCGTGCATTATGCACGGACTCCGAACGTGTTCATTCTTTTGACGAACATATGCACAGACTGTATTGCAGTCGATGGAAATGGTGCATGTCCACACGGTCCTAGCACCGATGGATTTCAGAATATCTGCCTGGAGATATTAGCCTAACAAACGTTTTTGAGTGCTGGCAGCTGCATTTCCTTTAGCATTTAAGGACTTGTGTAGAGACAAGTATAGATTTGTGTCTTGGTTTTCCTATACATTTCTGCAGTGAGCCTTATTTTATTTGGCAATCTGTTGTGGCGTCTCCTTTTGCAGAGTGAGTAAGTGTTTATTGCAACAGAGTTGAGCGACACATGTGCTCACATGCAGGGAAGAGGAAAACAAATCTAATCCATTAATTACTGCACAAGCTTGACTGGTTTACATATAAATGAGTGTCCAAGAGCAATTAGAAACATTCATCTAAAATATTTATGTACTTACAGACTCATCACTGCCTCCCGAAAGAGGGCGGAATGTCCAGGACACGGTCACTTCCTCTCCTAGTGGTTCAGAAGAGCTAAAAGTACACTTCAGGCGGGTATCTGTTCCATTCTTAGCCTGGAGCTCCCTTGAGGTATATACTTCCATTGATGAGACTGTGGGAGAAAAGGAAAATGATAAATATTTAGGGATGCACCAAAGGGAAAGTTTGGGCCCAAACCGAAAATTTTGGCTGTGCTTGGTCAAAAACTGAAAATGCATTGCCCTAACCCCTTTTTTTTCTTTTTAATATAATTACATTTTATTACTTTTTTTTTTTGGGGGGGGGGGAGGGATGCGATGTGACAAAAATCTGCAATTTTCTAGCGTTTACGCAGGAAATCAGAAACATAATAGTTTAATAGTTGGGACAATTATGCACGTGGCGATACCAAATATGTTTATTTTTATTATTTTTCATTTTTGTTATATGGAAAATGAGGAAAGGAGGGGGATTTAAAAGGGGTATTCCAGGAAAATAAAAAATATTTTATATCTACTGGTTCCAGAAAGTTATAGAGATTTGTAAATTACTTCCATAAAAAAATCTTAATCCTTCCAATAATTATCAGCTGCTGAAGTTCAGTTGTTCTTTTCTGTCTGGCAACAGTGCTCTCTGCTGACATCGCTGCTTGTCTCGAGAACTGCACAGAGTAGAAGAGGTTTGCTATGGGGATTTGCTTCTGCTCTGGACAGTTCCCGAGACACCTGTCATCAGAGAGCACTTAGACAGAAAAGAACAACTCAACTTCAGCAGCCCATATGTACTGAAATTATTTTTTTTTAGAAGTAATTCAAAAATCTGTTTAACTTTCTGGAGCCAGTTGATTTCCTGGATAACCCCTTTAAACTTTTAATATGGAAGGGGCTAATGGGTGTTTGGGCTAATGGGTGTTTATTAAGCTTTTATTTAACTAAATTAAGCACTTTCTCAAACCGGCATGAGAAAGCGCTTAATTGTGTGAAACATGTAGCCTATTTTTCTGCCTCCGTCCACATCTTCGTCTGTATTAATGGATATTCCATGAATTTACATCTCCAACTATCATAACACAGCACAGTGGGTGAGAACGGCTTTTGGTCATTTCCATCTTCATGTCAAGTTAAAATAAAATATGTTGGTAAATTGTACAGTGTGTGAACATGGTCTACGTTCTTCTTTTTTATTTTCAACTTCTTTATAATCTTTTGGCTCAAACACTAAATAAAAAAACTGAGACAAAAAAACAGCAAGCTTTGTGTGAAACCAGGCTAAGGCTGGATTCATACATTTTGATGCAATTTTTAATAAAGCCAAAAATAGGAGTGGATACAAAGGGAGGACACATCAGATTTTCATTTAAACATTTGTTACCTTTTGCATCCACTCCTAGTTTAGGCTAAGTATACTGTACACTGCACAGAGCAGAAACTAGGTGTAGCACAATACAGATGTGTATCTAGATAATGAGTGCAGGCGATAGCGTCAATATTTGCAATATTCAGTTAACAGAGTCACAAATTAACCCACATCCCCCAGTGCTGACCCATCAGCAGGTCAGAGTTCAGGATCGCCAGTTATTTCACAGTCTGCTGACATGAGAAGCAATTGTGGGTTTATAGTGAATCACAGCTTTACAGTCACTTTGCACATCATATTAGGAAATTATTGTATTATCTGGGAACTTTTAATACAGCATTTTTGTACACCACTCCTTTCCTGAGTAGCAACAATTTCCATAATAATGCAAGTGAAATCAATTTCCCCAGAACATAGTCACCAATTATGGCTGCCTATATTTTGAGCCCAGTGAACAGAAATGTTGTTGTTCTCTACAGACACTGACAGAGCCCCTCTACTCATAAATAGAGCCCCTCTACTCATAAACAGAGCCCCTCTACTCATAAATAGTGCCCCTCTACTTATAAATAGTGCCCCTCTACTCATAAATAGTGCCCCTCTACTCATAAATAGTGCCCCTCTACTCATAAATAGAGCCCCTCTACTCATAAATAGAGCCCCTCTACTCATAAATAGTGCCCCTCTACTCATAAATAGAGCCCCTCTACTCATAAATAGTGCCCCTCTACTCATAAATAGTGCCCCTCTACTCATAAATAGTGCCCCTCTACTCATAAATAGAGCCCCTCTACTCATAAATAGAGCCCCTCTACTCATAAATAGTGCCCCTCTACTCATAAATAGAGCCCATCTACTCATAAATAGTGCCCCTCTACCCATAGAGCCCCTCTACTCATAAATAGAGCCCCTCTACTCATAAATAGTGCCCCTCTACTCATAAATAGAGCCCCTCTACTCATAAATAGTGCCCCTCTACTCATAAATAGAGCCCCTCTACTCATAAATAGAGGCCCTCTACTCATAAATAATGCACCTCTACTCATAAATAGTGCCCCTCTACTCATAAATAGAGCCCCGCTACTCATAAATAGAGCCCCCTACTCATAAATAGAGCACCTCTACTCATAAATAGTGCCCCTCTACTCATAAATAGAGCCCTTCTACTCATAAATAGAGCCCCTCTACTCATAAATAGAGCCCCTCTACTCATAAATAATGCACCTCTACTCATAAATAGTGCCCCTCTACTCATAAATAGAGCCCCTCTACTCATAAATAGTGCCCCTCTACTCATAAATAGAGCCCCTCTACTCATAAATAGTGCCCCTCTACTCATAAATAGAGCCCCTCTACTCACAAATAATGCCCCTCTACTCATAAATAATGCCCCTCTACTCATAAATAGTGCCCCTCTACTCATAAACAGAGCTCCTCTACTCATAAACAGAGCCCCTCTACTCATAAATAGTGCCCCCTACTCATAAATAGAGCCCCTCTACTCATAAATAGTGCCCCTCTACTCATAAATAGAGCCCTTCTACTCATAAATAGAGCCCCTTTACTCATAAACAGAGCTCCTCTACTCGTAAACAGAGCCCCTCTGCTCATAAATAGTGCCCCCAACTCATAAATAGAGTCCCTCTACTCATAGAGCCCCTCTTCTCATAAACAGAGCCCCTCTACTCATAAACAGAGCCCCTCTACTCATAAATAGTGCCCCCTACTCATAAATAGAGCCCCTCTACTCATAAATAGTGCCAGCACTGCAATGTTTTTGACCATAATGCACTCCCAATATGTAAGCTGCTTTCTTGTGTGTTATAATTTCCTTGGACATTTTCTTGATAACAATTGTAAAGTGGAGCGCCCCTTTACAGCCACAGTGTTGTGTAGCATAGTCTATGAAGCACAACTGCTTTGACTTAGCAGCTGGTAGGTTTGTATGGTCTATGGGCATACAGCATAACCCCCACGAGAGGCTGCCGCAGCAATGCTTTATGCCGGTTGACTGGTCAGGCTTCTGGCCAAAGCTTCTATACGATGTGTACACTCAGTGGTCAGAGTTCAACCACTCCCTGCAATGAGTCACAGTGTACAGGGCTGTGTTACAGAGTCACAAGAGTGTTAATAACCCCAAATATAGGTTAGAGTCCTCTCTGGAGTATTCCCAGTTCATCCCTTTCCATAGATCCCAGGTTTCAGGATAGCGAACCTGTATGGACTTACCTGCAGCAAACAGGGCTATCCAGACGGCTAATCCAAAGGAGCTGAGAGCAGTCATGATTCTTGCTGTAGTTTGGAAGCCTGTCCCTCCAGAAGAATGTCTGTACAGGTTCAGAGGAGTGGTGTTCCCACCTGTAGTGGTGGCTCCAGTTACATTGGGAGGAGTTACTATTTACATGCAATCTGTGAAAGAGAGAGGTATGACGGTCACATTCAGGACTAAATAGCATGTGGGAAGTGATTTGTCACCTTTCGTCGGACCAAGACGTAATCCTGACCACATAGTTCCCTGTTGGGTCACTATGTCACCTTGTAATTTAATGCTGAATGCTTACTTAGCCACAATAAAGTAATGAATAATAATAATAAAGAGTAAATATACTGTATGTGAATGCAATAAAACTATATAGTGGACTATGAAATAATTATTCTACCTTGTATGATTGGTGATTGAACAGTTTGCTCACATACATCTGTCAGTCTTTTTGGGAATGGGATGTAAGGGGAGGGGGGTTCTGGTTGGGAATGAGCAACTTTCCTTGGCTGGACTGTAATATTTTTGTAAATAGTTGGCATTAAATGGCTATTTTGTACCTAAGACAGTGAACATTTTTAGAAATGTTGGTTTCTGACAGGTATATACCCCCTACAACTTTTCCACATATACCCCTTCTATTTACCTCCTTGGTTGAACTTAGACATGTGTCTCTTTTCAACCGTACTAACTATGGTTGATGTTTTGCTGCAGTGTATATATATAAATGGTATTTAGACTTATTGCCATACTGGATTTGGTGGCTGACAACAGGTGTGAATGTCTCCTGGATGTCAACCACCTGAAATATTGGTATGGGCAAAGGTCCTAAATGGGACTAGCACTGGAAAGAAGACATGAGTGGAGTCATTGGTAAACTATGCCATCACACTGAAGGTAAGGACCATGCTAATTCATAAAAATATAGGCCTCTTGGCACCAAAGGGAAAGTTTGAGGAAACAGCCTTGATAGAGTCATAGATCTTGATGTTGGACTGTATACACAGCATGCATGCATCATAGTAACATCAACATAGTTCATAAGGTTGAAAAAAGACCAGAGTCCATCAAGTTCAACCTATATCCCTAATGAGTCCCTACTGAGTTGATCCAGAGGAAGGCAAAAAAAAAAATCATCTTAGAGGTAAAAATTCCTTCCCCAAATATGGCAGTCAGAATAAATCCCTGGATCAACCTTCTGTCCCTATATATCTGGGATCCATAACTTGTAATGTTATTATTCTCTAAAAATGCATTCAGACCCCTTTTGAATTCTTTTACAGAGTTCACCATGACCACCTCCTCAGGCAGAGAATTCCACAGTCTCGCTGCTCTTACAGTAAAGAACCCCCATCTGTGCTGGTGTAGAAACTTTTTTTCCTCAAGATGTAGAGGAGGCCCCCTTGTTATACATACAGTCCTGGGTATAAATAGATCATGGGAGAGATCTCTGTACGGTCCCCTGATATATTTATACATAGTTATTAGGTCGCCTCTAAGCCGTCTTTTTCTAAACTAAATAACCCTAATTCTGATAATCTTTCTGGGTACTGTAGTCCTCCCATTCCCCGTATTACTCTGGTTGCCCGTCTTTGAACCCTCTCCAGCTCCACTATATCTTTCTTGTACACTAGTGCCCAGTACTGTACACAGTATTCTATGTGTGGTCTGACTAGTGATTTGTACAGCGGTAGAATTATTTCCTTGTCGTGGGCATCTATGCCCCTATTGATGCACCCCATGATTTTATTTACCTTGGCAGCAGCTGCCCGACACTGGTCACTACAGATAAATTTACTGTTAGCCAAGACTCCTAATACATAGCTAAGACTCCTAATACATTTTTCCTCCCTATGTGCATTACCTTACATTTATCAGTGTTGAACCTCATCTACCACTTCCCAGCCCAAACCTCCAATCTATCCAGATCCATTTGTAACAGTGCACTGTCCTTTATAGTGTTTACTGCTTTACAGAGTTAAGTATCATCTGCAAAGATTGCTACTTTACTATTCAACCCCTCTACAAGGTCATTAATGAATATGTTAAATAGAACAGGACCCAAGACTGACCCCTGTGGTACCCCACTAGTAACAGTCACCCAATCAGAATAAGTACCATTAACCTCTTAAGTATTTAGGGCATACCTGTACGCCCTAAGCCCGGTCCCAGTGTGAAAAACGGGGTCATGCTGTGACCCCGCATCACACCGGGTCTGTCCCGGCTGCTAATCATAGCCGGGACCCTGGGCTAACAGAGAGCGGCATCGATCGTTGTGCCGCGCGCTGTTAACCCTTCAGACGCGGCGATCAAAGTTGACCGCCGCGTCTGAAAATGAAAGTAAACGGTTCCCGGCAGCTCAGTCGGGCTGATCGGGACATTGCCATAAAATATGGCTTTGCAGGGATCAGCATAGGAGATCAGTGTGTGCAGTGCTATAGCTCCCTATGGGAGCTATAACACTGCAAAAAAAAAGTGGAAAAAAAAAGTTAACAAAGGTCATTTAACCCCTTCCCTATTAAAAGTTTGAATCCCCCCCCCCTTTTCCCATAAAAAAACTGTGTAAATAAAAATAAAAATAAACATATGTGGTATCGCCGCGTGCAAAAATGTACGAACTATAAAAAATATATCGTTAATTAAACCGCACGGTCAATGGCGTTCGCGCCAAAAAAATTCCAAAGTCCAAAATAGTGTATTTTTGGTAACTTTTTATATCATGAAAAAAATGAATAAAAAGCGATCAAAAAGTCCAATCAATACAAAAATGGTACCGATAAAAACTTCAGAACACGGCGCAAAAAATGAGTCCTCATACCATCCCATACGCGGAAAAATAAAAAAGTTATAGGGGTTAGATGAGAATTTTTAACATATAAATTTTTCTGCATGTAGTTATGATTTTTTCCGAAGTACGACAATATCCAACCTATATAAGTAGGGTATCATTTTAACCGTATGGACCTACAGAATAAAGGTAAGGTGTTATTTTTATCGAAAAATGCACTGCGTAGAAACGGAAGCCCCCAAATTTACAAAATGAAATTTTTCTTCAATTTTGTCGCACAACGATTTTTTTTTCCGTTGAGTCGTGTATTTTTTGGGTAAAATCACTATTGTCACTGCAAAGTAGAATTGGTGGCGCAAAAAATAAGCTATCATATGAATTTTTAGGTACAAAATTGAAAGCGTTATGATTTTTAGAAGGTGATGAGGAAAAAAGGAAAATGCAAAAACTCTAAAACGCTGAGTCCTTAGGAGTCATACATTTATTTGTATCAAGATATTCCAAAATAGCATCTCTTAGAAAACTCTCAAACAATTTACATACAACAGAGGTTAAACTAACAGGCCTATAATTCCCGGGGTCGCCTTTTGACCCCTTTTTAAATATTGGCACCCCATTTGCTATGCGTCAGTCCTGGGGAACAGACTCTGTCACTATAGAGGGTCTGTTCCCCAGGACTGGCGCATAGCAAATGTGGTGCCAATATTTAAAAAGGGTCAAAAGGTGATCGGAGCACTGGATCCTTTGCAAAAGAGAGAGGGCACAGGGGGCTGGAATGGGGTTGGTAGATGTAGCACAAATGCTGCTGGAGCATTGGGACATCAGCTATGATTGAGTCAAACCTTGGGGTGTCTGTAATGGAGTATATTGTTGGAGCTGATAGGAAAATCCCTTGTCCTGATAGGTAAGTGGACAGATAATTATTTACCCCACAGTCCAGTATTGTGACCTGGGAGTGTGGCCTAACTTGTCACATCTCAGGTCATACCCAGTTCAGACAGTTCTGTGAACAGTGTGCTGGGCCTGGTAAACAGTAAAAGCTTCAGTAAACTAGTATACAGATATGTCTGACTGTCCCTAGCAGTTGGGAAAGCAACATTTGAGAGGGGTCCTAGTGGTGCCAGTAGTGAGAGTTAGGCTAATGAGCCCTAATTGGCAAAATAAATACTTCTGGGTCTGGACCCTAGAGGTCAGGGTCTGATAATAAGCAGTAGTCACCAGGAAAAAGGATAAGAAATGCCCAATGGGTAAGGTCTTGTGAGAAGTAACACAGGGGGCAAAGAGGCTGCTAAAGCGTAAATACAGTACTACCTCAGGTAAAATCAACTGCTTCTCTTCTGTGCTTTTTGTAAGAAATGCAACTACTTAGATTGGTGTACTCTTGAAAGTGAAGTCTATAGCCCCAGAATAGATTTGGCAGCTTCTTGAATAGACAGCCAAAGATTACGGTGTTGCACTCCTTGAATCATGCTATATCGCAGCTAATGTAAGTGAAGTCAAGCTGCAGCCTGCAAGTGGCCATGACCATGACCAGAAATGTATCCTGGACAGATTATAGGTGATTTCTGAGGGTCCCTTGAGGGCCTTCTGTGGTGACCCAGCACCAATAGCTGTCCTGTGGCTTTGGACTGTCTCAGGCAGCTTGGCAAGTGTTGGACCCACCAGAGTTTCACAGTTAAATCAATTATGTATAGTGTCAGATAATATATTTTCTTTAATTAATTGTTATATGTATATATGTTTTCCATGTGACTGTACCTTTAATTGAGAACAGTGAACCTCATGCGACCCTGCCTGCCAATGGTAACCCCTAAAGTCTCCCCTGTATAGTGTAGTGGGGGGAAGAGTTGTTCTGTCTAGTTACTGCAGAGCTACAGTGTGGTTCAGGTGTGCTGTGTGCTCTGAGGAGAGGCCTAGCTCAAATCTGATCTCTCAACTGGTCATCCTGCAAGGATTACTCGCAAGGAGGAAGTTCATGCTCCTGAGGAAAAGTCTTCAGTACCTTGACAGGACCCCAGCTACCAGGATTCAATCTTCTGCCTCACAAGTCAGTATTCTGTTTGGTGTAAGCACCACAAGTCTCAGCAAGTCAACAGGGCTCCCAAGGGGTTACGCTGCACTCTCTCACCTAAAGCCAGCTGTTTGTGTATTACCATCTGCACCAGCTCAGTAAAGACAGTTATCCGTAACCTGACATCGGTGTGTTCCTTTACTCCCCGTGTCTGGCCCAGGAGAAGCTGTCTCCAACTTTGGACCGTGTATAGGATAATGTGAAGGGATCGGGTATTCTTACTAACATGCCGTGGACACCACACTTCTGCCATGCAGCACAATTCAGTGAGCATGGCACGGCAATTATATGCCATGTGACCCATGTCGCCATGTAACTTTCATGAAGTCCTAGCCTTAAAGGAAAACTAGCATGTGTTAAAAGAGATCAGAACTCCACACTACAAACATGTCTTTATAACATGCTAAAATGCATTTTAAATGCTGTTTTTGTGGTGTGGCAATTGTGTGGAAGAAAGTTTTGGCGATGTCACCCCATTTAAAGGGGTACTCCTGCATTAAGACATCTTATACCCAATCCAAAGGATAGAGGATAAGATGCCTGATCATGGGGGTCTCGCCGCTGGGGACCCCCGTGATCTTTCATGCAGCACCCCGGTACCATCAGCCCTCGGATGTTTGCTCCGGGTCTGATGACTGCCGATCATGGGGCCAGAGTATTGTGATGTCACGCCTCTGCCCCCTCAATGCAAGCCTAACTACCTGGCTACCTAGAGTTTTACCTGGATGCCTAACTACTTATGTACATACCTGGCTATCTAACTACCTACATACCTGGCTGCCTAACTACCTACCTACATATCTTGCTACCTACTTACATACCTGGTTACCTAACTACTGTATAGTATATTGGGGGTGGTAGTAGTAGTATGACATAGTACTGGTATAGCATAATGAGCATAGCATAATAGTGGAGAGAACAGAATGACACAGGGGGTCACAGCACAGGGGCCAACCAAGGGAAAACCAGCAAAGGTAGCGGAGAGAACAGTGCCTCCATCGAGACCCACAGTTTCGTGGCAATGCAAGTCTACCACTCACGTAAGATGAGAAGCCACATAGTAATGGTAGATATTCAGAAGACTGAGACCCCCCTCCAGCTTACATAGAAACATAGAATGTGTCGGCAGATAAGAACCATTTGGCCCATCTAGTCTGCCCAATAATCTGAATACTATGAATAGTCCCTGGGCCTATCTTATATGAAGGATAGCCTTATGCTTATCCCATGCATGTTTAAACTCCTTCACTGTATTTGCAGCTACCACTTCTGCAGGAAGGCTATTCCATGCATCCACTAGTCTCTCAGTAAAGTAATACTTCCTGATATTACTGCAGAAACATTTGCCCCTCTAATTTTAAACTATGTCCTCTTGTGGTAGTTTTTCTTCTTTTAAATATTCTCTCCTCCTTTACCGTGTTGATTCCCTTTATGTATTTAAAAGTCTCTATCATATCCCCTCTGTCTCTTCTTTCTTCCAAGCTATACATGTCTATAAAGAAAAGATCTCTCCAACTTGCCTGGCTTGTTGGCACAGACAAATTTGAAGAGAAAAATGCACAAGGGGAAGAAACAGGAAAGCTTAGAAAAGATAAAGCAGGCGGGGAAGTACATAAAAAAAAAAAAAATCACACAGCACCTAACCTAAACCAAGAGAGTCCCACCAGTCCAGATCGGGATTAAGCGTGCGCAGTAGCGAGACAAAGTTAGTTTAATAGATCTCTGAGACCTGTGGTGTGAGGAAGATGCCATGGTATTTCAGGGACGAGGCAGCCCAGTGGAAGGGAAAAGAAACAGAGAGACGAGGGAAGGGAAGTTGGCAAGGACAGATTCAATGTCTCAGATTATTGGAGATTAATCTTGTAATTAGACAAGGCCGTATAAGTAGTGATCTCCGCCAAAAGGTTGGGGACAGTGACCAAGAAGTTAGTAATAAAAAAGGAGCATAGCCGACATAGCCTTGGAGGAGTCAAAATGAATAAGATCAAGAGTCCAGGTCATGCTGTCCCTCGCCTGCTGGGAGGGTATAAAACCAGCCTGATTTGTTTTTGCTTGCATAGCGCAGCATAGACTATTTTTTTTAGAACATTGTAGAGGTTTTTTTTTTTGTGTATGCCTTTATTCTTATCTCTTTTTGCTGATGTGGCGTACATAGGATAGGCTATATCTTGGTTTACAAAAGCACAATGATGTGGGTTGTGTAGTACGGCCTTTATTTTCCATGAATCCTCTGGCTTTGGGTGGGGAGTTTCATCATTGCACCTGGTCATCTCATTGGGCTGCTGGTGCTGGTGATCACCCAGGTGAACTTATTAGACTCACAAGTGGGTTGGGGTCAGTTCACACTGTGCAGTTCTGATGTGTTTTCTTACTTTCTTACTGATGTGTTTTCGTACTGTTTGAGAGAAATAATATCATATTATGATATTATATCATAATATCATAAAAGTAATTTGACCTATAATCACAATTGAGGTGTTTTATGAAGATTTGACGTCTCTAGGCTGTGTTCACACAATGAATTTTTACAGCTTTTTATACATTTTACTGCATTATAGGCCGTGTTCACATGTTACAACTAATTAGCCACAAATTACCAAAATTATGATAAACATGGCACATATTATAGCGATTATATAACTTATGCTACTTGCTGAGGGTTTTTTAGCATTTCTTTTGGAAATTTTTCTGGTGTATTACAGATTCCTACCTACTGAGTTTTCTGGACTTGTTGTCAGAAAATCCGGCGGCTCTCGATCATGCTCATGTGTTAAAGAAGCTGTGCTGAGCTATTAGATGCATGCCTCCTCTCTCCACCATACAAGGCTTTACATTTTAGTATTATGCCATGCAGGTTAATCAGTCAAGCGAGGTAAAGGTGTTGGTTGGAGGGAGGAGGTGTTCGTTCCGTGGCTCACACAGCCTCTCTGATACTTGAGCTCTAAGGGCTCATTCACTGGGATTTGGCTACTCTGCAAACTGCAGTATCAGCGCAGCAGAATTTCTACAGCAGAATGGACATCCATCCAAACAAGAACATGTTCCTTCGGGGGGCGCGGCTAGCTATGAAGTTGTGAGGACGCACACTCTCAGAGCTCCGAGCCTAGCGCCCTATATTGCCCTGATACACCAGCTGCCTTGATGAGGAATAAGCACAAGAAGTCTCAGCAGGGGACCAGGACCCGTCCTTCGTCCCCCCAGGCGGACATTTTGGGGTATTTTACCCGGTCACAGCCCTGGAGAAGTTCCTCCCTGCCTCCCTCCAAGATTGCGGCGGTTCCCGACTCCTCACCTTCACCATGTGATCCGGAGCTGCGACCTGCTGGCGGGTTGCTGCCCCCTACCACCGGGCTGGTCCCGTCCTGCGATGCCGCTCCCTTGTCCTCCCAGGAGCCCCAGAAGGTACCTGATCTCGCTGCCTCGTCATCCCCGGGACTTCTGCCTCCTCCTCTGCAGCAACGGGAAGATGCGGATGTGCGCAGTGCTGCCCACGCTGCGCCGGAAGAGAAGACCCAGGTTGCATCTGCTGTGGGGACCCCAGCTCTGGATCCGGATGCCCTGCTGGCGGAGGACCGCGGCACCGCTCCTGCTGCCTGTCCATCTCCTGCTCCTCCATCACCTGAGGTGAGCGTGTCGCGGCCCCCGCCGGCATCAGGCCGCGTTGCGGCAGGGTCGGGCGACCGGCCTTGTTCTCCCTCTGTCTGCTTGGGAGAATCAGGGAGGGATGATGAGGCCTCCTCTCCCACTCAGAGACTGTGCGCTGGCGCGCTGCCTGCCCCCCTCGGGGTGCAGACCTCACTATGGGGGCCTACCATGCCCTCAGCAGCTGAAAGGGGCCAAGATCTCTACCCGGTCCACTGCGTCAACTCTATGGGACCGGTCCTGATCCAATTGGACTGGCCTCCTCTGCCACTTCCTGGCCCCCCCACCCATGGTGGCCTTTTACAATCTACCCCCCACACTCCAGGTGCCACTGCCTACGGGTTCACCTCCATCTCCATAGTGGTCCTCAGGCTCCTCATGGGGACCCACAGTGCTACACCCCACCACAGTGTCTAGCCCTGGCATAGGGCCCCCCTCTCCTGCCCCATCCACACTGGCCCTAGATTATGGGGCCCTGCACTCCTCCTCGAAGGGCCCTCCTCCAAGTCTTCAAGGGACTCCACCTGCCTTCCAGACTCCTGTCCAGGACTATCGGTCTCCTCAACCTCCTATGGGCCCACTTGTGGGGTCTCCCCAGGTGGCACGGTCTCCTGCTGTGGACGGATACAAACCAATTACCCTGTCGGATCTCCGCTCCCTGCTTTCTTCTCTGCCCACTAAGGAGGACTTTTCTACTATGGCTAAACAACTGGTGGATGAATGCAAGCAGGAGTTTGCGCATCTTCGCTCTGATGTGACTGCCCTATTATCTAAAGTGTTGGAGATTGAGAATGTTCAGGACTCCGCTAACACAGCTATCAAAACTCTCCAAGACACGTTTCAGACACACAGTGAACAATTATTTGTACTTCAACAACATCTGGACGACGTGGAAAATCGCCACAGACGTAACAATATTCGGGTTCGTGGTTTGCCTGAGATGGTGGGCCCTGACTAACTGTATTCGGCATTGCTAGCGATATTCAATGACTTACTGGACAGACCACTAGATGCTCACATTGAATTGGACAGGGCCCATAGAGCCCTACGTCCCCCGAATCCCAATGATAGCCGTCCCAGAGATGTCATCTGTAGGGTGCATTTTTACGCCATCAAAGAGGACAAGGCGACACATCTTGTACAAAGACGTTGAAATCCAATTGTTCCCTGACCTCTCTCGCCACACGTTGGCCCAACGTGCAGCACTGAAGCCTCTCCTGGAAGTCCTTAGAGGAAAGGACCTCCCTTACCGTTGGGGGTATCCCTTTGCCCTCTTAGTTCGAAAGGAGGGCAGGATGCACACTTTACGCTCCCCGAGCGACCTGCCTGGATTCCTGAAGAGCTTGGACAACCCTCCTCTCCCTCTTCCGGACTGGTCCACACTGACACCTTCTGCACCCAAGAGGCAGATGCCTCGGTCTCCTCGGCAGTCCCCTAAGCAGGCCCGCTCGGATGCCCCCTCCCGGGGTCGCCGCCAACAGAGACGGGTCGCCCGTGGGGACTCAGTTCCCGCCTCCTCCAGAGCCGACCGGGCTCCTGATGGCTGAATTAATTGCTTGAGTGTTACTATGATTTTGACTTGCTTCCCTTGACTGTCTTTTCTCTCTTCTCTCTGCAGATCGAAATGTGAGCTGACTGTTGCCATTTTTCTCCTGTTTATCTTCACATTTCCTTTGAGTCTAGGTCAGTGGTTCTCAACCTTTTTGGCGACTGTACCCCCAAAGGCTGAAAGTATGTCCGCGGGTACCCCTTCGCACGGAACTTGTGCGCGAGGGGTACCCGCGGACAAAAGGCGTGTTCTTACCTTTATACTAATGCATCCCCCCTCCATCTTTATCCCCTTGTGTTATTATTCCTCCTCCATCTTTATCCCCTTGTGCTATTATTCCCCCTCCCTCTGACCCCCTTGTGTTATTATTCCCTCCTCCATCTTTATCCCCTTGTGTTATTATTCCTCCTCCATCTTTATCCCCTTGTGTTATTATTCCTCCTCCATCTTTATCCCCCTGTGTTGTTATTATTCCTCCTCCATCTTTATCCCCCTGTGTCATTATTCCTCCTCCATCTTTATCCCCTTGTGTTATTATTCCTCCTCCATCTTTATCCCCTTGTGTTATTATTCCTCCTCCATCTTTATCCCCTTGTGTTATTATTCCTCCTCCATCTTTATCCCCTTGTGTTATTATTCCTCCTCCATCTTTATCCCCTTGTGTTATTATCCCCCCTCCATCTTTATCCCCTTGTGTTATTATTCCCCCTCCATCTTTATCCCCTTGTGTTATTATTCCTTATCGGATACTGTCGACTAGATTATGTGCTAGTCCAACATGCTGCTCTTCCTTGGGTGGCCTCTTCTTCAAATCCCTATTATTAGACCCGCCTTGTTTGGCTGAGCTGTCGACCACAGTTGCCGGTTTCATAAGAGACCACGAGGAGGACTCTACCAACCCGTTTATACAATGGGAGGCTCTTAAGTGTGTCCTCCGGGGGGTCCTTATTAAGCAAGGGTCTTGTCTCAAACAGGGTAGGGCTCAGGATCTACGTAGGGCTCTTTCTGTAGTTTCCTCCTTTGAAGTTTTGCATAAGCGCTCGCTTTCCCAGCCTGTACTTCAGGACCTGCAGCTCGCCAGGCTTGAGGTGAAGAGGCTTTTGGAGGAGTCTTGGGGACGCTGGCTTCAGATGGGTCGTAGCAGGTTTTATGAATATGGGAACAAGAGTGGCCGCATGCTGGCTAGGGCGCTGCGCTCCAAGATAGCACAGTCACATATCCCCTGCATTCACACCCCCTCTGGCCATGTAGCTCACTCCACAGAAGATATTGCCTCCACTTTTAGGTCCTTTTTTTCTGATCTCTATAATCTCCACCCCCCTTTTCTTGGTTTGGTCGGATGAACATCTTGAAATTACACTTATGCCCCGCTTGTTATATCTCCTACAGACCTTACCCATCCATATACCTACTTCTTTCTGACGCTTGGTGCACAAATGTTTCGGCATATTCGTCTGGTCCTCGACACGTCCTTGTCTGAATCGCACCCTTCTCTCCAGACCTAAGTTGTCGGGAGGAGCTGGGCTGCCTGATTGTCGCTTGTATTATCTTGCATGTGTACATGCTCGTGTCCTGGACTGGTCGCATAACTTGGAGACTAAATTATGGGTCGGTTTGGCCCAGGATCTTTCCTGGGGAACCTTAGCTTCCTTACCGTGGAGGTGGTCCCCCTCCCGACAAGACATGTTCCCATCCTCGTTTTCTACACGCCACACCCTAGCTTCCTTGCACGCGATAGGTGGTGAGGAGTGCCTGGTAGATAGATTAGGCCCACTTCTTCCGGTGACGGGTAACCCGTCCTTTCCGCCAGGAGATCCCTCGGGGGGGTGACTTTTTTGGGGCCACTTTGACTAACCCTCTTAGGTTTTGGCAAATAGTGAAGGATGGGAGACTTAAAACTCTGGAGGAACTGCTAGCTGACAGCCCCCCATCTAGGCGTACCCCGTTCGCTTATCTGCAACTGCACCACTTCTTTTTCTCGCTCCCTCCTCAGGCCAGGGTGCACCGCCCGCTGTCACCCTTTGAACGTCTCTGCCTTGCCTCCTCTTGCCCCCGGCATGCCATCTCTTTAATGTATGACCTTTTACTGACTCCCAGAACACGCTCCCTTCCGGCTTATTGTCGAGCTTGGGAAGCTGAATTAGGCAAATCGTTTTCTGATGAAGAATGGGCGAGATGCTTCCACCTGACACATAAAGCAATTATTGCCACTAAATCCCAGGAAACCTGCTACAAAGTCTTATCTAGGTGGTACCGAGTGCCATAGGTGTTACATCGTTGGTACCCCTCTGTGCCTAGTGTATGTTGGAGCTGTGGTACTGCCGAGGGTACGATGACCCATATTTGGTGGGCGTGTCCAATACTGAAAAGATTCTGGGAAACGGTTCTCCGGGTGGTCGAGGAGGTCACAGGTACACGGGTGCCTCGCACCCAGGAAGCTACGCTACTCTTTATGGTCTCCATGGCGCAAGCACAGTATAAACGATCTTTGATGAAACACCTCTTACAGGCCGCTAAATCAATTATCCCTAGAAAATGGAAGTCCCCTGACCCTCCTACCATTGAAGAATGGATGGCTGAAGTGGCGCAAACACGCCGTATGGAGGAACTATTAGCTGTCCTCCCGGAAGACGTTGTGGGAATAGGTGCCACATGGCTCCCTTGGGGGGAATTTTTCTCCTCCAGACGGTATAGGTCAATGTCGTAGGATAGGCCTGATCCATTACCTTGCCCTTCTGCACAATGTTGCCCGCAGGCTCTGGGCCTCCGCAATGGGTTCTTGCTCAGTGTCCCTTGTATTCCCATTCCCGCTTAGTACTCAGGCTTGCAGCCTCTGTCTGTGGGCTTTCTTGCCCTTTTCTTTTACCTGTTCTGTTTTTCCACACTATTTCTGTCCCTCTCCCTTATTCCCTTTTCCCTTTTGTATTCGTGGGTGTGTGCGGTTGCTGTTTATTCTTTTCCCTAATATAGTTTTCTTTTTTCACTGCATTTTTGCTACTTACGAATGGTGTATTTAACAAATCTTTCTTACATACGCCCTCTTTATCTTGTGGCTCTCCTAACCGGATCTAATTGCTCTGTTTAGTTTTAGTTCTTAGTATTTGATTACTATGTTTTGTTAATTGCCTTGATGCACTTGCTTATCCAATGCATTTGCACATTAGTTTAATTCACAGCCCCTTGTACTTTTGGCCTCCAAAGGCCGGCGGGCTCGAATGCAGTTGATATATTTCCTGTATATCTGTTATTCTTATGCTAATAAAATCCTTTTGAATGTGAAAAAAAAAGAACATGTTCCTTCTTCAGGTAGAATTCCACTTGACTATTATGCCATCTAAGCAATGTGTCGGCGCCCGCTGCAAGCGGACATGCCGGCTGAATGTCCGCAGTGTGAGCCTTAAGCATGACTGCATAAGATGAAGCCTTGCTCTTGTTCCAACCATTTTCCATAGATGTATATTTTGTTACGTTATGCGCTCCGGCCGCACACGATGGCTGTGAGTGCATGGTCCCGTTACCTGTGGCTGCCGGCGGGGCTGGGACTCGCATTGCAGGACGAGCCTGCATGCGAGCCCCAGTCTGTCACTCACCTGGTGCTTCTCCTGCCTCTCTGCTCTGACATGCGTGTCCCTGCCCCCTAGGGTACATGCGCGCCGGAGCTTTAAGATTTAAAGGGCCAGTGCGCTCATTAGTGTAATTCACCTGTGGCTTATTGATAAATTCTGCCACCATCCTCACTTCCCTGCAAGATCTTTGTTGCCTTGTGCCTAGAGAAAGCATTCCTGAGAGTTGCCTTACCGTGTATCTTATCTTTTGCTCTGTGACTTGACCTTGCCCCTCTGCTACCTACCTACTGACCTCCTGCTATGTCCTGACTATGCTACTTTGCCGCCTGCCTTGACCTTCTGCTATCCTGACTACGAGCTGCCTTATCCCTCCAGTGCCTCGCATCTCCTCAGTCGCCTGTGTGGTCGAGCCGTGCCAGGGGCTCTGGTGAAAACCAGAAGCACCTTAGACTCCGCTCCCTGATACAGTCCGAGTCATCTGCCACACAGGTCCAGCGGATTAACATCCAACAGAGTTTCCATCTTCTGAAACGTGGGTGTTACATATTTATTAGTGCTAATCAGTGGGTATGTTTATTAGTCCGAATGTAGTTACTGGTTGACTATGTTTTGGCCACTAACAAAACTCTGAATACCAGCAGTGGCAGCATTTATTTTAACTCCTTAAGGCCGTGACCCCGCATCACACCAGGTCGGTCCCGGCTGCTAATCATAGCCGGGACCCTGGGCTAACAGCGCGCGGCATCGATCGTTGTGCCGTGCGCTGTTAACCCTTCAGATGCGGCGATCAAAGTTGACCGCCGCGTCTGAAAACGAAAGTTAACGCTTCCCGGCAGCTCATTCGGGCTTGTCAGGACATCGCGATAAAATCGCGATGTTCCGATCAGCTGGAACGCATTCGGAGGTGTCCTTACCTGTCTCAGCGGTGTCCGATCGTCGATTGATTGCTCCAAGCCTGAGCTACAGGCTTGAGCAATCGAGCCCCTATCTGACTGATCCGTGCAAAGCTATGGCTTTGCAGGGATCAGCATAGGAGATCAGTGTGTGCAGTGCTATAGCTCCCTATTGGAGCTATAGCACTGCAAAAAAAAAGTGAAAAAAAAAAACTTAACAAAGGTCATTTAACCCCTTCCCTAATAAAAGTTTGAATCACCCCCCTTTTCCTATAAAAAAGAACTGTAAATAAAAATAAACATATGTGGTATCACCGCGTGCGAAAATGTACGGACTATAAAAATATATTGTTAATTAAATCGCACGGTCCAAAATTTGGTCACTTTTTAGATCATGAAAAAATGAATAAAAAGCGATCAAAAAGTCAGATCAATACAAAAATGGTACCGATAAAAACTTCAGAACACGGCGCAAAAAATGAGTCCTCAAATAAAAAAGTTATAGGGGTTAGAAGATGAGAATTTTTAACATATACATTTTCCTGCATGTAGTTATGATTTTTTTCCAAAGTACGACAATATCCAACCTATATAAGTAGGGTATCATTTTAACCGTATGGACCTACAGAATAAAGATGAGGTGTTTTTTGTACCAAAGAATGCACTGCGTAGAAACGGAAGCCCCCAAAAGTTATAAAATGAAATTTTTTTCTTCAATTTTGTCACACAATTAATTTTTTTTCCATTTCGCCGTGGATTTTTGGGTAAAATTACTAATGTCACTGCAAAGTAGAATTGATGGCACAAAAAATTAGCCATCATATGGAAATTTATGTGCAAAATTGAAAGCGTTATGATTTTTAGAAGGTGATGAGGAAAAAATGAAAATGCAAAAACGGAAAAACCCTGCATCCTTAAGGGGTTAAAGTGCAAGATAAATATAGTTATGTTTAATAGTTTGGACATTTCTGTTTGTGGTGATCTAATACATATAGTTTTCTAGCGTGACAGGGCAGGAAAAGCTGAAGGGCAGGTCAACAAATAAAAAACTCACACCGCTATTCGTTTCCTGTCCTGCACTAACAGGGCCGGTTCTGCCTATAGGCAAAATGGGCAGCCGCCTGGAGCTCCCTCTTGATGGGGGCGTAGCTCTGCCTACTGCAAGTAAGCTAGTCGCCAGCATGCGAAGAACGCGACGCTTATTCAAAGCACCTGCCCAACCAGCACCACCGTTGCACCCCCTTCCCCCAGTACCATACAAATCTGCAGTGCCACCTCCGAGGCAGGTCAGGTCCATCCAGCATCCTGACATTGTGCGCGCCTCCATACATCCGTCCCAACTCCCACTCCGAACCAACCTCAATTACATGAAGAGGAGGTTTGTAACAGTGTGTCACCCCAGAAGTAAGAAGAATGCACAAGGAGAAGGGTGTTACAGTGTGTCACCCCAGTAATAAAGAGATTACATGAGGAGAGGGGATTTATTACAGTGTAAGTAGATTACATGAGATGGAGGTTTGTTACAGTGTCACCCCAGTAGTAAGGAGATTACATGGGGAGGGTTGTTACAGTGTGTCCCCCCAGTAGTAAGTAGATTACATGAGGAGGAGGTTTGTTACAGTGTCACCACAGTAGTAAGGAGATTACATGAGGAGGAGGTTTGTTACAGTGTGTTACCCCAGTAGTAAGGTGATTACTACAAATTCCTTTCACCTAGGGTGGAAAAATCCTTGCACAAACCCTGTGCACCAACGCACTGGAATGTCCAGTGAAAGTTGTATGGTGATGTTACCATAGATATCATGTGTAAGAGGCTTCGGGCCAGGTATTGGCTGCAGCAGCCTGTATACAGTGTACAGTCTCCCCTTCAAAGCACTCCATCTCCAATCTTTCTACAAATACAATTACAACTCTAAATCCCTAGATTCTCCAATATTACCACCCCCCACCCCACAGAACCACATCTTCTCTTCTCTCCTACAGCATCACTATTCCATCTCATAGACGAGGGGTAGGCAACCTTCAGCACTGCAGATGTTGTGGACCCAAGCATCATTGCAGATGTCCTCTAAAACACCTGCAGTGCTGAAGGTTGCCTATGCCTGTCAAAGACCAATCTCTTCCCCTGCAGCATCTCTTCTTCCTCTATCATACAGTATTTGCTCTTCCCTACAGCACCACATCTTCTCCCTCTCCAGCCTGCAGCCCTGTACATCGCCTATCTCTTCACTTTTCACTATTCTCCAAACTCACAGGACTATCTATCTTATCTACCACAGCAGTTCAGTGCCACATTCTTAATTCCTTGCCCTGTGAAACAATTATCCATGTGTTGGCAGGAACAGTCAGCAGATCTTACCAGCTGACACTGCCAGCTCTAGCAATAACTTGTGGGGTAACATTGGTGCCAATTTACATGGGGTGACACACTGTAACAAACCTCCTCTTCATGTAAAACAGCTAGAGGGCGTTACAGCACAACAAAAGGAAAGACACTTCCTCAGAGACTGAACATGGCTTCTGCACTACAGTACATGTAATTTGCTGTAACGCCCTCTAGCTGTTTTTAAGGAGAAACTGACATCTTGTTCACCCACACTAAACTCAATACATTGGCTTATAGTGCGGGTGAACAGCTTTAAAAAGAGGGGTAAGGCTAGGTCTCCATGCAGATTTTTTTTTCTGGTGTTTTTTTGGAAAACCGCTAATGCAGTTTTTGAGCCAAAGTCAGAAGTGGATCCAGTAGGAAGGAAAAGTGTAAGTTCTTCCTTAATATTTCCCATTCCTTTTGAGTACACTTCAGGCTGTTCACATTTTACATAGTAACATAGTTCATAAGGTTGAAAAAAGACCAGCGACCATCTCGTTCAACCTATATCCCTAATGAGTCCCTAGTGAGTTAAAGGAGTTCTCCAACTGAAATATTTTATCCCCCGGGCTGTAAAACTATACATAATAAACTTTCACTTACCTGCCTAAGATCCCCCGTTGTTCCGATATCGCCGCCTGTGCTCCGGTCAGCTTCCACTTCCTGCGGGTCGGTGACTTCACTCTGCGCTCAGCCTATCAGCGGCCGCGATGGGACATTGCTGCGGCCGCTGATAGGCTGAGCGCAGAGTGAAGTCACCGACCCGCAGGAAGTGGAAGAGACCAGGACCGGAGAACGGGACGGCGATATCGGAACAAGGGGGGATCGTAGGCAGGTAAGTGAAAGTTTATTATGTATAGTTTTACAGCCCGGGCACAGCGGTGGTTAAAAGTTTTAGCTTAGAGAACTCCTTTAATCCAGAGGGAGGCAAAAAAAACTCTCATACTAGAGGTAAAAAATTCCTTCCCGACTCCAAATATGTCAGTCAGAATAAATCCCTGGATCAACGTTCTGTCCCTATAAATCTAATATACATAACCAGCGATGTCCTTACTCTCCAAAAATGAATCCAGACCCCTTTTAAATTCTTTTACAGAGTTCCCCATGACCACCTCCTCCGGGAGAGAATTCCACAGTCTCACTGCTCTTACAGTAAAGAACCCCCGTCTGTGCTGGTGTAGAAACCTTCTTTCCTCTAAACGGAGAGGATACCCCCTTGTTATGGATACAGTCCTGGGTATAAATAGATCATGGGAGAGATCTCTGTACGGCCCCCTGATATATTTATACATAGTGTGGGAAGTGTCAGGGATCGCCCTTTGCTGAGGGAAAGGGACACGTGTCTGTCTTTATCCAAATCAGGCAAACAGCAGCAAGTTCATGCAATCTGACTCTTGGTCAGGTTTATTAGAAAGGTTGCAAGCCAAATAAAAATAACAATACAGGAACAAAAGAAAAACCTTGCCTGTCCGGCACTAACTATACAAGTGATGACCCTCACTACCAGCTGGAGAGCTTCTCTCTGCCAGCTAACAAAAATACTTTCAGCAACCTTTACTCACATAAGTCTCTCCACAGACAGGCGTTCTGTGTCCTCAGCCAGAGAGAGAGATCTGACCTCCTGGCTTCTCTTTTATATCCACCCTCTCATTCACCTTAATCAATCACCTGGCAGGTGAGAGGCTCTGGAGTTACCTCACATAGGAAAGGAACCTGGGAGAAATATACCTGCCTTCCACAACCAAACCTGCATGAGTGTCACAATAGTTATTAGGTCTCCCCTTAGCATTCTTTTTTCTAAACTAAATAACCCCAATTCTGATAATCTTTCTGGGTACTGAAGTCCTCCCATTCCCTGTATTACCCTTGTTGCCAGTCTTTGAACCCTCTCCAGCTCCACTATATCTTTCTTGTATGCTGGTGCCCAGTACTGTACACAGTATTCTATGTGTGGTCTGACTAGTGACTTGTACAGCGGTTGAATTATTTCCTTGTCGTGGGCATCTATGCCCCTATTGTTGCACCCCATGATTATATTTGCCTTGGCAGCAGCTGCCCAACACTGGTAACTACAGTTAAATTTAAGATTAACTAAGATTCCCAAGTCCTTTTCCACGTCAGTCGTCCCAAGTGTTCTCCCATTTAATACATAATCCCAGCCCGGATTGTTCCTCCCCATGTGCATTACCTTACATTTATCAGTGTTGAACCTCATCTGCCACTTCCCAGCCCAAACCTCCAACCTATCCAGATCCATTTGTAACAGTTCACTGTCCTCTATAGTGTTTACCGCTTTACAGAGTTTAGTATCATCTGCATAGATTACTACTTTACTATTCAACCCCTCTACAAAGTCATCAATACATATATTAAATAGAACAGGACCCAAGACTGACCCCTGTGGTACCCCACTAGAAACAGTGACCCAATCAGAATAAGTACCATTAATAACCACCCTCTGTTTCCTATCACTGAGCCAGTTACTTACCCACTTGCACACATTTTCCGAAGATTCTCATTTTATGCACCAATCTTTTATGTGGCATAAAATGAGAATGCAGGAGACATCCAGCGATTGCCCCTGGTCCAGTCTGGAGCCCCCCTCCTCATAAAAGCTGATCAGGTTAGTTTGACAGGACCGATCCCTCATAAAGCCATGCTGATATGGAGTCATGCATTTATTTTTATCAAGATACTCCAAAATAGCATCTCTTAGAAAACCCTCAAACAATTTACATACAACGGAGGTTAAACTAGCAGGCCTATAATTCCCGGGGTCACCTTTTGACCCCTTTTTAAATATTGACACCATATTTGCCATGCGCCAGTCCTGGGGAAGAGTCGCTGTTACTGTAGAGTCCCTGTTACTATAGAGTCCCTGAATTTAAAAAATAGGGGTCTGTCTATTACGTTATTTAATTCCTTTAGAACACAGGGGTTGAATGCCATCTGGACCTGGTGATTTGTCTATTTAGATTTTTTGTAGGCGGCACTGTACTTCTTCCTGGGTTAGACAGGTGACCTGTACTGGGGAGTTTACCTTATCTCGCTGTATTTCACCTAGCATTTCATCTTTCTCGGTGAATACAGTGGAGAAGAATATGTTTAATATAGATACTTTTTCCTGATCCCTGTCTATAATTTCTTCCTCATCATTTTTTAAAACACTTTCATTTTTAACCTTTTTGCTATTTATATAGTTAAAGGGTACCTCTCATCAAATAAACTTTTGATATACTTTAGATTAATGAATGTTGAATAACTTTCCAATAGCATGTTAATGAAAAATATGCTTCTTTCTATTGTATTTTTCCCGATCAGTCCTGTCGGCAAGCATTTCTGACTCATGTTGGAGTCCTAAACACTCAGAGCAGCCAGCCTGCTTTATTCACAGCCAAACAGGCTGGGAACAAAGCAGGCTGGCAGCTCTAAGTGTTCTCCTTTGTAAACAAAGCAGACTGGCAGCTCGTAGTGTTTAGGACTCCAGCATGAGTCTGAAATGCTTGCTGCCAGGACTGGTAGGGAGACCCCTAGTGGTCATTTCTTCAAAGTGGAAAATTAAATAGAAAGAAGCATATTTTTTTAATAACATACAATTGTAAAGTTATTCTGCATACATTAATCTATACTATATCAAAAGTTTTTTTGATGAGAGGTACCCTTTAAAAAACATTTTGGGGTTAGTTTTATTCTCTTTGGCAATGAGTCTTTCTGTCTCTATTTTTGTAGCTTTTATCTGTTTTTTACATATATTACATTTTTCTCTATAGCTTTTTAACCCCTTAAGAACCAAGCCAATTTTCACTTTAAGGACCAGGCCAATTTTATTTTTGCATTTTCGTTTTTTCCTCCTCACCTTCTAAAATCCATAACTCTTTTATATTTCCATCTACAGACCCAAATAAGGGCTTGTTTTTTGCGTGACCAATTGTACTTTGTAATGAAACCTCTCATTTTACCATAAAATGTATGGCAACTCCAAAAAAATATTTTTTTAGGGAGGAAATTTAAATGAAAAACACAATTTTGCACATTTTGTAGGGTTTCGTTTTCACACTGTACACTTTACGGTAGAAATGACATGTGTTCTTTATTCTGTAGGTCAATACGATTAAAATTATACCATGGCTAGATACTTTTATATTTTTGTACCGCTTAAAAAAAATCTAAAACTTTTTGTACAAAATCAGTAATCTAAAATTGACCTATTTTTACCATCTATAACTTTTTCATTTTTCCGTATAAAGGGCTGTATGAGTGCAAATTTTTTGCGCCGTCATCTGTACTTTTTATTGATACCACATTTGCATATATACATTTTGTAATAATTTTTTTGGGAATAAAATGTGACAAAAAAGCAGCATTTTTGGACTTTTTTTTATTTTTTACGTTTACGCCGTTCACCGTATGGGATCATTAACATTATATTGTGATAGATCGGACATATATGCACGCGGCAATATCAAATATGTTTATAAAAAATCATGTTTATGCTTTTTGGGGGTAAAATGGGAAAAACTGACAATTTTCATTTTTATTGGGGAAGGGGATTTTTAGGACACATTTTATGTCCCCATAGGGCACTAGCTATAGCAATCATTTGATTGCTTATACTGTTCAGTGCTATGCATAGGACATAGCACTGATCAGTGTTATCAGCTATCTTCTGCTCTGGTCTGCTCGATCTCAGACCAGAGCAGGAGACGCCGGGAGAAGGACGGAGGCAGGTGAGGGGACCTCCGTCCGCCATTACAGATGATCAGACCACAGCGGCAGCCCTGCGGGCGATCCGATTATCTATTTTAACGTGCGCATTGCCGCAGATACCGTGATCTGTACTGATCACGGCATCTGAGGTGTTAAAGGCGGACATCTGCGCGATCGTAGATGTCAGCCATTACCGGCAGGTACGCAGCTGCTGATAGCAGTCGGAACCTGCCGTGTATGACATGTATGCTCGCGGTCATACACAGGATGTAAATGTACGTCCTGGTGCGCGAAGTACCGCCAAGCCAGGACGTACATTTACGTCCGTGGTCGTTAAGGGGTTAAGGCTTCTTCACTGCCATCCTGTTTTAGTAGTTTAAATGCTTTATTTTTGTCATTTATTGCCCCCTTAACATTCTTATTCAGCCATATTGGTTTTCTTTTATTTCTGACCCTTTTATTCCCATAAGGTATATACATCTTACAGTGAGAGTTTAAGATATTTTTAAAAGTCTCCCATTTAGTGTCAGTATTCTTGTTTTTAAGGACATTATCCCATTTTATATTGTTAAGGGCTTCTCTGAGTTGATCAAACTTTGCCTTCCTAAAGTTCATTGTTTTTATGGCCCCTCGAGAGATTCCCTTATTGAAGAACAAGTTATTATTTATTACCGTATTTATCGGGGTATAACATGCACTGGCCTATAATACGCACCCTGATTTTCCCAAGGAGATTTTGGTAAAAAAGTTTTTTACCGAAATATCCTTGGAAAAATTAGGGTGCGTGTGTGTGCAGGTGTAACTCGATAAACTGTTTCTGGCGGCTTCTGCAGTTCAATTATTTAAAGCAAACGCTTTAAATCATTGACGTGCAGTGGCTTCTGTGGGGCCAGAGTGCCGCTGCTCTATTCCCTCCCCGTTCCCGGTTTTATAGTTAAATATTCCACCACTGCCTGATTCCCTCCCTGTCCCCGGTTTTATAGTTAAATATCCCGCCGCCACTGCCCAATTCCCTCCCCGTCCCCGGTTTTATAGTTACATGTGCCCTGGGGACTGCGGTCCTTCATGCTCCGGCGGTCTCCTGATCTGTCACTGTGCGCCGCACACTGACTGACGAGTGACCTTGTGTTGAGGACACAGCGCAGCGCACAGTGACAGATCAGGAGACCACCGTGGCATGAAGGATCGCAGTCCCCAGGGCACATGTAACTATAAAACCGGGGACGGGGAGAGAATTGGGCAATGGCGGCGGCAGGACATATAACTATAAAACCGGGGACGGGGAGGGAATCGGGCAGTTGCAGTGGGACTCTGGCCAGGCAGATGCTGCTGCAGTTCAATGATTTAAAGCGCCCACTTTAAATCATTGAACTGCAGCGGCTTTTGCGTGGTCACAAACAGTCTATCGGCGTATAACACACAGATAGACTATAGGCTAAACATTTTAGCATAAAAAATGTGTGTTATACGCCGATAAATATGGTATATTATGATCACTATTTCCTAGGTGTCCTTCTACTTGCACATCAGTTACTCTGTCAGGTCTGTTGGTTAATATTAAGTCTAGTAGGGCGCTCCCTCTGGTCAGCCCCTGCACCATTTGGGACAGATAATTGTCTTTAGCTATGGTCAGAAACCTGTTTCCTTTATGAAATTCACAGGTCTCAGTCTCCCAGTTTATATCAGGATAGTTAAAGTCTTCCATTATTATCACATCATTCTGATTTGCCGCCTTGTTTATTTGCCTCAGTAATTGATCTTCTGGCTCTTCCATTAAGTTTGCTGGCTTATAGCAAATCACATATCAAAGCCCTTTTAGACCCTAGTAACAGATATAGTTAAAACTTATACATTTTAATGATATGCCTTAAAATTAAGATACTTATCAAAAATCGTGACTACAGAATCGTGACCCACACAAAGATTAATAAACTACCACGACACCTGAAAAAGAGTACTGTACAAGTCCAAAGCCAATCCTGACTTATGGACTGTTTATATTTCGATACCATAAGTGGTAAACTCAGAGTAGTAAACCGGTCTCTCAGGATAAACAGACCGAAATTCACTCCTGAAATATACACTATCTCCCAAGTAGGGTCAGCGCAATATATTGTAGCATCAAGATTGCTCTATCACCTCTTATACATCATCAGTCAATATATATAAGCATTAACACAGGAGCATTCAACTCACCACTAGAATTCCAGGTGTTCACCTTAAATTATAACACCAATTGTGCAATCAACCGTGAGTGAAATAATAAAAAGGACATTACAATTTTTTCCTCTTTCCGATGCGTTTCCCCCCATATTCTCGGGGTTTCTCAAGGAACCTATGGGTTAAGTCCTATTGATATGGACGGATGTCACAAGATGAGGCTGGCTCAAGGATAATGCCGACAAGCCTGCACAAAACAAGAGCATACTAAGTTTGCACATAGGGGCCACAGTAATATAGCACTAAGTACCTGAAAAAGAAAGAGCAGCTGTTACATACCTCGTTCTCTCATGCATCACAGATATGTCAGGCGTGTGCCCCGGTAGGTATGTTATTCCACACGCCTGCAGCCTTGATATGGCTGCGTGCGGGTTTTATACCTCGCGGCAGACACACGCGAGCACTTCCGGTATCGCAGTGATCACTTCCGGTTCACCGCGTACCTTCAATACACCGTTTCTGTCATAATTGTATGATAAAGCCCACTTCTATTGTTAGTGTTACTGCCTGGCTTCCCTTCCGTACCTAACCGATGCTATAATTCGATGTTCTGCAACGGCAGTATACCCTATGAGGGACGCTGTGCATTATTGCGTCACAGCCTACGTGATAAAATGGCATTCCCCCTCATCTGCCAACCGGGCAAACTTGTTGGGGTGTGCCAGTTCCAGACTAGCCTCCCTGACACTTTTCCCTCTACCCCGTTTTCTAACTGTAACCCAGCTAACTGCCTGACTTTCCTGCACCTCCGTCCCACTATCCTCCCCCACCTCTACCCCAGAGATTACTTGCTCAGTGAGCAGGAAACTCCTCTCCAAGTTGTCAATGCGTCTCAGTGTTGCCAGTTGCTCCTCTAGATCCAGGATCTGGGCTTCAAAATGAACAACTCACTGCTGTTCAAGGATTGCATACATTGTGCAAGACGCACACTGAACTGCATTTTCAACATGGAGGCCATACTAGATTTGGGGATTGCAAAAATTAACAGTAAAAAAAACAATCACATTTTTCAATTAAACTCCCTGAATTTAAAGTCCCTTAATTGCAAGTCCCTCTCACTTTTATACTTACACTCACTTGTATACTTCACACTCTTGTATACAGACAAACAATCACTAGCTCAAACAATCGCATAGTGTACTTGCTTTTATAGTTACCAGATACCACCTCTCTCTTCCACTGCCTGGAAGTGAATGCAAAGTGCTAGCTGGACAAACAGGGCTCTGGGCACTGAGGACAAGCAGGGCTCTGGACACTGAGGATAAGCAGGGCTCTGTGCACTAAAGACAAGCAGGGCTCTGTACACTGAGGACAAGCAGGGTTCTGTGCACTGACGACAAGCAGGGCTCTGTGCACTGAGGACAAGCAGGGCTCTCTACAGTGAGGACAAGCAGGGCTCTATACACTGAGGACAAGCAGGGCTCTGTACACTGAGGACAAGCAGGGCTCTGGGCACTGAGGACAAGCAGGGCTCTGTACACTGAGGACAAGTAGGGCTCTGTACACTGAGGACAAGCAGGGCTCTCTGCACTGAGGACAAGCAGGGTTCTCTACACTGAGGACAAGCAGGTCTCTGGGCACTGAGGACAAGCAGGGCTCTGTACACTGAGGACAAGCAGGGCTCTTTGCACTGAGGACAAGCAGGGCTCTGTACACTGAGGACAAGCAGGGCTCTGTGCAGTGAGGATAAGCAGGGCTCTGTGCAGTGAGGACAAGCAGGTCTCTGTACACTGAGCACAGGCAGGGCTATGTACACTAAGGACAAGCAGGGCTCTGGGCACTGAGGACAAGCAGGGCTCTGGGCACTGAGGACAAGTAGGGCTCTGTACACTGAGGACAAGTAGGGCTCTGTACACTGAGGACAAGCAGGGTTCTGTGCACTGAGGACAAGCAGGGCTCTGTGCACTGAGGACAAGCAGGGCTCTGTGCACTGAGGAAAAGCAGGGCTCTGTGCACTGAGGACAAGCAGGGCTC
Source organism: Hyla sarda (assembly GCF_029499605.1). Taxonomy (NCBI): domain Eukaryota; kingdom Metazoa; phylum Chordata; class Amphibia; order Anura; family Hylidae; genus Hyla; species Hyla sarda. Next base: position 71,617,087 of record NC_079198.1, on the reverse strand, counting down.
TGTGCACTGAGGACAAGCAGGGCTCTGTGCACTGAGGAGAAGCAGGGCTCTCTTCACTGAGGACAAACAGTCCCCTGGGCACTGAGGACAAGCAGGGCTCTGTGCACTGAGGACGAGCAGGGCTCTGTACACTGAGGACAAGCAGGGCTCTGTGCACTGAGGACAAGCAGGGCTCTGTACACTGAGGAAAAGCAGGGCTCTGTAAACTGAGGACAAGCAGGGCTCTCTACAGTGAGGACAAGCAGGGCTCTGTACACTGAGGACAAGCAGGGCTCTGTGCACTGAGGACAAGCAGGGCTCTGTACACTGAGGACAAGCAGGGCTCTGTGCACTGAGGACAAGCAGGGCTCTCTACAGTGAGGACAAGCAGGGCTCTGTACACTGAGGACAAGCAGGGCTCTGTACACTGAGGAAAAGCAGGGCTCTGTAAACTGAGGACAAGCAGGACTCTGTGCACTGAGGACAAGCAGGGCTCTGTGCACTGAGGACAAGCAGGGCTCTGTGCACTGAGGACAAGCAGGGCTCTCTACACTGAGGACAAACAGGCCCTTGGGCACTGAGGGCGAGCAGGGCTCTGTACACTGAGGAAAGGCAGGGCTCTGTACACTGAGGACAAGCAGGGCTCTGGGTACTGAGGACAAGCAGGGCTCTGGGCACTGAGGACAAGCAGGGCTCTGGGCACTGAGGACAAGCAGGGCTCTGTGCACTGAGGACAAGCAGGGCTCCCTACAGTGAGGACAAGCAGGGCTTTCTACACTGAGGACAAACAGGCCATTGGGCACTGAGGACGAGCAGGGCTCTGTGCACTGAGGACGAGCAGGGCTCTGTACACTGAGGACGAGCAGGGCTCTGTGCACTGAGTGCAAGCAGGGCTCTGTGCACTGAGGACAAGCAGGGCTCTCTACACTGAGCACAAACCGGCCCCTGGGCACTGAGGACAGGCAGGGCTCTGTGCACTGAGGACGAGCAGGGCTCTGTACACTGAGGACAAGCAGGGCTCTGTGCACTGACGACAAGCAGGGCTCTGGGCACTGAAGACGAGCAGGGCTCTGTACACTGAGGACAAGCAGGGCTCTGTGAAGTTAGGGCAAGCAGGGCTCTTTGCAGTGAGGACAAGCAGGGCTCTGTACACTGAGGACAAGCAGGGCTCTGTACACTGAGGACAAGCAGGGCTCTGTGCACTGAGGACAAGCAGGCCTCTGGGCACAGAGGACGAGCAGGGCTCTGTACACTGAGGACAAGCAGGGCTCTGTGCAGTGAGGGCAAGCAGGGCTCTTTGCAGTGATGACAAGCAGGGCTCTGTACACTGAGGACAGGCAGGGCTCTGTGCAGTGAGGTTAAGCAGGGCTCTGTACACTGAGGAAAGGCAGGGCTCTGTACAATGAGGACAAGCGGGGCTCTGGGCACTGAGGACAAGCGGGGCTCTGGGCACTGAGGACAAGCAGGGCTCTGGGCACTGAGGACAAGCAGGGCTCTGTGCACTGAGGACAAGCAGGGCTCTGTGCAATGAGGACAAGCAGGCCTCTGTGCACTGAGGAAAGCAGGGCTCTGTGTACTGAGGACAGGCAGGGCTCTGTACACTGAGGACAAGCAGGGCTCTGTGTACTGAGGACAAGCAGGGCTCTGTGTACTGAGGACAAGCAGGGCTCTGTGCACTGAGGACAAGCAGGGCTCTGTACACTGATGACAAGCAGGGCTCTGTACACTGAGGACAAGCAGGGCTCTGGGCACTGAGGACAAGAGGGGCTCTGGGCACTGAGGAAAAGCAGGGCTCTCTACACTGAGGACAAACAGGCCCCTGGGCACTGAGGCCGAGCAGTACTCTGTACACTGAGGACAAGCAGGGCTCTGTGCAGTGAGGATAAGCAGGGCTCTGTGCAGTGAGGACAAGCAGGGCTCTGTACACTGAGGACAGGCAGGGCTCTGTGCAGTGAGGACAAGCAGGGCTCTGTACACTGAGGAAAAGCAGGGCTATGTACACTGAGGACAAGCAGGGCTCTGGGCACTGAGGACAAGCAGGGCTCTGGGCACTGAGGACAAGTAGGGCTCTGTGCACTGAGGACAAGTAGGGCTCTGTACACTGAGGACAAGCAGGGTTCTGTGCACTGAGGACAAGCAGAGCTCTGTGCACTGAGGACAAGCAGGGCTCTTTGCACTGAGGATAAGCAGGGCACTGTGCACTGACGACAAGCAGGGCTCTGTGCACTGAGGACAAGCAGGGCTCTGTGCACTGAGGAGAAGCAGGGCTCTCTACACTGAGGACAAACAGGCCCCTGGGCACTGAGGCCGAGCAGTACTCTGTACACTGAGGACAAGCAGGGCTCTGTGCAGTGAGGATAAGCAGGGCTCTGTTAAGTGAGGACAAGCAGGGCTCTGTACACTGAGGACAGGCAGGGCTCTGTGCAGTGAGGACAAGCAGGGCTCTGTACACTGAGGAAAAGCAGGGCTATGTACACTGAGGACAAGCAGGGCTCTGGGCACTGAGGACAAGCAGGGCTCTGGGCACTGAGGACAAGTAGGGCTCTGTGCACTGAGGACAAGTAGGGCTCTGTACACTGAGGACAAGCAGGGTTCTGTGCACTGAGGACAAGCAGAGCTCTGTGCACTGAGGACAAGCAGGGCTCTTTGCACTGAGGATAAGCAGGGCACTGTGCACTGACGACAAGCAGGGCTCTGTGCATTGAGGACAAGCAGGGCTCTGTGCACTGAGGAGAAGCAGGGCTCTCTTCACTGAGGACAAACAGGCCCCTTGGCACTGAGGACGAGCAGGGCTCTGTACACTGAGGAAAGGCAGGGCTCTGTACACTGAGGACAAGCAGGGCTCTGGGTACTGAGGACAAGCAGGGCTCTGGGCACTGAGGACAAGCAGGGCTCTGGGCACTGAGGACAAGCAGGGCTCTGTGCACTGAGGACAAGCAGGGCTCTGTGCACTGAGGACAAGCAGGGCTCCCTACAGTGAGGACAAGCAGGGCTTTCTACACTGAGGACAAACAGGCCCTTGGGCACTGAGGACGAGCAGGGCTCTGTGCACTGAGGACGAGCAGGGCTCTGTGCACTGAGGACGAGCAGGGCTCTGTACACTGAGGACAAGCAGGGCTCTCTACACTGAGCACAAACCGGCCCCTGGGCACTGAGGACAAGCAGGGCTCTGTGCACTGAGGACGAGCAGGGCTCTGTTCACTGGGGACAAGCAGGGCTCTGTGCAGTGAGCGCAAGCAGGGCTCTTTGCAGTGAGGACAAGCAGGGCTCTGTACACTGAGGACAAACAGGGCTCTGTACACTGAGGACAAGCAGGGCTCTGTGCAGTTAGGGCAAGCAGGGCTCTTTGCAGTGAGGACAAGCAGGGCTCTGTACACTGAGGACAAGCAGGGCTCTGTACACTGAGGACAAGAAGGGCTCTGTGCATTGAGGACAAGAAGGGCTCTGTGCACTGAGGACAAGCAGGCCTCTGGGCACTGAGGACGAGCAGGGCTCTGTACACTGAGGACAAGCAGGGCTCTGTGCAGTGAGCGCAAGCAGGGCTCTTTGCAGTGAGGACAAGCAGGGCTCTCTACACTGAGGACAGGCAGGGCTCTGTGCAGTGAGGTTAAGCAGGGCTCAGTACACTGAGGAAAGGCAGGGCTCTGTACACTGAGGACAAGCAGGGCTCTGGGCACTGAGGACACGCGGGGCTCTGGGCACTGAGGACAAGCAGGGCTCTGTGCAATGAGGACAAGCAGGCCTCTGTGCACTGAGGACAAGCAGGGCTCTGTGTACTGAGGACAGGCAGGGCTCTGTACACTGAGGACAAGCAGGGCTCTGTTTACTGAGGACAAGCAGGGCTCTGTGTACTGAGGACAAGCAGGGCTCTCTGCACTGAGGACAAGCAGGGCTCTGTACACTGATGACAAGCAGGGCTCTGTACACTGAGGGCAAGCAGGGCTCTGGGTACTGAGGACAAGAGGGGCTCTGGGCACTGAGGACAAGCAGGGCTCTCTACACTGAGGACAAACAGGCCCCTGGGCACTGAGGCCGAGCAGTACTCTGTGCACTGAGGACGAGCAGGGCTCTGTACATTGAGGACAAGTAGGGCTCTGTACACTGAGGACAAGCAGGACTCTCTACAGTGAGGACAAGCAGGGCTCTGTACACTGAGGACAAGCAGGGCTCTGTACACTGAGGACAAGCAGGGCTCTGTGCACTGAGGACAAGCAGACCTCTGGGCACTGAGGACGAGCAGGGCTCTGTGCAGTGAGGGCAAGCAGGGCTCTTTGCAGTGAATACAAGCAGGGCTCTGTACACTGAGGACAGGCAGGGCTCTGTGCAGTGAGGTTAAGCAGGGCTCTGTACACTGAGGACAAGCAGGGCTCTGTACACTGAGGACAAGCAGGGCTCTGGGCACTGAGGACAAGCAGGGCTCTGGGCACTGAGGACAAGCAGGGCTCTGTGCACTGAGGACAAGCAGGGCTCTGTGCAATGAGGACAAGCAGGCCTCTGTGCACTGAGGACAAGCAGGGCTCTGTGTACTGAGGACAGGCAGGGCTCTGTACACTGAGGACAAGCAGGGCTCTGTGCACTGAGGACAAGCAGGGCTCTGTGCACTGAGGACAAGCAGGGCTCTGTGTACTGAGGACAAGCAGGGCTCTGTGCACTGAGGACAAGAGGGGCTCTGGGCACTGAGGACAAGCAGGGCTCTGGGCACTGAGGACGAGCAGGGCTCTGTACACTGAGGACGAGCAGGGCTCTGTGCACTGAGGACAAGCAGGGCTCTCTACACTGAGGACAAGCAGGGCTCTCTACACTGAGGATAAACAGGCCCCTGGCCACTCAGGACGAGCAGTACTCTGTGCAGTGAGGACAAGCAGGTCTCTGTATACTGAGGACAGGCAGGGCTCTGTGCAGTGAGGTTAAGCAGGGCTCTGTATACTGAGGAAAAGCAGGGCTCTGTTCACTGAGAACAGGCAGGGCTCTGTGCACTGAGGACAAGCAGGGCTCTGTGCAATGAGGACAAGCAGGCCTCTGTGCACTGAGGACAAGCAGGGCTCTGTGTACTGAGGACAGGCAGGGCTCTGTACACTGAGGACAAACAGGCCCCTGGGCACTGAGGACTAGCAGTACTCTGTGCACTGAGGACGAGCAGGGCTCTGTACACTGAGGACAAGCAGGGCTCTGAGTACTGAGGACAAGCAGGGCTCTCTACAGTGAGGACAAGCAGGGCTCTGTACACTGAGGACAATCAGGGCTCTGTACACTGAGGACAAGCAGGGCTCTGTGCACTGAGGACAAGCAGGGCTCTGTGCACTGAGGACAAGCAGGGCTCTGTGCACTGAGGACAAGCAGGGTTCTGTGCACTGAGGACAAGCAGGGCTCTCTACACTGAGGACAAACAGGCCCCTGGGCACTGAGGACGAGCAGTACTCTGTGCACTGAGGACGAGCAGGGCTCTGTACACTGAGGACAAGCAGGGCTCTGTGTACTGAGGACAAGCAGGGCTCTCTACAGTGAGGACAAGCAGGGCTCTGTACACTGAGGACAATCAGGACTCTGTACACTGAGGACAAGCAGGGCTCTGTGCACTGAGGACAAGCAGGCCTCTGGGCACTGAGGACGGGCTCTGTACACTGAGGACAAGCAGGGCTCTGTGCAGTGAGGGCAAGCAGGGCTCTGTGCAGTGAGGACAAGCAGGTCTCTGTACACTGAGGACAGGCAGGGCTCTGTGCACTGAGGGCAAAGCAGGGCTCAGTACACTGAGGACGAGCAGGGCTCTGTACACTGAGGACGAGCAGGGCTCTGTGCACTGAGGACAAGCAGGGCTCTGTGCACTGAGGACCAGCAGGGCTCTGTACACTGAGGACAAGCAGGGCTCTGTGCACTGAGGACAAGCAGGGCTCTCTACACTGAGGACAAACAGGCCCCTGGGCACTGAAGACGAGCAGTACTCTGTGCAGTGAGGACGAGCAAGGCTCTGTACAATGAGGACAAGCAGGGCTCTGTGCACTGAGGACAAGCAGGGCTCTCTACAGTGAGGACAAGCAGGGCTCTGTACACTGAGGACAAGCAGGGCTCTGTACACTGAGGATAAGCAGGGCTCTGTGCACTGAGGACAAGCAGGCCTCTTGGCACTGAGGACGAGCAGGGCTCTGTACACTGAGGACAAGCAGGGCTCTGTGCAGTGAGAGCAAGCAGGACTCTGTGCAGTGAGGACAAGCAGGTCTCTGTACACTGAGGAAAAGCAGGGCTCTGTACACTGAGGACAAGCAGGGCTCTGGGCACTGAGGACGAGCAGGGCTCTGTACACTGAGGACAAGCAGGGCTCTCTACACTGAGCACAAACTGGCCCCTGGGCACTGAGGACAAGCAGGGCTCTGTGCACTGAGGACGAGCAGGGCTCTGTTCACTGGGGACAAGCAGGGCTCTGTGCAGTGAGCGCAAGCAGGGCTCTTTGCAGTGAGGACAAGCAGGGCTCTGTACACTGAGGACAAACAGGGCTCTGTACACTGAGGACAAGCAGGGCTCTGTGCAGTTAGGGCAAGCAGGGCTCTTTGCAGTGAGGACAAGCAGGGCTCTGTACACTGAGGACAAGCAGGGCTCTGTACACTGAGGACAAGAAGGGCTCTGTGCATTGAGGACAAGAAGGGCTCTGTGCACTGAGGACAAGCAGGCCTCTGGGCACTGAGGACGAGCAGGGCTCTGTACACTGAGGACAAGCAGGGCTCTGTGCAGTGAGCGCAAGCAGGGCTCTTTGCAGTGAGGACAAGCAGGGCTCTCTACACTGAGGACAGGCAGGGCTCTGTGCAGTGAGGTTAAGCAGGGCTCAGTACACTGAGGAAAGGCAGGGCTCTGTACACTGAGGACAAGCAGGGCTCTGGGCACTGAGGACACGCGGGGCTCTGGGCACTGAGGACAAGCAGGGCTCTGTGCAATGAGGACAAGCAGGCCTCTGTGCACTGAGGACAAGCAGGGCTCTGTGTACTGAGGACAGGCAGGGCTCTGTACACTGAGGACAAGCAGGGCTCTGTTTACTGAGGACAAGCAGGGCTCTGTGTACTGAGGACAAGCAGGGCTCTCTGCACTGAGGACAAGCAGGGCTCTGTACACTGATGACAAGCAGGGCTCTGTACACTGAGGGCAAGCAGGGCTCTGGGTACTGAGGACAAGAGGGGCTCTGGGCACTGAGGACAAGCAGGGCTCTCTACACTGAGGACAAACAGGCCCCTGGGCACTGAGGCCGAGCAGTACTCTGTGCACTGAGGACGAGCAGGGCTCTGTACATTGAGGACAAGTAGGGCTCTGTACACTGAGGACAAGCAGGACTCTCTACAGTGAGGACAAGCAGGGCTCTGTACACTGAGGACAAGCAGGGCTCTGTACACTGAGGACAAGCAGGGCTCTGTGCACTGAGGACAAGCAGACCTCTGGGCACTGAGGACGAGCAGGGCTCTGTGCAGTGAGGGCAAGCAGGGCTCTTTGCAGTGAATACAAGCAGGGCTCTGTACACTGAGGACAGGCAGGGCTCTGTGCAGTGAGGTTAAGCAGGGCTCTGTACACTGAGGACAAGCAGGGCTCTGTACACTGAGGACAAGCAGGGCTCTGGGCACTGAGGACAAGCAGGGCTCTGGGCACTGAGGACAAGCAGGGCTCTGTGCACTGAGGACAAGCAGGGCTCTGTGCAATGAGGACAAGCAGGCCTCTGTGCACTGAGGACAAGCAGGGCTCTGTGTACTGAGGACAGGCAGGGCTCTGTACACTGAGGACAAGCAGGGCTCTGTGCACTGAGGACAAGCAGGGCTCTGTGCACTGAGGACAAGCAGGGCTCTGTGTACTGAGGACAAGCAGGGCTCTGTGCACTGAGGACAAGAGGGGCTCTGGGCACTGAGGACAAGCAGGGCTCTGGGCACTGAGGACGAGCAGGGCTCTGTACACTGAGGACGAGCAGGGCTCTGTGCACTGAGGACAAGCAGGGCTCTCTACACTGAGGACAAGCAGGGCTCTCTACACTGAGGATAAACAGGCCCCTGGCCACTCAGGACGAGCAGTACTCTGTGCAGTGAGGACAAGCAGGTCTCTGTATACTGAGGACAGGCAGGGCTCTGTGCAGTGAGGTTAAGCAGGGCTCTGTATACTGAGGAAAAGCAGGGCTCTGTTCACTGAGAACAGGCAGGGCTCTGTGCACTGAGGACAAGCAGGGCTCTGTGCAATGAGGACAAGCAGGCCTCTGTGCACTGAGGACAAGCAGGGCTCTGTGTACTGAGGACAGGCAGGGCTCTGTACACTGAGGACAAACAGGCCCCTGGGCACTGAGGACGAGCAGTACTCTGTGCACTGAGGACGAGCAGGGCTCTGTACACTGAGGACAAGCAGGGCTCTGAGTACTGAGGACAAGCAGGGCTCTCTACAGTGAGGACAAGCAGGGCTCTGTACACTGAGGACAATCAGGGCTCTGTACACTGAGGACAAGCAGGGCTCTGTGCACTGAGGACAAGCAGGGCTCTGTGCACTGAGGACAAGCAGGGCTCTGTGCACTGAGGACAAGCAGGGTTCTGTGCACTGAGGACAAGCAGGGCTCTCTACACTGAGGACAAACAGGCCCCTGGGCACTGAGGACGAGCAGTACTCTGTGCACTGAGGACGAGCAGGGCTCTGTACACTGAGGACAAGCAGGGCTCTGTGTACTGAGGACAAGCAGGGCTCTCTACAGTGAGGACAAGCAGGGCTCTGTACACTGAGGACAATCAGGACTCTGTACACTGAGGACAAGCAGGGCTCTGTGCACTGAGGACAAGCAGGCCTCTGGGCACTGAGGACGGGCTCTGTACACTGAGGACAAGCAGGGCTCTGTGCAGTGAGGGCAAGCAGGGCTCTGTGCAGTGAGGACAAGCAGGTCTCTGTACACTGAGGACAGGCAGGGCTCTGTGCACTGAGGGCAAAGCAGGGCTCAGTACACTGAGGACGAGCAGGGCTCTGTACACTGAGGACGAGCAGGGCTCTGTGCACTGAGGACAAGCAGGGCTCTGTGCACTGAGGACCAGCAGGGCTCTGTACACTGAGGACAAGCAGGGCTCTGTGCACTGAGGACAAGCAGGGCTCTCTACACTGAGGACAAACAGGCCCCTGGGCACTGAAGACGAGCAGTACTCTGTGCAGTGAGGACGAGCAAGGCTCTGTACAATGAGGACAAGCAGGGCTCTGTGCACTGAGGACAAGCAGGGCTCTCTACAGTGAGGACAAGCAGGGCTCTGTACACTGAGGACAAGCAGGGCTCTGTACACTGAGGATAAGCAGGGCTCTGTGCACTGAGGACAAGCAGGCCTCTTGGCACTGAGGACGAGCAGGGCTCTGTACACTGAGGACAAGCAGGGCTCTGTGCAGTGAGAGCAAGCAGGACTCTGTGCAGTGAGGACAAGCAGGTCTCTGTACACTGAGGAAAAGCAGGGCTCTGTACACTGAGGACAAGCAGGGCTCTGGGCACTGAGGACAAGCGGGGCTCTGGGCACTGAGGACAAGCAGGGCTCTGGGCACTGAGAACAAGCAGGGCTCTGTGCACTGAGGACAAGCAGAACTCTGTGCACTGAGGACAAGCAGGGCTCTGTGTACTGAGGACAGGCAGGGCTCTGTACACTGAGGACCAGCAGGGCTCTGTGCACTGAGGACAAGCAGGGCTCTGTGTACTGAGGACAAGCAGGGCTCTGTACACTGAGGACAAGCAGGGCTCTGTGCACTGAGGACAAGCAGGGCTCTGTATACTGAGGACAAGCAGGGCTCTTGGCACTGAGAACAAGCAGCAAGCAGGGCTTTGTACGCTGAGGACAAGCAGGGCTCTGTACACTGAGGACAATCAGGGCTCTGTGCACTGAGGGCAAGCAGGGCTCTGTGCACTGAGGACAAGCAGGGCTCTTTGCACTGAGGACAAGCAGGGCTCTGTGCACTGAGGATAAGTAGGGGTCTGTACACTGGGGACAAGCAGGGCTCTGTGCACTGAGGCTCTATGACAAGCACCCAGCTCACACATCAGGATGATTGACAAGCCAGGAGCCTGCACAGAGCCCTGCTTGTCCCATCCACACTTCTTGTATTTGGACTCCTCACAGAGACACAAAGGCATAAGCTGCAGGGACAGCACTTTTCCACCGAAAAATATACACATTTTTTAACCAATATATATTAAAAAAATATATACATATAATGGTGTGGTGTCCCGGTACCGGATTTCATCTGTTACCTTGTGGTGAGGTCCCCAAAGTCAGAGTCCCTAGGTACCAGTGAGATCCATAGTTAGCCCCTACATCCATAGTTAGCCCCTAGTCACCCCTCTAATAATTAAAATTATTGAAATTCTAATTGTCTATATGTATATAAAGTGTACTTACCTTGTTGTTAGTGTCGCAGGACCTGCGGGTCACGTGATGCGTTCCAGAACTCAAGGACCTTTCAAGGTTTTTACTCAAGGACCTTTGGAGGTAGTCAGGTGATAACCCACCATGCTTTGTAACAGTGAGTGACAGCTGACATGGACCAATCCAAAACGGCAACAGTCACTGCCCTGCTGATAATAGACTCTGTTACTAAGACTGTTACCGTTACTGAATGTACCGCAATTCATCAGTAAAGTTCCTGCAAGTTCAACACTGCCGTGGACAATCATTTATTTCTGCACGCACCTATCGTTTCTGGGAAGGGTGGCGATAGGCCTAGCAACTACCTCAGCGTATTAACCCCCACTCTGGCATCACGAGTGACAAGGGTTAAATTATCCCCTCATATTCCAACACAGCAACAGCCCAACTACACTATACCCCTCAAGGGCTACCCCAAAGCCTTTTTGGTGTCGCACGAACAGGATTCGGGTGTGTGCCTGCTGCTGTTGCCACTAGTGAAAGTGTACTCCCCCCCCCCCAAGTAACGAACTTTATTCATGTGCTGTGAACCGTGTTGTTGTGTACGAGAAAAGTAAGGGGGGAGGCAAAATGTATCTGAAACTAAGATGTGTAAACTGCGCAATAAGTTCATGCTGCGATCCTCTGGTCCAGTCAGCACAGGTGGAGCTGAACTGCTGCCGGAAAAGCATGTGAAGAAGGCCCGCGCTGCGCCATGCCCCGCCCCTGGGCGTTGCTGCCAAGTCGTTGTATCACAGCCGAAAGGGAACTTGGAGATACAGGAGTCATCTCTGGAGGGACCGGAAGTCGGGCTGCTCCGATGACGTCCTTCCTGCCGGCCGCCATTTTCGGGAAGCCCACTATAAAAGACACCATGCAGAGTGACCTCTTCAGTCTGCACAAGGAGCTGGAGAGTACAGACATGGCGGAGAGCAGCGTTCCACGTGGTGAAGATAGCAAAATGGCGCCGGAACAGCGGAAAGTCGTGGCAGTCGCAGCCCGACTATTCCAAGAAATTGCTGACCGTCTGCAGCGGTAGTCATTAGACGAAGAGGGATCCTGCAATCTTCCCCCATTGCCTGATGATGGCGACGATTGGCCAGAAACACCTCCAGCGGAGAATGCAGGGACAGTCCCCTCACCACAGAACTTGGGGCTCGTGGACCGAGATCCCATCGGAGGAGTCTGCAGTGAGTATCCCGCCAGAGGCGGACTTCTCTTCCTCCTCCAGCCCTGAGGCCATACCCCGATCAAGCTTGCCAAGTGCACGACCGTACTCACCGAAATTGCCGCAATGGGTGTTCGGAGATGAGCCGGAGCTGATCGAATATATGCACAAGGTACTTCAGCCAATACCTGGGAGGCCACTCCCTCAGATCCCAGCTGCACGGGGAGTAAGGGCCCGTCAGGAAGCCAAGCTGGCCGAATTGATGGAAAAGTTAAAGGCCCGACACAAAGAATTGCATGCCCCTAAGCACGTCCATTTGCCTCATGAAGAAAAAGTGCGGTACCAAGAAAATACCAAACAAATGGAGGCATTGTACATACGCAAATGGGATCATCCCGAGAAGGGGAGGAACCATTAGAAAGAAGAAGAGCAACTGTGGCCAAGTTCGACAAGGTCCAAGGTTATGGGACACTTCTTGACTGCCACACTGGGCAGACCATCCTCGTAAACCGGCGAGCGGTACAAAGGCCATATCTACACAAGAAGTTTTACTCCCTGGAGGTGGGTGAAATTGTGGAGTACACCCCCGTCCAGAGCCTTCGAGGGGAATGGGCTGCTGCGGTCACAAGACCAACTGCCCCAACACAGCTTCCTTTCAAGTATTTCCCGTCAACTGATTGGGAGTCTGACCGCTTCAACTTGAGGCCAAAATGGTCCTCTCCTAAAGTCTCCATCAACGTACCCAAGGAGGAGGAGCCTCAACAGCAAAGATCATCTTTTGTGTACAGCAAAGAGTCAAGTTCATCATCTTCTGTGTACAGTCAAAGAGCACCTATCGTTTCTGGGAAGGGTGGCGATAGGCCTAGCAACTACCTCAGCGTATTAACCCTCACCCTGGCGTCAAGAGTGACAAGGGTTAAATTAACCCCACATATTCCAACACAGCAACACCCCAACTACACTATACCCCCCAAGGGCTACCACAATGGTACATAAAATTACACCTTATCTTTATTCTGTAGGTCAATACGGTCACAAGGATACCAAATTTATGTAGGTTTTATTTTATTTTACTATTTTAAAATTGTCATCTTCTGACCCCTAACTTTTTTATTTTTCTGCATACAGGGCTATATGAGGGCTCAATTTTTGCTCCATGGTCTGTAGTTTTATCGGTAACATTTTTGTTTTAATGGGACTTTTTGATCGCTTTTTGTAAAAATTTTTATGGTATAAGAACTTTGGTATTTTTTTTACGTGTACGCCATTGACCATGCAGTTCAACTAACCTTATCCCCTTAAGGACTCAGCCTTTTTCCGTTTTTGCATTTTCATTGTGCAACTAAATTCAAGACATTTTTTTATTTTGTAACTTTTGGGGGCTTCCGTTTCTACGCAGTGCATTTTTCGGTAAAAATGACACCTTATCTTTATTTTGTAGGTCCAAACGGTTAAAATGATACCCTACTTATGTAGCTGAACCATTAACACCATAAAATTTCCACAGCAGACATTCTGCTACGGAAATTCTAGGCCCCAGACTCCACCTAAATAATTGATATGTTCATTCTTTTGGCAGACTACATCTAGAAACACATTCTCATCCATAGTGACGGCACATTTTCAAACAGTTCTAATGCGGGATTATTTTGCCAGCACCCACTACAGATGGAATCTTGGCCCGGAATATCTCCAGGGCGCAGATTCCACAATGTAAATGTCCTAAGTGTCATACATCAGATGTATGTGTTGAGGGCTCCTTCCGACATATACTTCTTTACTTTAGAACACAGCTAATGCAGCATGAACCTAGCCTAGTAGCTGTCATGTCTATGGTATCAATAGAACTGATCATCAGATGACTTAATAGTTAAAAAAAAAAAATGGAAACATAATTCTTATGTTCAAAGGTAACAATGGCTCCTTTTCTGGCCATAAATTTAAGAGTGAAGTATTTAGACGGTCTTCATATGCAGCATTTGTTGCTATTCGATTCCGGAAAGACCTATTTTTAAATTGACATCGGAAAATCTATGTGGTTGTGACTGTGGGTTTAATTTTGCGCATATATGATCATGTTTTTTTTTTTTTGCCTCTTAGAAAAGCAGGTGATCTGTTTCTTACCATGAACTGTGTAGATAGGGGTGGTAGACTGATCAAGAAGGGGGAGGAGAAGCAGTGAGAGAAAGAGGGGGTTACAAAGGAAGCCTAAAGACAAGGAGATTGACAACATCAAACAGATTCAGTTAAGCAAAGAGAAAGTAGAGAGATGTGAAAAAGAATTAACATTGAGGAGAAAAAAATACAAAACAAAATAGAAAAATTGGATAAATACCGATCATTGTGGAAAATAAAGAGTTGTAGATAATGAAGCCATGGATCATACTGTCGCTGCTGTTGGTTGGACTATATTTTGGTGAGTAAGCAGATAAATAGTTGGATCTAAAATTTTATTCAAAGAAAGGCCTTTACATTATGGAGGGGTTTTATATGTCAATAGCAATTTTTTACTGTAAAAGCCGCAAGTTAAATGTAGATATATAGTTCCAGCAAAAGGATGCTTATATTAAACAGTTTGGTATATGGACAAGTTAAACATCTTTTACTAATAGACACTATGTTGCCTGTACAAAATGGTATTTATATATATATGCAAAGTAATATATTTTATTAGTTTTTGCAATTGAGATTTGACCAAGGGTTTGGGCCTGTTTTCCAAGGCCTAATGAAAAATAGACATAACACAAAACAAAAACTGCCAACTTTTTGCCATTTACAGCTAAAAAACTAATGATTATGGCCTTAAAGTTATAAGTTCATTTATTAGGTTTTTTTTTAAACATTTTATTTTACTAAAACCATCAGACTTGAATTGGAGTGAATTAACTATAACATAAATTAAACTACAGTAAACTGGATCAGTGTCTGGTGACCTGGGGTACTAACTTGTGAAGTAAAAGTTACTTTACAGCCATTTTATATTATTTTGTATAGCTCTGCTTATAATCTTGTATAGCTCTGCTTATAATCTTGTATAGCTCTGCTTATAATCTTTTTTTATACTTTTATGGGAATTGGTTAAATAATAAATCAAAAACATTTCTGTAGGTTCTAACTACTGTATATTACAACTCACAAGACCTGTAGTTTAGGAGATTCTCTGACCCAGTCATCTAGCCATCACAATTTCCCCCTTGTTCAGATTCTTAGAATTACGGTACCCCTTTTTTTTTTTTTATTCATTTAAGTTAGAAACATTTTTGAGATAAGATTCTATTAACTGTAAATATATATATAAATATATAATTTAGGTGCCACATGCAATTCTAATTCATCAGAATATTTTTAATTATTTGAATTACTGAAAGTAAATGCTGTAAATGTTGTAAAAAGTGGAAAAGGTAAAAAGACCTACAATTAAAAAAAAATGAATAATGAAAGGATTATACTTCTTGTCATTCTAGTATGAGCAATATAACATAATGAATACACGAAGTCTCTTGTTAAGCGTTTATACACTTCAATATAACGCCATTACATGGATACAAATATGCCAAGGATACTGCAAGATACTTTATTAGATGAGCCTTTTTGTACGGCTTAATATACTCCTACTGTAAATTATGAAGACTATCAACAGTTATAAAGGGGTTCTGAGGATCTTAAAATTTACAGTTAAGGGGGCAGTATTCCTTAAGATATACACCCCAGTTTAAAAATAAATGAAGGTGCCCATAAGTATGGGGAGGATTGAAGAAATAGCAGAGCAAGATTTGCAGCTACTGGGGTATGTAGTATGATGGTTTATACCAATTTGGAACTGCAACCACTGAAGAACTTCTTTTGTTATAAAAGAGGGAGCAGTATATATATCAGGCAATCGGTACATGACATAGTGTTAAAATAAACTACCTGCTTACAAACTTCTGCATTAGTAAGGAAACGAAAGGTAAAAATAATGAAAAAGTAAAAATAAAAAATGTATGAATTTTGAAACTTTGCCTATTTGGCAATGACAACTCTTCCACCAGGGCTGGATGCAAAACTCTACACTTTTGTGTTACTTCACCATAACTAAGCTAAAATAGCAAAGCCAAACTACCACTGGGAACAAATGTGTAAGTGTTGTAATCACAGCCGGGAAAGCATCCATGAAATTACTTCAAGGAAAAGTCCATATTCTACCTACTTTTTTTTTTTCTTAGGCTGTTTACACGGCAGTACTTCGGCATGAATTTACAGCCAATTCACTTCAATGAAATTCCTACAGCGGAAATTCTGGAGCAGAAATTCTGCTGTGTGAATGGGAGAGCGGCATCCTATTGAAGTGTATTGGCTATGAATTCATGCAGAATTCTGTGTAGAATTCCATGCAGTGATTCTGCCATGTGAACATAGCCTTATTGCTTCAATAACCTTAATTAGGAATATGCATATTTTGTGTGTTTCCAGTTCCTATGCAAGCCTATGAGTCTCCATGGATTCAGACTGCAAACACACTCTGTTGCCCTACTTTTTATTTTTAATGCACTGGTTCAAAGGCGGAATACCCTTTTGAAAAAAATGTTACAATAAGGAAGAAAATTTGAGGCTTATACAGTATTTACAATAGTTTTTTTTCCATTTTCTACCTTTCTACACTTTACCACAAAGGCCAGTATGATCAGGTTTCTTATTTTCTGAGAAATATTAAACAGGTTGCATGTAGATACTGAATTTTTTATACTGTGACTGATCCTGGTTTTCAACATAATATTTAACCCCTAAAGGACAGACAACATACATGTACCCCCCGCTGTGTAGTGTTTCCTCAGTACACAGCAATATACATGTACAGTATCTCCCATAAGTGAGTCCATCCGTCGCATTTTATTTTACCTTCTTATGTGACAACACTGAAGAAATTACACTCTAATACAGTGTAAAGTAGTGAGTGCACATCCTGTATAACAGTGTTTAATGTTGTGTCCCCTCAAAATAACTCAACACACATCCATTACTGTCCAAATTAAGCTCAGAGTGTCAATATTTCGTGTGGCCACCATTATTTTCCAGCACGGAATTAAGCCTCTTGTGAATGGAGTTCATCAGTGCGTGGCTCCTGCCATTCCAGCTCTGCTTGGTGTAGAGGTGTTGGGACTCTGTAACCTGTTGGTTATGAAATAAGAATAAATCTTCACTAGCAAGTCATCCAGGTGTGTTGCTCCATTTTTCTTTTCCTTTTACAAGATGCTTAATAGGGTTTAGGTCTGGAGACTTGCTTGACCAGTCCATTTTCTTTACCCTCAGCTTCTTTACCTAGGCAGTGGCCGTCTTGAAGGTGTGTTTGGGGTTGTTATCCTGTTGGAATACTGCCCTGCGGCCAAGTCTCTGAAGGGAGGGGATCATGTTCTGCTTCAATATGTCACAGTATATGTTGGCATTTATGGTTCCCTCAATGAACTGTAGCTCCTTAGTCCCAGCAGCAGTCATGCAGGCCCAGACCATGACACTCCCACCACCATGCTTGACTGTAGGCAAAACACATTTGTCTTTGTACTCCTCACCTAGTTACTGGCACACACACACTTGACACCATCTGAGCCGAATAGGTTTATCTTGGTCTCACTGGATCACAGGACATTGTTCCAGTAATCCATGTCCTTAGCCTGCTTGTCTTCAGATAACTGTTTACAGGCTTTCTTGTGCTTCATCTTTAGAAGAGACTTCCTTCTGGGGTGACAACATGTAGATCAATTTGATGACACGTGCGGCGTATGGTCTGAGCCCTGACAGGCTGACGCCACCACCATTTCAACCTCTGTGGCAATGCTGACATCAAGTTCCCGATGACAACCTCTGGATATGATGTTAAAAGAGTACTCCTGTGAAAACTAACTTTCCCCTATCCTGTGGGATAAGTAGCTGATCACGAACACCGGGAAAGGACAGCTCTCACTGAGGAGACCGGTAGACAGTTTGTGCTTTATTCATTCCTATGGGAGCATCAATGATGCCCGAGAGCGGTACTCAGGTCTTTTCGGTGCTCCCATAGGAATGAATGGTGCACGTGCTGGCTGCAGCATGTGCTTTTCACTGAGCACCAGGTCCCGTCCCGGTGATCGTGGGGGGGCCTGCCGCTGGGGCCCCCCACAATCAGCTGATTATCCCCTATCCTGCAGATAGGGGATAAGTTAATTTTGAACGGAGATCTCATTTCAGCATGTGCACTAAACTTCTTTGATCAACCATAGAGCGGCCTGTTCTAAGTGGAACCTGTCCTTTGAAACTGCTGTATGGTTTTTCCCACTGTGTTGAGGCTCAGTTTCAGGGTCTTTGCGATCTTCTTATAGCCTAGGTTCTATAGCAACGATTCTTTATTTCAGATTCTCAGAGATTTCATTGCTATGAGGTGCCATTTAAGTAAACCTTTACTTTTATGTACTTTTAAGGCAATCTTCTATTGACTAAATAATAGTCATACAGTTACCAAATAATATAACTATAACTTAGGGCCAAATATTGCCATCATACTATTACCAAACAAATTTTACCAATAAATCCACTGCACAAGTTTCCAGCACACCATGACCTTGTTACTACCACATTATGTGTGAATAATATACTGTTACTATATAATACAGTCACTCCATGACCACACATTACCACCATACTAAATAAAAACCAATAGAAAGTCCAATGTTATTACCATATGGTGACAATATAATGGCAGATATACCAGTTTTACACAGGCCTTCTGATGGCCATAAAGTGATTACAGTGCAGTTGCATCCAGTCATTCACTGGTAAAGCCATTATTTTTTCTTTTTTTCTATCTGGCTGAGAATGACTTCTTTCTGTCACAACTCTTTTCTCCCAAATTTCCTGAAAAACTTTTTAGGCTGCTCACATTTCTATCCCCCCCTCCCACATTTTCGGAAACAACGCCACATCAATAATGCTTGACTCAGTAATAGTGCCCCCACACTGTAATTAACCCTCTCTGTCCCCTTTCCCCAAACTATATATAGGCCTCCTCCTATATAGTGACTCCAAACTGTAGACAAGGCGCTTCTTTTTGTGTCCCCAAATGATAAATAGGCCACCCATTGTGACCCCATACTTTACATGAATATAGGACCCTAAAGGACCGCATATTATAATTGGCCCCTTCTGCGCCTCCAAATTGTAGTTAATCACCTTTTTGTGACTCCACACTGTAGATAGGCCCCATTGGTGCCATCATCCTGTAATTAGCTCCTTCTGTGCCCCCACACTATAATTAGACCCTCTTTGGGTGCCCCCACTGTAATTAGTCCCTTAATAATGTTCCCCATTGCACCAATAAGAAAAAACCTGCACCTCTCCCCATTCCCATGCCAGATTCCCAGTGCAAGCGGCACATTGCACTGATATCATTGTGTCACTCGTGCCAGCCAGACACCCTTAACTGCTCTAGTTTACTTGTAGGAAACAATGTGATTCAGGCCAGAGTGGTCCCATCATCAGGTCCTTTGTTTTATACAAACACATGTAATATTCACAGTGATGAAAGTCTGCAGTGAACAACCAGTGTCATAAATGAATGGCACACATTGGCACAAAATGCTAGCTGTGCCATTGTCAATTGGAGTAGGATATCTGGTGTAGGTTGTCAATTGCAGTAGAACAGCTGTGATTGATAATTGTATTATCAATAGTTTAACCCATAGAAGTGATACATTATTAGTTACAGGGCATCTAAATGATTAAACCAATGAGAACCAGCTCAATCAACTGGCTCTAGAAAGTTAAACAGATTTGTAAGTTACATCTATTAAAAAATATTAATCCTTTCAGTACTTATGAGCTGCTGAAGATGAGTTGTTCTTTTCTGTCTAAGTGCTCTCTGATGACACCTGTCTCGGGAACTGTCCAGAGTGGAAGCAAATCCCCATAGCAAACCTCTTCTGCTCTGTGCAATTCCCAAGACAGACAAAGATGTCAGCAGAAAGCACTATTGTCAGACAGAAAAGAACAACTCAACTTCAGCAGCTGATCATTATTAGAAGGATTAAGATTTTTTTTATAAAAGTAATTTACAAATCTGTTTAACTTTCTGGAGCCAGTTGATATATAAAAAAATTTTTTCTTCCTGGAATACCCCTTTAAAGAGGTTATCTAACATTAGAAAAACAGAGCTGATTTGCTGATTTCTTTAAAAAAAAAAAAAAACTGCGCCACATTTGTCTACAGGTCGGGTGTGGTATTGCTGCTCAGTTCCGTTAAAGTCAATTGAGCCAAGTTGGAATAGCACATGGAAACTGCAGGGGCTGTTTTTGGAAAATAAAACTCTCTTTGGCTCTGTTTTTCTATTCTTGGATAACCACTATAAAGGGGTACTCTGGTGAATTTATTATTATTTTTTTAAATCAACTGGTGCCTGAAAGTTAAACAGATTTGTAAATTACTTCTATGTAAAATCTTAACCCTTCACATACTTATCAGCTGCTGTATGCTCCAGAGGAAGTTCTTTTCTTTTTTAATTTCCTTTCTGTCTAACCACAATGCTCTCTACTGACACCTCTGTCTGTCTCAGGAAATGTCAAGAGTAGGAGCAAATCCCCATAGCAAACCTATCCTGCTCTTGACAGTTCCTGACATGGACAGAGGTGTCAGCAGAGAGCACTGTGGTCAGAGAGAAAATAAATTTAAAATGAAAAGAACTTCCTCTGGAGCATACAGCAGCTGATAAATACTGGAAGCAGAGGCAACTCTAGACTATGTGAGGCCTTAGGCGATTCTCGAACATGAGGCCCTCACTGACAAGATGTTGCAAGAGTTGTGCGCCTGCACCCCTGAATTTAAGTGAATGGCCATGTATGCAGTGTATACATTGCCACTCACCAGGGGCACACACAAGATTTCTCAAGGATTGGGGGTATAGAAACATAAAATCATATCTCCACACCAAGGCGACATATTACCACTGAAGTGACTAAATAACAGCATTATACTACACAAATGATTCCAGCCAATCATGACCACTACAATTACACCACATATTGACTGAATAAACCACTGTACACAGACTAATATCCCCTAAGCAGTGACTATATAGTGCTGACTTCGGCTCTACACAGGCACTGCAGACCATGTAAGTGATTACAGTGAAGTTACATCTACTGACTCACAGGGTGCGCCTTCTTTTTTTCTCTGTCTTGCTCAGACCACCATGAAGACTTCTAACCATGATCCATCACCGCAGAATCTGCCAGAATAATATGTTAGGCTCTTACTTTTGCCTATAGTTAGGCAGCCGCGAGGCCCTTGCTAGTACGAGGCCTTTGGTGACCGCCTAACTCACCTAATGGTAGAGCTGCCTCTGACTGGAAGGGTTAAGATTTTTAAATAGTAATTACAAATCTGTTTAACTTTCTGGCACCAGTTGATTAAAAAAAATGGGTTTTCACCCGAGTACCCATTTAAGGTTTTTGGAAGCAAATGTAAGAGACCCAGAGGGACCTCAGAAGAAGAGAGTGCTGTATGGCATTTTGTCAATGCATAGCATTAACCTCTAAAGGGCTGTAAGTAGTTAAAGAGTACCTGTTACCAAAGCTTGCAAGAGCTGTGCCTCGCCATGCCCCGCACGCACTTCCTGAGTTTGGTCTCCTGCCAGGCCGGGAGGAGACCAAACTGACTGTTTGACTTGTGCAGGGAACAGAACAGAGCCACCTAGTGGACATTTTTCAATCACATTACAAACATATAGAGGTTGAGAATTTAAACAGCAAGTAAATAGCAAAGTGTCTTATAATTTCATTAGGAATTATACAGGGTGGGCCATTTATATGGATACACCTTAATAAAATGGGAATGGTTGGTGATATTAACTTCCTGTTTGTGGCACATTAGTGTATGTGAGGGGGAAACTTTTCAAGATGGGTGGTGACCATGGCGGCCATTTTGAAGTCATCCATTTTGAATCTAACTTTTATTTTTTCAAGGAAGAGGGTCATGTGACACATCAAACTTATTGGGAATTTCATAAGAAAAACAATGTTGTGCTTGGTTTTAACGTAACCTTATTCTTTCATGAGTTATTTACAAGTTTCTGACCACTTATAAAATGTGTTCAATGTGCTGCCCATTGTGTTGGATTGTCAATGCAACCCTCTTCTCCCACTATTCACACACTGATAGCAAAACCGCAGGAGAAATGCTAGCACAGGCTTCCAGTATCCATAGTTTCAGGTGCTGCAGAATGGGCAAAACAAATATTGGAACAGGACCCTCAGTTTACGCAGAAGATTTTGTTCAGTGATTAGGCAAACTTTTATGTGAATGGTGAAGTTAAAGGGGTTATCCAGGAAAAATCTTTTCTTTTATATATCACCTGGCTCCAGAAAGTTAAACAGATTTGTAAATTATTTCTATTAAAAAAATCTTAATTCTTTCAGTACTTTTTAGCCGCTGAAGTTGAGTTATTCAGCAGCTGATAATTATTGGAAGGATTAAGATTGTTTAATAGAAGTAATTTACAAATCTGTTTAATTTTCTGGAGCCAGTTGATATATAAAAAAATATTTTTTCCTGGAATACCCCTTTAACAAACAAAACCACCGCTATTGGTCTGACTCTAACCCACATTGGATAGATCCCTCCAAGACTGTTGGAACACAAAAAATGATGGTATGGTGTGGTATATGGGGTACAAAGATAGTGGGGCCATTCTTCATCTATGGAAACCTCAAGGCCACTGGATATGCAAAATTGCTACATGATGATGTGTTTCCCTCTTTATGCACTGAAGCTGGCACATTCCCTCAGTTTTTCCAGCAAGATGGTGCACCAACACATTATGGGTGTCAGGTCCGAGCATTCCTAGATGAACAGTTTCCTGGAAAGTGGATTGGTCATCGTGGGCCAGTTGAATGGCCCCCAAGGTCTCCCGATCTGACCCCCTTAGACTTTTATCTTTGGGGTCATCTGAAGGCAATTGTCTATGCTGTGGAGATACGAGATGTGCAGCACCTGAAACGGATACTGGAAGCCTGTGCTAGCATTTCTCCTGCGGTGTATATAGTAGTATATAGCAGTATATAGAGAAGAGGGTGGCATTGACAATCCAACACAATGGGCAGCACATTGAACACATTTTATAAGTGGTCAGAAACTTGTAAATAACTCATGAAAGAATAAAGTTACGTTAAAACCAAGCACATCATTGTTTTTCTTGTGAAATTCCCAATAAGTTTGATGTGTCACATGACCTTCTTCCTATTGGAAAAACAAAAGTTGGATTCAAAATGGCCAACTTCAAAATGGCCGCTATGGTCACCACCCATCTTGAAAAGTTTCCCCCCTCACATATACTAATGTGCCTCAAACAGGAAGTTATTATCACCAACCATTCCCATTTTATTTAGGTGTATCCATATAAATGGCCCACCCTGTATATTAAAACCTCTTCACAAAAGACGCACTCGGCACTGCCAGGCTGGATATATAACTTCAATGCGGTGGACTGACACACACTCCAGTTCCTGAATTTCAGCACACACACAGCCTGGGGTGCTTACTGACCATAAAATGCAGAGACTAATAACAATAACAGTCCATAAGCACAAAAGATCATGGCACTCACCAATGCTACTGTAGTGAATCAAAGAAACACCCCTGCCCAAACTTATGTCTGTTTCTCACCTGGATCTTCAATAGAATTCAATACAGCAGCATTGGTGAGTGAAATGATCTTTCATTCTTATGGAAAATATATTAAAAGTTTAGTTTGGTGACAGGTACTCTTTAAAGCTATACTCTGGCAAAGCACCAAACAGCACCCTCTTCCTCTTCCGAGGTCCTTCAGGGTCTTCTCAATTTGCTTTGAGTTCGGATACCGCTCCATCATTGGACTCTGGTCTGAAATCCAGACTGCCGCCAGAAGCAAGATATATATACATATATACATGCATATTGGTGTTGTGCCCTAAGTGCATACTGGTGTCGTGCCCACAAAATTGTTAAAGAGTACCTGTCATGATCTTGATAGATTTTTTTAAATCTTCCCAGTTTTAGTTTTCTAACATGTTATTGTGCTGTATATTTTGCTCAGTCTCATACAGCTCCACACATTGGGTTGTCCCCAGCAGGCATAACATCATCTGAAGCCCTGCTGGGGAAAACTTCTGCCCTCTCTCTGCTATGCTCCTCTGTTCAGTGCGTGATTGGTTGTGATTTGCAAAAACAGCACACGCCCCCTCTGAACTCTAACTGAACTCTACAGTCTCTGAGATTTTCCCAGCAGCTGCAAAAGGAAGCAGAAACACAATATTTAGCACAATACTTAGCACTATAAAATGAAGGAATCATGAGTCTACAGCAGTATTTCACAACCAGGGCATCTCCAACTCCCAGCCTTTGGCTGTCCATGCTTACTGCAAGTTGTAGTTTTGCAATAGTTGGGGGCACCCTTGTTGGGAAACCCTGCTCTACAGTCTCTCTCAGCTTAAAGAGACAGGGAGATGAAATATTCAGCTCCATACATTCTCTATACTGTGCTGAGCTGTGGTCCCACCTGCATTTCCTGAATTTTATATATAAAATTTTATTGATGGTGACAGGTACCATTTAACCCCTTCCCGCTATAGGACGTATGCATACGACCCAGCACTTGACACATTCACGCGCCAGGACGTATGCATACGTCCTAGCGATCTGCTGCACTGCCGCGGGCAGCGCAGGAGATTGGCTACGGGACCCGGCTGTCAATCACAGCCGGATTATCGCCGCCGCTGACGGTCCCGGCAGCATTAACCCCATAGATGCCGTGATCAATCCTGTTCACCAACGGTGGCCCTGCGATGCGATCGTGGGTCATCATTGGTTGCTATAGCAGCAGGAGGTCAGATCTCCTGTCTACTTGCTACGGAAGCCTGTAAGATCCAGTAACAGGCTGGATCACACAGGCTGTACTGTGTGCAGCTGATCGGGCCATACTGTGCTGCAGTACAAATGTATTGCAGCATAGTATAATCTGTAAAAAGTGTAAAAAATAAAATAAAAAGTTCTTAAATAAAAGTATGAAGTAAAAAAAAATGCCCCTTTCCCCTTATCACCAAAAAAGATCACAAATCATATACATAATAGGAATTTTCACGTCCATAATGACATGTACTTTAAAACTATAATGTAATTTATCCTGTTCAATGAACGGCGTAAAAAAAAAAGGCAAAATTTGCCAATTTTGGTACAAATAGCAGAATAAAAAAGATCAAAAGGTAGCATGTATCGCAAAAATTATACCAATGAAAAGTCCAGCTCATCCCGCAAAAAATAAGCTCTTACTCAATGGCGTCAGACGAAAAATAAAAAAGTTGCGGCTGTTGGAAAAAAGAATGGCGGAAAAAGAATTTTGCTGAGAAAAGGAAAAAGAACATAAAAAGCGATATAAAATGGGTATCGCCATAATCGTACTGACCCACAGAATAAATATAACATCACTTTTACTGCACAGTGTACACCATAAAAAAAATGTAAACGCCAGAAATTTTCCACTTTTTCACAATATTTTGGAATTTTTCACAAAAAATGCTGCATGTGTCAACAAAAATGCACCACTTATATAAAGTACAATGTCATGAAAAAACTATATCAGAATCGCTCTGCTCAGAAAAAGCATTCTAAAGTTATATCCATTTAAAGAGACACATGTCAATTTTTTTTTAAAAGAGCCTGGTCATTAGGGTAAAAAATGGGTCCGTCCTTAAGGGGTTAAAGATAATAGCACTAGATAGTGCCTCTGTCTGTCCTTTTTTTGCACATGTGAAGTTAAGGCTTTTGGAATGTAGTAAGAAAAACAAAAAATTGCCACATTCTTAAAGAGTTAAACAAGTGCACAAAAAATTCTCATTGTTGGTTATGAGGCAATGTAATCAATTTAATCTTTAGACATTGTACTATTTTTTAGAATACTTATTTTATGGGCTCAGGCAGAATAAGCTTTTTTTTTCAATAAGGTAGAATAAGCTTTATCTCCACAATTATTAATATTTTACTATTATAATGTATTATATGTTTCAGATCAGTCATCTGCAGATGGGGAAGATACAGGTAAGATGCTTTTATTACACTTTGTATATTCTTTCCTTTGTGTTATCATAGTTTTTTGTTTCTAATTGTGTTCTTAAAAATATACTTAAAAATATCCAGAAATGTTGTTTATAGCACACCCAAAACAGGTCCAGTATTTATGTAGACCATTGTCCAGCTATTTATTTGTAGCTAATAGTTAAATATCTAAGGGCCCTTTTAGACCGGAGGCAGCAAAAGATGGCCTATCAGAGAGATCGGCGAACATTTGCAGAACCTTTACAAGGCTCAATCACTTGTGCAACCCATTTAATTATTTAGTTGTACATTCTCTGTTTAGATAGGGTGATATGTGGCCAATATGATGAATTTATTGCCTGCACAAAATATTTAAAGTGTACCTGTTGTTTGGAAAAAAATGTGTATATTTTTGGGTGAAAAACTGCTGTCCCTGCAGCTATTGCCTGTGTGTGTCTGTGCGGAGACATCCCCTGTAGCTCGGGATTTGGCTCCTCCTTCCTTTGTGACAGCCCACTCTACTAGGACATATTCCTCTGGAACAGATCTGTGATGCAGCTCCTTGGAGCATGCAATCAACTTTCATCGGTCATTATCAGATTCATTATTGACTCCAAACACACAGAAGGAGTAGCCTTTGGACATTTTATTTTAAATAATGTGCATTCTCAGGACCCTTCCTCTTAGAGTCCCCACTTGTGCTGCCAGTTAGGATGTAAGGGAAACAATATTTCATGTAAATTATTTTTTTCCCTTAGTCCCAACAGCAGCGCACAAATCCCCACTCTTTGGTTATGTTATTACTTATTACAGATTACTTTTTTTTTTCTTTTTTGGAGTGGGGGGGGGGGGTTCTTATAGGAGGGTCAGTTAGTTAATTATCTAATCAATGATGCTTGTGTCAGAATTCAGTAGAATTCTGCCTGTCCTGCTAGCTCCACAGGGGAGAAACACCCAACTTGTGCTGCAGTTAGGACTAAGGGGAAAAAAAATCACACTAAAAATGAAAGCTACTTTTAGTTCTACAGCCTCTACAGTAGTGTTTCCCAACCAGTGTGTCTCAAGCTATTTCACAGATTATCAGAATAAGCATTTTTTTGTTAGTTTTTTCTATAAGGCAGAATAAGTTTTATCTCCACATTCATTGATACATTACTATGATACTTTATTATGTGTTTCAGAACTGTCAACTGAAAGTAAGAAAGGTATGACGCTTTTATTACAATATGTCTATTTTTTCTCTTGTTTTTGTTAGTTTTGTGCTTCTAATTGTTTTCCTGAATTAATAACATTTACAATTAACCAGACATGTTGCTTACAGCACACCCAAGGGATCCAGTAATTATGTAAATTATTATCCTGCAATTTAATTGTAGCTAATAGGTAAATATCTAAGGTGCCTTTAAGATGTCCCGACTGGAGGCAGTAAAAGATTGCTGCCGATCAGAGGGATAAGCGCCTGTTTGCAGAACCTTTACATGGCTCAATCACTTGTGCAGCCCATTTAATTTATTGTCATCAGGTGTACATCCCCTGTATAGACAGAGTGATATGTGACATATATGGTGATTTTTTTGGGCTGCACAAATAATTTAATCAACCAACAAAAAAGCATTTGCTCATTTGTCCGTTGATCAATGACCCTTTTACATGGGCTGTATATCAGGAGTGAGTGTTCCTAGGAAAGCTCATTTGCCCTATAATCAATTAACCCAACATTAGTTTACTGGAAATATCTAGGAAGATGTTCCAAACCATTTGACGTTTTCAAGATTCCTTCCAATGTATGTCACTAAAAAAATCTTAATACTTGGAGTCTATTCAGACCCCTTTTCTAAATTGAGGTTATATTCACATATTTGTATTAAAAATAAATAAATAAAGAAATGTGTGCACATAGTCCAAAAGGGCGTCTGTGGCAAGAAAGTGTCTTTTTCCACTTGTCAGCAACATTTTTTTAAAGGATTAAAGGGGTACTCCGGTGGGAAAAAATAATTATTTCAAATAAACTGGCTCTAGAAAGTTTAACAGATTTGTAAATTACTTCTATTAAAAATCTTAATCCTTCCAGTACTAATCAGCTGCTGTATACTACAGAGGAGGTTGTTGTTCTTTTCTGGCTGACCACAGTGCTCTCTGCTGACCCCTCTGTCAATGTCAAAAGCTGTGCGGAGCAGGAGACACTTGCTTTGGGGATTTGCTCCTGCTCTGAACAGTTCCTGACATGGACAGAGGTGTCAGCAGAGAGCACTGTGGTCAAACAGAAAAGAACAACTCAACTTCCTCTGTGGTATACAGCAGCTGATAAGTACTGGAAGGATTAAGATTTTTTTTATAGAAGTAATTTACAAATCTGTTTAACTTTCTGGAGATAGGTGATGTGATTTCACCGGAGTACCCCTTTAAGAAGCAGGATTGTGAGTCTTGGAGACAGCACAAAGTTGGCTCACCCTTGTTCTAAGTGTGCTTAGTTACAACATGGCTAAAGTTTTCATACTTCATACATGGATTAAACGGAGTAGCTTCCAGGGAATAAAAACTCAGTTTCAAAAATATAATTTTTTCCTTTTTAAAAAAACTTGTTGGACTTGCGGCATAATAAAATGAGATAAAATAATAAGAGATTTGCAGGCTTCTAGTGCTGGGGACACTGACGACAATGGTGCTTAATGGTCCTGCTCTGTTTTCCTCTGTTCTGCTGTAATCCCGATTCTTCGGTACATGTTGAGATTATCTGCTTGGGGCACAGGGGCTTTCCTAAGCATTCCATGCATGGTGACGTCTAGCCAGCATCTTACTATTAACACCTCAAGGGAAGGGGAGGAGGCATTAATAGGAAGGCAACACGGAACCATGCACCAAGTAGGAAATTTTGTCATGTACTGGAGAACCAGGATTGCAGTGGAACAGAGGCACAGAGTGGAAGCCAGTAAGTATTATTGTCATCTGTGTCACCCGCACTACAAGCCTGTCCAACAGGTTAGTGCAGCTAATATTGATGACAGGTTCTCTTTAAGCATAGCTGCCATGATTTCAAGCACCACAGCTCAAACCTCACAGTGAATCATTGCTGGAGATTTCTGAAATAATACAGAATGCCTTTCACCCGGTAACATGGAGCCTGAAGGATTCCACATGACATGCCATATCCACAACACAGGACCAAGCCCATTTTGGCCTTAAGGACCAGAGCGTTTTTTGCACATCTGACCACTGTCACTTTAAACATTAATAACTCTGGAATGCTTTTAGTTATCATTCTGATTCCGAGATTGTTTTTTCGTGACATATTCTACTTTAACATAGTGGTAAATTTTTGTCGATACTTGCATCCTTTCTTGGTGAAAAGTCCGCAAATTTGATGAAAAATTTGAAAATTTTGCATTTTTCTAACTTTGAAGCTCTCTGCTTGTAAGGAAAATGTATATTACAAATAAAAAAAATTTTTATTCACATATACAATATGTCTACTTTATGTTTGCATCATAAAAGTGACGAGTTTTTACTTTTGGAAGACACCAGAGGGCTTCAAAGTTCAGCAGCAATTTTCCAATTTTTCACAAAATTTTCAAACTCACTATTTTTCAGGGACCAGTTCAGGTTTGAAGTGGATTTGAAGGGTCTTCATATTATAAATACCCCACAAAAGACCCCATTATAAAAACTGCACCCCCCAAAGTATTCAAAATGACATTCAGTCATCATTTTAACCCTTTAGGTGTTTCACAGGAATAGAAGCAAAGTGAAGGAGAAAATTCACAATCTTCATTTTTTACACTCGTATGTTCTTGTAGACCCAATTTTTGAATTTTTACAAGGGGTAAAAGGAGAAAATTTATACTTATATTTGTAGCCCAATTTCTCTCGAGTAAGCACATACCTCATATGTCTATGTAAATTGTTCGGCGGGCGCAGTAGAGGGCTCAGAAGGGAAAGAGCGACAAGGGGATTTTGGAGAGTACGTTTTTCTGAAATGGTTTTTGGGGGGCATGTTGCATTTAGGAAGCCCCTATGGTGCCAGAACAGCAAAAAAAAACCACATGGCATACCATTTTGGAAACTAGACCCCTTGAGGAATGTAACAAGGAATAAAGTGAGCCTTATTACCCCACAGGTGTTTCACGACTTTTGCATATGTAAAAAAAATAAAAAAAAATTTCCACTAAAATGTGTGTTTCCCCCCAAATTTCACATTTTTGCAAGGGTTAATAGCAGGAAATACTCCCCAATATTTGTAACCCCTTCTCTTCTGAGTATGAAGGTACCCCATAAGTGGACCTGAAGTGCACTATGGGCGAACTACAATGCTCAGAAGAGAAGGAGTCATATTTGGCTTTTTGAGAGCAAATTTTGCTCGGGGGGCATATCGCATTTAGGAAGCCCCTATGGTGCCAGAACAGCAAAAAAAAAAACCACATGGCATACCATTTTGGAAACTAGACCCCTTGAGGAACGTAACAAGGGATACAGTGATTTAATTTTTTTACACTAATATTCTGGTGTAGACCCCAACATTTCCTTTTCATGAAGGGTTAAAGAAGAAAAAGCCCCCCAAACCTTGTAACACAATTTCTCCCGAGTACGGCGATACCCCATATGTCGCCCTAAACTGTTGCCTTGAAATACGACAGGGCTCCAAAGTGAGAGCGCCGTGCGCATTTGAGGCCTAAATTAGGGATTTGCATAGGGGTGGACATAGGGGTATTCTACGCCAGTGATTCCCAAACAGGGTGCCTCCAGCTGTTGCAAAACTCCCAGCATGCGTGTACAGTCAACGGCTGTCCGGCAATACTGTGAGTTGTTGTTTTTCAACAGCTGGAGGCTCTGCTTTGGAAACAGTGGTGTACCGGACGTTCTTATTGGGGGAGGGGGCTGTGTAGGGGTATGTGTATATGTAGTGTTTTTAACTTTTTCTTTTATTTTGTGTTAGTGTAGTGTAGTGTTTTTAGGGTACAGTCACATGGGCGGGGGATTACAGCGAGTTTCCCAGCGCAAAATTTGCTGCATCTCAAGATGCGAGAAACCCACTGTAAAAGCCTCGCCCAAGTGAATGTACCCTGTACATTCACGGGGGGGGGGGGGGGGGGGGGGTGCACCAGCTGTTGCAAAACCACAACTCCCAGCATGCATGGTCTGTTAGTGCATGCTGGGAGTCATAGTTTTGCAACAGCTGGAGGCACACAGGTTAGGAAACACTGAGTTAGAAACAGACAATGTTTCCCAACCAGTGTGTCTCCAGTTGTTGCAAAACTACAACTCCCAGCATGCCCAGACAGCTGAAGGGCATGCTGGGAGTTGTAGTTCGGCAACATCTGAAGGGCCAGATGTTGCTGAACTAAAACTCCCAGCATGCCTGGACAGTCAGTGCATACTGGGAGTTGTAGTTTTGCAACAGCTGGAAGAGCACAGATTGGAGACCATTATACAATGGTCTCCAAACTGGGGCCCTCCAGATGTTGCAAAACTACAACTCCCAGCATGCCCAGACAGCCAAAGGCTGTCTAGGCATGCTGGGAGTTGTAGTTTTCAGACTCCTAGAAGCAGCAGTGAAGATCTTCACTGCTGCCTCTGAGGACCACATACTTACCCGTCGCTGCTCGTCCACGTGGCCGGTCCCGCGCTGCTCCTCGGTCCCGCCGCTGGATCAGGTAAGTCCGCCGGTCCCCTGGTGTTCCCCCCGAATGCCGCAGGTCCCCGCGAGCCCCTGCAGCCTTCGTCCCCCGTTCTGCCCGACTTCCAGGGGCGGGCAGTGCGGGGGATCTGAACTTTCACCCCAGATCACTGTGATTGGTCCACAGGGACCAATCACAGTGATCGCTGACCAGGACCATCAATGGATGGTCCTGGGGGTGAAGCAGAAGTTGTCCCCTGCTGGAAACAGCGGGACTTCTGCCAGTTAACCCGTGCGATGCTGCGCATCGCCGGGTTAACTGCATGTCATTTATAAACGCCGGGATGCGCGAACGCACTGCACAACCCGGCGTTTATATATGACATTCTGCGGGAAGGGGTTAAGTGAATGGCAGATATAACAATAACTAGGCAAGAGATATCTAGCATAAGGTAGACAGACTTCTCAATAAACAAAATGGTCTTCTGTATAAAGCAGTATACAGAACCATATTTTCAGCTGTGTAAAAATGAATAGTAAGCATTGGGAGCAGCATGTTGCTATTATTTCTTTTTCAACAAATATCATTTTAGTAGCATGCATGTTTGCTTCGAATTAATTCTTCACTGCTATCTATTATTGCATTGTATTTATGATTGCCAATTTACACTCCTCAACATTAAAATTGCAATACTATGAAGGGAAACCTGTAAGGGTATGCAAATTGAAAAAGTAGCAGGTGCCGCTAAGATCTCCAAAACAACCAAATTTCCCAGCACCTAGCATTGATCATTGGCATGTGGGAGGGGATTCTAGGGTATGAAAGCCAGATCAAAAACACATTTTTTTCAGCCACATTAAACCTTTAAAGGGTACCTCTCATCAAAAAAACTTTTGATATATTATAGATTAATGTATGCAGAATAACTTTACAATTGCATGTTATTAAAAAAAAATATGCTTCTTTCTATTTAATTTTCCACTTTGAAGAAATTACCACTAGGGGTCTCCCTACCAGTCCTGGCAGCAAGCATTTCAGACTCATGCTGGAGTCCTAAACACTACGAGCTGCCAGTCTGCTTTGTTCACAAAGGAGAACACTCAGAGCTGCCAGCCTGCTTTGTTCACAGCCTGTTTGGCTGTGAACAAAGCAGGCTGGCAGCTCTGAGTGTTTAGGACTCCAGCATGAGTCAGAAATGCTTGCTGACAGGACTGATCAGGAAAAATACAATAGAAAGAAGCATATTTTTCATTGACATGCAATTGGAAAGTTATTCAACATTCATTAATATAAAACATATCAAAAGTTTATTTGATGAGAGGTACCCTTTAAAATTGGATCATGTCAGTACATGTGCTAGTTATCAACACTTGTCACAAACTGAGAGGGACAGAATCCTTGAACTACGAGACCTTGATCTATCTCTCTGGCAGATCTCTATACACGTAGCAACATAGCAATGAGAAAAAATAAAGTGTTGCACTCACCCAAATCGATGATTGTTGTACTTTATTATTCCATCACATGGGAAGGACAACCAGGGTATAATACCCGCGAGGGGAGTCAGAGAGGCTGCTCCAACAGTGCGGGTGCTTACCACTGGGGATAATGATTTTCGCGTCACAATCGACTCTTCTTCTGGCCACGTAGGTAATGTCCTATAGTGGCATAGACACTGATATACAAAGTTTAGTGACAAGAAGAAAGAGGAGTCCAGCGTCCAATAACTCAGAGGATGATGTTTATTTCACCAGATGGTCATAACAGGAACACAAGGTACAGTGACGCGTTTCGGCCTTACAACAAGGCCTTAGTCATACAAAATATGTGTATGACTAAGGCCTTGTTGTAAGGCCGAAACGCGTCACTGTACCTTGTGTTCCTGTTATGACCATCTGGTGAAATAAACATCATCCTCTGAGTTATTGGACACTGGACTCCTCTTTCTTCTTGTCGTTCATTTTGGGATAGGTCCACTCCCTGTCCGCGCCCACCTGGGGTGAGCTGAAGCACCGTTGTTTCTCTGTCTTACAAAGTTTAGTGACATAACCACGGTAACAGTAAATATGCATATGTACCAACATGTTTTAACACATACAGTTAAACAATCGCAAAGAATGAATATTGACTCAATTAAAAGAGGAAAGATCATTACATTTATTAAGTCTTTAGGCCATAATGTATTTAAAGGAAATCTGTCATCAGTGTTACCTGCAATAGCCTGTCGGTACAGACAGGTAGTGCAGGTGATACTGATGACAACGGTACATACCTTGTCCCGTTCCGTGCAGTCGTTCTTCAGTAATCTTCTCCGGTATCTTCAGCTCCGGGCCTGGATTAGAGCATGGGCGGAGCGTAGTGACATCACTGCCGCTGTTCTCTGCTGGGTCCCGCTGCTAGAGAACAGCAGTGGTGGTGTCACTAAGCTCCGCTCATGCTCAAAGCCAGGCCCAGAGCTGAAGATACTGGAGAAGATTACTGGAGATCCCCTGCACGGAACAGGACAAGTTAAGTACCATTGTCATCAGTGTCACCTGTATTACCTGTCTGTTCTGACAAATTAGTGCAGGTGACACTGATGACAGCATTCCAAAGGTTTTCCTTGCAAAGTAAACTGTGCATTCGCATAAGGGAACATGCACAAGAGCCACACATTTTATTTTGCATAAGATTAAACATCATGGTGGTGATCCCGCGGGTTTGAAATCTGCCGTTCTGGAGAGAGTGGAGAAGGTTCCCATAGGGAGAGATTTTCATGTCCATCTGCTCCACAAGGAAGCACTTTGGATTACTATATTGAATGCTTTAGGGCCATTAGGACTAAATGAATGTAACAATCTTTCCTCGTTTATTCAAGGCACTCTACAATCTTTATGATTTTTTAACCATTTGTAGTTTTTTTTTTGTTTTGTACATATGTATATATACTCTTACCATAGTTACTTCACTAAGACTTTGTATGTAAGTGTCTACACCAATATATGAGTTTACCTAAGAAGGTTGCGGAAGAAGCATTGATTGTGATGTGAAACTAGTTGCCCCCAGTGGTACACACCCACACCGTTTGAGCAGCTGCTCCGATTCCCTGCTCAGCAATTATACCCTGTTTCCTTCCCATGTGATGGAATAATAAAGTACAACAAACATAAATCTGGGTAAATGCAACAATGTATTTATTATCATATCTAATTTGTGAAGTGTATCTGCTTTTTTTCAACGTAAAAACACCCGTAGATGACATGCTACCTGTTTCGGAGTTGATCTCGCAGTTGGCTGAGAGCTGCAGTGTCAGATTGGCTTTTCCATTCTTGTGTACCTGCTCTATGCATGTAGGCTGAGGGGTCAGCACTGTTCAACGTTGCATGTCCCTGTGGTAAGGAGATCAACAACAAACTGACAGCGACAGCAAGCGGTGCACAGAGGCAAGCTTCTGCATGAATGAAGTGTTCCATTCTGTACTGTGCAACATAACATTGCATAATACTGGGCTACAAGACAGACGTCCAGCTACAGGTGTTCCATTGGCCTCACACCACTGCTCTAAAAGGCTGTTTTGGTTGAGAGCAAAATGGCAATGGAGGTCTGTCCTCTTCAGCAGTCATGTTCATGGGCAACACCATGAAGAGGCCTACACTAAGAAATGTCACCCTGGTCCTACTGTTTATTCCAGTACACTAACAGCTCAGAGTTCCATAAATTTAGTCATAGATTGGTTTGGACATTTTTCAAAAGTGTCCCAGAAGCCATTTTTCTACATAAAAACACCAGGTGGCATGTTGCTCGTGCTACTGTGAGCAGCCTGCATGGCCTATATGAGCTACCATGACCTGCAGTGTGCCCAGACTTATCTCCCATCAAGCACTTGTGAGGCATCATTGGTAAGCAATTGGAAGCAAAGGAAGGCTCCAGGAGCGGATTGTAAGGATTTGTGTACCCAAGTGTATTCAGTGTGGCAGGACATTCCTTAGACAACTATTTATAGCCTCATTGATAGCATGCCAAGGAGTGTGTGTGTATTTTTTTGCATGACGCTCATACTTGATACTGAAAAAATGTAGATGTTTTGAATATTTTGTTTTCCTTTTTTTATTTGCATATCATTACTGTTCATAGATCCTGGGATTTCTAAAATTTTCCAAATTTTTCTTCTTTGTGTTTCACATTTCAATGTTGAGGACTATATATATTGCAGAACTTATAACGCTGAAGCCTGTGGTATTTGCTCTGTTTATGGTATGTTGACACTTTTTTGTTTTAGACTGATGTGAAGTACAGTGTTTTTGTATATGATCTTCTAGCAAATATTATGTATTTACCCTTCTAAAGTAAACACTTATAACATTTTTATAATTCTAATAATGACAGATTAACATGTTTCAACATATTTCCTAAATGTTCGGACAGGGTGCAAGTAATAAGTTCTGCTTGTATGTCAACTTAACACTTTTTCTTGTATTACAATGAATGTACCAGAAGAAATCCAGGTTTCCATCACAGGACTTAAAGTGGAGATTTCCTGTCCTAAAGAAGGAGATTCACTAAAAAAAATAACAGATAATGACCCAACTGGTGGCAAGCCTGTGGGAGACTCCCTGGATAAGTATACCTCAGATAAAAATGGGTTGTACCAATGTGACAAAGACTATCTTTATCTACATGCCTACGGTAAGCATGAAAAGATGCCACAGCTTTTTCCTGCGTTTTAGCAGTTTTTCAGCGTTTTTTTTCCCCAGGTGTTTTTCCTGTTGTGTGGAAACAGCCAAATGTGTCCCCTGTTGCAGTTTTTTCACTGCCGTCAGGTACCACTCTGTGGGTCGGATGCTGAGTGCCCAGTCCACAGAGTGTAAGGAGATGAGGGGTAATGTACAGCATCACTACTCACCTCCCCCGGTCGTATAGTATACAGGGGGGGCATAGTGTACCCGTGTATACTATACAGGGGACGGGAATCCTGTCACTATACTGACAGGACTCCCTACTCCTGTAGCCCCTTTGGGCGGTATACATTATATACAGCTATCTATAGATAGCTGTATATTGTGTATACAGAAAAGGAGATCCCCTTACCTCTCTCGCTCCTTGTCGTGTCTGTGTAGCTCCGCCCCCTAGTGATGATTTCATTGGGCTCGGAGCTACAGATGGGACGCAGAATGGTAAGTGTGAGGCTCTGTTCACATTGTACGTTTTGTATAATGTGAATAGAACGTTCTGCCAGTGTCTTCCCAGACAGGGAGACTCCAGCTGTTGCTAAACTACAACTCCCAGCATGACCAGACAGCCAAAGACTGTCTGGGCATGCTGGGAGTTGTAGTTTTGCAACAATTGGAGGCTCCCTGTTTGGGAAGACATTGCAATATGGGCGCTCTCCCCAGCAGAGAGCGCCAAAAATGTCTTAACCCATTTTTTGTGTTTCTTTTTTTCTTTTCGTTTCAGATCCGTGTATGCAGAGCATTCCATCAGATTCAGTGGACTACTGCGGATGAACTGGATTTTTTTTCTTTTAATAAAATGGCTACTGAGGGCTGTAGGGTAGTGTTTTTAAAATAAAAAAAAATTTCCAATGTGTCGTGTTTTTTTAAAATAGAATTTTCAGGCTTAAAAGTGAAAGCAATCTTATTGACGGAATCCATTACTTAGCTAAGCCGGGGCTTAGCGTTAGCCCACAAAACAGCTAGCAATAACCCCCAATTATTACCCCTAAACCACCGCCACAGGGGTGCCAAGAAGAGCCGGTTCCAAAAATAGCTCTCCTGGGCCTAGGCGGTAACAGGCTGATGTCATTTAGGCTGGAGAGGGCAAGAAACAATGGTTCTTGCCCACCCTGGTAACGTCAGGCCGTTGCTGCTTGGTTGGTATCTGGCTGAGAATAAAAATATGGGGCACCCTATGCTTTTTTAATTTATTTATTTGTGTGAAAAAAAAAGCATAGGGTTCCCCGTATTTTTATTCTCAGCCAGATACCAACCAAGCAGCAACAGCCTGATGTTACCAGGGTGGACAAGGACCATTGTTACTGGCCCTCCCCAGCCTAAATAACGCCAGCCTGTTACCGCTGAGGCCCAGGAGCACCATTTTTGACGCTCCGGGCCTGTTGGCACTGGCTCTTCTTGGCACCCCTGTGGCGGTGGGTACCGGGGTAATAATTGGGAGTTAGCACTAGCTGTTTTTGGGGATAACACTAAGCCCCGGCTTAGCGATTCTGTCAATAAGACGGCCTCCACTACTAAGCCTGAAAATTCAATAAAAAAAAACAGGACACATTGGAAAAATTATTTTATTTAAAAAAAACACTCCCTCACAGCCCTCGTCAGCCATTTTAGTAAAAGAAAAAAAATCTACTTAATCGCCTTAATCCACCGAATCTGCCGTGATCCTCTGCATACACGAATCTGAAACGAGAAGAAAAAAAAACACAAAAAATTGGTTAGTACATTTTTGGCACTCTCCACTGGGGAGAGCGCCTATAATGCAATGTCTTTCCAAACTGGGAGCCTCAAATTGTTGGCTGTTTGGGCATGCTGGGAGTACAATGTGAACAGAGCCTCATACTTACCAGCCTGGCTCCCGTCTGTAGCTCTGCACACTCTGCTCCATGCTGTTAGTTGTAGAACCTGTACTAGAAGACAGATCGCAGCGGGTTGCGATCTGTCTATTAATGCAGGTACTACAGCTCCCAGCATGGAGCTGAGTGTGCTCCATGTTGGGAGCAGTAGTACCTGCAGCTAAGGACAGATCACAGCGGGTGTTGCGATCATCCTGTATAATGTATAGATGCGGCGACCGCTATTCTCTGGTCCTCTGCACTGCCGTATGTATACACCTATTCATATTTCCCGCAGAGAGTTGTGATTGGCTGGAACCATCTGGCCAATCACAGCTCTCTGCGTGAATTATGAATCATCATGAATTCACATCGCAGAACATAGTGCAGGATAGCGGAGAAGAGTGGCAATGGCGTCAGCTTCTATACATTATATGGGAGGATCGCAACGGGTGTCAGATTTGGCACCCGGGGCGATCTGTCTGTTAGCACAGGTACTACTACTCCCATCATGGAACAGTCTGTTCCATGCTGGAAGTAGTAGTACTACCTAAAAAATGTAAAAAGAAAAAGAAAAGAAAAAAAAGTGAAAAACACTTTATTAGGCTGCATTCACATCTCGGTTTTACAATACGGGTGCCGGATCCGGCTGGGGGAGGGACAAACTGGGCTCTCCCGTACCCCAGCCGGACAAGCGCTGAACTCCATTTACTTTAATGAGCCGACCAGAGTCAAACGGTGACTCCGATTGGCTAATTTTTTACCCGTATGCGGTTTTGTGACCAGACCTAAAACTGTAGTATACTACGGTTTGAGGTCCGGTTAGGAAACTGCATACGGGTCAGAAATGAGCCAGCCGGAGTCACTGTTTGACTGGTCCGGCTTCACTGGTCCGGCTGGGGTACGGGAGAGCCCGGTTTGTCCCTCCCCCAGCCGGATCCGGCACCCGTAATGTAAAAACAAGATGTGAATGCATCCTTAAACAAATTATTAAAATACATTGTTAATAAAAAGTTTAACAAAATATTTTTTACAAAATATCTTATTTTTACATTTAAATGGCCCCTTTCTACATTTCTATTTTTGTCAGCTAAATTTTTGATTCCCTGCCTGCCCACATTAATTGATCCCTGTTGAAAAATGTATAACATTTTCGTTATAAAAAAATATACATTTCGTTAAATACAATTTTTCCATCACTACTGTGGCTTTTTTTTTTTTAATGGTACCCTACGACATTTTAATAAAAAAGGTATCTCCATCCCTTTTTGGGATCGTTAAAGTCCAAAATAAAAACGCCTAAAAAACGCCTAAAAAATGCCAAAGTTAAAACCCACATGGCGTTTTTCTTGGCGTTTTTTCACTCCCATAGACTTCTATGGGAGGAAAATGGTAAGATTTTCCCGGGAAAAAAAGTCTCAACAAGAGGTTATTTTTGAAAAACTGCCAAGGAGCCAAAATAGCAAAAAAACGCCCAAAGGATTTAAAAAATGCCAAAATGAAAAACAGCAGGTGGATCTGGCATTTTGTAGTTTATTATTGACTTGCAGCTAACATCTGGCCGCTGCATTTTTCCAAAATTTTCCAAATTTAATTTTTTAATAAAAAAAATAAAAAAATAACGCATAGGGTTCCTCGTATTTTTATTCTCAGCCAGATACCAACCAAGCAGCAACAGCCTGACGTTATCTGGGTGGGCAAGGACCATTGTTACTGGCCCTCCCCAGCCTAAATAATGCCAGCATGTTACCGCCTAGGCACAGGAGCGCCATTTTCGATGCTCCGAACCTGTTGGCTCTTCCCGGCACCCCTGTGGCAGTGGGTACAGGGGTAATAATTGGGGGTTAGTACTAGCTGTTTTGGGGGCTAACACTAAGCCCTGGCTTAGTAATGGATTCCGTCAATAAGACAGCTTCCACTACTAAGCCTGAAAATTAAATTTAATAAAAAAGATGACACATTGGAAAAATTATTTTATTTTAAGAAACACTCCCCCACAGCCCTTGTTAACCATTTTATTAACCCCCTTAAGGACCAGAGGTTTTTTCGTTTTTGCACTTTCCTTTTTTCCTCCTTACCTTCAAAAAATCATAACTCTTTCAATTTTATACCTAAAAATCCATATGTGGCTTATTTTTTGCACCACCAATTCTACTTTGTAATGACATCAGTCATTTTACCCAAAAATCTACAGCGAAACGAAAAAAAAACATCATTGTGAGACAAAATTGAAAAAAAAACTTTTGGGGGCTTCTGTTTCTACGCAGTACTTTTTTTTTTGTAAAAATGACACATTCTCTTTATTCTGTAGGTCCATACAAATAAAATGATACCCTACTTTTATAGGTTTGATTTTGTCGTACTTCTGAAAAAAATCATAACTACATGCAGGAAAATTTATACGTTTAAAATTGTCATCTTCTGACCCCTATAACTTTTTTATTTTTCAGCATATGGGGCAGTATGAGGGCTCATTTTTGCGCTGTGATCTGAAGTTTTTAGCGGCACCATTTTTGTATTGATCGGACTTGTTGATCGCTTTTTATTCATTTTTTATGATATAAAAAGTGACCAAAAATACACTATTTGGGACTTTGGAAATTTCTTGGCGCGTACGCCATTGACTGTGCGGTTTAATTAATGATATATTTTTAGAATTTGGACATTTCTGCAAGCGGTGATACACCACATGTTTATTTTTATTTTCATTTACATAGTTTTTTTTTTTTAATGGGAAAAGGGGGGTGATTCAAACTTTTATTAGGGGAGGTGTTAAATGATCTTTATTCACTTCCCCCCCCCCTTTTTTTTGGGCTCCCATATTGGGCTATAAGACTGCACACACTGATCTTTTACATTGATTACTGGTTTCTCATAGGCACCGCGATTATTGCCGCACGCTATTAGCCACGGGTCCCGGCCGTTGTTAGAGGCCGGGCCCGACCCGCTATGACATGGCCCCGCGTTATAGAAAGGGAAAGGACTCAGGACGTACCAGTACGTCCTTGGTCCTTAAAGGGTTAACAGGAAAAAAAATCCAGTTCATCCACCCTAATCCATTGAATCCGCTGTCATCCTCTACATACACGGATCTGAAACGAGAAGAAAAAAAACACAAAATATTGGTTAGTACATTTTTGGTGCTGTCCACTGGGGAGAGTGCCCATAATGCAGTGTATTTCCAAACAGGGAGCCTCCAATTGGTGCAAAACTACAACTCCCAGCATGCCCAGACAGCCTTTGGCTGTCTGGGCTTGCTGGGAGTTGTAGTTTAGCAACAGCTGGAGTCTCCCTATCTGGGAGGACACTGCCAGAAGGGTCTGTTCACATTATACAAAATGTACAGTGTGAACAGAGCCTCACAGAGTCTTACTAGCCTGGCTCCCGTCTGTAGCTCTGCCCCCTAATGATGTCATCACTAGGGGCGGAGCTATGCGGACCTGCCCTGGACTGGACGGAAGTATGTGGACTTCCTCTTCTGTATACACTATATACAGCTATCTATAGATAGCTGTATATAGTGTGTACCGCCCAAAGGGTTAACCTACACTGTCCAGCAGTGTGAGTTAACTCTTTCCTTGTTGGGCTTGCGCATAGCGCACAGCTCAGCAAGGGGTTAAGTGAGCCAGCAATGTGTATACTGCATACACACTGGAGGATCACTGTAAGTTCTTGCTGGGCAGTAGGTATACGATGTATGTATACTGCTGAGCATCAGCTGTTCTCCCGGCTCTGTAGCCGTGGGTACAGCTGAGTCCCGACATTCACATCAGGAGGATCGCAGCGGGTGTCAGGAGGAGTGACATCCGCTGTGATCTGTCCCTTACTGCAGGTACTACTGCTCCCAACGTGGAGCACACTCTGCTCCATGCTGGGAGCTGTAGTACCTGCATTAATAGACAGATCGCAGCGATTGTAACTTCTGACACCCGCTGTGATCCTCCTGTATAATGTGTAGATACGGCCACTCTTCTATGGTCCCCTGCACTGATGTATATATACACCTATTCATATTTCCTGCAGAGTTGTGATTGGCTGGAACCATCTGGCCAATCACAGTTCTCTGCAGGAAATATGAATAGGTGTATATATACGGCAGTGCAGGGGACCATAGAAGTGCGTCCGCATCTATACATTAGACAGGAGGATCGCAAGGGACCCCGGCGATCTTTCAATTAGTACAGGTAACTACTACTCCCATCATGGAACAGTGTGTTCCATGCTGGAAGTAGTAGTACTACCTAATAAATTAACAAACAAAAAAAAGTAAAAAACATGCACACACTACATTTTTATTATTGTTGGCTACATTTTTAGTGCCTTACCCGCCCACCAAAGTTAAAACCCACATGGCGTTTTTCTTGGCATTTTTTCACTCCCATAGACTTCTATTGGAGGAAAAACGCCAAGATTTTCCCGAAAAAACGCCAAAGTCTTGATAAGGGGACATTTTTTTAAAACTGCCAAGGAGCCCAAAAACGCCAAAAGGATTAAGAAAATGCCAAACTGAAAAACGCCATGTTGATATGGCATTTTGCAGTTAACTATTGACTTGCAGCTAACATCTGGCCGCAGCGTTTTTCCCCGCCAAAAGAACGCCATGCGGCAGAATGGGTGATTTTATTGGCGTTTTTGCCAAAGTGGAAACCTAGCCTAATAAATACAAAGAAAGAATAAAAAATTAATTACTTTGCAAAGGTATTCATAGCCCTTTAGATTGTAAATTAATTAAACCAATAGGCCCAGGACTATGGCAATCTCTATTAGATATTGGACCACAGACTAACACTATTAATATTCGTTTCAGACTAAGGCTAGGATCCCACTGAGGTTTTTGCACTGCGTTTTTTTAGGCTTAAAAACGCCAGAAAAACTGCCACTGTTTTTCCCTGCATTTTGGCGTTTTTTCTGGCATTTTTTCTGACGCTTTTATCTTTGTGTGGAATTTGCCTGTTTTGGCCCCTTTGGCGTTCTTTTTCCAAATTAGTTGGGTACCAAAAAATAAAATAAAAGGATGCAGTAGGGATGGAAAAAATTTATTTAACGAAATGTTTATTTTTTATAACAAAATTTTTATACATTTTTAATAAAGTGTGTGTTTCACTTTTTTTTTAGGTAGTGCTACTACTCCCAGCATGGAACAGACTGTTTCGTGATGGGAGTAGTAGTACCTGTACTAATAGACAGATCGCCCTTGGTGTTACTCCTGACACCAGATCCG
Organism: Hyla sarda; assembly: GCF_029499605.1. Classification (NCBI taxonomy): domain Eukaryota; kingdom Metazoa; phylum Chordata; class Amphibia; order Anura; family Hylidae; genus Hyla; species Hyla sarda. Next base: position 71,574,126 of record NC_079198.1, on the reverse strand, counting down.
ATTGTCCATAATATAGAAGATGCGGAGCGGCTCTATACAGCGCTCACATCTCTGCACCATACTCCGGGAAGTGATGTGAATAGAACATCACTCATTCATATTCTCCGCCGAGAGTGGTAATTGGCAGGATGGTGGCAGCCAATCACAGCTCTCAGAGGGAAATATGAATGAGTGATGTTCTATTCATATCACTGGCCGGTGTGAGGTGGAAACCTGCGTTATACACACTAATATAACTCAGCCCTGGTTGGGAAACACTAGTATACACACACATAACAGGGACTACAACTCCCAGCATGTGTCATTCAGGAGTCCCCCCCCCCCTTCACACATAGAAATCATCTCCAGTCCGATATTCCCCAGCCCCTGCAAGTCTATAAATCCCCAGCCTGTGCAGTAAACACAGACAGAGCAGGGGAGGGGAGATGAGGGAGTCATGTACCTCCTCTCTCCCCTGCTCTGTGTTCTTTCTCCCGTACAGACCTGTGTCCTCCGAAGGCAGAGCAGGGAGAGGGGAGAGGAGGGGGGGCATGTACCTCCTCTCTCCCCTGCTCTTCCCTCCCACCCAGCTCTAGTTTCCAAAATTTTAAGCCCTTAAGGACCGGGCCATTTTACACCTTAGGACCGGAGCGTTTTTTGCAATTCTGACCACTGTCACTTTAAACATTAATAACTCTGGAATGCTTTTACTTATCATTCTGATTCCGAGACTGTTTTTGCATGGCATACTCTACTTTAACATAGAGGTAAAATTATGTGGCAACTTGCATCCTTTCATGGTGAAAAATCCCCACATTTGATGAAAAAAATGAAAATTTTGCATTTTTCTACATTTGAAGCTCTCTGCTTGTAAGGAAAATGGATATTCAAAATAAAAAAAATTTGGGATCACATATACAATATGTCTACTTTATGTTTGCATCATAAAATTGATGAGTTTTTACTTTTGGAAGACATCAGAGGGCTTCAAAGTTCAGCAGCAATTTTGAAATTTCTCACAAAATTTTCAAACTCTTTATTCAGTGACCAGTTCAGTTTTGAAGTGGATTTGAAGGGTCTTCATATTAGAAATACCCCACAAATGACCCCATTATAACAACTACACCCCCCAAAGTATTCAAAATGACATTCAGTAGGTGTTTTAACCCTTTAGGTGTTTCACAGGAATAGCAGCAAAGTGAAGGAGAAAATTTAAAATCTTAATTTTTTTACACTCGCATTTTCTTGTAGACCCAATTTATGAATTTTTGCAAGGGGTAAAAGGAGAACATTTTTACTGGTATTTGTAGCCCAATTTCTCTCGAGTAAGCACATACCTCATATGTCTATGTAAATTGTTCAGCGGGCGCAGTAGAGGGCTCAGAAGGGAAAGAGCGACAAGGGGATTTTGGAGAGAACATTTTTCTGAAATGGTTTTTGGGGGGCATGTCACCTTTAGGAAGCCCCTATGGGTGCCAGGACAGCAAAAAAGAAAACTCATGGCATTATATTTTGGAAACTAGACCCCTTGGGGAACATAACAAGGGGCAAAGTGAACCTTAATACCCCACAGGGGTTTCACGACTTTTGCATATGTAAAAAAAAAAAAATGTTACCTAAAATGCTTGTTTTCGCAAAAATTTTACATTTTTAACAAAGGGTTAAAGCAGAAAATACCCCCCAAAATGTACTGTGTGGTGCTTGGTGTAAAAAGTGTAGAACAGTAATAGAAAAAAAATTTAAAAAGCTGCGGCCCAAAAAAAAAAGGGTGGCAAACGCAGCTACCTGAACCCCTAATAGGACCCTGGGTAAGGGATCAGACCCTAATAGGACCCTGGGGGACCTATTAGGGGGTCAGGGGGGGATTTTTTTTTATAAAAAAAAAAAAAAAAAAAAGCTGCGGCCCAAAAAAAAACAGGGGTGGCAAACGCAGCTCCCTGAACCCCTAATAGGACCCAGGGTCAGGGATCAGACCCTAATAGGACGCTGGGGGACCTATTAGGGGGGAGGGGGGTACTTTTTTGACTTTTATTTCACTTTTTAACCATTTAAACTCCTACCTGTCCCTGCAATGATCTCGCCCTATTCTAAGGCTCCTGAGGGGGCTCCGGAGCTGCGAGGGGGGATCCACAGCTTCTTCTCCCTGCTGCACCCGCTGACTGAACGAAAACAGCGGGTCCAGCAGCGGGAAGGAGCCGTTAACCCCTCCTCTGCCGCTCTGCTATTGGCTGGACGATCGCCGGCCAATAGCAGCATAGCAGCGTGAATTGTACACCGCCGATCACCATTTATTTCCAGGTCATCGGGTCACAAGTGACCCGAATGACCCGAATCGCTGAAGATCGCTTGCGTGATTTCACAAGCGATATCCGGCGATCACCGACATGCAGGGGTCCCGGGACCCCCCTCGGCATTTGCACGGCATGCCTGCTGAAAGATTTCAGCAGACATGCCGTTCTGATCTCTGCCCGGCGCACGGCAGAGACCGGAAATACAACGGGACGTTCTCTAACGTCCTTGGGCATTAAAGCCCAGGTAGCGGGGACGTTCCAGAACGTCCTATGTCCTAAAGAGGTTAAGAGAGTTGAGGGGAGGAGTGGACGCAAGTCTGCACGGGGCGCAAATTTCCATCTCACACCAGCGGGAGTATAGTGCAGAGATGCGGAGCGCAGGAGAAAGCCGCTCCGCATCTCTGCAATAGAAAGGACGATCACAGCGGATGTCAGGAGTGATACCCACTGTGATCTTTTCTTAACTTCGGGTACTTCAGCTCCCAACATGGAGCACACTCTTCTCCATGCTGGGAGTTGTAGTACCTGCATTAATAGACAGATCACAGCGAGTGTCACTCCAGACACCCGCTGTGATCCTCCTCCTGTATAATGTATAGATACGGGTGGCTGCTCTTCTATGGTCCCCTGCACTGACGTATATGTACACATATTCATATTTCCCACAGAGAGTTGTGATTGGCTGGAACCATCTGGCCAATCACAGCTCTGCGGGAAATATGAATAGGTGCATATATACGGCAGTGCAGGGGACCATAGAAGAGCGGCCGGCCACATCTATACATTATACAGGAGGATCGCAACGGACCCGGGGAGATCTGTCAATTAGTACAGGTACTACTACTCCCATCATGGAACAGTGTGTGGGTGTGGTAGTACTACCTAAAAAACATTTTTATTATTGTCGACTACATTTTTATTGCACTGCCCGCCCACATAAATTGATCCCTGTTTAAAAATGAATAAAAATGTTGTTATAAAAAAGATACATTTCGTTAAATACAATTTTTTCCATCACTACTGTATCTTTTTTTTTTTTTTTTTTTTTTAATGGTACCCTACAAAATTTTAATAAAAACGGTATCTCCATCACTTTTTTTGGATCCAAATAGAATAAAAACCGCCTGCAAAAACGCCAAAGTTAAAACCAACATGACGTTTTTCTTGGCATTTTTGCTCTCCCATAGACTTCTATGGGAGGAAAGCACCACGATTTCTGTTCTAAAAACGCCAAACTAGGTTTTGTCGGGCATTTTGGAAAACCAGCCTCTGAGCCCAAAATAGCTGAAAAAGACCAAAAGAATAAAAAAAAAAAAGCCAAACTGAAAAACGACAAGTGGATCTGGCATTTTGCAGTTTACTATTGACTTGCAGCTAACATCTGGACGCGGCGTTTTTTCGCAGAAAAGATGCCCGCAAAATAGGCGTTTTTTTATAGTGTTTTTGCATGAAAATCCTCCTAAAGAATTTATATTTATGCAAAATCTTTAATTAAAAAAAAAGACAGCCTGTAAAATCAAATATCCAATGTGCCCAGCATTATTATTATTATTATTATTATTATTATTATTATTATTATTATTATTATTGGTCTTTGGTACCTTGTATTAGTGAGCTCTGGTATCCAGTGATCCCTACATGATCCCAACTTACCCTCTAACTATAATTCAGCAATCCCCACCACAGCCCATGGGAAAGCTACAATTTGAGGATGAACTAAGAGTGTTAGGACTGAATAAGGGTGCATTCACACCACGTTTTTCAATGCGAAAACCGTACAGAACCGTATTGAAAATTGTATGCATTGACTCTCCATTGAAAACCGTATGCCAAAAGATGCATCAGGTTGTGTCCGTTTTGCATCCTGTACGGTTTTGTCAGTTTTTTTTTTTTTCCGTACCCAAAACTGTAGTCTACCACGTTTTTTGTTCCGGGTGAAAAACTGTATTAAACAGTATACGTTTTTTTTTAACATGGGAGTCAATGGGAACTGTACAGAACCGTGTGTGCGTACGGTTTCATACGGTTTTCATCATACGGGTTTTGACTTTGCACAGTTATTTTTCTTGGAATTTCAGTCAAACAAGTGAAACTTTATTAAAAACGGAATGAAAAGTTAAAAACGTATACGTTTTTTTCTTACAAAACGGATGCAACCGGACATCATTTTTCAAACCGTATACGGTTTTTAACTGTATACAGGTTGAAATTTGTACACACGTTTTGATACAGTTTAGTCAGGTTTTGAGGAATCCGTTTTTCATCAAAAACCTGATGCGGGAACTGCATTGCAAAAACGTGGTGTGAATGCAACCTTACACAGCCCTATGCCTGTCTATTAGGAGCACCTATCAATAGCATATCAGTACCATAGGATCATACCAATAAAGTTCATGAGCCTGTCTTCAATCGTTTCAGTTCTCTGGTGTTTAGTATACCCCAGTTTCACACTGGAACCATGGCTCCTGTCGATTATTTTAAACGTGTATCTTATACTATGAACAATCTGTCCTCCATTTTTAATTTATGCTAAATAGTCTGCAGAATTTCTTGTCTCAGTGTAAATCCCTTCTTCTTGTGCTGCATATAGTAATGTATATAAACCCACATCTAAATGTATTTTTTACTTTTTGTTGCAGTATGTGAAACCTGCACTGAGGTCACTGTTGCGATGTTGGTTATTTTTGTGATTGCCGATTGCCTGATCACAATAGGAGTTTGTCTTATTGTGTATATGTTCTGCAAGAGAAAACCTGGTCAAGTCAGAGAGAGTGGATATAGTAAAGGAGCTCGCAATAAAGGTACGCACGTGATAAAGCACAAAAGGCTGTCTGTAAATCTCTTTTCTGCTTGCTGCGAGTAAATACTATGATCGTTTTTTCATCACACAGGAAACAAAGAACGTCCCCCACCTGTTCCCAATCCTGATTATGAGGTAAATAGAAGAGGGGGGGGCATTAGCATGTCTGGCGGGATATCATGGGGATGACCTTGGGTTGGCTTAATATACATAATATTGTTGTCCAGAATTAGAAAAGACCATGTTTAGGGCCACTTTTAGTACATTCTCAATGAACAATAGGTCTTTTTGCTTTCTTCATGCAATAAAAGAGGTTATCCGAGGTTAGAAAAATATAAATGCTCTTTTCTAAAAACAGCGCCACATCTTTCTTTAGGTTGTGTGTGGTATTACAGCTCAGTTCCAATCAATGGAACAGAGCTGCAATACAACACACAAACTGTGGATATGAGTGTTGCTGTTATTTTAATCTTGGAAAACCCCAGTGGATAACCTTGATCATCTATCTACTGCTGTTTTTAGACATCTTTTCCTCATCATTACCATGACTACAGTGAGGAAGAGTTGTATGGAGCGGCTCTTGAGCTTCATGTTGCCGTTCTACACAACTCTCTGCATGATATAGTAAGCTGTGTAAGAGCACTCACCGTACAAATCCTCCTCACTGTGGATATACTGTTTGAAATGGATGGGGAACAATCATGTTCCAACTGATCCATCAGAAATCACTTATTCAATGGGAACATAAATGACTGGGCCATATATTGTCATCTAATATTTTTTTTATTTTTTTTTTTTATAGCCAATCCAGAAAAGAAGACAAGATGTATACGATGGATTAAACCAAGGCTTAAAATAATTTTGTCAATCTGCTCTTGCTTTTGTTTGTTTTTTCTCCCAAGTTCACATGTAAAAAGATTATATTATCAAGTCTTTGTAAACTCATAGCAATCTCTCACAGTCTCATCATACACATCCAGGCTCAGGCTAAGTTTCTACCTGTTTTATTTTATTTATTTTTTTAAATGCCAAGAAAAAGGCCAATTCTGACGCATGGCGTTTTTTCAGCCAAGATGCGGCCAGATGTTAGCTGTAAATCAATGAGAAATTGCAAAATTCTTTTTCCACTTGGTGTTTTTCAGTTCGGCTTTTTTTTATCCTCTTGGAGATTTTTTTCACTCGTTTTTCGTTTTGCAAAATCACAGCATGTTGAGCCACTGGCGTTTTTTTCCCCTGAAATCGTGGCGTTTTTCTCCCATAGAAGTCTATGGGAGTAAAAATCGCCATGTGGGTTTTAACATTGGTGTTTTATCAGGCGGTTTCTATTCTCTTTTGGACTTTAGGGATCCAAAAAAGTGATGGAGATACCTTTTTTAATAAAATTTTGTAGGGTACCATTTAAAAAAAATTATAAAAAAAATATATAGTAGTGATGGAAAAAATTGTATTTAACGAAATTTATCTTTTTTATAACAACATTTTTATTCATTTTTAAACAGGGATCAATTCATGTGGGCGGGCAGGGCACTAAAAAATATAGCCGATAATAATAAAAATGTAGTGTGTGTGTGTTTTTCACTTTTTATTCTTTATTTTTTAGGTGGTACTACTACTCCCAGCATTGAACACACACTGTTTCATAATGGGAGTAATAGTACCTGTACTAATTGACAGATCGCCCCGGGTTCCGTTGTGATCCTCCTGTATAATGTATAGATGCGGTCGGCTGCTCTTCTATGGTCCCCTGCACTGCTGTATATATACACCTATTCATATTTCCTGCATAGAGCTGTGATTGGCCAGATAGTTCCAGCCAGTCACAACTCTCTGTGGGAAATATGAATAGGTGTAAATATACGTCAGTGCAGGGGACCATAGAAGAGCAGCCGGCCGCATCTATACATTATACAGGAGGATCACAGTGGGTGTCAGAAGTGACATCCGCTGTGATCTTTCCTTAACTGCAGGTACTACAGCTCCCAACATGGAACAGAGCGTGCTCCATGATGGGAGTAGTAGTATCTGCAGTTAAGAAAAGATCACAGCGGGTGTCACTCCTGAAATCCGCTGTGATCGTCCTATCTATTGCAAAGATGTGGAGCGGCTCCATACAGCGCTCGCATCTCTGCTCTGTACTCCGCCCAGTGATATGAATAGAACATCACTCATTCATATTTCCCTCTGAGAGCTGTGATTGGCTGCCACTATCCGGCCAATCCCCACTCTGGGTGGAAAATATGAATGAGTGATGTTCTATTCACATCACTGGCCAGAGTACAGAGCAGAGATGTGAGCGCTGTATAGAGCCGCTCCGCATCTCTGCTATATTATGGATGATCGCATCAGTCGATATGTCTATTAGTACAGGTACTACTACTCCCATCATGTTCCATGCTGGGAGTAGTAGTACTACCTAAAAAAAAAAAAAAAGAGAGGAAAAAAAGTGAAACACACATACACACTTTATTAAAAATGTATTTAAATTTTGTTATAAAAAATATAAAGTTAAATAATTTTTTTTCCACCATTACTGCACCCTTTTTTTGTTTTTCCTTTTGGTACCCAACAAAATTTGGGTACCAAAACAAAAACGCGAAAGAGGCCAAAAATGCAATTTTCACACATATGATAAAACACCAGAAAAAACACCAGAAAAAAACGCCAGACGCAGAAAATTGCACTTGCGTTTTTTCAGGCGTTATTTTCGAACAAAAAAATGCAGAACAAAAAAACAAGGAGAAACTTAGCCTAAGCCAAGTCTGCATATGTTCTCACTATAGAGGAGGGGGCATAAACTGTTTCCAGACCTCTCTGGAGGTGGCTTATCCACCTGTGAACTACAGAATTGACATCTGCCTTATGGGGGAGTCAGGATGCCACAGTAGTATAGAAGGGATACCTTTCGTCAATCCGCCCATGCCCCCTTTTCTAACAGAGCCACAGAGCCTCTCTAGGGCTAGGATTCCACTTGGTTTTTTATGCTGTGTTTTTTTGGGATTAAAAAAAAACTAATTTTTTTCTTGCATTTTTTCTTTTGTGTGGAAATTGCACCTTGGCAGGTTTTTTTGGTACCCAAAATTTGTTGGGTACCAAAAAATAAAAATAAAAAAGGATGCAGCAGTGATGGAAATTTTTTTTAATAAAACGAAATGTATATATTTTATAACAAAATGTTTATTATTTTTTTAATAAAGTGTGGGTGTTTCACTTTTTTTTCTCTATTTTTTACATTTTTTAGGTAGTACTACTACTCCCAGCATGGAACAGTAGTAGGGAGTAGTAGTACCTGTTCTATAACATATCGCCCCGGGTGTCAGTCCTGACACCCGATGCGATCGTTCATAATATAGCAGAGATGCGGCTCTATACAGCGCTTGCATCTCTGCTCTGTACTCTGGCCAGTGATGTGAATAGAACATCATTCATATTTTTTGCCCAGAGCTGTTATTGGCCGGATGGTTGCAGCCAATCACAGCTCTGAGTGAGTGGCCGGCCAGAGTATAGTGAGAAGATGCGAGCGCAGGAGAATGCCGCTATGCATCTCTGCTATAGACAAGACGATCACAGCGGGTGTCAGTAGTGATACCCACTGTGATCTTTCCTTAACTGCAAGTACTACTACTCCCAACATGGAGCACACTCTGCTCCATGCTGGGAGCTGTAGTACCTGCATTAATAGACAGATCGCAGCGAGTGTAACTTCTGACACCCGCTGCGATCTGTCTATTAATGCAGGTACTACAGCTCCCAGCATGAAGCAGAGTGTGCTCCATGTTGGGAGCAGTAGTACCTCCAGTTAAGGAAACATCACAGCGAATGCCACAACTGACACCCGCTGTGATCCTCCTGTATAATGTATAGATACTGCCGCACTTCTATGGTCCCCAGCACGGCAGTATATACACATATTCATATATCCCACAGAGAGCTGTGATTGGCTGGAACCATCTGACCAATCACAGCTCTCTGTGGGAAATATGAATAGATGTATATATACGGCCGTGCAGGGGACCATAGATGAGCGGCCGCCCGCATCTATACATTATACAGGAGGATCGCAATGGGCGATCTGTCTATTAGTACAGGTACTACTACTCCCATCATGGAACAGTGTGTTCCATGCTGGGAGTAGTAGTACTACCTAGTAGTACTACCTAAAAAACATAAATTGATCCCTGTTTAAAAAGTAATAAAAATATTGTTATAAAAAAAGATACATTTCGTTAGATACAATTTTTTCCTTCACTACTGTATTTGTATTTATTTTTTTAATGGTACCCTACGAAATTTTATTAAAAAAAAGGTATCTCCATCACTTTTTTGGATCGCTAAAGTCCAAAAAAGAATGAAAACCGCCTGCAAAAACGCCAAAGTTAAAACCCACACATTGTTTTTCTTGGCATTCTTTCCCTCCCATAGACTTTTATGGGAGAAAAGCGCCATGATTTTGACAAAAAAAATCGCAGTGGCTCAACATGCTGCGATTACCAACAATCAGAAAAACACCAAAAAAGAGTGAAAAAACGCCAAAAGGATTAAAAAACGCCAAAGTGAAAAACACCAAAAGGAATAAGAATTTTGTGATTTCTCATTGATTCACAGCTAACATCTGGCCGCAGCGTTTTTTGGCCGAAAAAACACCATGCGGCAGAATTGGCGTTTTTCTTGGCGTTTTTCTCCCCAAAAAAAACAAGTGGAATTCCAGCCTAGGGCAAATCCCTCTCTCTTACATTCACTCATGTAGTTTCCTAAATGAAAGTGAATGTTTATAGTGCCCCCCCCCCCCCCCAGATAATATGTAAACATGTCTCGACAACTTAGCCCGCGCAGCAGAATGCCTTATAGTAAAGCAAACAGTAATGTATCATTTAATAAAGCTTTATAAATAGAAGTAATCATATATTCAAACATGTTTCATATAGAAGGAGATTTATCATTCTTTTCAAACGTATGGCTTATACATGACAATTTTTTTTTTACTTACTTTTGCTTATATGCGACCTATTTATCAAATAGTCGCACAACCTTGATGAATAAATCGCATGTAAGCAAAACCCGGGAAACCCGCTTGCAAAAGCATTTTTTAAAGCAGAAAAGTTTCCCCTTATGTTAATAGCCAAAGTTCTTTATCTACCCTTTATTACCAGTAATGTTGCTAGAGAGTGACGGGGGAGGGGGTGCATACCGCATCAGGTGACACCCTGACTGGCCTGCCTGGAACTAAATAGCTGCACTCCAACTGTGCCGCAACAACCCATCCACCCTCCTCAGAAAAATATTAAAAACATGCTGCACCATGAATATCCGTACTCTGGAGGCTATTTTGTTTGATTTTGAGCCATTCTTTTGTGACATTGGTAGGCGGAGGCGCTGCGCTGAGGCTGGAGTTTATGTCAGGAAGGAAGACAGAGCAGGACCAACAGGCACATTTACGTAGTCTGTAAAAATTCTTATACAATTATTTTGTGCCTTATTCTATTTTAACATAACATTAATTTTAAAATGTGGTGGGTACGCCAACATGTACATGTCCTAAAATTAACAAGGTGTGCAGTGTGTATTTTCAACCTTAAAATTAATAGAGTTATTAGTTATATAATTTTTTTTTCTATAATTAACATTAACATTAAAGGGGTAGTCCAGTGGTGAAAAACGTATCCCCTATCCCGTACAGGAGATCGCGGGCGGATAAGTTTTTCACCACTGGATATCTTCTTTAATGTAGTAGCTCTGTTTCATGATGCAGAACAAAAACTGTTGTTAAAGTGGGTGTTTAATTTTCTGTGGACGTATGCACTTTCTGTAAGCCAGGTTGGATCTGGAATACATATGCGACTTTTAAATGGAGATGCGACTTTATTTTTCAATACATGACCACTGCAAAGTAAAAAAAAAAAATTACTACGTGAGCAGATTTCAGAAATGTGTTTTGAAATAAGCAAAAATAAAAAAGTCGCAGCATGTATAGAAAAGTTTAAAAAAATGCAAAAAAATATCTACTAGGGAGCTTGATAAATCTCCTTTAGAATTGTTTTTACATTTATAGGGATAAATACATTTTACATAGTTATTGGAACATATATCAAAATATTTTTTATAAAAGATAAGTGCAAGGTTAAATGCATTTTAGATTTTGATACAGTCATTGAATAACATTCATAAGACGCTAGTACATCGTAGAGTATAATTACATTAATATCATATATTTATTTACAGGGATAACCAAGCAGCTTGTAATAAAGGCACAGTTCTTTTTTTTAGGAAGCAGGCTTCCTTGTGTTATACCAGCCGGAGAAGTTTGTATTGGAAGGATTCTGCATTTAGGGTTCCAGAGGAGCTGTTCAAATGCATTTTTAAACCATCCAGCGCCTCTCTAGTAGTCGAATTAGCAACCACAGTAGATGGTATATTCAGCTCAGCCATGGCATGCATAAATGTATCCAATCCAGGGGGTATCTAGTTTTTTTAGCAGACTATGACTCTGAGTTGTATTTCTCACCAAGTCCACCATGTTAGATCTGGGTACAACATTTCCTTTGTAAATAAATTCACCTCGCTCATTCAATGCTGTAATGTTGTATTCAGTAGAAGAACGGAGCACTCACCCAGAACTTGCTAATAATAGCTTCTTTATTGTTCATTAGAAAATGCGGGATACAGTGTACAGGGGGGCAGGTGGTGAGGACGCGGGGGTATTGTCTGGCGACAGGCCGTTATTGCGCCGAGGCGCTTCATCAGGCCATGCTTTTAACTGGCCTGACGAAGCACCTCGGCGCGATAACAGCCTGAACTGACTGAAGTGAACTGGAAATACACAAAAGGCCATCACACAGTCAACAGAAACACAACAGCTTATGCCAGACTAGAACTGTACTCACTTCTTGACAGATTTCATGAGAGATGCCTTTATCATGACACAGATTCTGTCATTTTTGTGCATCGCGAGGGTGACTTTAATCTGCCTTTAGGCGATTGTTTGGTGGAATTAACCAGTGAAATTTCCGATGACTCACACATCACAGAATTTGTCTCAGCCAGACCAAAAACCTATGGCTACAAACTCAATACAGGTAAAACAGTCTTAAAGGTGAAGGGTATAACACTAAATGTTGCAAACACACAGGTTATTAATTTTGATAGCCTAAAGGATTTAGTTTTGGACTATCCCCGTAAATCCTCCTCTGAGACCCAAAAACGTAGCTAGGTGTTGAAACAAGACCGCTGCGCAAGACGCAAAGATCCTTTGCTTCTAGTGCTTTTATCACGTCATTACATCTCTATTTTTCAGACGAGCTAGCACCCCTTTTTAAGAATCTCAGGATCAGTGAACCCGACGGTCTGCGCGAAACTCAAGAGCGCAATTAAACACAGCGCGTATAAGACAGTGACACCGATACCAGTCATCTATTAATATCGTGGACACGAGGTTACAACATCCTTTTTCATGTATTTTAGCAGGCCCCTCCAATTCTGGAAAGAGTTATTTTGTAAAAGAGCCGCTGTTAAATAGTGCTACTTATTTAACCCCTTAACAATGCAGGATGTAAATGTACTGTGGTACTTAACGCACCAGGACGTACATTTACGTCCTATACATAACCGCGAGCATCGTAGCGATGCTTGGATCATGCGCGGCAGGTCCCGGCTGCTGATAGCAGCCAGGGATCCGCCAGTAATGGCGGACATCCACGATCGCGCGGATGTCTGCCATTTCCCCTCTGAGGCCATAATCAATACAGATCACGGCATCTGCAACAGTGCGGTCACTAAAATGGATGATTGGATCGCCCGCAGCGCTGCCACGGTGATCCCATCATCCAGAACGGCAGACAGAGATCTCGTCACCTGCCTTCGCTGCCTTCCACGGGTCTTCTGCTCTGGTATGAGATCGAGCAGACCAGAGCAGAAGATGACTGATCATACTGATCAGTGCTATGTCCTATGCCTAGCACTGAACAGTATTAGCAATCAAATGATTGCTATAATTAATCCCCTATGGGAACTATTAAAGTGTAAAAAAATAAATAAATAAAAGTAAAACAAGTAAAAAAAAAAAAAAGTTAAAATAAATGTGAAAAATTCCCTCCCCCAATAAAAATGTAAATTGTCCCATTTTCCCCATTTCACCCCCAAAAAGTGTAATAAAAAAATTTTATAAACATATTTGGTATCGCCACGTGCATAAATATCCGAACTATTAAAATATAATGTTTATGATACCGTACAGTGAACGGCGAGAACGTTGCTGCTTTTTAGAATATTTTATTCCCAAAAAAATTATAAAAAATGTATTAAAAGTTTTATTTATGCAAATATGGTATCAATAAAAATTAAAGATCATAGCACAAAAAAAGAGCCCTCATACCGCCGCTTATATGGAAAAATGAAAAAGTTATAGGTCTTCTAAATAGGGGATTTTAAATGTACTATTTTGGTTAAAAAGTTTGCGATTTTTTTTCAGCGCAACAGTAATAGAAAAGTATGTTATCATGGTATCATTTTAATTGTATTGACCCAAAGAATAAAGAACACATGTCATTATTACAATAAATTGTACGGCGTGAAAACAAAACCTTCCAAAATTTGCTAAATTGCAGTTTTCTTTTTAATTTTCCCACACAAATAGTATTTTTTTGGTTGCGCCAAACAACCTAGTCTGTGGATGAAAATATAAAAGTTATAATTTTTTGAAGGCGAGGAGGGGTACTCAGGTGGTTAAAGGGGTACTCCGGTGGTTAATTTTTTTGACTATATGGCATCTTCTTTGTAAGTTTAGTTTTTTTGCAATATACATGTGTTATGTGTTTTGGCAGCGTGTATGTGTTTTTCTTACCTGTTTGTTGGGCAGGAAGTTCTGTAGTTCAGAGGGTTTTCTTTTACTGTTGTCCACAGTTCTGAGTCTGTTGTGGACAAGATGTCACAGCACTTTTTTTTTCTTTGTCTGCATGAGAGGAATAAGCCACGCCCCCTCATCTCATCCAGCTGAGTACACAGCTCCTCACCTCCCCTCCCCCTGCTCTGTATTCTGAAGATGTAGGTCTGCACAGGAGAAGGAACACAGAGAAGATAAGTGTTATCTGAAGGGGAGGATGAGAAGGTGCACGGGCTGGGGATGTATGGACTGCAGGGGAATAAATCTCATACTGGGAATGATCTCTATGGGGGAGATTTATCAAAACCTGTGCAGAGGAAAACTTGCCCAGTTGCCCATAGCAACCTATGAGATTGCTTCTTTCATTTTTCACAGGCCTTCATAAAAATGAAAACAGCAAGCTGATTGGTTGCTATGGGCAACTGGGCAAGTTTTCCCTCTGCACAGGTTTTGACTCCTGAATGACACATGCTGGGAGTTGTAGTCCCTTTTGTGTGTGTATGACAGTGTATCCCAACCAAGGCTGATTATATTAGTGTGCTGTGTATAAGGGGGCTGACCCGGGAAAATAGTAGGATGGGTAAAGGGCGGAACAAACAAACAAAAAGGAGCCACCCCAAACCAGCAAGGCATGTGGCATGCTGGGATTTGTAGTTTTCAGCACAGCAAGAAGCAGGAAATAGAAGCAAAGATAGGAAAACAAAGTGGGGGATAAAAAGAAAACAAAGAACGGAAATAGAGTAGGCTAAACAACAAGAATAGAAATTAAACAAAACAAATAGGGTAAGTCAAAAACGGGAAAAACACGTTGACCACCGGAGTACCCCTTTAAGGCCAAAAGGGGCTGAGTCCTTAAGGGGTTAACACACAAGCCCGACAATATTGTTTGGTTTTATGCGTTTTGGCAAAAACTGTATGATGACCTGTCTCGTTCTTTTCCTAACATTAGGTTTATAGAAGGACTACCACATACATTTAGGGTACGTTCCCACACAGCGTATTTGCTGCGTATTTGCTGCTGCGTATTTTATTTTCCCTGTTGAAGTCAATGGGTAGGAAAATACGCAGCACCAAATACGCAGCAAATACGCAGCAAATACGCAGCAGAATACGCCATGTGGGAATGCACCCTTATAGAGGATGATCTGTTTACACCTGACAAGGTAAATTTGACCATTGTTGATGATCTCATGGAGAGCGCTAGCGAGAATAATGAAATAGAAAAAGCATTTGCCAAATATATAAATCACAGGAATCTAAGTATATTATATTTAGTGCAAAATATATTTTGTCAGGGTAAAATGAGTAGAACCATGAATTTAAATACCAAGTACATGGTTCATTTCAATAATCCACGTGATAAATTGCCCATTTCTTTTTAGAAGCTTTTGAGGATGCTACAAAAGAACCTTTATGGTTGAAAAGAACCTTATGGTTGATTTAAGGGCAAACACCCCCGAGCAGTATCGTTTAAGATCAGGCTTCTTTCCCCCATCTTTACCTGCTGTGTAAATTCAAAAGAAATCCCTCCTGTTGCACATTCAATGTGCTGTACATAGTAGTGTCAAGACATCTGAGAGATTAAGGCGTAATTGGGCACTTTTAAAAACCCTGGTTAAAGCCAGCTAGAAAATCTATATTGCGACATGGGGGCGAGGATTTAATATCCGCCATAGGGGAAATCACTCTGAATATCTTGAAAGGGAGAATACCTCTAAAAAAGTGGCAGAAAAATATACAAAAAAAGTGGCGTAGAGCTATAAAGAAGATACGGTAAGTGATAGGTCCTTGCCCATAAAGAAAAAGAAGCGCTTAGTGAACCAAACAGGAGGGTTCATAGGACCACTATTGGGATTTGCAATTCCTTTAATAACAAGTCTACTTTTTAACAAATAATGGATCATGTGGAGAAAATGTACTTGGTGCCCAAACACAAACTCAACAAGCTAAGTCAGACTGTTACACCTACACCTAACATACACCAGAGTGTAATACAGCGTCTGGATGGGGAGATTAGCAGTATTTTACACCGTGGTGACTTGTCAGATGATGTGAAAATTAAGAGATACTCTGAAATACTGCAAAGATACTTCGTTCTTGAGAAAGAGCTAGCAACTTTAAATCTTGTTGCTCCTAGTATTTCTGATCATCAGCAATTAGCAAATGTATCCTCTGATAAAGGTGCTGCTATCAATGAAATTGTCATGTCAACCCCCCGATTTAAGAAAAATGCTAAACTTTTGCTAAGTAGGCTGCTACAGAACAACGACATTACAGCACTCAGAGTCATAGTCTGCTAAAAAAAAAAAAAAATACCACCTGGATTGGATACATTTATGCATGCCATGGCTGAGCTGAATATACCCTCTACTGATGTTGGTAATTTGTTTACCAGAGAGGCGCTGGATGGTTTAAAAATTGATTTGAACGGCGTCTCTGGAACCCTAACCCCTAAATTCAGAATCCTTCCAATACGGACTTCTCCGGCTTGTATAACACAAGGAAGCCTGTTTTCTAAGCTGCTTGGTTATACCTGTAAATAAATATATGATATTAATGTAATTTTACTCTATGATGTACTAGTGTCTTATGAATGTTATTCAATGACCGTATCAATATCTAAAATGCATTTAACCTTGTCTGCCCCCTCTATCATAGCCAGCACTCTGCTCCACCCATTCGGCCCAGGTGTTTTCAATTAGCTGGAGACTGCATAAGGGTTTCCTCCTAGCATTCTCCTGGGTCTCTGGCAAGGAGCACTTGGTAGTTATTCACATTGGTGTGGTTGTACTGTGGCGGATCATTGTTACTGTGGTGCTCTGTCTGTGGGGTGGTGTGGCCCGGACCCAGGGGCTTGGTCGGGCAGCAGTGGGGCTGCCTGGCCACTGGGTCGCTCCCCCTGTGGACATGGTGTTGCAGTGGTGGTGGCCGCCGCCCGGCGCTACACCAATGTTGGGTTAAGGACCCACTCTAAATAGGTGGCCTTGACGTGGCGAGTGGGCTTGTACTTTTTTTTATCAAAATGTATACTAACAACCTGTTAGTGTTTGAATTTATGCTGAGAAGCAAGTACCGTAATCAAAATCAAAATTGTGGATGTATGGCTTTGTTTTCTTTTTCTCTATTTCTGTTCAACATTTAACCTTTCCCTTATCTTTTATTAAAAAAAAAAAAATGTTTATATATATGTTTCAATATCTATATAAAATGTATTTATCCCTATAAATGTAGAAACAATTCTATGAAACATGTTTGAATATATGATTACTTCTATTAATAAAGCTTTCTCAAATGATACATTACTGTCTGTTTTACTATAAGGCATTCTGCTGTGCAGACTTGTCGGGACATGTTTACATATTACTTGGGGGGGCACACCATAAACATTCACTTCCATTTAGGAAACTACATGAGTGAATGTGAGAGAAAAGGGGGCAAAGCTATGCAGGGAAGGGGGCGTGGCCTAGAGAGGCTCTGTTAGAAAAGGGGGCATGGCACCTGTCACTTTTACTTCCAGTGGGTGGTTTGACGAAAGGTATCCCTTCTACACTACTTGCCACCATACACTTTAGATGGTTGGGCAGTCCCACTGAAATTGCCATTTTCGGAAGAGTCAATTCTTGTGTATGGTCAGTTTCAGACAGTTTTCATCTTACACAGATTTCTGTGTGTCAATAAGATTTTATGTACTATAATGTACTGTATCTAATTCTCTGTAATACCGAAACATTCCTGCTTCTTTGGTGAGAAATAAAATCAATTTTTTTTGTAACATCTGTACTTACACTGTAACCAATTTTGCACAATTGGGCATGTACAAACAAACAAAAACAAAGGTAGTCACCAAGGGTTATCTAGCATTTTCAAAACTGAGCTTATTTTTATTTTTTATTTTTTCAAAAACAGCACCATTCCTTTTTGTATATTGTATGTGGTATTACAGCTTGTATCCTCTCACTTTAAAGGGGTACTCCAGTGGAAAACTTTTTTTTAAAGGAACTGGAAAGTTAAACAGATTTGTAAATTACTTCTATTTAATACCTTTCAGTATTTATTAGCTGCTGTATAACACAGAGGAAATTCTTTTCTTTTTTAATTTCTTTTTTGTCTTGTCCACAGAGCTCTCTGCTGACACCTCTGTCTGTGTCAGGAACTGTTCAGAGCAGCATAGGTTTGCTATGGGGATTTTCTCCTGCTCTGGACAATTCCTGATATGGGCATCAGGTGTCAGCAAAGAGAACTGTGGACAAAAAAAAAAAAAAAAGAAATAACTTTCTCTGTAGTATATAGCAGCTAATAAGTTCTAATGCAGGATAACCCCTCTAATACAGACTTGTTCACACGAGCTGGTTTTTGGGCAGATTTTCCACAGCTGATCTGCTGCTTTTTCTTTTCAGCTGCTTTTTTTTAATCATTGACTTAGCAGCAAAAAATAAGCAGCAGAAAAAAAGCTGTAGAAAATAAGCTGCTGAAAATCTGCAGCAAAATCCGCTCGTGTGAACGAACCCTTAAACTGAATTCTACCGAACCTTTTGCTTTGGCTGCTTTAAGAGATTTCAGGAGGAAGACAGAGATATATTTTATATAAAATGTAAAACTGTACTGTTCTGAAAAATGATGCTTACTATTATTTGCTGTTGTAGCAATTGTTTGCTACAGTTACAAATATCCAAATACCACTGAGAAGCAACTCATTTCATCCAACAGGTTTTAAGGGGCTTATCCAGATGAAAATGATAAACTTCCCGATGTCCTGAGCTTCTGTTTTGATGGTGCCCGGTCCCCGCTGGTCAGCACCTCCTGGTTACCATACTTCTTGACACACAGGAAATGCCCACTCAGCCAGTCACTGGCTGGGGTGGGTCATCAGACAAGCCTTTGTATGGCCTCAGAATCCACGGCCAACTACCATGCCACCTCTTAACCAGTCAGATCATCTTCTACAGTATATTAGTTGACATGGAATCCCAAAAATGTGCAATAATCTGTTGACCCTTAAAATCTCATTCAGATCCAAAGGCTTTTAGCGGTCTTCTTTATTGCTCTATTCATTATATAATTATATAATTTTTTTTTCATTATATACCCTATTATAACCATCTATGATTGACATTTGGTCCCTCCCCTTTTTGGCTCTGCCGTCACATAGCCACACCCATTTTGCTTGGGGCCCCCAAATTCCTTCAAACAGCCCTGACTGTACATTAAGAAGCCTGATTGTCTTTCCAAGGGTGAAATGTGTGAATTAGAAAATAAAGGTGCAGGTATAAAATCCTCACTACTTAGTAAATGTGTTTTTATTATTTTGTAACAAATTGTAAGGGGTTAATAAAGTTTTCTTTGTATGTATATAAGGGTGGGGATTTTGAAGGAAGTCAGAGGTCTTGAGAAAGCACTATTGTTAGCGAGAAATGGTCTGTTAACTATCCTGTATATTGGACCTGACTGTTGAATAAGTCTATTGGGCACTGTATATACATGAGGGCCATCTCTTTCTTACATTGTGGGTACAGTTCATTTCTGGATTGAGCACCACGGCGAAGCAGTGCTGACTCTCTTTACTTCTTATGAATTATCACCGAAAATGAACACTAAAACGTAACTTTTATTAGATGATTTTTTTTATATTAAAAAAACATCTTATAAAAGTGACGTTTTAGTGTTCATTTTCGGTGATAAGTTATTTTGTAGGACACTAATTATTATTTAGTTCTGTGAGAATTACATCCAGTACAGAATAACGTGTTCTTCTGTACTCCTGCCCATCTTGTGTGGCAGATGCTGCTTCAATGTCCGTCTTGGGCCCAATCTCCTCAGGACCCTATAATAATGCATTGGTTAATTTATTGGTATTTTCTATGCACTTGTTACTTTAAGAAACCTGTTGTCGTGAACCTTGTTATTAGGGGAGTATGCAAAGGTGAACCATGTGACTTCTCTGCCCAATGAGACCTCTCTATATTACTCCCATATATAGTGTAACCGGAGTTGAGTTCTACAGTGTTGTTGCTGAGGTACAGTTGAGAGAAGTCTGAGGAGTCTGTGAGGTGATTCTGAAGGAGGCCTGAGGTCTAGTCCAGCAACCACATGTCTACTACCAGTTAACTCCAGTACCCAGGTGAAAGTCAAAGCCTTGCTGTAAGCACTAACGTCCAGGGATCAATCCAAGTTAAGTTCAAGTCACTACAGTCTAGCATGGGTTGCATACAAGTCAAGTCAGTCACAGCACAATCCTCTATAAGTTACAGCAAGCCGATAAGCTTCCCAAAGTTCACCCTGCATCTCCTTCTTGCTGATCTGAGCTGTAACTGATTGTAGCATCTTTCCAACCTCAGTAAAGCCTGTTATCCGTATCCTTGCATCGGAGTGATTATTTGCCCCGTGCCTGGCACAGGAGCAGCTGATCTACCTCGGGTTATGTATAGGTCAACCACGCCCTAGCGTCAAGAAAAGGGTAATTCACACATTATCCTCACCCGACACCACAATTGCATATCAGGAGGATATGATCAAAAAATGCAATTCTGGGGTTTTGTATTTTTTTTTACTTTTAATCCATTTACCGTACGGGATAAAAGCTGATATCATTTAATAGTTTGGACAATTACACATGCAGCAATACCAGTCAGAGCCCACTAGACCACCAGGGATGGTTTAAATCTCTCTTTAGACGCCGCTGTCAGCTTTGAACGCTGCGTCTAAGAGGTTAATGCCGGGTATCACCGCGATCGGCGATGTCCGGTTTTGGACACGGGTCCTGGCAGCTGATTGCCGGGGGACCACCCGGCTATGACGCAGGGTCAGCTCGTGAACCTGCATCATAGCAGGGGAGAGGGCGTAGGACATACAGGTACTCCCTGTGTCCTAAAGAGGTTAAAGGAGAATTATCATGGGGAAAAACTTTTTCCCTTTTCAAAGGATAGGGGATAAGTTTTAGATCGTGGGGGGTACAACAGCTGCGACCCCCATGATCTCCTGTATATGGCCCTGACTCCTCCGGGGAGTGACACGTCATGACCCCTGAACTAAGCACAGGCCACCACTCCCCTTTCATATATCTCCATGGGAGTGCCAGAGATAGCCGAATGGCCCTTCCATAGAGATATATAAAGAGTGCGTGTGGCCTCCATTATGTGTAGAGGTCATGACATGCAGCTCCAGGAGAGAGCCAGGGTCCCAGTGGTTGGATCTCCCACGATCTAAAACGTATCCCTTATCCTTTGTATAGGAGATATGTTTAAGCCATAATATATCTCCTTTAATATTATATTTTTCAAGAAAAGCATACAGGCCCTCCGTGAACTTGTTTATTGAGTCAGACATCATAACATCATGTGGTTGAGCAATCCATAGCTTCATTGCTCTTACAGTAAAGAATTCCCACCTGTCATGATGGTAAATCCTTCTTTCTCTAGACATCGAGGATGTCTGATTGTCATGGTTACCGGCCAAGGTATAAAAAGATCACAAAAAAAAAGATCTCTGTAGCACATAATTGTACATGCTGTTTTTACAGCCCAAGTGCATAACCTTACATTTATCCACATTAAACTTAATTTGCTATGTCTGTGCCTATGCCTCCGGCTTCAGATCCCTCTGTAATATTATATTATCCTTCTCTGTGGTGATCACCTTACCCAGTTTAGTGTCATTTGCAAATATAGAAATTCGACTCTGTACTCCCTCTACATTGTAGAGTCTACAATGTCATTAATGAACATGTTGAAAAGAAGTGGACCCAGTACTCACCCCTGCGGTACCCCACATGTAACTGGTACCCAGTCAGAGTATGTTCCAATGACTACCACCCTCTTTTGTCCTACGCTCTACACATGCCTCTATTTTTCAAGACTCCTGTCATATTCTCTGACTACAATCCTTGAGGTTTTTGTATAGTCCCGCATCTGCCACCTGCCAGGCAAAATGTGTGTCAGGTGTGGTGAATGAGCTCTTTTACCCTGTTACTTGTGCTTTTATGCATAATAATTCTTTTTAATATATATTATTTGCTGTAACTTACTTTTGTTGCATAGCACAGACTCATTTTTAGCTCTCCTGTTTTTAACTTAAAGGGGTGGAAAACCATTTTTTTTTTTTATCAACTGGTGCCAGAAAGGTAAACAGATTTGTAAATTACTTATATTTGAAAATCTTAATCCTTCCAGTACATATCAGATGCTGTATGCTACAGAGGAAGTTGTGTAGTCTTTTACTGTCTGACCACAGTGCTCTCTGCTGACACCTCTGTCCATGTCAGGAACTGTCCAGAGCAGGAGAGGTTTGCTATGGGGATTTGTTCCTGCTCTGGACAGTTCCTGACATGGACAGGGGTGTCAGCAGAGAGCACTGTGGTCAGACAGGAAAGAACAACTCAACTTCCTCTGTAGTATATAGCAGCTGATAAGTATTGGAAGGGTAAAGATTTTTAAATAGAATTAATTTACAAATATAACTTTCTGGTGGCAGTTGATTTTTTTTAAAAAATGCTTTTCCACCGGAGTACCCTTCTAAGGTCTCGTAATATCCACCAGCTTTGTGATCTCGTCATGGGGGGAGTGGAAGAGGACTCCAGTGGCAACTTATGAAGCTCTGGTGAACTCCGTGACCAAGAGGCTTAATTCAGTGCTGGAAAATAATGGTGGCCACACAAAATATTGACACTTTGGGCCCAATTTAGACATTTACATTTAGGGGTGTACTCACTTTTGTTGCTAATATCGGTGTTTTTATTTATTTTAAGGTTGACAGCAACATTAAACACTGTTATACAGATTGTGCACTCACTACTTTACATTGAAGCAGAGGGTCATTTCTTCAATGTTGTCACATGAAAAGACAGAATAAAATATTTACAAAAATGTGAAGGATGGACTCACTTATGGGGGATACTGTAACTGGATTAACCACATTCTAGTATAAACGTCTATTACTGCAAACATTTTGTGGTAACTTTTTAAAAATTGTATTCCCATCCTTTTCCTTTACAATGTACTCTTCTTTCTCTCTTCAGCACTCAGACGTTCTGTTACTTTCTCGTCTTAATTTCCTTTCCACTCAGACTTTCGAGCTTGGCTTTGAACATGTAGATCACAGGTGGGAGCTTCTCCCCCCTCAGTCAGCTAAATAACCCCACAGGATTTCCGTTGTTTTTATGCATTTAATCAACACAGAGTAACAGACAAGAACAGAGAATATTTTCCATTGCTCTAAGTCAAAAACATATACGTAAGGCAGCGACAACAGTGCTCAGTATTAAGAAGACACAAATAGGACTACAGCTGAGGATTCTCAGAAGCCTCCTCGCTTAGGGCGGGGTGCAAGATGGCTGTACTGTTCATTATCTCGGCGTCCCAATACCTGAGAAAAAGGAGTGAATAATGTGCATAAAAGTAACAACTCCTTATTATCTGTATGCAGAAAATGTGCTACATGTAAATATACTGGACCACTAAATGGGCTAATCATGATTAAAAACATGGTGAAATGATGCAAATATGTAACAGAATTCCACGGCTACCCTTTGCCACCCCCTTACTGTTCTCACATAAGACCTATAAGGAGAAAGCTTTGGCAGGGATTTCATAGGCGCACATACAAAGCTTGTGAGTATGTAGAAATTCAGTTCAGAAATTATTTTGGGTGAAAACTTATCCCCAGGACAATTCCACTTTACTTTATGACATCTTTTATTCTAGACCTTGCAACTCTTCCTTTATCTTAATGGGATCTGTCCACCCTGTATACTCTAAACCTTTGGGGGGAATTTGCTAAGACTAGCGCTTCACACACCAGTCTTAAAGGAAAACGCTCACCCATTAATAAGCACTATAACCCGATACACAGGGTTAAAGTGCAGGTGAACAGGAGACCGATGCGGGGTCTCGGACTGCTATACCTACCTGCAGTCCAGAGACCAAATCCCCCAAATTTCCCCCTCTTCCAGCGCTGGCTTGCGCTTTGAGGCAGGCCCGCAGGCTGGATTTAAATATTCATAAGTGCTGGTCACGTGAGCGCTCGTCCCTATTGAGCGCTCATATGACTGGCGCTTATGAACATTGAAATCAAGCCGGCGGGCCCGCCTCAAAGCGCAAGTCAGCGCTGAAAGAGGGGGACCTTCGGGGGATCGGGGCTCCGGACTGTAGGTAGGTATAGCAGTCCGAGATCTCGCATCAGTCTCCTGTTCACCTGCACTATAACCTGGTTATAACCTGTCCGGGCATGCTGGGAGTTGTAGTTTTGCAACATCTGGAGGTCCGCAGGTTGAAGACCACTGTTAGAGGAAATTGTACTCACCTGTACCCGCCGCTCCGGACCGTCATCGCTCGTCACTGCTGCCCTGGATGTCGCCGTCCATCGCTGTCGCCGTGTCCCCAACACTCCGGCAAGGCCTCAGCTTCCCCGACATCCTCACTCTCCGTCGCCGCCATCACGTCGCTACGCACGCCGCTCCTATTGGATGACGGGACGGCGTGCGCAGCGACAATGCAGGGGATCCTGAAGAGGACGCGCCGGAGCCCCGAGGACAAGTAAGTGATCGTTACCAGAGCACACGGGGCACCGTAAACGGCTATCCGGTGGCAGCTGAAGCAGTCTGCGCTGCCGGATAGCTGTTTATGCGATGGCCCCGACATACAAAAGCATTGTATGTTGATGCTGCCTTCAACATGCGATGACCTCTGAGAGGCCATCGCATGTTGAAATTATCGTATGTCGGGGCCATCGTAGGTCGGGAGGTTCACTGTATATCCCGTGTCATATAACCTTGTTACTAACTAAAGATCACATAACTGACGCCATGTTTAGTCTTATTTAGGTAGCCAATTGGTACATACAGGACACTTCTATGGCCTACACTATTCAGCTGTGTGTATATCAGTTGGAAATGTTCAGGGCACCTTTTCTGCTTGTCTATAAATAAGAGAGATCTTGAAAACAGTAAACAATTGAATTAAAAAGTATAATATAAAGCTGCATAGGTATACAGCACGCACACAAAGTTCCGTTATTGTTATTATGCAGCCATCCTGTGCACAGCTTCTAAAAACATTGTCACTCACCTGATACTCTGTATCTCTCTCAATCAAATTCTGTTTGTCAGAAGCTACAAAACATTATAAATAGTCATAAGATTAGAGCTCTGCAGGGTTTAGCATATTGCATAAACCACTTTACTGCTAGTTGGGCATTTTCACACATGCGGAGTGTCGTCCCTATGAGCAGTCCTGCCTGCGATAACCATCTGACTAATAATAAGTAATAATAATAATTAATAATCAGTGTGTGATTTATGACAAATGATTTCACTTGTCGGATCAGTCATTGTAGGTTATAACATTCTTCCAATCCAGACTCTGCTATCACTAGAATCACATTGTGTAAGTGTGGAGTATAGTACATTTCTTTTTAGAGAACAGAAAGGTTAATTATGGGTATAGTTTAAGAGAATCTGCCAGTATTCTCCAGGGGTACTCCATTGGCCAGCATTTGGAACATTTAATTCTGAACGCTGTGTGCGAGCTGCGGGGGTCGGACACGCCCCCTTGTGGCCTCACGCCACGCCCCCTCAATGCAAGTCTATACATACTCCCATAGACTTGCATTGAGGGGGTGGGGCATGACATCACAAGGGGGAGTAGCCAACCCCTGCAGCGCACACAGTGTTCGGAACTAAATGTTCCTAACGCTGGCCAATGGAGTACCCCTTTAAGGGAATCTGTCAGCTGCAATTCACATTCCAAACTGCTGACACTGTTAGATAACTTTTAGGACAAGGAGACACATGGTACCTTTCATATATCTGTATGTGCTTGCGTAACAAAGAAAATGTTTTTATTCTTTAGTGTAAAGTGTCAAAGAGGCTTTTTCAAACCCCCGAAGTGTTGAGATCTAGAACGTCTCCTTGATCCCAGCCCTATTCCTGCTTCACTGTCAGCGAGGGCTGAGCCTCAAAATGTTGTTCCTGTGAAGTTCCAAATTGGTCCTGTGTACAAGGACCAGGGGAAGGGATGGAAGGGAAAGAGAGGACACGTTGCAGCCCTCAGCATTTCAGGGGCTGGGGAACGCCACTTTGACTCCTTGTACAAGAGAATAAAAGCATTTTTGTACATTGCGGCAGCACAGACAGATAAATGATAGGTACCATGTGTCTCCTTGCTCTAATGGCTTTCTATGGCTCAGCAGTTTGGAACATGATTTACAGCTGACAGATTCCCTTGAAGCTATAATATATTTTGTCTAACTGCTTTCATTATGTGTTCATACATATACCCACATTAAAGGGGTACTCCGCCCCTAGACATCTTATCCTCTATCCAAAGGATAGGGGATAAGATGTCAGATCGCCGTGGTCCCGCTGCTGGGGAGCCCCGGGATTGCCGCTGCGGCACCCCGCTATCATTACAGCACAGAGCGAGTTCGCTCTGTGCGTAATGACGGGCGATACAGGGGACGGAGCAGCGTGCCGTCATGGCTCCGCCCCTCGTGACATCGCGGCCCATCCCCTTAATGCAAGTCTATGGGAGGGGGGGTGACGACCGCCACGCCCCCTCCCATAGGCATGTATTGAAAGGGGTGGGCCGTGACATCACAAGGGGCGGAGCCGTGATGTAACGATGCTCCGGCCCCTGTATTGCCCGTCATTACGTGCAGAGCGAACTCGCTCTGTGCTGTAATGAGAGCGCGGTGCCGCAGCCGGGATCCCAGGGCTCCCCAGCAGCGGGACCGCGGCGATCTGACATCTTATTCCCTATCCTTTGGAAAGGGGATAAGATGTCTAGGGGCGGAGTACCCCCTTTAAAAACATTGCTTCTCAGGGAGAACAGCTGCGTATATAGAGGAACCTGATGGTGCTTGGACAGCAGCACACGGAGGGTATGTGGTTCCATATTTGGGAAAAGTGTGGCCTCCATGCATCGGTTAATGACTTTGTGCACACCTCTTCTGTGTGCATGAGTTTGAAGTCTAAATGTCTATGGTGTGAAGCATCCAGACTTGTTTATTGAGAGCCCTGGCCAATCACATCTATTGTTACTCAGCAGGTCACACGATTGACCATTTAGCTGCTAGAAATGTGGAAGAACTTGTAAATCATATATTCTTAAGCTGGCCAGGCACAATAGATAGCTGGGTGGAGAATGAAATATTCTCAGACAGTTATGACAGTACCTTATATCCAAAGATCATGCACACTAAAAAAAAGAAGCCCTGTAGTGCATAGCATGGGAGTGCAGGGGGCACATGACGGGGCTGAATGGGAGCGTAGCTAGGTGGAGGGTGCTAAGGGTTAATGCAGTGAGGTGAGGTCAGAGAAAGAGGGAGGTAGCCCTTTAAGAAAGGTTTTAAGAGGTGGTGGGCCTGGAGGAGGAGACAGTAAAGAAGTGCAGGGAGAGAATTGCCTGCCCACCTGTTTTCCACCTGGGGTGTTTGTTGTTTGTTGTTTTTTCCTTTGCCGCAGCAGCAGGAGTTAGAGGGGGATTTGGAGGCATTTATAGGAAGGTCCAGAGCAGCGAATACATTGGTATGGTGGTGCTTGGGACGGTACCCAGCCAGTTGAGGTAAATCGCTGTGGGTAAGTTTCCAAAGATAAGGTAGGCTCTAACTGAGGTGGCCTTGGGTCAGGGGCTGGATGACCAAGGCCAAAATAGAAGACCTGATGAAGTTGAGCTGCCTTTAAGTCCCTCCTCCTGCTAGATAGGGGTAGTTGCAGAGTAAGTAATTGCACTGTTTAAGTGGTTATTAGGTTATTTATTAAGATGTTTTTAGATGTTATGTTATGTAGTTATTTAATAAAAGTGGGTCTGCTGTGGCCTTTGCACCCTAAAGTTGATTCAGTAAGTTATTTAATGTATATATTGTATGGAGTAAAAAGAGGAATATGGGGAAATTGGGTCACAGTGGACTTATACGATCCCTTAGTCAAGTCTTCCATACTCAGAGGGAGCAGCTAGAATGACAAAATACACACATTCCATAGATAGGCTACTGAACTACAGTACGAATCTTCTTCTTACCTCGTCCTGGACGTCGTGTCTCTGAACCAGAAACAAAATATACAGCCGTGGCAATAAGACCAATCATAATGGCGTCAGCCACAATAAAGCCAGCAATTGTGGTCGGGTCCAGTTCTATGCAGTTCATGCACCCTGAAAAACAGAGGAAATGGATACATATAATAAATGCTAGCTTGCATAAGGAATGAGGGGTGTTGGTAAATGGCAGTCATAATGCACATAACATGGATTAGGTCATGTGCTGTCTTTTATCAGAGGTGAAACAAATAATTTCTCACTTTGGAGGTACATCTCAATATAATATCATTGTCTGGCCTTTTGTTTGTCCATGTATGGCCTGCTTTAAAAGTAAAGTACTCCACCCCTAGACATCATATCCCTTTCCAAAGGATAGGGGATAAGATGTGTGATTGCGGGGGTCCCACCACTGGGAACCCCCGCGATCTCTCCTGCAGCTCCCCCTGTCATCTCGTGCACGTGACGTCACAGCCCCGCCCCCTCAATGTAAATCTATGGGAGGGGGCGTGCCGGCCATCATGCACCCTCCCATAGACTCATGGGGGTTCTTACTGATCCTTTGGATAGGGGATAAGATGTCTAGGGGCGGAGTAACCCTTTAAGAGGACAAGACTAGTAAAAGAAGGTTATAGGTATAAGTTAGAGGTATAGATTAATGTGTACTTTCATTTCAATATACTTCTGACATATCATAGTTACAATGCAGAAGTGTTTATAGGTGGGGGTCTGGGAACTGCGATCTTCACTGATCACTAGAATGAAGGTGCAGGAGTGTAAGGCTTCATGTACTGTGCGCCTTCATCTCCATTCTGCACAACTAAAACAAGTTGTACTGTATATAAAATTTCTGAAAATCCCATAGACTTGAATTGCTACTTTGTATACCGCTTGCTTTAGCTGCATAGAGTGGAGATGGGGGGCACGGCACGTGCAGCCATGTGCTTTTGCACCTTCATTCTAGTAATTGGTGGGGGGCCTCAGTACCTGGACTCCATCAATTCAAACTTCTGACAAGTCACTTTCTAGCCATGGGTGTAAATAAGCACATGGCTAGATAAGGCTTGTCATCACGATTCCAGGCATACTTTTTTTTTTCATCTCTATAGTCCTTTACAGTGCGGATATATAAACATTTTGTTGGTATGCAAATAAGGTTCAAAAGCCCAGGGGTGTTTCCCAGCATGACAAGAGCCCTGGTAAGTCCAGCCTATTTATCTACTCACTGTGAATCAAACTGGGTAGGCAGATGCAAGCGGGCAGTAATAAAGAGGTAATGGGATGGACCTGGGTTCTTGCCTCATTTGCATAATAAAAAGAAGGCTTAAAGTCTGACGGCCGTCACGCCCCTCCCATAGACATTAATGGAGGGGGTGTGGTGTAATGTCACAAGGGGGAGTGGCATGACATCATGTCTCCGTCTCGGGAGCAGCCTCACAGAATGCCGGGAGCTGCACCTAGATCATAGGGGGTCCTAGTGGCGGGGACCCCTGCGATCAGACATCTTATTCCCTATCTTTTGAATAGAGGATAAGATGTCTAAAGTCTGAATACCCCTTTAACACATAAGCTAGAATATATCCCATTGCTTACGTTAAATAGACACAGCTAAATGCAGAATGAAAACAGGCTAAGGCTGGGTTCACACTACGATTTGAACTACGGTTCCCGTATATGGCTGGGAGGAGGGTGGGTCGGGGCTTAATCGCGGCGCCCGCACTCAGCCGTATTCGGGAACCGTAGTTAATGTATGTCTATGAGCCCACCGGAGTGAACCGCAGCCTCCGGTCGACTGCTTTTTCGGCCGTATGCGGTTTCCCGACCGCAGGCAAAAACGTGGTCGACCACCCCGCCCACCCCTCCTCCCAGCCGTATACGGGAACCGTAGTTCAAATCGTAGTGTGAACCCAGCCTAAGTCATAGTGTAAAGCTCTACTAGCTCCACCTCTACAGGACTGCAGGACCTTAGGGCTGGTGAAGGATGCCTCGAGTTTACACTAATTCTTATCTGCATAAGTCTACATCTTCAAACTTTTCCCAATTCCTCCCCGGATTACAGATGACAAACATGGTATACTCACTTCTCACATATACCTGAACCGATTCAATAGGCTTATCTTTTTTTTCACAGTAATAGACTCCACGAGGATCATCCCATAATCTCAATAATAATTCTGTATTATTTGCTATGGAGTTGTCATTCTTCTTCTTCAGTGTGTAACCCCCGATACATTTAACATGCAAATGGTCACCTTTTTCTTCTGCCAAAGAGGAAACATTTTTAACAGATAGTCTCCTTTAGGTGTCTGAGACCTAATACTAATGAATTAATGAATACTTCATACTGATACAGTGAAAACATACAGAAAAAGTACATGCGCATCATACACCTGTGAAGCAGTGTTAAAAAAGGAAGTAATTGAGGTGGTGACTATTGTTAAAACTTGCCATAGACGGTAATATTTGCTCTCAATCTGAAGATTATTTTAATTTCTACTATGAGACCCAAATACTCAAAATGATTTATCGATGTCGGCCACAAAATTGAAATACTATGGCACATAAATTCTAACAATGATGTTGTATAGGGAAATACTGCTTAGGGTGGGTTCACACTACGTTTTGTCCCATACGGGAGCGCATACGGCAGGGGGGAGCTAAAAGCTCGCGCTACCGTATGTCACCGTATGCGCTCCTGTATGTCATTCATTTCAATGAGCCGACCGGAGTGAAACGTTCGGTCCGGTCGGCTCATTTTTGCGCCGTATGCGCTTTTACAACCGGACCTAAAACCGTGGTTGACCACAGTTTTAGGTCCGGTTGTAAAAGCGCATACGGCGCAAAAATGAGCCGACCGGACCGAACGTTTCACTCCGGTCGGCTCATTGAAATGAATGACATACGCGAGCGCATACGGTGACATACGGGAGCGTGAGCTTTTAGCTCCCCCCTGCCGTATGCGCTCCCGTATGGGACAAAACGTAGTGTGAACCCAGCCTTACTGCCAGGAAGAGCACCACAACTGCAGGACCATATGTACAGTTTGTGCTGTCCTAGGCACTCCGACTGAATATACCCCATTAGGGTGATCCCATATGTGCTAGAATTTTTTTAAAGCATCTCTGTCACAAATACACAGAAAAAACTGTAGGAGTTACATGCAAGTTTTGTTGCAGATCCATCGTAGAACTTGCCCCCCTATACACAGAAAGTGGTGAAATCAATCACAAATCCACAACATGATACGTATACTGTGGCTGCAAATTTAAGGGTGAATTTTGTAACTGTTCTAACCTATGTGGATTTAAAGGGTTACTCCTTTGGAAAATATTTTTTTTAAATCAACTGGTGCCAGAAACTTAAACAGATTTGTAAATTACTTCTATTAAAAAATCTTTTTGAATTTCCTTTCTGTCTGACCACAGTGTTCTCTGCTGACACCTCTGTCCATTTTAGGAACTGTCCAGAGTAGGAGCAAATCCTCATAGCAAACCTATCCTGCTCTGGGCAGTTCTGGGCATGGACATAGGTGTCAGCAGAGAGCACTGTGGTCAGACAGAAAGGAAATTCAAAAAGAAAATAATTTCCTGTGGAGCATAGAGAAGTTTATAAACACTAGAAGGATGAAGATTTTTTAATAGACGTAATTTACAAATCTGTTTAACTTTCTGTCACCAGTTGATTTTAAAAAACATGTTTTACAGTGGAGTACCCCTTTAATGAAATTAAATATTCAACTTTTTTTTACTCATTTAAATTCTGCCCCTGTCAATACTGCTGCCCTGGGCATATGCTCTTGTGCAGGTCCTGCAACAACCTCTTATCTCAGAAGCAGGAAGAGGAGAGCAGACCAGGGACCGGACAGAGGGAACAGCTGCGAGGGACCAACAGGGGACTAAGGCTATGTACATTTTTTTCTATTTTCTACTGCTCCAGTGCTAAATTATTATTAATTATTTTTTTTTATACAGTAGGTAACACCTTTAAAAAGGACCTGTGGTCAACCCCCCCCCCCCCCCCCCAAAAAATTATAATTAGATTATCATTAAATAGCTTAGGGTACCCTTGGGCCTATATTTGGTTTATTAGAGAGACCTTGTGGTTCTAATGCCTTATGAGATATGTTTTCTTTACTCATTTTACTTTTTTTCTTAGATACTTAAAATCTGCCAGATGCCTTTTTTTTTCCATATTCACAAAGCACTTGCATCACTTTTTCTTATACATATGAAAGAAACGAAAAATTTCTGGCACTATCCCAATGTCGCAAAAAAAATAAAAAATTCTGATCTGACTCAAATGAAAATAATCTTTATGCTGCCATATAGAAATGGAAATTTTCAATTGACACCTCTGTAAATAGTGGCCCAGATTAGATAACACTTGTCAGATTTTAGCAACCAATCTAAGTTTAGGTTTCATTTTAGCATAGGAATTTGAAATATGAAATTTGAGCTGTGATCAGCTGCTATGGGCAAATAAACTTTTTTGGTCTTCAGACATAGTAATAAATCTGGGATAACATTTGTATAAAAACCTCAAAATATAAAAATC
The DNA here is from genome assembly GCF_029499605.1 of Hyla sarda. NCBI lineage: Eukaryota > Metazoa > Chordata > Amphibia > Anura > Hylidae > Hyla > Hyla sarda. The sequence goes on along the minus strand of NC_079198.1, from coordinate 71,541,606 downwards.
ACACATTGATTATAATACAGAGATAAGTGGTGCTACATGGGTGCCGCTCATCTCTTCTTGCAGGGGAGGTCAGTGATAGATCAGTGTAGGAATTTTCTTTTCTAATGCCAACTACTGATGGACTGACATGTAATCATATACCTTTTTTAGGAAGATGCTCTTTAGCCACTGCACTGTGTATTACACTTAACCATACCCTATCTGCACCTACTATTATTCAATAAATTATTCCGAATTTTAGGCATCACCTCTGAGTTTGTGGCTCTCATGTTATTCCTCTGTGACTTACAATATTCTTATAATTTTAAAGGGGTTTTCCAGAATTTATTTTTATTTGACTATGCTACAGGGGCTGTAAAGTTAGTGTAATTCATAATATAGTGTCTGTACCTGTGTGTGACGGTTTTCTCACAATTCTTCTGTGATTTTCACCCCAATATTTATTTTTAACAGCATACAAAATGACTGTTGTCTCAGATTTTTCGCAGGTTGCAATGCGGCCGAGACCTGACTCACTCGTCAGCTGATGACAGGGAGCCTGTCTGCTTCAATGGGTGGAGAGATCGCTTGGTGGGAGAGAGATCAATCTGCAACTAATGCAGCAGCTGTAGGCACCCTGATTGAAAATCACAGGTCTTTTTTTTCAATGGGTGGGGTGGCTGATGTGTGGGAGGGAGGAAAATGGAATTGTGGGATTTGTAGTAAAAAGAAAAAAATGTAAAACAGGAAATAAAAGTTCACAAAAAGCTAGCCACAGTGTTATGGTTATCTCACAACATAGCCATTTAGCCCCAAGACAAGCGCAGAAACTTCCTAAGCATGTCCATTTCTGTCTGCCAGGTACGTACTAAAATCACCTTATGGTGGAGAACCCCTTTAAGCGAGTAACCATCCCCATCCCCCTTTTTATGCTTTTGACAAAATTGCCCACGGATAGGGAGTGGTAGGACAAAGTGAAAAAAAAATGATATCCCTTTGCTCACTCGTGATTCAGGACTGCCGCTACTCTCTGGAAGTCACAGGTGTCCCGATGATGTCCCCGTATACTCAGGACAGGATGATGCAGCCAATCACTGGGCATGTGCCCTTACTCTGCATGTCATTGCTAGAAACTGGTTGTAGAAACCTATGCTCATTAAATGGGACATCTTCCACCGGACACCCCCTAGACCCCAACAGGTCATGTTTTCTGGATTTCCTTAGTCTTTCACATGTTATATATATATGGTCAGTGAATCAGTCATCACCACAGTTATATCACCTGTGAAATCCTGAAAACATGACCTGTTGCGGGGACTGGAGGACCACACTTGAGAAACACTGCCCTAGGCAGCATTGGACCAGGAGCGAGTGGAAGGGTGAGGACTGTTTTTCCTTGTCCTTAAAAACCCCTTCAAAAGGGTATTCCGGGGAAAACATTTAGGGTAAGTTACATATAGTTACATAGTTAATACTGTTTAAAAAAAGATGCAAGTTTGTCCTTAATCCAATATCAAGGCTGTAAATAAATTAGACTTTTGGGGGGGGGGGGGGGGGAATTACAGATGAAAATGTGCACATAAAATATGTCAGCAGATTTTGTGTGCGAACTTAGCCTTATATTTATTTGTGCTCAGGCGAGTGATAAAAAGAAAAACAAATTATACCAAACTTCCTCACATCCACACCACCTCCTTACTGACACCACAGTAACTACTGATTGACTGACGGGGCAATTCCTTGCGCCGACCCTGTTCCTAGAAGTTTTGCACAGAGAGAATGTGCAGGGGAACGGGGAAGGTAAGTATAGCTTTTTTTTTCTTCTTTTTAACACCTGCATTTGAAACTTAGAAATAGAATGTCAGATAAGTGTTCACATGGCCGTCTAGACCCGTCCCGTTCTTCTCCCGACAAAAATAAAATTGGACTTAAAAAAAAAAAACGGACAATAACGGATGCAAACGGCTGTTATTCATTTGCATCCGTTATTGTTCATTTAATAAACAAAAAAAAATTATATTTTTTGTTCTGAGCATGCTCAGAAGTAAAAATGGATCAAAAAACGGATTGAAAAAACGGATTGAAAAAACGGATGCAAACGGATGACATTAAAGGCTCATCAGTTTTCCATAGACTTCAATGTTAAATGTATCCGTTTTTCTTCCTTTTTTTTTGACGAAAGAAAAAAAATACAGCATGTGCTGTTTTTTCTGCCGTCAATAAAAGGGAATTGAGTGCAGACGGTTACAAACGGATGTATACAGATTGCAAAAAAATCCCATTGACATGAATGGGATTTAAAAAAAAACTTTTTTAATCCATTTACAGCCTGCAAGAACGGAACCGAAATGGGGATAAAAGAAAAAAAACGGAACAGGAGGCCGTGTGACCACACCCTAAGATGGCAGAAAAGAACTAGTCGGCTCATCTAATCTGCCAAAGATTCTGATTATCTGAATTCATAAAGTTAACTTTTATAATTAGTATCAGGATATTCATCTTCCCCCCCCCAGCCTGTATACACACAAGCATATTCCTGTAACTGGAAAAAAAATAAACATACATGAAACATTATTTTGCTAGTTGCAGCTATCATTGACCAGCGATTGCATATTTCTTTTTATATATATACTGTAATATTTGAATGTATATGAGATGAAAGAATAAATTGCACTTTATGATAAAATTATTTTATGACGAAGCAACTACATATATAAAATAGTATCTAACACCAATATATTTTTTCTCACGAAATCATTGATGGCATATGTCTAGAGCAGTGTTTCCCAACCAGGGTGCCTCCAGCTGTTGCAAAACTATAACTCCACGCAGGCCCGGACAGCCTTCGGCTGTCCGGGCCTGCTGGGAGTTGTAGTTTTGCAACAGCTGGAGGAACCCTGCTTGGGAAACACTTTTCTACAGTATACCAATATTGGCAGATCAGCTGGGGCTTCTCCCTCTGTGACTCTTGCCAGAGGCATAACTTGTAGCTTCAGTGCCCTATTGCAAAATCTGTAACAGAGCCCCGTGCCTACTTTTGGGCCCCCTTAGACACCAGGGCCCCAGTGTGACGACTACTTCTGCATCCTCTATAGTTACGCCCCTGAGTCCAGCAGTTTAGTGCATATTCAATGAATTAGGGTACGTTCACACGGGCGGATTTATTTGTGGATTTCCCGCTGCGTATTTGAAAGGGGGCAGGCGCTTCTCGGCTTTTCGCAGCAGATTTTCCGTGGTGGAATTTACGCTGCGGAAAATCTGCCACAAGCCCCATTGAAGTTAATAGGGTCTGCGGTGGATTTTCCGCAGCGTAAATTCCGGCGCGGAAAATCTGCTGCAGACAGCCAAGAAGAGCCTGCCCCTTTCAAATACCCAGCGGAAAACCCGCAAATAAATCCTCCCGTGTGGACGTACCCTAAGGCTGGGTTCACATCCCGTTTTTCCCCATACGGGAGTGCATACGGCTGGGGGGAGCTAAAAACTTGCGTTCCCATATCCCTGCCGTATGCCGCCCGTATGTAATTCATTTCAATGAGCCAACCGGAGTGAACCGGTCGGCTCATTTTTCCCCGTATGCGGTTTTCTACCGGACCTAAAACCGTGGTTGACTACGGTTTTAGGTCCGGAAGAAAACCGCATATGGCGAAAAATTAGCCAACCGGTTCACTCCAGTCGGCTCATTAAAATTAATTACATACGGGCGGCATACGGCAGGGATATGGGAGCGCAGGTTTTTAGATCACCCCCAGCCGTATGCACTCCCGTATGGGGAAAAACGTGATGTGAACCCAGCCTTAGACAGACATTTCTAAGAACACGTATGTGGAGAGGTTACTTACCCAACTGTATGTGCCTTTTTCCAGTCCCTGTATCTATGACATGAATATTTACAGAGAAGACAAAAAATGAAAATATGTTATCCCACTGCTCATTGCAATATTTTTTTGTTTTTGATATTTTAATATTCCCATTATCTGTCACCGCATCCCCCAAATTTTGTTTGATATCTGCAACATTTTATGAAAGAGGATATTTTGTTCCTTGTCCCCTCCACGTACCTTGCGAAAAGATGCCCTGAATGAGCAAACCAAGAAGTAGCCAAAAACGAAAGGTGACCATGATGATGTGTCAGCTGGATTGTAAACGCTGTAGTGATCAGCAATGAAGACTTCTCTCTACCTTTACTGTTCAGGAAACCAAACAAGTACAAGCATCTGAAGTCTGACTTCCTGTGTGTTTTACTGCGTGTCACATGTTTAGATGGGTGTCATCTAAAGTGGGTCTCTGCTTTCATAAAGTTTATCTAAGGCTCGGTTCACACTACGTTCCTGTCCCATTAATGAAATCTATCTGGATCCCGCCATAAACAGGATGCTGACATATATTGTTAACGGGAACAGCGGACTCCAATCCCTTCTATGGCCGAACAGAGTCACCTAGTAATTCGGGACGCATCTTCTTTTTTATGTGGACTCCAAAGCACTTTTGTAATAGCGCATACTAGGTGACTTACTCTGTTCGTCCATAGAAAAAATGAATGGGGTTGGCTGCTCTGGTTAAAGGGGTACTCCGCTGGAAAAAAAATGTTTTTAAATCAACTGGTGCCAGAAAGTTAACAGATTTGTAAATTACTTCTATTATTTACTTCTATTAGTTATTTTATTTTATTTATTTTAAAAGTACTTATCAGCTTCTGTATGTTCCACAGGAAGTTCTTTTCTTTTTGAATTTCCTTTCTGTCTGATCACAGTGCTCTCTGCTGACATCTCTGTCCCTTTTAGGAACTGTCCAGAGTAGGAGCAAATCCTCATAGAAAACCTATCCTGCTCTGGACAGTTCCTAAAATGGACAGAGGTGTCAGCAGAGAGCACTGTGGTCAGACAGAAAGAAATTCAAAAAGAAAAAAAACTTCCTGTGGAATATAAAGAAACTTATAAGGACTAGAAGGATTACAATTTTTTAATAGAAGTAATCTACAAATCTGTTTAACTTTTGGTCACCGGTTGATTTAAAAAATAAATAAAAAAAAACATGTTTTCCAGTGGAGTACCCCTTTAACAGTATATGTCAGCATTTAGGTAGTGTCGGACATCTCAGGGGGGGTCCACTTCTTATGTAGCTCCAAGCTTCACCTCTTCTCCCAGCTAGTACTGTGCAGCCTGTAGCCCCCCTCTTCCCTTATGTCCTGACTGCAGAGCTGTATAGAGTGCTATATACACAGCAGGAGGCAGGGGGCCAGCTGTATACAGCTATATATATATATATATATATATATATATATATATATATATATAATACACACATAGCAGAAGGCAGGGGACCAGCTGTATACAGCTATATATATATATATATATATATATATATATATATATATATATATAATACACACATAGCAGGAGGCAGGGGGCCAGCTGTATACAGATCTCTATATACACAGCAGGAGGGGGAGGAAGAGAAGAGAGGGGGTCGGTTGCTTCTCTCTACATCTTCCTGCTCTCACCCTGAATAAAGAACTCTCTAACCACCCCTACTACAGGCATCCACCTCCACTTCAAAACAATCCCCCACCATAATGCAGACTGCTCATCAATACAGATACAGATTTCTCCAAGTTCACCATTCACCTTAAAGGGGAATTCTTTTTTTTTTTTTTTATTTGACTATGCTTCAGGGGCTGTTAGTGTAGTTCATATTATAGTGTCTGTACCTATGTTTCATGGTGGTCACACAATTCTTCTGTGATTTTTGCCCCAAGGTTTATTTTTAACAGCATAAAAAACGAGTGTTGTTTCAGGTTTTCCCAGGTTGTACTGCGGCTTGAGACATTATATCACTAGTCAGATGATCAGAAGGAGCCTGCCTGCTTCAATGGGTGGAGCAACCACTGGGTGGGAGGAAGATCCTTCTGTTTTTTGCAACAGCTGGAGGCACCTTGGTTAGAAAACAATGGTCTATTGCACTGAAGAAATCACAGGTGTGTTTCATTGGGTGGGATGGCTGATGTGTGGGAGGGAGAAAAGTGACCGACAATGGACCCTATGGTGTGTCTCCAGCTGTGCATGCCACATGTGAGCTTGCTTTTTACAGTACAGATTATATTTTGCATAAACCCTTTGAGGACAGGGGGGGGGGGTAATGCAATTCTATTTTTAAGGCATTTAGCAAGCACTTAAAATGAGATCTTAACGTGTCATATGGGCAGCCATACCATATATGTGTAATTAATGTTTGTTTTTACTCAGTGCACTTTATGGCAAAAATGACTATTCTGTAGGTCAGTACAATTAACAAGATACTCCATTTACATTGTTTTTCTATGATTGTACTACTTTAGAAAAAAAAAAAAAATTCTAACTTTTTTTTTTTTTTAACAATACAGGGATGTATGAGAGCCTATTTTCTGTGCCATGATAAGTACTTTTTAATCGGAAACCGATCTATATATTCATGAGAAGCAATGTTCATGTAACTCAATAATCTATTCTAATCTATCAATATATTTATAAAAGCAAATACACGGCTCTGGGCAGTATTACACTAAATCACCTTAGTATCCCACTGAATGGTCTTAGATACAACTTACACAGACAAAAAGATCCCAGAAATAGGATACTGATACCCTATTGCAACCCCCAACCATAAAAAAAAACTACTTTTATTCTATTTACATCAAATATGTTATTGAACAACTGTTATGCACAAACATATTTTATATAAATTAATTAAAAGATATTTTGTATCTAAGCTGATTCAGTGTGATACTGCCCAGAGCTGAGGAACTAATCCCAATAAGTGCGATACACGGCTCTGAGCAGTATCACACTAAATGGGCTTAGATATAATGCTCTAGGCAGTATAACACTGAATCGGCTTAGATACTGTGATCTGGGCAATATCACAATGAATGGGCTTACATACACACCTCTGGGTAGTATCACACTGAATTAGCTTAGATACATGGCTCTAGCAGGTATCACACAGAATCAGATTAGATACACTGATTTGGGCAGTATCATACAGAATCAGCTTAGATACAAGGCTCTGGGCAATATCTCACATAATAGTCTGCTGGCAGTATCACACGTAATTAGATACACAGCCGAGAGCTCTCAGTATCACACATACTAGGCTGCAGGCAGTATCATACATATTATGCTTAGGTTAATGTTTTGAAAAATATCTTTAGTGCCTAAAACTTAGCTTTTAATAGTACAGCTAAAATTGTTCACCAAATACGTGAGCCCCTTCACCATAAAAATAGTACTATACAATGAGCAGCAGTATTATTATCCGTCATCGGACAACTGCTGTGCCTGACAAATAAGTACAGTGGTCCCTCAAGTTACAATATTAATTGGTTCTGGGACGACCATTGTATGTTGAAACCATTGTATGTTGAGACCATAACTCTATGGAAACCTGGTAATTGGTTCTGAAGCCACCAAAATGTCATCCAAAAATAGGAAAAAGTGAGGATTAAAGAAAAATAAGTAGATAACTAATATAGATAAAGCAAATCCTTACATATAAAAGTAAGAAAGATCTGCTGGGAGCTGTAAATCACTGTCTATGTCAGCGTTTCCCAACCAGGGTGCCTCCAGCTGTTGCAAAACTACAACTCCCAGCATGCCCGGACAGCCAAAGGCTGTCCGGGCATGCTGGGAGTTGTAGTTTTGCAACAGCTGGAGGCACCCTGCTTGGGAAATGCTGGTCTAGGTAGAGGACAGGAGCTTCTTCAGGGTCCTGTACAGTGCACGCAGTGTCCTAAAAATTTAAAATGGAGCCGTCCTCACCTGGTGTCCCAAGGAGCAACTAACCCTGGCACAGGTAAAGAGTAGTACAGAACATGTAATACCTCCCTGTACTGTAGGGGGCGCTACCAGACACCGGTCAGTGCATGCACTTCAGTAATACAAGGGTTTTACCAGTGAATGCTCATTCTGATTGGTCGGCTCTTTCAGCCATTGACACGTTTCACAGATCTGGACTGTCCGTACATTGTATGTTGAGTCTGGTTTCAACTTACAATGGTCCAGAATAGACCATTGTATGTTGAAACTATTGTATGTTGAGGCCATTGTAAGTTGAGGGATCACTGTATACTACTTGCATATTATATAGCTAAATATGCTGCTAAATATAGCAGTACCATACACATTCGCCACCCTGATGACGTCGGCGCTTAAAGGCTGACAGAAACGCGTTGAAGGCGATGTTGATATTGAAATTCTCTAATTTTCTAACGTTCATACAGATCTCGTGTGGTAAATCCTGATCTGTGCAGCCGCCACTAAGGTACTTATTTGTCAGGCACAGCAGTTGTCCGGTGACGGATAATAATACTGCTGCTCATTGTATAGAACTATTTTTATGGTGAAGGGGCTCACGTATTTGGTGAACAATTTTAGCTGTACTATTAAAAGCTAAGTTTTAGATACTATCCCTTCTTTCTAAGATTTTTTTTAATTAGACTGGATAGTTTGCACCTAGTGTAGCTAATAGGACCAGTAAAATAGCCATAATTACATTTAGGTTTATGTTTTGCCAAGATGTTAAACATCTAAAGAGTTTTTAAATCTGACAGTGCTCATTTGAAGTAACAAATATCTACCTTCCACAGATGCAGTTGCCAAGAATGGTGCTCAATGACTGAATTCAGAGATTTTATTAAAACAAGTCTTTTTTTTACAATTCTTTATTTTGTAGACATCTAGATACACGATTTCTGCTTCAGCGTGCGGCAGTTCCATTCGCCTCCTGGTGGTGTCACTGTAACACTACGTATTAACAGATAAACATGTGTCAGCCCATTAGCTTCCTGCCTTGTAGTACAGGTGACGTACGTAGTAGCTTTGGGACAGGGTAAGAGCTTGGAGCTATGCAGAAGGTTACACTGACATCAGATGAGAAAAGTCACTAGTTACCATGTTTATAATCTACATTAAGGCTCCTTTCACACTGTCATTAGTGCCCGGCAGTGTGACGGCCATTAGAGAATTTTGCTTGCGCCGTCTTTTTCTCCCACTATTTTCTGGCAGAATAACGGCCATTAGAGAATCCCATTCAAGTGAATGGGATCCTCTGTGCTTGTTATGTCTCCCGTTGGGCTCCGTTACACTAACGGCCATTAAAGGGGTACTCCGGCGCTAAGACATCTTATCCCCTATCCAAAGGATAGGGGATAAGATGTCTGATCGCAGGGGTCCTGCCGCTAGGTACCCCCATGATCTTGCACGCAGCACCCTGTTACAATCAGTCCCTGGAGCATGTTCGCCCCCGTGTGACGTCACACTCCGCCCCCTCAATGCAAGCCTTTGGGAGGGGGCGTGACAGCTGCATTGTTCCCAGTATGCAGTGGTTAAATGGGTACTCCAGTGGAATTATTTTTTTTAACCCCTTAAGGACCGGAGGTTTTTCCGTTTTTGCATTTTCGTTTTTTGCTCCTTGCCTTTAAAAAATCATAACTCTTTCAAATTTACACCTAAAAATCCATATGATGGCTTATTTTTTGCGCCACCAATTCTACTTTGTAATGACGTCAGTCATTTTGCCCAAAAATCTATGGTGAAGCGTGAAAAAAAATCATTGTGCGACAAAATTGAAAAAAAAAACGCTGTTTTGTAACTTTTGGGGGCTTCCGTTTCTACGTAGTACATTTTTCGGTAAAAATGACACCTGATATGTATTCTGTAGGTCCATACGATTAAAATGATACCCTACTTATGTAGGTTTGATTTTGTCGGACTTTTGGAAAAAATCATAACTACATGCAGGAAAATTAATACGTTTAAAATTGTCATCTTCTGACCCCTATAACTTTTTTATTTTTCCGTGTATGGGGCGGTATGAGGGCTCATTTTTTGCGCCGTGATCTGAAGTTTTTAACGGTACCATTTTTGCATTGATAGGACTTATTGATCACTTTTTATTCATTTTTAAATGATATAAAAAGTGACCAAAAATGCACTATTTTGGACTTTGGAATTTTTTTGCGCGCACGCCATTGACCGAGCGGTTTAATTAATGATATATTTTTATAATTCGGACATTTCCGCACGCGGTGATACCACATATGTTTATTTTTATTTTTATTTACACTGTGTTTTTTTTTTTATTGGAAAAGGGGGGTGATTCAAACTTTTAATAGGGGAGGAGTTAAATGATCTTTATTCACTTTTTTTTTGCAGTGTTATAGGTCCCATAGGGACCTATAACACTGCACACACTGATCTTCTATGTTGATCACTGGTTTCTCATAAGAAACCAGTGATCAACGATTCTGCCGCATGACTGCTCATGCCTGGATCTCAGGCACTGAGCAGTCATTCGGCGATCGGACAGCGAGGAGGCAGGAAGGGGCCCTCCCGCTGTCCTGTCAGCTGTTCGGGATGCCGCGATTAGCCGCGGCTATCCCGAACAGCCCGACTGAGCTAGCCGGGAACTTTCACTTTCACTTTTAGCCGCGCGGCTCAGCTTTGAGCGCGCGGCTAAAGGGTTAATAGCGCGCGGCGCCGCGATCGGCGCTGCGCGCTATTAGAGGCGGGTCCCGGCTTCACTATGACGCCGGGCCCGCCATGATATGACGCGGGGTTACTGTGTAACCCCGCGTTATATCAGAAGAGAAGGACCAATGACGTACCGGTACGTCCTTGGTCCTTAAGGGGTTAAATCAACTGGTGCCAGAAAGTTAAACAGATTCTATAAAAAAATTCTTAACCCTTTCAGTACTTAGCAGCTGCTGTATAATACAGAGGAAGTTCTTTTCTTTTTAAATTTATTTTGTCTGACCACAGTGCTCTCTGCTGACACCTCTGTCCTTGTCAGGAACTGTCCAAAGCAGGAGAGGTTTGCTATGGGGATTTGCTCGTGCTCGGGACAGTTCCTGACATGGACAGAGGTGTAAGCAGAGAGCACAGTGGTCAGACAGAAAATAAATTCAAAAAGAAAAGAACTTCCTGTGGAGAATACACCGGCTGATAACTACTGGAAGGATTAAGATTTTTAAACAGAAGTAATTTACAAATCTGTTTAACTTTTTGGCAACAGTGGATTTTAAAAAAATTGTTTTCCACTGGAGTACCCCTTTTAATACCTGCCAAAAGTGGGCCAGGGAAGAACAGCTGGTGAACAGGTGATAGTCATGGGTGTCCAAATATCACTGATGTGTGTGGGGAGGGATGGCTAGCTCATTTGATCCAATGTCATACACGTTGCTGTAGCACATACAGTAAAGAAAATAATTATTCAATCCCCTGCCGATTTCATACTCCGCCCCCCCCCCCTCCCCGAGAAAGGGTCTAAAGGAGGACTTAGGTATCTGGAGGAGGACTATGGAAGCAGGACTAAGAGATCTGGGGGGGAGGGGGACTTAGTGCTTGTCCACACTGCAGAGATTCCATCTGTAAAATTACGCTGCAGAATTTCACTTGAAGCAGAGTCCCATTATTTTAAATGGGATTCTGCTGCTCTGTGCATATTGCAGAATCCCAGCAGCGGAATTCTGCTGGTGGAATGGATGTCTAAAGAATAAACATGGGAATTCTAAGGTTGAGTTCACACTGCCTGAGATCGAGCTGGTGGCACTAGGACCACGTGGACTGCACTGCCGTCCCCATAGATGGCAATGCATTTCTAAGCAGGTCTCCCAAAAGATCCACCCAGAAATGCATTTCCGTCTATGGGGGCAGCAGTCCGCTTGGTCCTAGTGCCGCCCACGGGATCTCCTGCGGAAATTCCACCCAGAAATTCTGCAGTGTGAACCCAACCAGAGGTGTCTAATAGGTGGCGCACGTCCGCATGGTCCTATTCGGTGGCGCCTGCTGCAAGAGGACATTCCCCCTGATGAATATTCGCAGTTTGGACGAGCCCTTGGGGTCTAGGGGAGGACAATACAAAGGTGGGGTTCTGCCATACAGACAAAACTGTGTCTGGCAGGGTTGTGTTCAGGGGGCACAGTGTATGGTAGTATTATATTCAGGGGGTACAGTATTTGACAGTATTATAATGATTGTCTTTATATAGAGAAGGAAGATCTGCTGACAAAGTGAGGAACCAATGATGTCCGGGCGTCAGCCTCTGCAGAGAAGATGGAACTGGAAGAAGACCTAACGTTTGGACCAGATGAAGAAGAAAAGAAAAGGAAAGAAAACAGAAGACGTCACTCAGGTCACTGATTTCATTGTGTATTCTCCTGACTGTCCCATCAGAGCTGTAGTAACTTTTAGGTTCTGCAGTGTTGATGGGTAAAACTGTACCCCAATCTGTGGCTCTCCAGGCATTTTGGAAGTTGCAGCTTTACAACAACTGGAGGGCTACTTGGACCAATGAGATTTTAGACTATACAGCCCATTTTATTTTGGCAGGGTCCCACTGTTGAGACCCCCACCCAAAAAATGGTCTGCATAGTCTAATATGCCCAGGCCTATTTTTGGTCCCAGTCTGGCCCTGTGTATAGGTGTCTTTAAGACACCGATACAAATGAACAGCCACAGCCCAAAGCAAGGGAATGCTGTGCTCCCTGCCCGGCGCTTCCCCTGTGATGCAGGTGGCGCAATTAGCGCAGCCTGCATCATCTGCTCTGGCCAGGTTTAACTAGAAGAGGCCAGAGCAGCGCGAGACCTGGGACGGGGAGCCTATTTTTCCAGGTGAACAGTCATTCCCCCACCTGTATGTAGAAGTAGTGGGAATCAGCACTCGTCACCTTGGCGTGGTGCTCGTGGACAGGTAGGCAATAGGTAAGTAGAAGAAATCCTGGCACACACAATCTTGATGCAAATCCCCTGAAGTGTCTATTCACAAGCGTACATCGTGAAAGAGCAGCTCACAGGATGCGTTTTGGCCACCTCGTGGCCGAAAGGCGTCTTGTGAGCTGCTGTATCACTATGTACGCTTGTGAATAAACACTGCAGGTGATTTGCATCAAGATTGTGTGTGGCAGGATTTCTTCTACTTACCTATTTCCCCACCTGTGACTCTCCAGTTGTTACAGAACTACAACTCCCATCATGACCATCTGTCTGTGCATGATGGGAGTTGTAGTTTGCAGAAGCAGTTTATGTGGTACCACAATGACATTATGTATTCTGGGGCCACTGTGGCATGTATTCTGGGGGCACAGTGGCATCATTTACTGTGGGGGCAAAATGTGTGGCAGTAATATACCAAGGACATTGCATGTGGCAGTAATATACCAGGAATATAGCATGTGGCAGTAATATATCAGGGGCATACCAAGTGGCAGTACTATACCGGGGCACACCGTGTAGCAGTAATATATTAAGGGGCATAGCATGTGGTAGTAATATATTCAGAGGCATAGCGTGTGGCAGTAATATATCCAGGGGCATAGCGTGTGGCAGTAATATATCCAGGGGCATAGTGTGCGGCAGTAATATACCAGGGGCATAGCATGCTGCAATAGTATATTTAGGGTTATAGTATGTGGCAGTATTATATTCAGGGGGTATAGTGTGTGGCAGTAATATATTCAGGGGGCACAGCATGCAGCAGTTATATAATTAAGAGCACAGCATGCAGCAGTAATATAATCAGGAGCACAGCATGTGGCAGTATGATATTCAGGGATACGGCATGTGGCAGTATTATATTCAGGGGTACAGCATGTGACAGTATTATATTCAGGGATACACAATCAGCAGTATTTTATTCAGGAGTACAGTACAGTACAGTCTCGGGCACTATTCAGAAAATATAGGAAACTTTAGGCTTACATCCTCCAGACTCCAGTCGTTTTGCCTATTTCTTTTATGGCACTGCTGCCACTAAGTGTGAACCAGGCCTCAGAGCTTTCCTCGGACCTTCACCGGATGGCAGACCTGGATAAGCGGACCCTCACTAAAAATAGTTAAGTACCCCTGCTCTAGAGCATTGTTTCTCAAGCGCAGTCCTCAAGTACCTCCCCCCACCACCAACAGTTCATGTTTTCAGAATTTCCTCTGGGAGTCAGAACAGAGAGGGGAGGAGTCAGAACACAGAGGGGGAGGATTCATCACAGTAAGGAGAAGAGAGGAGCACACCCATGCCTCTGCATGAACAGAAACCTCACTGAACAAATGATGGCAAGTAAATTAAAGGTAATTCTGAGAGAAATATAGGTCGTAGACACATGCAAATTAGATGTACATGATTAGGATGAGGTACTGAGCAGTGTACACTGCTCAAAAAAATAAAGGAAACACTTAAACAACACAATGTAACTCCAGGTCAATCACACGTCTGTGAAATCACACTGTCCACTCAGGAAGCTACAATGATTGACAATCAATTTCACATGCTGTTCTGCAAATGGAACAGACAACTGGTGGAAATTCTAGGCAATTAGCAAGACACCCCAATAAAGGAGTGGTTCTGCAGGTGGTGACCATAGACACCTTCTCAGTTCCTATGCTTCCTGGCTCATGTTTTGGTTACTTTTGAATGCTGGCGGTGCTTTCATTCTAGCCGGAGTCTACAACCCACACAAGTGGCTCAGGTAGTGCAGTTCATCCAGGATGGCACATCAATGCGAGCTGTGGCAAGAAGGTTTGCTGTGTCTGTCAGCGTAGTGTCCAGAGCATGGAGGCGCTACCAGGAGACAGGCCAGTACATCAGGAGACGTGGAGGAGGCTGAAAGAGGGCAGCAACCCAGCAGCTGAACCACTACCTCCGCTTTTGTGCAAGGAGGAGCACTGGCAGAGCCCTGCAAAATGACCTCCAACAGGCCACAAATGTGCATGTGTCCACTCAAACGGTCAGAAACCAACTCCATGAGGGTGGTATGAAGGCCCGACGTCCACAGGTGGGGGTTGTGCTTACAGCCCAAAACCGTGCAGGATGTTTGGCATTTGCCAGAGAACACAAAGATTGGCAAATTCACCACTGGCGCCCTGTACTCTTCACAGATGAAAGCAGGATCACATTGAGCACATGTGACAGACATGACAGGTTCTGGAGACGCTGTGGAGAATGTTCTGCTGCCTGCAACATCCTCAAGCATGACCTGTTTGGTGGTGGGTCAGTAATGGTGTAGGGTGGCATTTCTTTGGAGGGCCGCACAGCTTTCAGAGGTAGCCTGACTGCCATTAGGTACCGAGATGAGATCCTCAGACCCCTTGTGAGACCATATGCTGGTGCAGTTGGCCCTGGGTTCCTCCTAATGCAAGACAATGCTAGACCTCATATGGCTGGAGTGTGTCAGCATTTCCTGCAAAAGGAAGGTATTGATGCTATGGACTGGCCCGCCCGTTTCTCAGACCTGAATCCGATTGAGCACATCATGTCTCACTCTATCCACCAACACCACGTTGCACCACAGACTGTCCAGGAGTTGGCGGATGCTTTAGTCCAAGTTTAGGAGTACATCCCTCAGGAGACCATCCGCCACCTCATCAGGAGCATGCCCAGGCGTGGTAAGGCACATGGAGGCCACACACACTACCGAGCCCCATTTTAACTTGTCTTAAGGACATTACATAAAAGTTGGATCAGCCTGTAGTGTGGTTTTCCACTTTGATTTTGAGTGACTCCATATCCAGACCTCCATGGGTTGATAAATTTGATTTCCATTGATAATTTTTGTGTGATTTTGTTGTCATCACATTCAACTATGTAAAGACAAAAGTATTCCATATGTTTAGTTCATTCATTCAGATCTAGGATGTGTTATCTTAGCGTTCCCTTTATTTTTTTGAGCAATGTATAACCTTTTTTTTTTTATTGGGGGGGGGGGGGGGGGGTCCTTACAGGCACACTTTAAAAAGGTACCTGTTAGAAATACGGGATTTGTGTAAATGGGCCACCATTCTCATGACCCGACATGACACAATTACAAGTCAAAATGACGGTTCCATGCAAAAGTCTAAGGGACTTCCGGAATTTTGTCTCATAATGGCATCATGTCAGGCCAAGTCTCAGGCTACGAGAGTGCTGTCCAGTTTGCACATATTCCACCACCATGTAATTGTGACAGCTACCTTTTAAAAAATGTAAAAAAAAAAAAATTTAAGATTTAATAAATGTGAATAAGTCCCTCCCCCCAGCAAAAATGTAAATCATCCTCTTTTCCCATTTTACTAATTAAAAGAAAAAATTATTAAACAAGAAACAAAAATGTGTTATTGCCATGTGCAGAAATGTCTAAACTATTCAAATATACATCACATCAAAAAGTCATATATAAGCAAAAGTTGTAAATGATAAAAACAACAGAGCAGGGCATGAAAAAATGAGCCATCATACAGCCCGAAAATAGAAAACTAAGAATGTGACTTTTTTAAAAGCAGTACAATAATAGAAAAGTGTACAATCATGGGTATCATTTTAATCGTATTGACCCACAGAGTAAAGAGAACATACAGTTATACTGTATACAGTTATACTGTAAAATGCAAAAGTTACAAAATTGCAGTTTCCTTTCCATTTTCTACCACGAAGTGTTTCTTTTTGTTGGGCTGTACATTTTTTGGTAAAATTAAAGGTGTTATTACAACGTGCAAGCTCTCATATTGGTCTGTGGATGGAAAAATAAGTGTTATGCCTCTTATGAAGGAAAAGGGAAAAAATGAAAACAAAAATGAATAATAGTGTCTTCTAGGCCAAATGGGCTGTGTCCTTAAGGGGTTAAACTGAGTGCTTCTAATTTCAGCTTGTTACCTGTAGTAAAGACATCGTTCCACAGAAGCAATCAGATTCCAATCTCTCCACCATGGCCAAGACCAAAGAGCTGTCCAGGGGATGTCGGGACAAGACTATAGACCTACACAAGGCTGGAATGGGTGACAAGACCATCGCCAAGCAACATGGTGAGAAGTTTACAACAGTCAGTGCAATTATTTGTTAAAGGAAGAAATGGTGAATTATACTCACAGATAATTGTATTTCTTGGAAGTCTCAATGACAGCACCACAGGAAAAACACTGAGCGTTTAAAACCCCACCCTTTCCCCTCCATTCCCAGTGTTTTATAAAGAACACTGAGTAGAAAGGAAAAAGTGATCACCAAAAGGACCAAACCAGAAAGAAAGAAAAATCAAAGGGTGGGTATTATGGGTGTTGTGATGGAGACTTCCAGGAAATACAATTATCCGTGAGTATAATTCACCATTTCCCAAGTTGTCTCCATGACAGCACCCTGAGAAAAATACCAAAGAATAATATTTTAGGAAGGGACCACAGCACTCAAGACCTTGTGTCCGAAAGCCATGTCCTGTTTAGAAAGAACATCTAATCTATAATGCTTGGAAAATGTATGTAAATTTTGTGGCTCCACGACAAATCTGCTCCACAGACGCAGATGCTCTCTCTACCCATGAGGAAGAAACTGCACGGGTAGAATGAGCCTTTAATTCAAGAGGGGGATCTTTTCCTCTTGCCGAATAGGCATCTGAGATGGCCATGCGGATCCATCTTGCAATTGAACTTTTGGAAGCCTTTTTCCCCTTGTTGGGACCTGCATATTGGAGGAAAAGGTTTCTTTCTTTCCTCCAGGGACGAGAGGATTCAACATACTGTAAAGTGGCTCTCCTTACATCTAAACAGTTGAATGATCTTTCCTGATCATTTTTAGGCGCCGAGCAAAAGGAAAGAATAACAATATCCTGGGACCTATGAAATGATGAAGAAACTTTAGCCAAAAAGTTAGGGTCTAATTGGAGGATCATTTTATCATCCCTGACTGTAAAGAAAGGCTGTAAGGTAGAGAGGGCCTGAATTTCACTGACTCTACGTGCAGATGTTATTGCTACCAAAAAGTTTTTAAGGTAAGGAATTTAATAGAGATGGACTCTAATGGCTCAAAGGGAGGCTACAAGGACTACATTAAGGTTAGTAATCCTAGGCCTAAGTTTTTCAGAGGCTTTAAAAAACCTAGAAACCCAACAGTCATCTCCTAATTTCATCTGGAAAAGAGTACTGAGGGCTGAAACCTGAACCTTTAAAGTACTCGGAGAGAGACCTAAATCATGGCCATCCTGTAGAAAATTAAGTATCTCAGGAATGTTAGGGGATTCGAGTGAAAAAGAAGACCCACACCAAGAAATGTATTTTTTTCCCAAACCTTAGAATAGATCTTACAGGTGGAAGATCTGTGACTGGCTAGTAGGGAGTTAATTATTTTTTTTTCAGAGAAACCCTTCCTTTCTAGCAGGAGCTTCTCAGTTTCCAGGCTGCTAAACTGAGGGTATGAACCTGACTGTGCTGGATTGGACCCTGGGTAATAGGTAAGTAGATCTGGACGAGGGGGGGGGGGGGGGGGAAACCGTGTTGGAACTTCCAGACTCAGATTTTAGAAGAGGAAACCAACTCCTTTTGGGCCAAAAGGGGGTGATCAGGATTAATGTAGAAGAGTGGATCATAGGCTTGTGTAGTACTCTGGGGATTAGGACTATTGGGGGGGAAGGCATACCCCAGGCTGAAAAACCAGTCTTTAACCCCTTAAGGACACATGACGTTCTCATACGTCTCCATTTCCGAGTCCTTAAGGACACATGACGTATGAGAACGTCATGTGTTTTACCGGCCCCCCGCAACCATCTGGAGCGGAGCCGGTCCCCGATGCCTGCTGAAATCGTTCAGCAGGCATCGGGGCATATCGCCCAGGGGGGTCATTATGACCCCCCATGTCGGCGATGGCCGCAGATCGCTGGACAATTCAGTCCAGCGATCTGCGGCGGATTCCGGGTCAATCGGGTCTCCAGTGACCCGGTGACCCGGAATTATTGGCTGATCGGGGCCGTCAGAGACGGCCCCGATCAGCCAGAGCCAGCAGGGGTGAGGTGGCACTGGTGCCACCTCACGATCGCCCTGATTCGTCGGCCGGATTACCGGCCGACCAATCAGGGCGCCTGCTGCGGGTGTCACTCCCGCAACCCGCTCCGCCCCTCTTCCGGAGGACGTGAGCGGGTGCGGGACGTGCACCCCGGGTGCTGGGGACCCCGATCCCCGGCGCCCCTGTTGGGATCGGGGCCCCAGGAGAAGCGGCGGCGGCGGAGACGACGAGGGACTGACCTGTGCGGCGAGGATCGCTGGAGGTGAGTGACAGCCTCCTGCTGTTGCTTAGCAACAGCTCCCAGCATGCAAAAAGGGCATGCTGGGAGCTGTAGTTATGCAACAGCAGGAGGCAGACCACCACAACTCCCAGCATGCCCTTATGGGCATGCTGGGACTTGTAGTTTTGCAACAGCTGGAGGCACATTCTTTCTATGGAAAAGTGTACCTTCAGCTGTTGTGTAACTACAACTCCCAGCTTGCACAATCAGCTAAAGTGCATGCTGGGAGTTGTAGTGGTGCATCTGGTGGTTGCATAACTACAACTCCCAGCATGCCCGTTGGCTGTCGGTGACTGCTGAGAGTTGTAGTTTTGCAACAGCTGAAGGCACACTGAGTTAAGTAGCAAACCAGTGTGTCTCCAGCTGTTGCATAACTACAATCCCCAGCATCCCCAGCCAAAGTAGTATGCCTCCAGCTGTTGCATAACTACAACACCCAGCATGCCCTTCCGCTGTCCGTACATGCTGGGGGTTGTAGCTTTTGCAACAGCTGAAGGCACACTGGTTGCAAAACACTGAGTTTGTTACCAAACTCGGTGTTTCACAACCTGTGTGTCTCCAGCTGTTGCAAAACTACAACTCCCAGCATCCACTGATAGACCGTACATGCTGGGAGTTGTAGTTTTGCAACAGCTGGATGTCCCCCCCCCCAATGTGAACGTACAGGGTACACTCACATGGGCGGAGGATTACAGTAAGTATCCGGCTGCAAGTTTGAGGTGCGGCAAAATTTCTGCCGCAGCTCAAACTGCCAGCGAGAAACGACTGTGAACCCCCGCCCGTGCGACTGTACCCTAAAAACACTACACTACACTAACACAAAATAAAATAAAAAGTAAAAAACACTACATATACACATACCCCTACACAGCCCCCCTCCCCAATAAAAATGAAAAATGTCTGGTACGCCACTGTTTCCAAAACGGAGCCTCCAGCGGTTGCAAAACTACAACTCCCAGCATGCACTGATAGACCGTACATGCTGGGAGTTGTAGTTTTGCAACAGCTGGATGTTCCCCCCCCCAATGTGAACGTACAGGGTACACTCACATGGGCGGAGGATTACAGTAAGTATCCGGCTGCAAGTTTGAGCTGCGTCAAATTTTCTGCCGTAGCTCAAACTGCCAGCGAAAAACTACTGTGAACCCCCCGCCCGTGCGACTGTACCCTAAAAACACTACACTACACTAACACAAAATAAAATAAAAAGTAAAAAACACTACATATACACATACCCCTACACAGCCCCCCTCCCCAATAAAAATGAAAAACGTCTGGTACGCCACTGTTTCCAAAACGGAGCCTCCAGCTGTTGCAAAACAACTACTCCCAGTATTGCCAGATAGCCACTGACTGTCCAGGCATGCTGGGAGTTTTACAACAGCTGGAGGCACCCTGTTTGGGAATCACTGGCGTAGAATTCCCCTATGTCCACCCCTATGCAATCCCTAATTTAGGCCTCAAATGCGTATGGCGCTCTCACTTTGGAGCGCTGTCGTATTTCAAGGCAACAGTTTAGGGCCACATATGGGGTATCGCCGTACTCGGGAGAAATTGGGCTTCAAATTTTGGGGGGTATTTTCTGCTATTACCCTTTTAAAAAAATGTAAAATTTTTGGGAAAACAAGCATTTTAGGTAAAAAAAATATATATTTTTTTACATATGCAAAAGTCGTGAAACACCTGTAGGGTATTAAGGTTCAAATTACCCCTTGTTACGTTCCCCGAGGGGTCTAGTTTCCAAAATGGTATGCCATGTGTTTTTTTTTTGCTGTCCTGGCACCATAGGGGCTTCCTAAATGCGGCATGCCCCCAGAGCAAAATTCGCTTTCAAAAAGCCAAATGTGACTCCTTCTCTTCTGAGACCTGTAGTGCGCCAGCAGAGCACTTTTCACACCCATATGGGGTGTTTTCTGAATCGGGAGAAATTGGGCTTCAAATTTTGGGGGGTATTTTCTGCTATAACCCTTTTTAAAATTGTAAAAATTTTGGGAAGCCAAGCATTTTAGGTAAAAAAAATATATATTTTTTTACATATGCAAAAGTCGTGAAACACCTGTAGGGTATTAAGGTTCACATTACCCCTTGTTACGTTCCCCGAGGGGTCTAGTTTCCAAAATGGTATGCCATGTGGGCTTTTTTTGCTGTCCTGGCACCATGGGGGCTTCCTAAATGCGGCATGCCCCCAGAGCAAAATTTGCTTTCAAAAAGCCAAATGTGACTCCTTCTCTTCTGAGACCTGTAGTGCACCAGCAGATCACTTTTCACCCCCATATGGGGTGTTTTCTGAATCGGGAGAAATTGGGCTTCAAATTTTGGGGGGTATTTTCCGCTATTACCCTTTTTAAAAATGTAAACATTTTGGGAAAACAAGTATTTTAGGTAAAAAAAAATTATTTTTTCTTACATATGCAAAAGTCGCGAAACACCTGTAGGGCATTAAGGTTCACGTTACCCCTTGTTACGTTCCCCGAGGGGTCTAGTTTCCAAAATGGTATGCCATGTGTTTTTTTTTGCTGTTCTGGCACCATAGGGGCTTCCTAAATGCGGCATGCCCCCAGAGCAAAATTTGCTTTCAAAAAGCCAAATGTGACTCCTTCTCTTCTGAGACCTGTAGTGCACCAGCAGAGCACTTTTCACCCCCATGCGAGGTGTTTTCTGTATCGGGAGAAATTGGGCTTCAAATTTTGGGGGGTATTTTCTGCTATTACCCTTTTTAAAAATGTAAAATTTTTGGGAAACCAAGCATTTTAGGTAAAAAAAAAATATATTTTTTTTACATATGCAAAAGTCGTGAATCACCTGTAGGATATTAAGGTTCACTTTACCCCTTGTTACGTTCCCTGAGGGGTCTAGTTTCCAAAATGGTATGCCATGTGTTTTTTTTTTGCTGTCCTGGCACCATAGGGGCTTCCTAAATGCGGCATGCCCCCCAAAAACCATTTGTCGCTCCTTCCCTTCTGAGCCCTCTACTGCGCCCGCTGAACAAATAACATAGACATATGAGGTATGTGCTTACTCGAGAGAAATTGGGTTTCAAATACAAGTAAAAATTTTCTCCTTTTTACCCCTTACAAAAATTCAAAAATTGGGTCTACAAGAACATGCGAGTGTAAAAAATGAAGATTTTGAATTTTCTCCTTCACTTTGCTGCTATTCCTGTGAAACACCTAAAGGGTTAATACACTTACTGAATGTTTTATTGAATACTTTAGGGGGTGTAGTTTTTATAATGGGGTCTTTTATGGGGTATTTCTAATATGAAGACCCTTCAAATCCACTTCAAAACTGAACTGGTCCCTGAAAAATAGTGAGTTTGAAAATTTTGTGAAAAATTTCAAAATTGCTACTGAACTTTGAAGCCCTCTGGTGTCTTCCAAAAGTAAAAACTCATAAATTTTATGATGCAAACATAAAGTAGACATATTGTATATGTGAACCCAAAAAAATTATATTTTGAATATCCATTTTCCTTACAAGCAGAGAGCTTCAAAGTTAGAAAAATGCAAAATTTTCATTTTTTTCATCAAATTTTGGGATTTTTCACCAAGAAAGGATGCAAGTTACCATGAAATTTTACCACTAAGTTAAAGTAGAATATGTCACGAAAAAACAATCTCGGAATCAGAATGATAACTAAAAGCATTCCAGAGTTATTAATGTTTAAAGTGACAGTGGTCAGAATTGCAAAAAACGCTCCGGTCCTTAAGGTATAAAATGGCCTGGTCCTTAAGGGGTTAAAGAAGAAGTATCATGGACCAAGTCACAAATTTTTTTTTCTATCATGTGAAAGTGCATGAGCTCACCATTCTGACAATCTGCTCCTCATGTATCTCACCCTCTCCCTTCTCCTGCCATCCCCTCTGAAAGATCAGTACTTCCTGGTCCATGGAGGTCCCTGACTTCCTGTCTCCCATAATGCCTTTCAGTTCATCATAGAAGTAGCCCAGCCTAGACCAGTGCTTCCTAACCAGGGTGCCTCCAGCTGTTGTGAAACTACAACTCCCAGCATGCCTGGGAGTTTTAGTTTGGCAACAGCTGAAGGCACCCTGGTTGGGATACACTGACCTAGACACTGATCACTTTCCTAACAGCAGGCTCAGTGTTTCCCCTCCCCCTGCTTCTATTCTCAGGACATAGTTCTTTCAGACTGACCTGCTGTCAGATTGTGATCAGTGCAGGGCAAAGCAGGGATCTCCCCCTCCCCCTCTGCTTCTTCTCGGGACATTGGGACATCGTTCTTGCTCTTATAAACACTGAGCTGGCTGTCAGATGCTTCCCTGCCGAGGAGATGAAGACACGTGAGCTCAGCTAACTGGGGCTTCTATGATTGGCTGAAGCTGTACATGGGAGGTTCCCTTGCCGTGCACAGAGCTGGCTAAGCTGCAGAACTATGGGAAATTGTGACATCACGGCCCCCAGCATAATGCAGCTCAATGGGGGGTCGCAAGTCATCAGAACAGGGAGCTGCTGAACTTCCTCTCTGAACAAAGAAGCTAGAAAAACAGGTTTTACATACAAGATGGGTGAAGTCAGTGATTTACAAAGTGATATAACTTTTGCTTCTGCATTTAAAACACAATACTTTTTCTACATGGGACTTCTCCTTTAACTAGAGCATCCACTGCCGATGGAGAAACTCTGGGATTCAGAGAGAAGAATCTTCTCACTTAGCGATTTTTCTTGGAGGCGAACAAATCTATCTGGGGTAGGCCCCAGGTGATGACTATTGACGAAAATGCCCAGTCTGCTAGAGTCCATTCCCCCGGATCTATGAAGTGCCGGCTTAGAAAATCTGCTCTTCAACTGAAAATTTGACATGAGACTGACTGAAGGGCTGCGTGGCGAGGCCGCCTCTCATGACGAATCAACGCCAATGCAGTCGTGCTGTCTGAGTAGATGAGAACGTGTCTGTCTTTGCAATAAACTTCCCTGTCCTGGAGAGCCAACCAGATGGCTAATAACTCTTTCAGGTTTCCTGACCTGTTTGCCAGAGAGGGCTAGCTGATCGGGACCATCGCAGTGAAAACGCAATGTCCCGATCAGCTAGGACGCATCAGGAGGGTGCCTTACTTGCCTCCTGTGCGTCCGATCGGCAATTGATTGCTCCAAACCTGAAATCCAGGCTTGAGCAATGCAATGGCATTGATCAGTATATTGAATCAATGTACTGCATGTTATAGTCCCCTATGGGGCTATAACACTGCAAAACAAAAACAAAAAAGTAAAAAAAAAAAAAAAAGTTAAGATAATTTAACCTCTCCCCTAATAAAAGTTTGAATCACCCCCCTTTTCCCATTTAAATTTTTTTTCAAAAGTGTAAATAAAAATAAACATATCTCTGGTGTCTGGTATTGTGCCAAGGGACTGGCGCAAGGCTAATGTGGTACCAATCTTCAAGAAGGGCTCTAGGTCTTCGCCAGGCAATTATAGACCGGTAAGTCTAACGTGCATTGTGGGTAAATTGTTTGAAGGACTTATAAGGGATTACATACAGGAATACATAGGGGATAATAGTATTATAAGTGATAGCCAGCATGGGTTTACTAAGGATAGAAGTTGTCAAACCAATCTAATTTGCTTTTATGAAGAGGTGAGTAGAAGCCTTGACAGAGGAATGGCTGTGTATATAGTGTTTCTGGATTTTGCAAAAGCGTTTGATACTGTCCCTCACAGACGTCTGACAGGTAAGTTAAGGTCCTTGGGCTTGGAAACTTTAGTTTGTAACTGGATTGAACACTGGCTCATGGATCGTACCCAGAGAGTGGTGGTCAATGATTCGTACTCTGATTGGTCCCCGGTAATTAGTGGTGTACCCCAAGGTTCAGTACTGGGACCGCTGTTGTTTAATTTATTTATCAATGATATAGAGGATGGTATTAACAGCTCTGTTTCTATCTTTGCAGATGACACCAAGCTTTGTAGCACGGTACAGTCTATAGAGGATGTGCATAAGTTACAAGATGACTTGGATAGACTAAGTGTCTGGGCATCCACTTGGCAAATGAGGTTCAATGTAGATAAATGTAAAGTTATGCATCTGGGTACTAATAACCTGCATGCATCGTATGTTTTAGGGGGGATTAAACTGGCAGAGTCACTGGTGGAGAGGGATCTGGGTGTACTTGTGGATCACAGACTACAGAATGGCATGCAATGTCAGGCTGCTGCTTCCAAGGCCGGCAGGATATTGTCATGTATAAAAAGAAGCATGGACTCAAGGGACAGGGACATAATACTCCCCCTTTATAAAGCATTGGTATGGCCTCACCTGGAATATGCTGTTCAGTTTTGGTCGCCTGTTCATAAAAGGGACACTGCGGAGTTGGAAAGGGTGCAGAGACGCCCGATTAAACTAATATGGGGCATGGAACATCTTAGCTATGAGGAGCGATTAAAGGAGTTACAATTGTTTAGTCTTGAGAAGAGACGTTTAAGGGGGGATATGATAAACGTATATAAGTATATAAATGGCCCATGCAAAAAATATGGAGAAAAACTGTTCCAGGTTAAACCCCCCCAAAGGACGAGGGGGCACTCCCTCCGTCTGGAGAAGAAAAGGTTTAGTCTAAAGGGGCGACACGCCTTCTTTACTGTGAGGACTATGAATTTATGGAACGGTCTACCTCAGGAACTGGTCACAGCAGGAACAATTAACAGCTTTAAAACAGGGTTAGATACATTCCTGGAACAAAATAACATTAATGCTTATGCAGAATTATAAAACTACATCCCTTCCCCTTATCCCCTTACACCCTTCCGTTCAATTCCCTGGTTGGACTTGATGGACGTATGTCTTTTTTCAACCATACTAACTATGTAACTATATAAGTAGGGTATCATTTTAATTGTATGGACCTACAGAATAAAGATAAGGTGTCATTTTTACCAAAAAATGTACTGCGTAGAAACGGAAGCCCCCAAAAGTTGCAAAATGTCATTTTTTTCTTCAATTTTGTTGCACAATTTTTTTTATTTTTTTTTTGTTTCGTCGTATTTTTTTGGGTAAAATGACTGATTTCATTACAAAGTAGAATTGGTGGCGCAAAAACATTAGCCATCATATGGATTTTTAGATGCAAAATTGAAAGGGTTGTGATTTTTAAAAGGTAAAGAGGAAAAAATGAAAGTGCAAAAATGGAAAAACCCTCAGTCCTTAAGGGGTTAACTGAGATGGAAGAAGAAATTTCTTGTCTAAGGAACTCTGTTTTTTGTCCCATACAACTGAGAGAAAGAAGTTGATGAATCTGAGCCTGTAGTTTTTGGATCTTTTTCCTGGGAAGGAAGGACTGTTGCGCTACTGAATCCAAGAGGATTCCTAAAAATACCTTCCTGCAACTTGGTAATAAGTCGGATTTGTCTAGGTTTAAGATCCAACCGAGATCCTGAAGGACCTGAGCCATTCTTTTTAAATTAGATAAGGAATAGAGTCCGCCACAATCAATATGTCATCTAAATATGGTATTACAAGAATTTTCTCCTTCCTGAGATCAGCAACAACCTCCACCATAACTTTTGTGAAAATACGGGGGGCCGAGGAGAGCCCCAAGGGCAGACAAACGAATTGAAAGTGGCGGACTCTGCTCCCACTGGACGGCAAATTTTTAGAAAAGATTGGGAGTCTTTGTGAATAGGGAGGTAAGCGTCCTGAGATGTAATGTGGCCATGATGACTGCCCTGTTTTTTTTTTTCATAAAGTGAATGGCTGACCTCACTGTTTCCATCTTGAACTTTCTGTATGTAACTAGTCTGTTCAGTGGTTGTAGATTGATGATAGTCCTGAATTTTCCATTTGGCTTCTTGACTAGAAGCAGATGGAAATAATGTAGAGGAGAACTCTACATGGTAACCCTCTTGAATAATGTTGACTATCCAAGGGTTGGGAATCATTGATTCCCATATGGGGGCGAAGGGTGACAGTCTAGCCCCTACCGGAATGGGATCATTGTTTACCTCCACCAGTGCTGGACTGGTTGGGGTTAAACAAGAAGCATCTTCCTCTACATCCTTTGCCGTAGGACCAATGGCCTGTCTTACTCTTACCTCCTTTACAGCACCCTTCAAGAAATATTGGTCAAACAGCAGTGCGGGCAGATAACTTGACAGATTCTGCAGATGCATCAGCTAGAAAGTTAGTAGCCATTTTAAGAATAGGCAGACTTTTGATGATATCCTCTTTAGGAGTATTGCCCTGTAAGTGTAGCTAAAGTTGGTCGTTCCAAACGCCCAAGGTTCTGGCTACACAGGTGGAAGCTATGTTAGGCCTAAGCAAAGTAGCCGCTGCCTCCCAAGTTTTTTCAAGAGACTCTGTTTTTCAGTCCATTGGATCCTTTAATTGGGAGGAATCTTCGAAAGTATTTTTGCCCACCTTGGCTACAGGAGCATCAACTTTAGGAATAGTGTCCCAGTTAGAGGAATCAGACTCGGCAAAGGGATAATGTCTTTTAATGCCTTTAGGAATGAAGGACCCCTTATCGGGCCTGGCTTATTCATCATTAATGATTTTATGAATATTCGGATGAACAGGGAAGGAGGGAGATTTGTGGTCACCTAGGCCCCCAAATAATTCATCCTGAATGGTTTTACCTCTTCAAGATTAAGGGTGGCTCTAACAGATTTAATTAGCTCATCAATGTCTTCAAAATTTAACAAAAGTTTCTTAACCCCTTAAGGACCAATACAAATAAACCTGTACGCCCCTGAAAGGCCAGGCCTGTTTTTTCACATTGGGGATGTCTGTCTTTACTAGAGAATAACTCTGGTAACGTTTTGCCAAACACGATAATTCTGACATTGTTTATTTGTCACAAGTTGTCCTTCATGTACATAGTTAAAATAAGCCAATATAATTTGTAGTTTTCTTTTTTACAATGCAAAAAATCATTTTAACACTAATAGGTTGCATATATTTATACTTCCTGACCAAATAGTTTATGAAACTTATACTTTCAGATGTCTACTTTATTTTGACAGCATTTTTTTTGTTTTTAATTAACATTTTAAATCAATTAGAAGCCTAACAATTTAACTTGAAATTTAGAAAATTTGAAAAGTACATCTTTTTTTTTTTTTTTTTTTGCGCTATGCAAGGTTTGCAGAAATTTGAAGGTGGTAGAACATAGGAACACCCCCCCCCCCCAAATGACCCCATTTTAAAAACTAGACCCCTCAAGGTATTCGCTAGGGGGTACAGTGAGTATTTTAACACCATAGTTTTTTTCCAGGAATTATTACAATGTCAGTGTTAAAAATTTGAAATTTTTCACAAATGCATCATTTGTGGGGCATATTGCAAGAAATGCACCCTATATTTTATTAAGCTGCTCGGCCCGTGTTTGGAAATACCCCCGCTTAGGCCATATTTGGTTCCTTGGCTGCGTGGTAGGACCCCAAAAGAGAGGAGCCCCCTTTGGCTTTCAGGGCATCATTATATGAATAGTTCCCATTCATACTGCATTTCTGCAGTATAGGTGTCCGTTGTCATGTCAAAAAAGGGATGCCAATGTATACTGTACCGTCTCATTCAGAAATGAATGGAGCTGCTACAGTATATGTCAGCATCACTCTTTTTGACATGATGCTGACGGATACCTCTAACACTGCGGAAACGCAGTATGAGGGGTCAGTGTAGGGTCACATAGAGCGCATCTGCAGCATATTTCACAACGCAGATGCCCCCCAGCAGTCACAAGGGTGAGATCACTGCTGTGGCTGGGTAGCTCAGTGTGTCCGCTCATGACTTCCGGCGGGAAATCCGACGCTATTAGTGGACACACAAAGCTACCCAGCCGCAGCAGGGAGCTCATTATTGTGACTGTGGGCGGGCACATAATATGCTGCGGATATGCGCCGTGTCATCCTACACATACATTTTAATTTTTCATTATATTTATTTTATAAATGTATTTTTTTTTTACACTTATTGTTGTTACACTTTTTTTTAATGCTTTGGAATACTTTAGTATTCCAAAGCATTGCAGATATATGCTGCCGGCTAGTTTTACACTAGCAGGCAGCATATCAGGCACGTCCTCACAGGCAATAACCGGGGCAGACCTGGGGGTCCTAGTAAAGGCCCCCGGCTGCCCAGGTAAGCAGCAGCACCCCGCGATAGTTGCGGGGTGCAACAGGAGAGAGACAGAGGGAGCCCTCTCCCTCTGTCAAAACTCCTTACAGCTCGCGGTCGCTTCTGACTGCGGCTGTAAGGGTTAAACTGCCGGAACCGAAGTTTTCTTCTGTCCCGGCAGTTTATTTGTCACAAGTTGTCCTTCATGTACATAGTTAAAATAAGCCAATATAATTTGTAGTTTTCTTTTTTACAATGCAAAAAATCATTTTAACACTAATAGGTTGCATATATTTATATTTCCTGACCAAATAGTTTATGAAACTTATACTTTCAGATGTCTACTTTATTTTGACAGCATTTTTTTTTTGTTTTAATTAACATTTTAAATCAATTAGAAGCCTAACAATTTAACTTGAAATTTTGAAAATTTGAAAAGTACATCTTTTTTTTTTTTTTTTTTGCGCTATGCAAGGTTTGCAGAAATTTGAAGGTGGTAGAACATAGGAACACCCCCCCCAAATGACCCCATTTTAAAAACTAGACCCCTCAAGGTATTCGCTAGGGGGTACAGTGAGTATTTTAACACCATAGTTTTTTGCCAGGAATTATTACAAAGTCAGTGTTAAAAATTTGAAATTTTTCACAAATGCATCATTTGTGGGGCATATTGCAAGAAATGCACCCTATATTTTATTAAGCTGCTCGGCCCGTGTTTGGAAATACCCCCGCTTAGGCCATATTTGGTTCCTTGGCCGCGTGGTAGGACCCAAAAAGAGAGGAGCCCCCTTTGGCTTTCAGGGCATCATTATATGAATAGTTCCCATTCATACTGCATTTCTGCAGTATAGGTGTCACTTGTTATGTCAAAAAAGGGATGCCAATGTATACTGTACCGTCTCATTCAGAAATGAATGGAGCTGCTACAGTATACGTCAGCATCACTCTTTTTGACATGATGCTCACGGATACCTCTAACACTGCGGAAACGCAGTATGAGGGGTCAGTGTAGGGTCACATAGAGCGCATCCGCAGCATATTTCACAACGCAGATGCCCCCCAGCAGTCACAAGGGTGAGATCACTGCTGTGGCTGGGTAGCTCAGTGTGTCCGCTCATGACTTCCGGCGGGAAATCCGACGCTATTAGTGGACACACAAAGCTACCCAGCCGCAGCAGGGAGCTCATTATTGTGACTGTTGGCGGGCACAGAATATGCTGCGGATGTGCACCGTGTCATCCTACACATACTTTTAAATTTTTCATTATATTTATTTAATAAATGTATTTTTTTTTACACTTTTTTTTATACTTATTGTTGTTACACTTTTTTTAATGCTTTGGAATACTTTAGTATTCCAAAGCATTGCAGATATATGCTGCCGGCTAGTTTTACACTAGCAGGCAGCATATCAGGCACGTCCTCACAGGCAATAACCGGGGCAGACCTGGGGGTCCTAGTAAAGACCCCCGGCTGCCCAGGTAAGCAGCAGCACCCCGCGATAGTTGCGGGGTGCAACAGGAGAGAGACAGAGGGAGCCGCCTCCCTCTGTCAAAACTCCTTACAGCTCACGGTCGCTTCGGACTGCGGCTGTAAGGGTTAAACTGCCGGAACCGAAGTTTTCTTCTGTCCCGGCTGTAACGCAGGTCCCCGCCCGCCAGGGATTACACACAGCACCCCGCAATCGCGCTGCAGGGTGCTGCAGGGATGACAGAGGGAGCTCCCTCCCTCTGTCACAACACTTACAGCGAGCGGTCACTTACGATCGCGGCTGTAAGGGTTAAACTGCCGGGACCAAAGTTTACTTCATTCCCGGCTGTGTGTTACAGCCGAGTCCCCGCCGCGATCTCGTCTGGGCAGTACCCACGAGAAGCATGGACGAGTATAGACGTCAAGGTGCCGGAACGGCCGCCAACCTGGACGTCTATACTCGTCGGTGGTCGTTATCGGGTTAAACCCAGTATCCTCTTCTTGTGGGCTGTCTACACATTCACCCTCCTCAATGTCTTGACAAGACATAGAATCATCAGAGTCGGAGAAAGAGACCACATTAGACTTTTTTGGGGGGGGATTTGGAATAAAAGAAGAGGATTTAGAAGCCTGGATTTCAGACTGAATCATCATTCTGATATCTTTCATAATATATGGAGTCTCCTCAGAGACCATATTGGCAACACATTTTTTACATAGAGGCTTTTTTTTTTAAGAAGCCTGAGGCTCCTTGTTACAAATTAAACATTTCCTTGTTTTATATTTTGCTTTTAGGGAAACCAAAAGGGTATCCTTTTCTCACTAAAATATTAAGGGAGGAAAGGATCAAACAGTAGTTCAGAAGATAGGCCAGGGTACAAAACCCCATAGGCCCTCATTGACCGGTGTAGATATAGTGGAAACGGCAACTGTAGCAGCAGCAAAAATGTCCGGCTGTGACAGATAGCAACTTCAAGGAAACGGTCATAGAGGCTTGAAACCCACCATGGTAATAGCCAAATTAATGATAAAGCATCAGGAGTACTCACAATAGAACTTGTGGTGGGTAATAGGACACAACAAATGGCAGCAGTTATGGCAGTAGTAGGGGTGGTGGTGGTAGCGGTAGTGACCGCTCTAGTGTTAGTGGCAGCAGGTCAAGGCGGCGTCAATGGAGCGGTCCCCTATAGAGCATACTCCTCCTGCCATTTAAATTTGTCCTATATACCTGTGGATTTGAAATCTCCGCCTCTACTCCGGCCAGGTGTGACATCAGACACCATACACGCAGCCAGAAGTGACCTTCGGAGGACTCCGACGTCACCGGAAGTGACGTTTTACCATAGAGTGCTCCGGTCAAGTGACACCACGGCCTGCACCAGCCAGCACAGGACCGGAAGACAGGACCACAATCGGACCCGTGCATAAGCCCGCCTGGGTGCCACAAGGGGAGACAGAAAAAACATCTGGAATCCCACTGTCAGTGTCGGCGCCAAATCCAGGTATTTTACCTGGTAAAATAAAAATCTTCTGAGGCTAGTAACCCCTAGAAGGGAAAAAAAAATTCCTGCACTCTCAGAGATTCCGTCCATAATCGGGACAGGAAAAACACTGGGAATGGAGAGGAAGGGGTGGGGTTTTAAACTCAGTGTTTTTCCTATCCTAAGATGACTTGGGAAACACAAAATAATTGTCAATCTCCCTCGGTTGGGGGGCTCTGTGCAAGATCTCACCTTGTAAAGTTACAATGATCAAGAGAATAGTGAGGAATCAACCTAGAACTACACACAAGGAATCAACTCAATGTGCCATGTTTGGAGGAGGAAGGCTGCCTATGACCCCAAGGACACCCTCCACATTGTCAAACATAAAGGTAGAAACATTAGGCAATTAGAGTGTTTTTTTGCTAAGGTGAGAGAAAAACTTTCCCCCTTTAAAAGAGGTGCAGGATAGGGCCACATACTGTTAAATTTTGGGTGCCCATAATTCCTTCTGATCACAATGAGTATCCTGTCAAACATGTAGAGTGGGCACGTTCGGGTGATTTCAAAATAATCAATATTGTCTGCGTGTTTTCTAAGGACTGCAGCCTCAGTTCCTATTCGTCCTCAGGCAGCACAGTGGGTTAATCTGTCCCCTAGACTCCACCCTAGGACCACCTAACTAGCTAGATAAACCAAGAAATTAGCATAGTTAATTGTTGACCTAATAAGAACCCTCTCCTACAACTCACACGTGTTTAATTTTGTCCTTATGCCACCAGCAGGAGAGTGTTCTTCACCTACTCACGTCCACCTTTGCTTTTCTCTTGGATGTTTCTGGACTTACAGCTCTTCTATTCAGCCTTGCAGGTTCTTGGCTGCAACTTTTTTTTATATAGTGCCAGTGAGGTGTTCCTGACCATGACCTGGTTTTATTGTCACTGGTTCCATAACTATAGCCAGTATATAGCTTCTCCTGACTTTACAGTACTGGGTATAATCTGTGTCTATCTTGTGTATACTTTGTACCCTTTTAGCTGTTGGTGAATCCAGTATTAGGGTAGGTTCTGACGGATGGATCCACAGTGTATTTTACGCGACAGATCTGATGACAATGGACCCCTACAGGGTGCCTTAGATGTGCCTGCTCAGGGCAGCAATCTGCCGCTATAAGCAGACCCACTGCTGCTCAGTGTACTCACATACTTCGCGGCTGCTCCCTGAGCTAGGCACAAGCAGGCACATCTGAGGCACCCTGTAGAGGTTCATCGTCGGCAGATCCACAGCATAAAATATGCTGTGGATCCGTCCGTCTGAATGTACCCTTAGAATCATGGTGACTACTTTTTGCACTGCATTCTGGGAACCTAGGCTCTCTGCTATGCTGTGACTTAACTTTAGCAGTACACATGAAGTTTCCCTTGTTTGTCTATGTTGTTGTAGGCTTTATAGTCGCATAAAGCCTGTTGTGCTTATGATTACAAGCTATTGCTCCCTGTTGTCATCTTTACTGACCGATACTAATTATTGTGGATTGTTCTAACCACCAATACATAAGTGTGCAGAAATATGTTGTTTTAACCTGTATCACATTCGAGTCAGATATTAAAAGTTAAGTTTAAGGCTTGGTTTCCACACAGGGTTTTTCCTGGCATTTTTGGTAATCTGCCATTGGAGTTTTTGAGCCAAAGTCAGAAGTGGATCCAGTAGGAAGGAGAAGTATAAGTCTTCCTTTTCCTTCATTGAGTTGATGAAGATGGTAATACTGGCTATGATAGAAATGTGTCAGAACACATGGCAATGGACCTTGCTACATATAAGACTGTGTAGCTGCAGTTATGGTGCCCATGCTGACCCCTGTATTATTAAAAAAAAAAAAAATCCCTACAATGGCCACATAGGCATCAGAACTGGACCATGGAGCAGCAGAAAGTGGCTATGACAAACGTTTGATGAAATTTCTTTTACATTACGAATATGGTTGATATTGTACATAGCTTCCTGGAACCTGCACCATGATGTTCCCTTCAAATTCTTCAATCTCAATCCAGTCAAGTATATGTGGGAGATGTAATGGAAAAAAATATGACGGGGCGATCCACAGAAGCCTCACCTAAAACCTTACATGACTACTGAGATGTTGGTGCCAGATACCACAGGACACCTTCAGAGCGAGGCTTCTGCAGAATGAACGGGACCTACACAATACTAATGGGGGGGTTTATCAAATCCTGTGCAGAGGAAAAGTTTACAGTTACCTATAGCAACGAATCAGATCACTTCTTTCCTTTTTTTGGAGGTCTTTTCAAAAATTAAAGAAGCAATCTGAATTGTTGCGATAGGTAACTGGTGAACTTTTCCTCTGCACAGGTTTTTATAAATCTCCCCATTGTGTTTAACCCCTTAAGGACTTAGCCCTTTTTTCACCTTAAGGACTCGGCCGTTTTTTGCAATTCTGACCACTGTCACTTTAAACATTAATAACTCTGGAATGCTTTTAGTTATCATTCTGATTCCGAGATTGTTTTTTCGTGACATATTCTACTTTAACATAGTGGTAAATTTTTATGGTAACTTGCATCCTTTCTTGGTGAAAAATCCCCAAATTTGATGAAAAAAAATGAAAATTTTGCATTTTTCTAACTTTGAAGCTTTCTGCTTGTAAGGAAAATGGATATTCAAAATAATTTTTTTTTTGGTTCACACATACAATATGTCCACTTTATGTTTGCATCATAAAATTTATGAGTTTTTACTTTTGGAAGACACCAGAGGGCTTCAAAGTTCAGCAGCAATTTTCAAATTTTTCAAAAATTTTTCAAACTCAATATTTTTCAGGGACCAGTTCAGTTTTGAAGTGGATTTGAAGGGTCTTCATATTAGAAATACCCCATAAAAGACCCCATTATAAAAACTACACCCCCCCAAAGTATTCAAAATGACATTCAGTCAGTGTTTTAACCCTTTAGGTGTTTCACAGGAATGGCAGCAAAGTGAAGGAGAAAATTCAAAATCTTCATTTTTTACACTCGCATGTTCTTGTAGACCCAATTTTACAAGTGGTAAAAGGAGAAAATGTTTACTTGTATTTGTAGCCCAATTTCTCTCGAGTAAGCACATACCTCATATGTCTATGTAAAGTGTTGGGCGGGCGCAGTAGAGGGCTCAGAAGGGAAGGAGCAACAAGGGGATTTTAGAGAGAACATTTTTCTGAAATGGTTTTTGGGGGGCATGTCACCTTTAGGAAGCCCCTAGGGTGTCAAAACAGCATTGGGGAATGTAACATGGGATAAAGTGAGCCTTAATATCCCACAGGTGTTTCATGACTTTTGCAAATGTAAAAAAAAATAATAAAATAAAAATAAATTTACCTAAAATGCTTATTTTCCCAAACATTTTACATTTTTTAAAAGGGTAATAGCAGAAAATACCCCCCAAAATTTGAAGCCCAATTTGTCCCGATTCAGAAAACACCCCATATGGGGGTGAAAAATGCTCTGCTGGCGCACTACAGGTCTCAGAAGAGGAGTAGTCACATTTGGCTTTTTGGAAGCAAATTTTGCTCTGGGGGCATGCCGCATTTAGGAAGCCCCTATGGTGCCAGGACAGCAAAAATAACCCCACATGGCATTATATTTTGGAAACTAGACCCCTCGGGGAACATAACAAGGGGTTAAGTGAACCTTTATATCCCACAGGTGTTTCACGACTTTTGCATATGTAAAAACATTTTTTTTTACCTAAAATGCTTGTTTTCCCAAAAATTTTACATTTTTAAAAAGGGTAAAAGCAGAAAATACCCCCCAAAATTTGTAACACAATTTCTCCCGAGTACGGCGATACCCCATATGTGACCCTAAACTGTTGCCTTGAAATACGACAGGGCTCCAAAGTGAGAGCGCCATGCCCATTTGAGGCCTAAATTAGGGATTGCATAGGGGTGGACATAGGGGTATTCTACGCCAGTGATTCCCAAACAGGGTGCCTCCAGCTGTTGTAAAACTCCCAGCATGCTTGGACAGTCACTGGCTATCTGGTAATACTGGGAGTAGTGGTTTTGCAACAGCTGGAGGCTCCGTTTTGGAAACAGTGGCGTACCAGACGTTTTTCATTTTTAATGGGGAGGGGGGCTGTATAGGGGTATGTGTATATGTAGTGTTTTTTACTTTTTATTTTATTTTGTGCTAGTGTAGTGTAGTGTTTTTAGGGTACAGTCGCACGGGCGGGGGTTCACAGTAGTTTCTCGCTGGCAGTTTGAGCTGCGGCAGAAAATTTGCTGCAGCTCAAACTTGCAGCCAGATACTTACTGTAAACCTCCGCCCATGTGAGTGTACCCTGTACGTTCACATTGGGGGAGGGGGGGGGGGAACATCCAGCTGTTGCAAAACTACAACTCCCAGCATGTGCTGACAGACTGTACATGCTGAGAGTTTTAGTTTTGCAACAGCTGTAGGCACACTGGTTATGTATCACTGAGTTTGTAACCTAACTCAGTGTTTCACAACCAGTGTGCCTCCAGCTGTTGCAAAACTACAACTCTCAGCAGTCACCGACAGCCAACGGGCATGCTGGGAGTTGTAGTTATGCACCACTACAACTCCCAGCATGCACTTTAGCTGTTTGTGCAAGCTGGGAGTTGTAGTTATACAACAGCTGAAGGTACACTTTTCCATAGAAAAAATGTGCCTCCAGCTGTTGCAAAACTATATGTCCCAGCATGCCCATAAGGGAATGCTGGGAGTTGTGGTGGTCTGCCTCCTGCTGTTGCATAACTACAGCTCCCAGCATGCCCTTTTTGCATGCTGGGAGCTGTTGCTAAGCAACAGCAGGAGGCTGTCAATCACCTCCAACTGCTGCTCCACGCCGCCGCACACAGGTCAGTCCCTCGTCGTCGTCGCCGCCGCCGCCGCTCCTGGAGCCCCGATCCCAACAGGGACGCCGGGGATCGGGGTCCCCAGCTGCCGGGGTCCACGTCCTGCACCGATCACGTCCTCTGGAAGAGGGGCAGAGCGGGTTGCGGGAGTGACACCCGCAGCAGGAGCCCTGATTGGTCGGCCGGGGAATCAGGGCATTCGTGAGGTGGCACCAGTGCCACCTCACCCCTGCTGGCTGTGGCTGTTCGGGGCCATCAGAGACGGCCCCGATCAGCCAGTAATTCCGGGTCACTGGAGACCCGATTGACCCTGAATCGCCGCAGATCGCTGGGCTGAATTGTCCGACATGGGGCGACATAATGACCCCCCTGGCTGATATGCCGGGATGCCTGCTGAATGATTTCAGCAGGCATCCGGCTACGGTCCCCAACTGGCTAGCGGTGGGGACCGGATTTCCCACGGGCGTATGGATATACCCTGCGTCCTTAAGGACTCTGAATGCAGGGCGTATCCATACGCCCTGCGTCCTGAAGAGGTTAAAGAGTACCTCTCATCAAACCATATTTTCTAAATTAACTCAGATTATATTCACCAACTACTCCTAATACCTCTCCTGCCCTAAAAAAAAATTCCAAGCTTTAAAAATCTCTGTATCATACCGTTTCCTTTGCTCCCATTGTCTGAGCTCCCGGCAGAAGAAAGTGGGTGTTCCCCAGTAGGCGCGACATCACTGAAGCCTGCGAGAGCTGTGCCTTACCATGCCTTGCATGCACATCCTGAGTTTGGACTTCTGCAAGTCCAGGTGGAGACCAAACTAACTGGTTGACTTGTGCAGAGAACAGAACAGAGCCACCTAGTGGCTGTTTTTTCAATCACATTAAAAACATATAAAGGCTGAGAATTTAAAGAGCAGGTAAATAGCAAAGTGTCTTATAATTACATAAGGAACAATATATTAAAAGTTTAGTTTGGTGACAGGTACTCTTTACATGTTATGGCTGATAAGTTTATGCTGGGACACACAACTCTTTACACTGCCCATAGTGTTCACACAGCGCTCTGATACTATGGGATCATCAATACTGTAATTTACAAGACTTTCTGCTGTGCTGAATCCAAAGAAGACCTCCTGCACCACAGATCAGAGGGCGGAGAAGTGAGACCCAGCCATAGAGGAGACATGAGATCACTACACAGACACAAATACAAGGGAAAGATCATCACTACCCCCCTCCTCCATCATTCCTCCCATGCAGAGCATCAATCACCCCCACCATTACTCCCGTACAGAGCATCACCCCCTGCATTACTCCCGTACAGAGCATCACCCCCACCATTACTCCCGTGCAGAGCATCACCCCCACCATTACTCCCGTGCAGAGCATCACCCCCACCATTACTCCCGTGCAGAGCATCACCCCCACCATTACTCCCGTGCAGAGCATCACCCCCATCATTCCTCCCGTGCAGAGCATCACCCCATCATCCCTCCCATACAGAGCATCACCCCCCATCATCCCTCACGTGCAGAGCATCACCCCCACCATTACTCCCGTACAGAGCATCACCCCCACCATTACTCCCGTGCAGAGCATCACCCCCACCATTACTCCCGTGCAGAGCATCACCCCCACCATTACTCCCGTGCAGAGCATCACCCCCACCATTACTCCCGTGCAGAGCATCACCCCCACCATTACTCCCGTGCAGAGCATTACCCCCATCATTCCTCCCGTGCAGAGCATTACCCCCATCATTCCTCCCGTGCAGAGCATCACCCCATCATCCCTCCCATACAGATCATCACCCCCATCATTCCTCGCGTGCAGAACATCACCCTCATCATCCCTCCTGTGCAGATCATCACCCCCATCATTACTCCTGTGCAGATCATCACCCCCATCATTACTCCTGTGCAGATCATCACCCCCATCATTACTCCTGTGCAGATCATCACCCCCATCATTACTCCTGTGCAGATCATCACCCCCATCATTACTCCTGTGCAGACCATCACCCCCATCATTACTCCTGTGCAGACCATCACCCCCATCATTACTCCTGTGCAGACCATCACCCCCATCATTACTCCTGTGCAGATCATCACCCCCATCATTACTCCTGTGCAGATCATCACCCCCATCATTACTCCTGTGCAGATCATCACCCCCATCATTACTCCTGTGCAGATCATCACCCCCATCATTACTCCTGTGCAGATCATCACCCCCATCATTACTCCTGTGCAGATCATCACCCCCATCATTACTCCTGTGCAGATCATCACCCCCATCATTACTCCTGTGCAGATCATCACCCCCATCATTACTCCTGTGCAGACCATCACCCCCATCATTACTCCTGTGCAGACCATCACCCCATCATCCCTCCCATGCAGAGCATCACCCCCATGTTCCCTCCCGTACAGATCATCACCCCCATCATCCCACCCATACAGAGCATCACCCCCATCATCCCACCCGTACAGATCATCACCCCCATCATCCCACCCATACAGAGCATCACCCCCATCATCCCACCCATACAGAGCATCACCCCCATCATTCCTCCCGTGCAGAGCATCACTCCCATCATCCCTCCCGTACAGAGCATCACCCCCATCATCCCTCCCGTACAGAGCATCACCCCCCATCATTCCTATCGTGCAGATCATCATCCCCCCATCAATCCTCCCGTGCAGATCATCACCCCCATCATTCCTCCCGTGCAGATCATCACCCCCATCATTCCTCCCGTACAGAGCATCACTCCCATCAATCCTCCCGTGCAGATCATCACCCCATCATTCCTCCCGTGCAGATCATCACCCCCATCATTCCTCCCGTACAGAGCATCACCCCCATCAATCCTCCTGTGCAGAGCATCACCCCCATCATTCCTCCCGTGCAGATCATCACCCCCATCATTCCTCCCGTACAGATCATCACCCCCATCATTCCTCCCGTGTACAGGCTGAGTCTAGTGCACAGTATACCCTCGCAGTCACCAGCACACGGCTCTCCGGCCTCTATATCCTCAGAACAAGCAGTGTGTCCCCTGCAGCACAGATCTATACTGACACAAGCCCCTCCCCTTCCCATGGTCACATGATCTCCTTTAACCCATTCCGCTCCACATCCCTCCCTCGCACCTTTGCGCTGAGGGCGGAAGCGGAAGTGTCAAGAAGGTAGAACGGTGAGTCAGAGGCTGTGCGGTCTGTGCCTGTGTGTAGCGACTGCTGCTGTGTGCGCCATGTGTGTACGGTTCTGCGCTGTATATGTGTCATGTCTATAAGACGTCCAGAATGGAAGGGATGGATTTGGCATTTGCTTTATCTCTTGCTGACATCACTTACTGCTCGTTATGTTCTTACGTCGGACTGCAGGAGAATCTGCTGCAGGCTTTTAAATAGTTAAGTTACAAATCCAGCTCCGCTACATCCTGGTGACGTCATCGCCGTCTGTCCTATGTTTGATGTGGTGTCAGGTGCAGTGACTGATCGTCCAATCACGTGTTACTATAACTCCCCCCCCAGCAGATACTTATGCTGGGAGTTGTAGTTTTGCAATAGCTGGAGGCACCCTGGTTGGAAAACAATGGATCATGTAGAGCAGGGGTCTCACACTGGTGGCCCTCCAGATGTTGCAAGACTTGAACTCCCAGCACGCCCATACATGCTCAGACAGCGTCTGCTCCACCTAATGGCTGTTGGGAATGCTGGGAGTTGAGGTTTTGCAACATCTGGAGGGCCACCAGTTTGAGACCCCTGATGTAGCGCAGTGTTCCCCAACCTGTGGCTCTACAGCTGTTGCAAAGTCATGGCATGCTGGGAGTTGTAGTTTTGCAACAGCTGGTGAGCAGCTGGTTGGGGAA
The DNA here is from genome assembly GCF_029499605.1 of Hyla sarda. Taxonomy (NCBI): domain Eukaryota; kingdom Metazoa; phylum Chordata; class Amphibia; order Anura; family Hylidae; genus Hyla; species Hyla sarda. The sequence goes on along the minus strand of NC_079198.1, from coordinate 71,500,821 downwards.
CATTGTAGTAGAGAATCTTGGTTGTATTTGTATTATAAGAACCATCTCTTTTAATCATATGTTCACATAATGCGAATCCATTGCAGAAAATCAGTGTCATATCTGCATTGTGTGAACATACCCTAAGAAGGAATCCTCTAATAAGGCTACGTTCACACTGCTGGCTGTCTCCGGTAATGTGAAGTCCACTATTTTAGGATCGAGAAAAGCCGAAGAAAAAATAGTCCTTGTACTGTCTTTTTCTCCGGCTTTTCTCTCCAAAACTAACAGTGGCTATTGAATACAATGGGGTCCATCAGGACCCGTTATTTGCCGGTATGCTCCGTCAAAATTACGGCTGGCAAAATGCAAAAAATAAAAAGAGGTAGTTTGACGGCCAAATTTGCCGGAGCTTAAGGGCAGTGTGAAAGGGGCCTAAGGGGGTTGTGCATAGTCCTCCTGTAGTTCTGTCAGACAGGCTGTTCTCTATGGAAACTATAATATTAATCTTTATATAACAGCACCAAATAGTTCAGAGGTAAATGTACAGACGGAATCAGGTGTAACTGACACAAGAAGTGAGGGCCCTGCTCCCAAGAGCTGACACTCTATAAGAGGGATGGGATTTGGTGCTGGTTTTTATGACCCTCCTCATACCTTCTTGGATTGAGTATATAGCTCAAGGGTGTCCAACCTGCGGCACAACCACTGTCGCTAAACTTTATTCCCAGCATGTTGGGAGTTGTAGTTTGCATCAGCTGGAGACAGCCTGTTTGGAAGACACTGCTTAGGGACAAGGTTCTTTTTGGGATCTGACAATGATCAGGATCAAATATGGAGGCCTCAGGGTGAACGCTTCGATGCTGCCTTTGCTTTGGAGCGACACATTGCCTCAATGGCTGGTGCGATTATCTGGGGAGCCATCCCTAGAGCGATATGAGGGACACTAACAGCTCGGTGATATGTGCAGGACATCCTGCGGCCACATGTGTTGTCTCTCCTGGCAGGGTGTCTGACTGCCATATTTATAGCTGTCCGCGATATGAGGGACAATAACAGCTCGGTGATATGTGCAGGACATCCTGCGGCCACATGTGTTGTCTCTCCTGGCAGGGTGTCTGACTGCCATATTTATAGCTGTCCGCGATATGAGGGACAATAACAGCTCGGTGATATGTGCAGGACATCCTGCGGCCACATGTGTTGTCTCTCCTGGCAGGGTGTCTGACTGCCATATTTATAGCTGTCCGCGATATGAGGGAGAATAACAGCTCGGTGATATGTGCAGGACATCCTGCGGCCACATGTGTTGTCTCTCATGGCAGGGTGTCTGACTGCCATATTTATAGCTGTCCGCGATATGAGGGACAATAACAGCTCGGTGATATGTGCAGGACATCCTGCGGCCACATGTGTTGTCTCTCCTGGCAGGGTGTCTGACTGCCATATTTATAGCTGTCCGCGATATGAGGGACAATAACAGCTCGGTGATATGTGCAGGACATCCTGCGGCCACATGTGTTGTCTCTCCTGGCAGGGTGTCTGACTGCCATATTTATAGCTGTCCGCGATATGAGGGACACTAACAGCTCGGTGATATGTGCAGGACATCCTGCGGCCACATGTGTTGTCTCTCCTGGCAGGGTGTCTGACTGCCATATTTATAGCTGTCCGCGATATGAGGGACAATAACAGCTCGGTGATATGTGCAGGACATCCTGCGGCCACATGTGTTGTCTCTCCTGGCAGGGTGTCTGACTGCCATATTTATAGCTGTCCGCGATATGAGGGATAATAACAGCTCGGTGATATGTGCAGGACATCCTGCGGCCACATGTGTTGTCTCTCCTGGCAGGGTGTCTGACTGCCATATTTATAGCTGTCCATCGGCAAAATGTCAAAAAGGAATGGTGACATACAACTTGACATGATTTTGATGACACATACTGGCCCAGATTTATCAAACTGTGTTAGGGAAAAAGTGGAGTGATTTCCCCACAGCAACCAATCACAGCTCAGCTTTCACTTTACCAGAGCTCGTTAGCTGAGCTGTGATTGGTTGCTGTGGAAAAATCCCTCCACTTTTCCCCCCAAACAGTTTGATAAATCTGGGCCATTGCGTATATATTCTGGAAATGGAATAAATGTCAAAATAAGAATATGTTTCGCTCTATAGGCCAGTTGGGAACCTGTTGGGCTGCATGTCAGCATCCCTTTTTGACAGGATACCGCTATACAGCCGGACGAGTCCTGGAAACATAATGGGAATATCTGGGGTACAGTATGTCAGTCATTCTTTAGAGGCAGGTTTCTTTATAATGGAGGCTGTTTACTCATCATCAGAGCTAAAAATAAAGGTAGAACTACTGTCACTACCATGAATCTAACCATGCTTGTGTCACATCTCGACAGATTACGTGCTACATGGAACCTGCTGCTTAGTAAAATGACGGATCAAGAGAACAACAACAGCATCTCAACAAATCCATTTGCTGCTCTTTTTGGGTCTATTGCAGAAGCTCGGCAGTTTGTCGCTGGTCAAAAGGAGCAGCTGCGACAACAAAATGGCAAGTAAAATGAGGAGAGGTTAAAGTGGGGGGTCCGGGGGTAAAAATGCTAAAATATCACATGTGCATTTCCTCACTGTTCCCCAGCTGCTTCTCTGTTTATGATGTGGCACAGAGGGGGGGGGGGGGAAGGGTGAGGAATGAAGGGGCACAGGGGGAAACCAATGGTGGCATTACAAATGGGCCTAACAGTCACATTTGTAATGCTGACACTGGCATCACGTCGTGTGTCGTAGGACGTGTGATACGTGCAATTGGCAGTTCAGTGCAGGGTGTGTCACCAAACTATGTAAACCAAAAAAAGGTGTCCTCAACATGAAAAGTTTGTTGGAAAGTTCTGGTATAACTAAATAGCCAACTGGGTGTTTCCAACAGGGGGCGTGTGTTTGACCCTGTCAGGTTTGATTGCATAGACTCAATGGGGGAGATTTATCAAAACCTGTCCAGAGGAAAAGTTGCCCATAGCAACCAATCAGGTTGCTTTTTTTCATTTTTAACAAGGCCTCTGCAAAATGAAAGAAGTGATCTGATTGGTTGATATGGGCAACTGGATGGGTTTTAATAAATCTCCCCCAATTTGTATACGGACATGACCTCATCTGGTAACACCCAGTTGGCTATTTAGCCATATATTTCTAGCAAGAATAACATAGGAACGGCACAACAGAGAACTTCATTAAAATATATTCCAGAATAGTTATTTCATGGAGAATACAAGGATTTGCCTGGGTCCTTTTTAAATATATGGCAAAGTTTGTTTTTCAACAGTAGAACTTGAGACACCTTCCCCTACGAAAACCATTTAACCAGGTTCCATTGTGTGAATGTGCATTGTAAGAAAGATTATGTGAACGTTACTTGTGCAGCGTTCTACATTACACACTGATTGTTCTCTTTTGTTGCTCTTTGTGTTAACGGGGCCTTATAAGAATTGTCCAGCAGTTAACTGGTCATCTCTTTGACCTGTGTAGACTATGCTGGGGAAAGTCAGGACGATTCTGACAACAGTGTCTCAGAAAGCCTGGATGACTGCGATGACTCTGTAGCAGAAATAAGTCGCTCGTTTCGCTCCCAGCAAGAGATATGTGAGCAGCTGAATATAAACCACATGATTCAAAGGATCTTTCTCATCACGTTGGATAACAGTGAGTATTATTGGATTCCCCTCTTACCGTTATCACAGTCATGGACTGTATTTATATTCCTCCTACCTTACTTAATACAGTAGAATACAGAAGACCATCCCTATATGCAGACCACATATTATGTGAAGGATTTTATGACCGCCCCCATAGAAGAACACTTTCCAAAGCAATGTTCGGTGGCCTTCTCAAAGGGGTTTCAACATATTTTAATGTACACTGCTCAAAAAAATAAAGGAAACACTTAAAGGGGTATTCCAGGATTTTTTTTTAATTTGACTATGCTACAGGAGCTGTAAAGTTAGTGTAGTTCATAATATAGTGTCTGTACCTGTGTGTGACGGTTTTCTCACAATTCTTATGTGATTTTCACTCCAATATTTATTTTTATCAGCATACAAAATGACTGTTGTCTCAGATTTTTCCCAGCTTGCAATGCGGCCGAGACCTGACTTACTAGTCGGCTGATGACAGGGAGCCTGTCTGCTTCAATGGGTGGAGGGATCGCTTGGTGGGAGAGAGATCAACTGCAACAGCTGTAGGCACCCTGATTGAAAACCACAGGTCTTTTGTTTCAATGGGTGGGGTGGCTGATGTGTGGGAGGGAGGAAAATGGAATTGTGGGATTTGTAGTCAAAAAAAGAAAAGTCAAACGGGAAATACAAGTTCACAAAAAGCTAGCCACAGTGTTATGGTAATCTCACAACATAGCCATTTAGCCCCAAGACAAGCGCAGATCCTTCCTAAGCATGTCCATTACTGTCTGCTAGGTACGTACTAAAATCACCTTATGGTGGAGAACCCCTTTAACACAATGAAACTCAGTCAATCACACTTCTGTGAAATAACACTGTCCACTCAGGAAGAAACTCTGATTGGCAATCAATTTCACATGCGGTTGTACAAGTGGAACAGACAACAGGTGGAAATTATAGGCAATTAGCAAGACACCCCCCCCCCAATAAAGGAGTGGTTCTGCTGGTGGTGACCACAGACCACTTCTCAGTTCTTATGCTTCCTGGCTGGTGTTTTTGTCACTTTTGAATGCTGGCGGTGCTTTCACTGATAGCATGAGACGGAGCCTCAGGTAGTGCAACTCATCCAGGATGGCATATCAATGCGAGCTGTAGTAAGAAGGTTTGCTATGTCTGTCAGCGTTGTGTCCAGAGCATGAAGGCGCTACCAGGAGACAGGCCAGCACATCAGGAGACATGGAGGAGGCCGTAGGAGGGCAACAACCTAGCAGCAGGACCGCTACCTCCGCCTTTGTGCAAGGAGGAGCAGGGGGAGCACTGCCAGAGCCCTGCAAAATGACCTCCAGCAGGCCACAAATGTCCACTCAAACAGTCAGAAACAGACTCCATGAGGTTGGTATGAAGGCCCAACGTCCACAGGTGGGGGTTGTGCTTACAGCCCAACACCGTGCAGCACGTTTGCATTTGCCAGAGAACACCAAGATTCGCAAATACACCACTGGCGCCCTTTGCTCTTCACAGATGAAAGCAGGTTCACACTGAGCACATGTGACAGAGTCTGGAGACGCTGTGGAGAAAGTTCTGCTGCCTGCAACATCCCCCAGCATGACCGGTTTGGCAGTGGGTCAGTAATGGTGTGGGTGGCATTTCTTTTGGGGGGGGGGGGGGGGGCTGCACAGCCCTCCATGTGCTTGCCAGAGGTAGCCTGACTGCCATTAGGTACCGAGATGAGATCCTCAGACCCCTTGTGAGACCATATGCTGGTGCCGTTGGTCCTGGGTTCCTCCTAATGAAAGACAATGCTAGACCTCATGTGACTGCAGTGTGTCAGCAGTTCCTGCAAGAGGAAGACATTGATGCTATGGACTGGCCGCCCGTACCCCAGAGCTCAATCCGATTGAGCACATCTGGGACATCATGTCTCGCTCCATCCACCAACGCCACGTTGCACCACAGACTGTCCAGGAGTTGGCGGATGCTTTAGTCCAGGTCTGGGAGGACATCTCTCAGGAGACCATCCTCCACCTCATTAGGAGCATGCCGAGACGTTGTAGGGAGGTCATACGGGCACGTGGAGGCCATACACACTACTAAGCCTCATTTTGACTTGTTTTAAAGGTGTTCTCCACCATAAGGTGATTTTAGTATGTACCTGGCAGGCAGTAATGGACAGGCCTAGGAAGGATCTGTGTTTGTCTTGGGGCTAAATGGCTATGTCATGAGATTACCATAATACCGTGGCTAGCTTTTTGTTAACTGGTATTTCCTGTTTGACTTTTCTTTTTTTTTTTTTTTTTACTACAAATCCCATAATTCCATTTTCCTCACCCGACCCATTGAAACATAAATGAGTTTCATCCATTCAAAAGACCTGTGGTTTTCAATCAGGGTGCCTACAGCTGTTGCATTAGTTGCAAATTGATCTCTCTCCCACCAAGTGATCCCTCCACCCATTGAAGCAGACAGGCTCCCTGTCATCAACTGACTAGTGAGTCAGGTCTCGGCCGCAACCTGGGAAAAATCTGAGATAGTCCTGGGCGGTATACCGGTTCATACCGAATATCGGTGTGTTTTTTCTGTACAACATGAATTTTTCCCTATACCGCAATATTGGTCGGGTGCCTTCCCCCCCCTTCCCCAACCCTGCACCACCCCCGCGAATAAATGAACTATGAGCCGCAGCGTGCTGTCCCAACATCGGGGGACTAATCATGTTACCCGTAGAGGCTGCTCTCCTTCTCCTCCTGTGAGCTGCAGGCGCTGGAAATGAAGAAGTTGTGAGCCACGGGCGCTGGAAATGAATGAGTTGTGAGCCACGGGCACAGGACTTCTGTTTGGAGAATGGAAGCTGTCACCTCCCCCTGCAAGCGCTGAAAGCCAGTGGGCCATGGGTGCTGCAGAACTGCTGATCAGAAGTTCTGCAGCGCCCGTAGCCCACTGGCTTTCTGCGCTTGCAGGGGGAGGTGACAGCTTCTGTTCTCCGAACAGAAGTCCTGCGCTCGCGGCTCACAACTCATTCTTTTCCAGCGCCGCGGCTATGGGTTGATTTGATTTCCATTGATAATTTTTGTGGGATTTTGTTGTCAGCACATTCAACTATGTAAAGACAAAAGTATTTCATATGATTAGTTCATTCATTCAGATCTAGGATGTGTTATCTTAGTGCTCCCTTTGTTTTTTTGAGCAGTGTTTAAGTTCTTGGAATAATAGTTGAAAATACATGTTTTAGGTGTTTTGTTAAAAAAAAAAAAAAAAAAAAAAAAAGGCCATTGGGTTCTAGAAATCTTTTCTTACCTCTGGTATAGTATTTAAAGGGAAACTGACAGGCTGTTAACCCACACTAAACCCAATATATAGTGAACAGCTTATGTTTACTTTATCTTTACACTCACTAGGATGTGGGAGCTGCAGGTTCTAATGTCCAAGTGAAGTGAGAGTAAAGATATTTGCATGTGCATCAGAAGTAAAGCACTAAATATTTAGGAGGCAGGGAAGCACAGCGAGCCAGCTCTCCACCTCCATTGTGCAGAGAAGATGAAACAGGAATTATTTTGCAAAAACTTCACCATTTTAAGTAAGTGACTGCTCTTTTTACTGCTGTTCACCCTCAATAAATTGTGTTTAGTGCGAGTGAACAGCCTGTCAGTTTCCCTTTAAATACTATACTGTTCTTTAGAGAACTGTTCTGTTTCGTCTGTGTATATGTTACTACTCTAATTTATACGTTTGATGACATTTTTATGTCCCCCAGGCGATCCCAGTATGAAGAGCGGGAATGGCATACCCCAGCGTTGTGTGTATCTGGAGGAGCTTGGCTCTGAACTGGATGGGCAGGACTGGTTAGATATGGATAATGTAGAACAGGTAGAGTACATGACATTTACCCAACATTTGTCAGTAAATTTGTAAAAAACATAGAAACAAGAAATTCACTCACAGATAACAAGGAAGTTCAGTGAGCAAACAATTCTGTCACCAGTCATTCCAAGTGGGGAGGCTGGTCTAATACAATCTTTAGCTTGTCGGCAGAACCATAGAACAAGAAGGGACGAGTGGGTCCAGTGACCATGCCCAATAAACATGTTATTAACCCCTTAAGGACCAGGCCAATTTTCACTGTAGGACCAGAGCGTTTTTTGCACATCTGACCACTTTAAGAATTAATATCTCTAAAACGCTTTCACCAAATATTCTGATTCTGAGATAGTTTTTTCGTGACATATTCTACTTTATTTTGGTGTTAAATGTTCAGCGTTATTTGCATCCTTTTTTTTTTCTTTTGAAAAATCCCCAAATTTCATGAAAATTTTGAAAATGTAGCATTTTTCTAACTTTGAAGCTCTCTGCTTGTAAGGAAAATGGATATTCCAAATAAATTTTATTTTTATTCACAAATACAATATGTCTATTTTATGTTGGCATCATAAACTGGACATATTTTTACTTTTTGAAAAAATTAGAGGGCTTCAAAGTAGAGCAGCAATTTTAAAAAAAATTCATGAAAATTGCAAAATCTGAAGGGACAGATGTTACAGAACTACAACTTACAGCATGCCTGGGCAGTCTAGGCATGCTGAGAGTTGTAGTTTGGCAACATCTGGAGGGCTACAGTTTGGGCACCACTGTAACAGTGGTCCCCAAACTGTGATCCTCCAGATATTGCAAAACTACAACTCCCAGCATGCCCAGACAGCCTTTATCTGTCTGGGCATGCTGGGAGTTGTAGTTTGGCCTTCCTAGTGGTTGCCATAGTAAAGATCACTTTACTTTCACTTTCATTCACCCCCCCCCCCCCCCGCCCACGTCGCTTCCCTACCTGAGCAAGGATCCAGCAGTTTCCAGCGACGATCAGCTGTTCCCAGGCATCTTCTCCTCCAGGTACCGACCTCCATCTTCTCCCCATGTTCGCTGCGACATCCAGGGGTGGCCTCGGCAACCCACTGTCCTGCTCTGCCATTGTTCAGAATCAGTTTTGACCAATGGCAGGGGATAGGAGGAGATCACATCACTGCGACCTCACTCCTACCCTGCAAGATGATCGGGGCTGTCACTGACAGGTCAGATCATCACTATTTTCCAGGTTATCGGGTCACCAGAGACCCGATCAGCCCGTAATAGCAGAAAATCGCATGTCTGAATTGACATGCGATTTTCTGCGATCGCCGACATGGGGGTGGGGTGTCTCAGGATCCCCCTTGGCGTTTGCCTCGGACGCCTGCTGAACGATTTCAGCAGGTGTCCGGTTTCGCAACCCGCCCGGCGGTGAGTACGTGCCTGGCCCTTAAGACCCAGGGCGCAGGGACGTACTCATACGTGCCTGGTCCTTAAGGGGTTAGGGACATTAGGATTTTTCATTTTTGCATTTTTATTTTTACCTCCTCTCTTTCTAATAGTCATAACGTTCAATTTCTCTATCGGCTCCATTGGGGGACACAGACAGTGGGTGTATGCTGCTGTCTCTAGGAGGTATGACACTATGGTAATAAAAAAAAGTCGGCTCCTCCCAGCAGGATATACCCGCCTTCAGGCCCTGAGCTAATCAGTTTAAGCTTAGTGTCTGAAGGAGGTGGACATGGTCTGGAATTCTCCAGACCAGTTCTTCTGATTTTTTGTTTTCCTAGTATAGGAAAGGTGTTTTTTGTTTTCCTAGTATAGGGACGTGTTAGTTTTTATTCCTTTTTCTTTTCTGTTTTCAGGTGGGGACTCAGGGACTCCGGTTCCCTGTTTCCCCATTGCGAGTAAGGGGGCACAGACATTGCGTATATGCGTTGTTCACCCCCCCCCCCCCCCGCCAACGGTCAGCGCCTGGGTTGGTACCTCATGGGTCCAGGTCCCCCTATTTCCCTGCTCGCCTCGCTCGCGCATAGCAGCCAGGCGTGATGCAAGTAACTAAAGCTGACTGAAGACGTCACTGAAGACTCCATTAGGTAAGTTCTTCTGACTGAGGTAAGTACTCCCCCCCCCCCCCCCCCTCCCCTTTTTTCTTCTCAGGTGCGGACTTGCAACCTGTTTTTGGCCCACCTTTTCAGGTTTTGAGGCTGGCTTACTGGGGATGGACTTTTATTCTGGACTTTTATTCTGGGGGAGCAGTGGCATCTGAGGGGGCATGTACTCTGTTTTTCACTGGGTGTGTGTGTTACTGTGATTAGACCGCAGCGCCTTATATGCGGCTGACAGCCGCGGCGCTGGTACGGGCCGGGCGCTCTCTGCGCCGGCCTACTTTCGCTTTCTCTGGCAGTGCCTTATATGCGGCTGACAGCCGCGGCGCTGGTACGGGCCAGGCGCTCTCAGCGCCGGCTTACTTCAGCTTTCTCCGGCAGTCTCTGCCGGCGTATTGGCCGTCCGCTCTGTTTCCCCGAGCGCATATACGGCTGACATGTGCGCTCGGGACAAGGAGCGGATGCCATTACAGCTTCTTCTTGGCCTGTCTTTAGCTCTGCCCACAGGGCAGTCGGAGCCCTTCAGAGGCACACAATAGCCTCCAATCAGCACCTTTAGCACGAATTTCAGTCAGAAGGGGGCCAATTAGTTAGTGCCTCTGCTTCAGGCACGCCCCCTCTACTATTGGCTGGCCTGTTTCTCACACTAGCTGCATGGAGCCGTTCTCCTCACTGCAGCTGCCAGGGGACACAGACTAGGGTGAGAAAGTTCCTGTCTTTTTTTCTCATAATGTCTGTACCCAGAGCTGTTCCTCCCTCTAAACAGAAACCTTGAACGTCAGTGACTTATTTTGTCTGTAAGCACTGTGCTACCAAGATGCCTGGCTCTACCGAGCCCACTTGCCCTGCCTGCTCCACTGCTCCCCCAGACACCCTGGTACCCCCTGATGCCCTTTCGGTTCTGGTGGGTTCAGCCGCTCCACCAGCCTGGGTTTCTTCCCTGACTCAGTATATAGCTGACTTGACCCAAGTCTCCCGTTCGGTGGCTGAGGCCTTCAGGGAAGTGATGTCCGCCTTGAAGGGGTCTTCCCTGCGCAGGGCCTCTGAGAGGGCCCGCTCCTCGTCTCCACATACTTCACGCTCTCACAAGCGTACTAGGGGTGCCTCGTCTGACTCTTCCATTGAGTCTTCAGATAGACGTGAACGTTCCCATTGTGGATCCCCCCCCGTCATCTAGGCACAAACGTCGCTCGTCCAAAGGACGTTCTCGGAGTCGCCGCTCTGCCACGCCAGAGCCGCGTACCCGGTCAGGGTCGCCCCCCTCCAGGACTGCCTCTACTCGTTCACATTCTCCTGGTGGACGAGGCTTCCGAGCCGGCATCTGACTCAGAGGACCGCTCGGATTCAGTTAAAACGGTGAACTCATTGGTGACAGCCATAAGAGACACCTTTCACTTAGAGGACCCAGGATCTTCGGATGTCGCTCCAGGAGTATCCTTTCATCGTGCTAAGCCAGCACCTCAAAGGTTCAGCTCTCACACTGACTTTGACGACATTCTGGAATCTGCATGGAAACATCCAGACAAGAGGTTCCCGGGAATCAAGACGCTTAAAGAACGTTATCCATTTGACAAGGACTTTGTCACTAAGGTGGTTTCCCCTCCCTCAGTGGATCCACCAATCTCCCGGATCTCTAAGGCGACTACTCTGCCTCTGGCAGATGCCGCTGCCTTCAAGGATCCCACGGACAAGAAGGTAGAATCCTAAGCGAAGTTTGCCTCTGATGCAGCTGGCTCTTCTCTTCTTCCCATCTTCGCCTTGACATGGGTGTCCAAGGCTCTGTCGGAGTGGTGCCAAAAGCTTCATCAGGATATCTTAGCGGGATCCCCCCCAGAGTATCTATCTGCTCTGGCTCTCCAATGCTCTAAAGCTGGGGACTTCCTGTGCGCAGCTTCCATGCAGTCAGCCCGTTGTTCTGCCTTTGCTGTGGGTCACCTAGCGGCTCTCCGCCGCTCTATGTGGCTTAAAGCTTGGAATGCGGATGCCGCTTCCAAAAGGTCTCTCACTGAGCTTCCTTTTACGGGTGGCCGTCTTTTTGGCAAACGCCTTGATGAGATTATCTCTGAGGCAACCGGAGGTAAGAGTTCCTTGTTACCTCAAAATAAGGCTCGCCCTACTTCCCAAAGGAAGTCCTTTTCCTTTCAGTCCTTTCAGGCCTTTGACTCCAGCAAAGGGTCTGGGCAGGTGCCCTCGCGGGCCAAGAAGGCTCCCTCGTTCCGGGCACGCCCGTCTTGTTAGTCGGACTCCAACCATTCCGGACGTTTTGCGCCCAAATCAGGCAACCACAAACCCACTTCTGCATGAAGTGAGGCCCCCACCCGTGGTTTCTTCTTGGGTGGGAGGTCATCTCTTACTTTTTCGAGACATCTGGACCTCACACATTCAGGACTCTTGGGTCAGGGACGTGGTGTCCAACGGTTACCGAATCGAATTCGCCTCCCTTCCGAGGGATCGCTTTTTTTCGATCCCGGGCCCCCGGTCTCCTTCTCTGGCGAAGCACTTTCGAGCGGCTCTCCAGTCTCTGCTTCTCCAGGGGGTTATCGTTCCCGTTCCTCCAGGGGAACGGTTTTGGGGTTTCTATTCCAATCTTTTTGTGGTTCCCAAGAAGGACGGTTCTGTGCGACCAATCCTAGACCTCAAGCGTCTCAACCGTCATCTTCTTATCCGCCACTTCCGAATGGAATCTCTCCGTTCGGTGGTGGCGTCCCTGGAACAAGGGGAGTTCCTTTCATCGGTGGACATCAAGGATGCCTACCTCCCATGTGCCAATATTTCCAGGCCATCGTCGGTACCTCCGCTTTGCGCTTCCGGTGGGGCATTTTCAATTCGTAGCCCTCCCCTTTGGTCTAGCCACGGCTCCTCAGGTCTTTACAAAGATCCTTGCGCAAGTGATGGGCCTGTTACGGTCGAGGGGAATCTCGGTGATACCCTATCTGGACGACCTTCTCATCAAGGCTCCAACCAGAGCCCAGACTCTGGAGAATCTGGACGTCACTCTCCACACTCTGGATCGCTTCAGGTGGATGGTAAACCGGGACAAGTCAGTCCTCCGTCCTACCCAGTCTCTAACCTTCCTGGGACTTCGATTCGACACGGCCTCTGCTCGAATTTGTCTCCTTCCGGACAAAAGTCTGGTGCTTTTGTCGGGGGTCCGCTCCCTTCGGACCCAGGTCTCAGTGCCCATCCGCACTTGTATGGAAGTCCTGGGTCGGATGGTGGCAACTATGGAGGCCGTACCCTTTGCCCAGTTTCATTACCGCCCCCTTCAACTGGCGATTCTCTCTCGATGGAACAGGTCTCCTCTGTCCCTCGATCGTCAGATTATTCTCCCTCGCAGGGTCCGTCAGTCTCTGCTCTGGTGGCTCCGCTCCCCCCTTCATCTCCAAGGGCGGTCATTTCTTCCCCTTCACTGGCAAGTAGTCACAACGGATGCCAGCCTGTCGGGCTGGGGCGGCGTGTTCGGGGATCGGACAGTTCAGGGACTGTGGTCTCCCTGAGAGACCCTTTTTCCGATAAACATATTGGAATTACCGGCGATTCTTCTTTGTCTTCTTCATTGGGAGTCCCGTCTTCAGTCCCGTCCTGTCCGCGTCCAGTCGGACAACGCCACGGCTGTGGTGTACATAAATTGACAGGGTGGCACTCGCAGCTCGACAGCCATGGCCGAGGTGACCAAGATTCTCACCTATCGGAAAGCAAGGTTCCGGCCATTTCGGCGATTCACATTCCGGGAGTGCTCAACTGGGAAGCGGACTTCCTCAGTCGGTCCTCACCCGACCCTGGCAAGTGGTCTCTACATCCAGAGGTCTTTGTGCAACTCTGCGACCTCTGGGGCATTCTGGATGTGGACCTCTTCGCGTCCCGGCACAATCGGAAGATCCTTCCTTTTGTGTCCAAGTCCCGGGACCCTCAGGCTCTGGCCATGGACGCCCTAGTGATTCCTTGGGCGGGGTTTGCCCTACCCTATCTGTTCCCTCCCCTTCCGCTCCTTCCCAGGGTGCTGAGGAAGCTCAAAGCAGAGGACGTCCCCGCCATTCTGGTAGCTCCAGATTGTCCTCGAAGGTCGTGGTACGCCGACGTAGTCAGGCTCCTGAACGATGCTCCACTGCGCCTTCCGCTTGTCTGGACCTGCTCTCTCAAGGTGCTCTTTGCCACCCCAATTTACAGTCGCTGTATTTGACGGCGTGGCGGTTGAGACCGCAGTTTTGAGGGCCCACAGGTTCTCTTCCCAAGTCATTCACACCATACTCAGGGCTCGTAAGCCCTCCTCCGCAAGAAATTACCACCGTACTTGGCGGTCTTATTTTCGTTGGTGTGAAGCTCAGGACTTCTCCCCGGTAACCTTCTCGGTTCCCCGTCTTCTCTCCTTTTTGCAGTCGGGGTTGGAACTGGGGTTGTCTCTCTGTTCACTTAAAGGTCAGGTTTCGGCCCTTGCTGTTATATTCCAGCGGCCCCTGGCTTCTAATTCTCATGTCCGGACCTTCCTTCAAGGAGTGGCGCACGCTGTTCCTCCTTATCAGTCACCCTCTCCCCCTTTGGACTTGAATTTGTTTCTGAGTGCCCTCCAGGGCGCACCATTTGAGCCCCTTAGAGAGGTGTCTCTCCACCTCCTTTCTTGGAAAGTGGCATTTCTTGTTGCTATCACCTCCATCCGGAGGGTGTCTGAATTGGCAGCTCTTTCCTGCCATTCTCCGTTTCTGGGATCCACCAGGACAAGGTTGTTTTCCGGCCAGATCCTTCCTTTTTGCCTAAGGTGGTTTCGGCCTTTCATCTCAATGAGGACATTGTCCTCCCGTATTTTATCTTGCTCCTTCTCATCCTAAGGAGCGCTTACTACACAAGCTGGATGTAGTTCGGCCTGTTCGGTCTTATCTCTCCATCACTTCTTCGTTTCGTCAGTTTGATTCCTTTTTCGTCCTCACGGAAGGTCGTCGCAAGGGACAACCTGCTTCCAAGGCCACCATTTCTCGGTGGATTCGGTCCGCCATTTCGGAAGCCTATCGCTGTAAGGGGAAGATTCCTCCTTTCAGGGTTGTGGCTCATTCTACCCGTTCTGTTGGGGCATCCTGGGCTATCCAAAATAGAGCCTCGGCCTCGCAGATTTGCAAGGCGGCTACCTGGTCGTCTTTGCACACTTTCTCGAGGTTTTACCGAGTTCATACTTTCGCATCGGCTGATGCTAGTCTGGGTCGTAAAGTGTTGCAGGCGGTAGTGGATCGGTCGTCTGCCTGACTGCTTATCTGCCCACCCAAGGGACGGCTTTGGTACGTCCCACGGTCTGTGTCACCCAATGGAGCCGATAGAGAAAAGGAGATTTTTGTTTACTTACCGTAAAATCTCTTTCTCGGAGGATCCATTGGGGGACACAGCTCCTGCCCTTTTTGGGATTTCCTTGGTACTCTGTCATAGGGTGTGTTCAGTTATGTTTTTTCTTCTAGTTCTCGGACAGTTTTGGGTTTTTCTTTGACCTGTTGGTCTCCTCCTATTGCTCCTGAACTTAAACTGACTAGCTCAGGGCCTGAAGGCAGGTATATCCTGCTGGGAGGAGCCGACTTTTTTTATTACCATAGTGTCACACCTCCTAGAGACAGCAGCATACACCCACGGTCTGTGTCCCCCAATGGATCCTCCAAGAAAGAGATTTTAAGGTAAGTAAACAAAAATCTCCTTTTTCCACCTACAGACCAGCTATGAAGATCTGTTTTTTGCTCCACCAGTTGTACTTTGAAATTACATGACTCATTTTTACAACAAAATCAACGGAAAAAAAAATAAAAAAATGTTTAGGGGCAAAATTGACAAAAAAAGACATTTTGCTACTTTTGGGTGTTTCCATTTCTATGCAGTAAAAATGACACATTATCTTTATTCTGTAGGTCTATAAAATCAAAACGACACCAAATGTATATAGGTTTTGTTAGGTCCTGGACAGAAGCCGGAGGGAAGATAAGGATTGTCTGGTCCAATACGCCGGACGAATCCATGGCAGGGCTTTGAGCAGGAATGGGGAGAGGGCCCGTTCAATACAAACCCACAGTTTAGCATTTGTATGGTGGAAACTATCAAGAATCCGGACAGCCGAGGCTGCTAGATAATAATAGTAAGGATCCGGAAATGCCAGTCCCCCCTCCCATTTCGGCCTAGTCAGGGTGCTCTTAGCAACACGAGGGCGTGAGTCTGACCAGACAAAATTGGTGAACATAGCTGTGAGGGGCGAAAGAACGCGCGGGACAGTGACATGGGTAGAGTTTGAAAGAGGTACAGGAGGCGGGGGAGGAGGTTCATTTTTAAAATGATACAAACGGCAGAAAAAGCGATCAGCACTTCCAGTATAACGGCTGGTGGACACTAATTGTTATGCACTGAGGAGAGTCCTCCAATGTATACGGAGCACCGGCTGCCCATACTCGGTGCTTCCAACCCCCTATGGATAGCAATCCACAATACAGGCACAAGTTCTGCAGGATCTCCTGGCGTCCAGCTTTTATATGTCGCACCTGAAATAAAGAAGTTTGCACCGTATCTGAAGTCCGGTATCGTGAGTGATCCCCCTTTCCTTTCACTTTCTTGTATGAACTCATTTTAAAAATATTTATGCGTCCTATCCACGAAAAATCCTTACGATCCCACTTCCTCAAGTCCCCCTTAAATTTAGTGATCAAATTCAGGTCTACTACCAGAGTGAGATCTCGTGGTATCCGAACACCTAGGTACGTAAATGAAGTGGGATGCCAAGAAAATGGGGTACACAAGCTCTGAACCATAAGGGGGTCAAGGGATACATTCATCGCTACACTTTTAGAGCAGTTAATTTTATAATTGCTAAGTCCTCCAAACTCATCCAGGACCGCCAACAGAGCATGGAGAGAGGACTCTGGTGCAGAAATGTACATGAGTAGATCGTCTGCAAATGCAGAGCATTTAAAGTGCATGTTTTGAAGAGAAATCCCTTGTCCGGATGAGCTTGGATGGCCTGCAGCAAATGTTCCATCACTAGGACATAAAGGAGTGGGGACAGGGGACAGCCCTGACGGGTACCATTCCCTATAACTTTTTTTTATTTTTCTGTATATAGGGATGTATGAGGGCTAATTTTTTTGCGCCGTGATTTGTAATTTTTATGGGTACTGTTTTGTTTTGCTTTTTATGGGACTTTTTGATCGTCTTCTGTTAAAAAAAAAAATTAAAAAATTCTGCTACATGAAATCACCAAAAATCTGCAATTCTGGACATTTACGCTATTGACCGTGCAGTTTCACTAACATTATTTTTTATTAGTTCAGACGGTCATGGCACATGTTTATTTTGTTTACATTATTTTATTTGAAAAATGGGAAAGAAGGATGATTAGAACTGTTATTAGGGAAGGGGCGTATTCATATATATGAAAATTGCTGGTGGATCCAGCATGTCACTCAGTCAGAGGCCATATGCCCAGCAGAGGTGAGTGAAATGAGTGTTAGGGTCCCATCTGAAATAAGGCTACCTCTGCGTGGTGGATGGGGGACACGTTTTGATCAGAGTGCACTAAGAGTCTCCATTTTTTGACCAAGAGTGCTGGTGCAACCTTCTTTTTTGTATACTATGTATGTATGTGTGTGTATATGTGTGAATATATATATGTGTGTGTGTGTATGTGTGTGTGTGTGTGTGTGTATATATATATGTATGTATATATATATATAACCATTTTTATCTTTTATTTTTATTTTTTTATTTCTCCATTGGTGATGGAGGCAGGTAAGAGATCCTCCACCCATTCTCTCAGTTGATCAGGACCCTGCCATTTTGCCACGGTGGTCCCGATCAGCTCCCTAAGCTAGCCAGTAATGCTTTTTATCTGTCTGAGAGGTTAATGCCAGTTTGGCATTAGCCGTGGATCCTTGTTGCTGATAGCAAGCAGGACCCACCTGGAAAAAAGCGCTCTCGGCTTCTGAGTGCCCCATACACAACAAGAGTGGGACTAGGGCATACATTTACACCAAATGTCCTGAATGGGTTAAAAGTTAGTAAACTATATACCATACACAATAAAATATATAATGTACACAAACTGTAATGTAATAAACATCTTTTGGTACAATTAATACCATAGAAGGTCATTTATTACAGCCTTGGGAGTATTTTGATAAAAGTTTACATGGACAATAGTTTATGAATTTTAACATTCTGATTTCAGGCCTTGTTCACACGACTTCTTCTCCCTGAGCCTGGAAAATTCATGATTTGTATGACATCCTCGGGGGCACCCAATTTGTCTGCAGAACGAGATGCAGGGGAAAAGCATATAGTTCCATTCCTTTTCTCTTGTTTCCAGAGGGCTAAGAAAGAGGTAAGAGCTTATTTATGCCTTGGGCAATTATACGATACATAATACCTTTTAGGCTGTGCCCTTTGTTTTATAACCTAATGTGTGTGACTTATTGTCTTCACAGGTCACTAAAGTGCCAGAGAATCTACTGCCGTATGCAGTGCGCTGCAAGGCTTTAACAGTCTCCAATTCACGCACTGTTCTTCTTACACCAGAGATATATCAAGGGCAGGATGTCCCGGCTCAAGTAGTGGACCTCATGCTTGAAGGTCTGCGTGGAGCAAGTAAGTCTCTATTAAATTGAAGTCTCGTATGAAGCGTCAAGGAGCAGTTATTAAAATGATCTGATCTGAACAACACTCATCACCTATCTGAAGGATGGGTGATGATCAGTGGGAGTACATCTGCTGGAACCAATACCAATCATGAGAACAAGGGTCCCGGGCCCTTCTGTTTGAATAGAGCAGCAGTCATTGACCTCTTTTGGTCTGACAAAGGTAGCTGAACCCTGTACCTGCCGCTCTAGTCAAACGGTGTGACGCAGAACCCCATTTTCTGACCTTCAAGATTTGGACCCTCACTGTACACACACTCCTCACCTGTCCTGTGGCCTAACCTAAGTCACCACAAAACAGATCTCATGTAAGAATAATGGGGGAGATTTATCAACAACTGTCCAGAGGAAAAGTTGCTGAGTTGCCCAAAGCAACCAATTAGATTGCTTCTTTCATTTTTGAGAGGCCTTTTCAAAAATGCAAGAAGCGATCTGATTGGTTGCTATGGGCAACTCAGCAACCTTTTCCTCTGGACAGATTTTGATAAATCTCCCCCAATGTCACCACTTCTAATTTACTTTATGGGGGATATTTATCAAAACCTGTGCTGAGGAAAAGTTGAACAATTTCCCATGGCAACCAATCAAATTAATTATTTTATTTTTCAGAGGCCTTTAAAAAAAAAAAAAAAAAAAAAAAAAGTGATCTGATTGGTTGTTACGGGCAACTGGTCAACTTTTCGACTGCACAGGTTTTGCTAAATCTTCCCCTTCATCTTTATTTCGTACTGTATGCGCTTTACTGCCTGGAGTTTACTAACGATAGACACCTGAGCAATGTATTCCTCTGCCGTAAAAGTTTTTTTCTCCATTACTGCTGCTGTAGTTCCCACCCATTAAAAAAATAAGTCCTTTTGGAAACCACATTAACTACTCCACACCTATTGTGTATGCACAACTATGTAAATGCACGTTTAGAATTTAGTTGTATTTCTGTTATAGATTACCAGAACAGAACCCAGTTCATATGTGGACTAGAAATAAATCCTATCAATGTGTTAACCTTTGTTCAATTCTTCTGTTTCAGATTTTGATGAGGTAGTGGAATTTTTGGAGGAGATAATTGAAGCCCTCTTGGCTGATGAGGAGGTGCACTCGTTCAGCGAAGTTTTTCATCCTGTTTTTGATGTGATCCTGGAACGTATCAAGGACTTGGATCTTTGCCAGATATTGCTCTACACTTACCTTGATCTCCTCCTGTATTGCACTCGTCAAAAGGACATTGCAAAGGTGACTTGCCTTTTTCATAGTAGATCTCAGGAAGTGTCAAATACAGGTGCAGAAAAATGTCAGTTTCTCCCTTTAGGTGTGCATTCACACGTACGCAGATTTGATGTACAGGATTTTCTGCACAGGATTTTCTGCTGCAGATTTCAGTGTAAACTAAATGATTGAGCACAGCAGTTACAAATCCTGTGCATCAAATCTGCTCAGGATCCTGTATGTGTGAACGTACCCTAAAAGGGTATTCCGGCCTTAGACATCTTATCCCCTATCCGAAAGATGTCTAAGGCTGGAATACCCCTCTAACTTGATAACAGGCTTTCTAACTTGTGTGCATTTTACAGGTTTTTGTGGCATACATCCAGCCTCAAGATCCATCAAATGGATACCAGTATCAGAAGACATTGTTGGGGGAGATCCTTAGTATTTCCTGCCTTCTGCGTACCCCAGGAGTAGTAGAAAATCATGGTTACTTTGTGAATCCCTCACGCTCCAGTCCTCAAGAGATTAAAGTGCAGGAATCCAATATACATCAGGTATTGTAAATCATAGTTTGATGCCCAAAATAAAACTTTATTTTATTATGTACAAAGCTATTAAATCCCAGTATAGCTCCATATACGGTCTGTGTCACTAATACAATTTACCATCTTTATATTGTCTAGTTCATGGCTCAGTTCCATGAGAAAATTTACCAGCTTTTGAAGAACCTTCTCCAGTTGTCTCCAGATACCAAGCATCTCATCTTGTCCTGGCTGGGAAACTGTCTACATGCCAATGCAGGTCGTGCTAAAATCTGGGCCAACCAAGTTCCTGAAATCTTTCTACAAACCTATGCCTCGGACAGCTTCTTTCTGAACCTGGGTGCAGCTCTGCTACGGCTGTGCCAGCCCTTTTGTAAACCAAAGTCTGCTCGCTTGTTGACGTTCAATCCCACTTACTGTGCTCTTCGAGAGATCAATGAAGAAGAGCGAAGGAGTCGAAACATACATATGAAGGGTGAGCATGCATTTGTTGTCTGCAAAATGTATCCAGATATTCCCAAATTCTCTGTTTTAGGGCTTTATTTAAGTGCTAGACAAAATTATGCACTTCTGTATTCTAAAATAGCCGTATTACCGTATTTTTCGCCATATAGGATGCTCCAGCATATAAGACGCACCCAATTTTAAAGGAGGAAAATCTAGAAAAAAAAGATTCTGAA
Source organism: Hyla sarda (assembly GCF_029499605.1). NCBI lineage: Eukaryota > Metazoa > Chordata > Amphibia > Anura > Hylidae > Hyla > Hyla sarda. The sequence continues at coordinate 71,480,146 of NC_079198.1, read as the reverse complement.
CCAAATACAATGTAAAGTATAGGACAGTGATCTTCAACCTGCAGACCTCCAGATGTTGCAAAACTACAACTCCCAGCATGCCTGGACAGCCATTGGCTATCCGGGCATGCCAGGAGTTGTAGTTTTGCAACATCTGGAGGTCCGCAGGTTGAAGACCACTGGTATAGGAGGTAATACTCGCGTGTCCCCGCCGCTCCGGACCCGTCACTGCTAGTCATTGCTGCCCTGGATGTCGCCCTCCATCGCTGTCGTCGCGTCCCCGGGGTGTCCTCATCCCTCCGGAACGTCTCTGCTGCCCGGTATCCTCGCTCTCCGTCGTCGCCATCACATCGCTACGCACGCCGCTCCTATTTGATGACGGGACGGCGTGCGCAACGACGTCATAACGATGAAGGAGAGCGCCGGCCATGCGGGGGATCCTGGCACGGAGCAGACACTGAGGAGGCAGGTAAGGTCCCTCCCGGTGTCCTGTAAGCTGTTCAGGACGCCGCAATTTCACCACGGCGGTCCCGAACAGCCAAACTGAGCAGCTGGGTTAGTATCACTTTCGCTTCAGATGCAGCGGTCAGCTTTGATCGCCGCGTCTGAAGGGTTAATACAGGGCATCACCGCGATCGGTGATGTCCTGTATTAGCCACGGGTCCTGGCCGTTGATGGCCGCAGGGACCTGCCGCGATAGGACAGGGTTTTAATGTGTATTTGCCGTATGGCAAAAAATATGGTAAACATTTTACAACAATGGCAAGAATGTACCAGTTATAATAGAACTTGCATTTTAGTCTTTGTAAAGTATCTCTATTATTTTACTCTTTTAGTATTATGTTTGCATACAGGGCTGGATAAAGAGACTTGTCTTATTCCACCTGCTGACGATCAACAACCAGAATTCCCTCACACCTTCAACTTGGTGACTGAAAATTTGGTACTGACACAATACACCCTTCATCTAGGCTTTCACAGGTATCTCCTAATCTCATCCTTTATTTGTACAGCCTCTGGTTATAAGATTGTAAGGGGACTATTACATTGCCTCTCTGTAAATGAGCATGAACTTGCAGGTTGGCGCTCATTTACATAGTCTAGAAGACAGCTTGTAAATGTGCTAGGAGGGTTGCACGAATGATCACTGGATTGTTTTGTAGCCCTTTTCTGCAATTAGACATTGACCACACATCCCCTATTACACGAGGAGACGTGCAGCCATCAGCTGATGATTATTTAGCAGGTCAAAACAACTTGATCAGCCAACGATTCGTTGGCTCTATTACACAAGTCGATATTAACCTGTTTAGCTGATAATCTAGCCGTGTAAAAGGGCCCTAATTCTGGGGTCCATGAGGCCCCACATAACAGTATAGAAATATATTGAGAGAAAAAAATAGTTGACTTTAAAAACTAGTGGGCTTGTTTAATCTAGTTGTTTGACTAGCCAATTGGAATAGTTCATGGGACCTTTTGTTCATAAAGTATTCTGCCTTACAATCGCAAAATATGTTACTGTATTTATTTTACAATGTGCATTGAAGTCAATTATACAATTCACAGACTTTGATATACATATTGAGTCAGTTTTCTAGTGATCAGGAATAATCTTATTTATATTGTTATTTTAAAAACCTTTAATAGGTTGCATGAACAAATGGTGAAAGTAAACCAAAGCTTACACAGACTACAAGGAGCATGGCGTGATGCCCAGCAAAGTGGCAGCCCCGGTGCGGAGAACTTAAGGGAACAATTTGAACGACTTATGACCATCTATCTTTGCCTGAAAGCTGCACTGACCGAACCTCAGACTTTGCAGAACTGCCTTCAGCTTCAGGTCTCTACTGCTCTTCTCCTGGTGCAAATTGCTTTGGACAATCGAGGCACAGAACCGGTTTCACTTACCTTTCCCATACCTGATGTGCAACACAGTGCCCTTGCTTACGTACCAGGTACCAAAACTTATATCTACAGTGGTTGTGTCTAAATTGCTGCACATGCCACAAGGAGAAATGAATGTGTTACACCAGCCTATAATAGCACTAGACTAGCATCATAGAATGAACTGTTTTCTGTAAATCTTTGTGTTTGTCAGAATAACAAGTAATTGAATGAACTGCTTTAATCCTCACATCTGGTCCTATGCACCAATTTTCTTTTTAAAAAGGTAAAGCATAAAACAGCGGCGCTTAGTTGCCTACTTTCTGCTGGATTATGCTTTGGTGCCGGACAATGTTTTTTTTGTTTTTTCCCCCGTTTGTCAGAATAGGTATTCATCATACAGGGGGAAAGGAGCATGTAGTCTGTATGACATATGTGCATAGCACATATGTTATATATAGAAAATGTCAGCCTGTCAGTCTCCTTCTGGTCCTATGAATGATGGGACTACAGCACTAGGTAAAGAATTTATATCACTTAAAAGAAGCTTTTGACTAGGGATCGACCGATATCGTTTTTTTAGGGTTGATACCGATAATCGGAGGAGGTTAGGGCCGATAGCCGATAACTTATACCCATATTACGGTATAAGTTATCGGCTATTTATCCCCCCGCGACACCGCTGCGGATCATTGATTTAAAGCGGGCGCTTTAAATCGATGAACTGCAGTGGCTTTTGCGGTGCCATAGACCGCCGCCGCCACCCGCTTCTCTCCCCCTGCCTGTCCGGGGGTCCTGAGACCTATCACCGCAGCCGCACCGCGACCGCCCCGTAAAATCTGTAACTCCAAAAAACTCCAGACCCCCCCCCCTGCTATTCTACCCCGGTTGTCTTCCAGACCCGGTGGGTTCGGCCGCCCCTCCAGCCTGGGTTCTCTCCCTCCCCCAGTCTATACCCGACTTGGCTCAGGTGTCCCGTTATGTGGTGACTGCATTGGAGAGGCCCTTCCGGCCCTTCGGAGGGTCCTGCACTCCCCCTATACTGACGCTCTCGCAGCGTCATAGGGGTGTTTTTCATCTGACTCATCCTCCGAGTCTTCTGGCAGGCACGGGCGTTCCCCTCACAGGCATCGCCCCGTTACTCTGTAGCAAGCATCGCTCCCCTTGAGGACGCTCCCATGGTCGCCGCTCTGGCTCTCCAGACCCGCGCACCAGGTCCGTCTCCCTCTCTTCCAGGGCCACCTCACACGTTCCCATTCACCTGCAGAACTTGCGGATGAAGTTTACGATTCGGCCTCTGATTCAGAGGACCGCACGGATATGTCTGACATGGTGCCTTCATTGGTCTCAGCCATAAGAGACACCTTCCATCTAGTGGTCCCAGGAACTTCGGCCGTGGCTCCAGAAGTTTCCTTTCATCGTGCCCAACCTCCAGGGCTGCCTCACCTCGTTCCCATTTACCCGGAGAACTTGTGGATGAGGTTTCTGATTCGGCCTCCGACTCAGAGGACCGCACGGATATGCCTGATGTGGTGTACTCATTGGTTCGGCCATAAGAGACTCCTTCCATCTAAAGGACCCAGGAACTTTGGACGTGGTCCAGAAGTTTCCTCTTATCGTGCCCGACCTCTCCCAAGGCTGCCTCACCTCGTTACCATTCACCTGGAGAACTTGTGGATGAGGTTTCTGATTCGGCCTCCGACTCAAAGGAACGCACGGATGCCTGATGTGGTGTACTCATTGGTTCGGACATAAGAGACTCCTTCCATCTAAAGGACCCAGGAACTTCGGCGTGGCTCCAGAAGTCTCCTTTTTTTTCGTGCCCGACCGGTACCCAAGACCTTCAGCTCTCACGCTGAATTTTACGCCCTGCTGGTATCCGCCTGGAGGCACCCTGACAAGAACTTTCAGGAAACAAAGAAGGTTCAAGTGCGGTATCCCTTCGCCAAGGACCTCATTGCTCGGTGGACCTCCCCTCCAACTGTGGATCTGCAGGTCTCCCACCTCTCTAAGGCGCCTACCTGGCCGTTGGCTGATGCGGCTGCCTTCAAGGGTCCAGGGGACATGAAGGTGGAGACTTTGGCAAACTTTGCCTTTGAGACAGCAGGATCTTCCTGCTTTTGCTTCGGCCTGGGTGTCAAGGGCCCTGTCTGTATGGTCTCCCATCTCCGCAAGGTTAGTGTTCAAGATCCCTCTGGAGGATTTATTTAATCTAGCTCTCCGATGGTCCGCAGCTGGAGATTTTCTGTGTTCTGCTTCCATGCGCAGCCACTGTGCTGCCTTTGCCACAAGCTACCTAGTAGCCACCATCCCTCCATGTGGCTTAAAGCCTGGAATGTGGACGCCGCCTTCAGGAAGTTAGGCGACGGGCGGAAAAGAGTTCTTTATTACCTCTGGATAAGGCTCACGTAACAGCTTTCCGTCGTAAGTCCTCCTTCGGGTTCTGCAGACCTTTGGTGCCACCAAAGGGTACCAACAAAGGGTCCAGACGGGCGCCTTCACGGGAAGAGGGGCTCCCTCCTTCCAGACCTGTCCCTCCCGGAGGTCGACTATCCGTTCTGGCCGTTTTGCAGCCCCATCAGGCACCCGTAGGCCTTCCTCGTCTGAAAGGTCGCCCCCACCCGCCGACCTTTCTCAGGTGGTTGGTTGCCTCTTACTCTTCTGGGATGCCTGGACCACGCACATTCAGGATCCAGCTCCTTTTTTATCCAGGGATTAATTGTCCCGGTTCCTTCAGGGGAACGTTTTCGAGGTTTATTCCTCAAGAAAGGCGTTTCTGTTCGCCCAATCTTGGTTCTCCAGTATCTCAGCCAGCATCTTCTGCTTTCCCATCCCGAGTGGAGTCTCTCTGTTCGGTTCTGGCGTCCCTGGTTCATGGGGAATTTTCGTTCCACGGTGGACATCAAGGATGCCTGCCTCCACATCTCATTGTTTCCCGGTCATCAGAGGTACCTCCGCTTTGCAGTTCCGGACGGTCATTTTCTATTGTGGCTCTCCATTTCGGTCTGTCCACTTCTCCGCAGACCTTTACCAAAGTCCTGGCGCCTGTGATAGCCCTTTTACGGACAACAGTTGTTTCCGTGATTCCTTACTTGGACGACCTCCTGATCAGAGCTCCAGCCAGGGCCCAGATCCTGGAGAGTCTTAGTCTCAACCTCCAGACCTTGTCTCACTTCGGTTGGGTGGTCAATCAGGACAAGTCCAACCGCTCTCCTGGGTCTCCAGTTCGACGCGGCCTCTGCCCGCTTTCGACTCCGCCGACCAATCTGCTGACTCTATCAAGAGTCGATGACTTTGGCACCCTGCTCCAGTTTCCATTCGCTTTTGCATGGATGTCCTGGGTCGGTTAGTGGCGGCCGTTGAGGCCGTGCCATTTGCCCAGTTTCATCACCGACCGCCTTCAACTGGTGATTCTCTTCCGGTGGGACAGGTCTCCATTGTCTCTCGACCCCAAGATCGTTCTCTCTCGACAGTCTTGTCGGTCCCTTCTATGGTGGCTTCGTTTCCCCCCTGATTTTTCGGGGGCACTCCTTCCTGCCCCTCCCTGCCAGTCTGTCGGGCTGGGGAGGTGTTTTCAAGGACCGGCCGGTCTGGGGCCATGGTCCCTCGAGAAGCCCTTTTCCCCTTCAACATGTTGGGGCCTAGGGCAATCCTTTCTTTGCTTGCTTCTTGGGAAATTCCCTTCTGGGCGGAACTCAGGTTTCCGGCCATCTCAGCGCTCTTCATGCCGGGCGTCTCTGGGATGTAGTCTTTCTCGGCCGATCCTCAGCCGTCCAAGGCGAGTGGTCCCTACATCCAGATGTGTTTGCAGTGATCTGCAACCTCTGGGGCGCTCCAAGCGTGGACCTCTGCACGTCCCGCCACAACCAAGCGTTCCTCTCTCTTGGTCGGGCTTTGCACTACCTTATCTGTTTATTGGTCGGGCTTTGCCCTACCTTATCTGTTTCCTCCCCTTCCTCTCTTTTGGGGTCCTGAGGAAACTCACAGCAGAGGGCGTTTCCGCCATTCCCGTGGCCCAGACTGGCCCCGGCGGGCATGGTACGTCGTGGCGGTCAGGCTCCCCTACTTACCGCTGCACCTTCCCTATTGTCCAGACCTCCTATATCAGGTCTCCTGTGCCACCCCTATTTGCCGTCTCTGCTTTTGACGGCGTTGCAGTTGAGACAGCGGTTCTGAGGACCCGCGGTTTCTCTTCCCAAGTGGTTCGCTCCATGCTGAGGGCTCACAAGCCTTCCTCTGCAAAGATTTACCACCATACCTGGCGGTCTTATTTCTGTTGGTGTGAAACTCAGCCTTTTTCTCCGGTCGTGGTTGGCTTTCAGCTCCCATAGGGGTCAAAGGTTCGGCCGTTTCCATTCTTTTTCAATGTTCTCTGGCATTCAATTATCATGTCTGAACCTAGTTGAGGGAGTGGCACAAGCTGCCCATCCTTATCAGTCCCCTTTTTTCCCTTGGGACTTGCATTTGTTCTTAGATGCCCTGCAAGGCCCCCCTTCTGAACCTCTCAGGGACATTTCTCTTCGCCTCCTTCCCCGGAAGGTGGTGTTCCTTATTGCTCTTCTCTCTGTTAGGCTGGGTCCACACTACGTTTTGTCCCATACGGGAGCGCATACGGCAGGGGGGAGCTAAAAGCTCGCGCTCCCGTATGTGACCGTATGCGCTCCCGTATGTCATTCATTTGAATGAGCCGACCGGAGTGAAACGTTCGGTCCGGTCGGCTCATTTTTGCGCCGTATGCGCTTTTACAACCGGACCTAAAACCGTGGTTGACCACGGTTTTAGGTCCGGTTGTAAAAGCGCATACGGCGCAAAAATGAGCCGACTGGACCGAACGTTTCACTCCGGTCGGCTCATTGAAATGAATGGCATACGGGAGCGCATACGGTCACATACGGGAGCGCGAGCTTTTAGCTCCCCCCTGCCGTATGCGCTCCCGTATGGGACAAAACGTAGTGTGGACCCAGCCTTAGGAGGGTGTCAGAGCTGGCAGCTCTCTCCTGCCGTTCTCCCTTCCTGGTTGTATACCAGGACAAGTTATGTTTTCCGTCCAGGTCCGTCCTTCGTACCTGATATGGTTATGGCTTTTTCATCTCAATGAGAACATCGTCCTACCGTCCTTTTGTCCGGCCCCTTCTCATCCCTGGAAGCGTTTGTTCCACAACCTGTTGTGGTCGTTGGAGAAGACAACCATTTTGGGAGCTTACCGCTGCAATGGGAAGATCCCACCCTTCAGGGTTTTGGCTCATTCCACCCATTTTTTCACGGCATCCTGGGCCCCCCGCTACGTGGCTTCGGCCTTGCAGTTCTGTAAGGCATCCGCGTGGTCTTCTTTGCACTCTTTCTCAAGGGGCTACCAGATTCATACCTTCGCATCAGTTGATGCTACTCTGGGCTGTGTTGCAGACGGTGGTGGTCCCACCGTCCACCTGTCTGATTCCTTACACACCCAAGGGACGGCTTTGGTACGTCCCATGGTCTGTGTCCCCCAATGGAGCCGATAGAGAAAAGGAGATTTTTTTATGCTTACCGTAAAATCTTTCTCGAAGGATCCTTTGGGGGACACAGCTCCCACCCTTTTTTATGGTGTTCCTATTTCAGTTATCTGTCCGAAGGGTGTTCAGTTGCCTTTTCTTCTGATTGCTCGGACAGTTTGTGGTTTTCTCTTGACCTGTCGGTCTTCTCCTATTGCTCTGGGACTAATACTGATTACCTCAGGTGCCTGTGGGCGGGTATATCCTGCTGGGAGGTAGCTTCAGCTCCGAGCCCGGCTTGGAGCATTAGTGGAGCTTAGTGACATCACCGCTGCTGTTCTCTAGCAGTAGGACCAAGCAGAGAGCAGCAGTGGTGATGTCACCAAGCTCCGCCCGTGCTCCAAACCGGGCTCGGAGCTGAAGCTACCGGAGAAGATTACCGAAGAATGACAGCACGGAATGGGACAAGGTAAGTACCGTTGTCATCAGTGTCACCTGCACTACCTGTCTGTACTGACCGGTTAGTGCAGGTGACACTGGTGATAGATTTCCTTTTAAAGGAGTAGTCTACTGAGAAGTATCTCCAGACCATTGTGCCCTGGCTGCAAAAAAAAAAGAAAGAAAATAAACTTTAACTCACCTTCCTCCTTCACGGATTGTCACACTGGGCTCAGCCTATCACCGGCCGAGGCGGGACACCGCTGTGGCCGGTGATAGGCTTAGCGCAGTGCGACGATCCATGCACACGGAAGAAGACCGGACCGAACAGCTGGAGCGGCGCTACGGGGAAACGGAGAAAGGTGAGTTAAATTTTTTTTTTTCCTTTTTTCCAGCCCGGGCACAACGGACTGGACATACTTTTCAGTAGACTACTCCTTTTAAAGGAACACAAAACCCAGAAATATATACTATACAGTATGAAAATGGGACATAATCTTGCTACTCACTTTCTTGCTTCATTTTGGATAGAGTGCTTACTAACCTTTTAACCATTTTGGATTTAGCATCTCCAGAGCTATTCCTCTCTCTGTCAAGCAAAACTTCTGAGCTATAGCTTGGTTGCTTTCTAGAAGCAAATTAGTGTGGAGGCAAGTAGTGCAGGACACCTCAATCCTTGAAAAGAATTGTGATGGCAAACTTTTTGTTCTACTGTATACAGGGCAGAGGGGGAGGCTCCTGCTGCAGCCAGTTGTCTCACAGTTACACACAGAACAGTGTGGAGTAGGAGTTAAGGCTGAGCTCCTAGGACAGAGTTTTCTTTATATATTTCTTAGTTGTAATCGTAATAAGACACAAAGGATCAAAGGAAAGGAAGGAAAAAACGTGAGGAAGAGCTGGGATATTTTTTTATTTCTTTTTTTACTATAAGCAAGTTCAAAAAGCACATGATGTGGCAAGGTTTAATAAATATATTTCCACTCCTCTTTTTGATCTATAGAATTCTTTGCTGATAACTTGGGAGACTTTTTCATCTTCCTGAGACGGTTTGCAGATGAAGTTTTGGAGACTGCTGCAGAATCTCTGGAACAGATACTGGATTTTATAACGGTCTTTACAGGCAATGTTGAAAGGTAAGAAGTGGTATGTATGGCGCGGTGTAACTTGAGTGAACCGTAAGCAGTTAATGAGAAAGGGCAGTAAAATACTTAAAGGAGAACTTCGGTGGGGAGTTTTTTTTTTTTTTCTAAATATGTCAATTGTTTGGGATATAAAAAAAAAATATAAACATCTACTTACCTCCAACGCTCCTGCAGTGTCTCGGTGATCGTCTTCCTGAGCTGCAGCTTGACTGTCATCTATGGAAGCACCCAGGCCCAATGTGTCAAACTGCAGCTCAGCCAATTGCTGGCCACATTGATGTCCCCCCTCAGCCAGCGATTTGCTGAGCTGCAGTATGACACGTTGGGCTGGGGTGCCTCCATAGACTGCAGTAATGCTGCAGCTCAGAATGACGATCACTATGGGGGACCATTGCAGGACATCTAAGGCACTGCGGGAGTTCTGGAGGGAAATAGATTTTATATCTCACACAGTGGTCATAGTTAGAAACAAAAACTCTTCCTGCCAGAGTCCTCCTTTAATGGGTAACTCTCATTAAAATACATTTTTGCTATTGCACTCCTTATGGTAAATAAAAAATAATTCTAATTTCTTTGTTTTATTTGTGCTTAAAAAAGCTCAAGAGCACATTTTCCCCCATCTCATACACAGACTTTGGACTGAAGTCCAAACACAGGAAGTGCCGCCTGGAGTGCTGAGGGGGGTGTGTCCATCCTCATCCAATCATAGCTCCTCTCACACTTAACTGCCATATGCTGTTGGTTGGACACCCCCCCCCCCCCCCCCAGCACTCCAGGCTGCACTTTCTGTGTTTGGACCTCTGTCCTAAGTCTGTGTATAAGATGGGGGGGGGGGGGGGAATGTGCTCTTGAGCTTTTTTTAAGCACAAATAAAACATAGAAAACTTCATTTTTTTAACCAAAGTATATTAGAAATCTTTTTTATTTACTATAAGGAGTGCAATAGGAAAAATAGTTTTAATGAAAGTGCCCATTTAATTATATATCTATCTGAACTAGAGGTTAAAAAGAGAATTCTGCAGTGCTGTGACTGTCTAGTAATGCTCTGTAGGGTCAGTGCAGAAAAGGAAGTGAAAACTGAATACTATGAGCATTATAGATGTTGGCATTAAAACCTTCACTACTATAAACTGTAAGGAAAGACCATACATTTTTCTCCAGACTGGCTGAAAATCTGTATTTATTCTGTTAACTAAAAAATGACTACTTCCAGTATAAACTCTTTAAAAGCATTGTCTTTCCTGTTTAGGATGAAAAATCCCCACCTGCGTGCCAAGCTGGCAGAAGTACTGGAGGCAGTCATGCCTCACTTGGAACAAACTCAGAACCCACTTATTTCCAGTGTTTACCACCGCCAGAGAATCTTTTGTTCTTACCGACATGCGCCACGTCTGGCAGAGGCACTTATAAAGGTGTTTGTTGACATAGAATTTACTGGTAAGTGATTGAACAGTTCAGATCTATAGTAGTCATGGGTATATATTACAAGCCACATCTCATGATCTACAAACCGTGTCTTTAGGGGACCCTCATCAGTTTGAGCAGAAATTTAACTATCGACGCCCTATGTATCCTATCCTAAAATACATGTGGGGGCAGGACACCTATCGGGAGAGCATTAAGGTATATAGAGGTTTATTTTATCTTCATTTATTTATTTGTTCCTGTATAAAATGTTCTAAGTGAATCTCCTTCCTTTACAGAGCCTGGCTGATTATGCTGCTGAAAACCTTGAAGCAGTAAATCCTCCTGTGTTTCTGCGTTTTCTTAATTTGTTAATGAATGATGCTGTATTTTTGTTAGATGAGGCCATCCAGGTAAGAAAGAAAGATCTATGGCAACCGTAAAACCTGTGTGTGACATGATTGTAGGAGTCTTAGCTATTGGCATAATATGCAGTTCATAGAAACAATTAGTATGTGCTTTAATTTCTTTCACTTGGTTACAACATATTTGATGCCTCTTTCATTTGAGGTCATTTTGCTGAATATGTAATTTTTCTGTCATCCAGTATCTAAGCAAAATTAAAGTTCTACAGATAGAGAGGGACCGAGGAGAGTGGGACGGGCTGAGTGCTGACAACCGACGGGAAAAGGAGTCCAATCTGCTGATGTTCGGACAGCTAGCCCGGTTTCACAATATTATGTCCAATGAGACAATTGGGACCTTGGCTTTCCTCACCTCTGGTAATGGTGCACCCAGCATTTCTTATTTGTAATTTACTAGTCTGTGATATCTCCCATTTAAATATTATTACAATTTGTATCATGTTTGCCTCTTTGCCTTTTAACCTCTTAAGGACCCAGGGCGTATGGATACGCCCTCACACCCTGGGCCTTAAGGACCCAGGGCGTACTAGTACGCCCTGGCGGTTTCCGGTCTCTGCCGCGCGCCGGGCAGAGATCGGAACTGGATGCCTGCTGAAATGCTTCAGCAGGCATCCAGGGCAAACGCCGAGGGGGGCCATGTAGGCCCCCCATGTCGGCGATCGCCGCAAATCGCAAGGGAAATCGCCCTTGCGATCTGCGGCGATACCGGGCTGATCGGGTCTCTGGGACCCGACCGCCCGGTAATTTCGCATGATCCCGGCTGTCACAGACAGCCAGGACCATGCTAACGTATAGGAGCGAGGTGGCAAACCGGCCACCTCCTCCTATACCCTGCGATCTGTCGGTTAACTAACCGACCAATCGCAGGAGGGGGAGCGGTTACTTCCTCCCGTCCTGCCCGGCCCCTGAAAGTCCGGAGAGGACGGGAGTAAGACCGGAGGACGCGACGGGGGAGTGCTGGGGATCGGCCCTGGTACTTACCTCGTCCCTGAAGACCCGGATCCAGACGATGAAGACGGCGGCGGAGACAGGTGAGTTGATCTTCAGCCGCGGCCGGGCCATTTACAGCAATGCACGTCGCCGTAAAGCGACATGCATTGCTGTATTGGGACCCTGTAAACTACAACTCCCAGCATGCCCAGACAGCCCTTGGCGTCTGGGCATGCTGGGAGTTGCAGTTTTGCAACATCTGGAGGTCCACAGTTTGGAGACCACTGTGCCCTTCCAGATGTTGCAAAACTACACATCCTCAGCATGCCCTTACTGTCCAGGCATGCTGGGAGTTGTAGTTCTGTAACATCTGGCCCTTCAGATGTTGCAGAACTACAACTCCCAGCATGCCTGGACAGTTTTGGCATACTGGAAGTTGTAGTTTTGCAACATCTGGAAGGGCACAGATTGGGAACCACTGTATTAGTGGTCTACAAACTGTAGTCCTCCAGATGTTGCAAAACTACAACTCCAAGCATGCTGGGAGTTGTAGTTCGGCAACATCTGGCTCTAAAGATGTTGCCGAACTACTACTCCCAGCATGTTTGAGAATGTTTGGGAGTAGTGGTTTTGCAACAACTGGAGGCACACTGGTTGGGAAACATTGTCTGTTTCCTAACTCAGTGTTTCCCAACCCGTGTGCCTCCAGCTGTTGCAAAACTATAACTACCAGCATGCACTGATAGACTGTGCATGCTGGGAGTTGTAGTTTTGCAACAGCTGGAGGTCCCCCCCCCCCCTGTGAATGTACAGGATACATTCACATGGGCAGGGGGCTTACAGTGAGTATCAGGCTGCAAGTTTGCGATGCAGCAAATTTTGCGCGGCAGCTCAAACTCGCTGTAACCCCCCGCCCGTGTGACTGTACCCTGAAAACACTACACTACACTAACACAAAATAAAATAAAAAGTAAAAAACACTACATATACACATACCCCTACACAGCCCCCCTCCCTCCCCAATAAAAATGAAAAACGTCTGGTACGCCACTGTTTCCAAAATGGAGCCTCCAGCTGTTGCAAAACAACAACTCCTAGTATTGCTGGACAGCCGTTGACTGTCCAGGCATGCTGGGAGTTTTGCAAAAGCTTGAGGCACCCTGTTTGGGAATCACTGGCGTAGAATACCCCTATGTCCACCCCTATGCAAATCCCTAATTTAGGCCTCAAATTCACATGGCGCTCTCACTTTGGAGCCCTGTCGTATTTCAAGGCAACAGTTTAGGGTCTCATATGGGGTATCGCCGTACTCGGGAGAAATTGCCTTACAAATTTTGGGGGGCTTTTTCTCCTTTCACCCCTTATGAAAAGGTGAAGTTGGGGTCTACACCAGCATGTTAGTGTAAAAAAATAAATTTTTTACACTAACATGCTGGTGTTGCCCTATACTTTTCATTTTGACAAGAGGTAAAAGGGGAAAAAAGCCCCCAAAATTTGTAACGCAATTTCTCCCGAGTACGGAGATACCCCATATGTGAGCGCAAAGTGCTCTGGGGGCGCACAACAAGGCCCAGAAGGGAGAGTGCACCATGTACATTTGAGGTGATTTGCACAGGGGTGGCTGATTGTTACAGCGGTTTTGACAAACGCAAAAAAAAAAAAACCCCACATGTGACCCCATTTTGGAAACTACACCCCTCACGGAATGTAATGAGGGGTGCAGTGAGAATTTACACCCCACTGGTGTCTGACAGATCTTTGGAACAGTAAGCTGTGCAAATTAAAAATGTTGTACAGCCCACTGTTCCAAAGATCTGACAGACACCAGTGGGGGGTAAATGCTCACTGTACCCCTTGTTACATTCCTCAAGGGGTCTAGTTTCCAAAATGATATGCCTTGTGGGGGTTATTTTGCTGTCCTGGCACCATAGGGGCTTCCTAAATGCGAAGTGCCCCCCGAGCAAAATTTGCTCTCAAAAAGCCAAATATGACTCCTTCTCTTCTGAGCATTGTGGTTCGCTCGTAGTGCACTTCAGGTCAACTTATGGGGTACCTCCATACTCAGAAGAGATGGGGTTACAAATTTTGGGGGGTATTTTCTGCTATTAACCCTTGCAAAAATGTGAAATTTGGGGGGAATCACACATTTTAGTGAAATTTTATTTTATTTTTTTACATATGCAAAAGTCGTGAAACACGTGGGGTATTAAGGCTCAGTTTATTCCTTGTTACGTTCCTCAAGGGGTCTTGTTTCCAAAATGGTATGGCATGTGGGTATTTTTTGCTGTCCTGGCACCATAGGGGCTTCCTAAATGCAACATGCCCCCCAAAAACCATTTCAGAAAAACGTACTCTCCAAAATCCCCTTGTCTCTCCTTCGGTTCTGAGCCCTCTACTGCGCCCACCGAACACTTTACATAGACATATGAGGTATGTGCTTACTCGAGAGAAATTGGGCTACAAATATAAGTATACATTGTCTCCTTTTACCCCTCGTAAAAATTCAAAAATTGGGTCTACAAGAACATGCGAGTGTAAAAAATGAAGATTGTGAATTTTCTCCTTCACTTTCCTGCTATTCCTGTGAAACACCTAAAGGGTTAAAAGGCTGACCGAATATCATTTTGTATACTTTGGGGGGTGCAGTTTTTATAATGGGGTCATTTGTGGGGTATTTCTAATATGAAGACCCTTCAAATCCACTTCAAACCTGAACTGGTCCCTGAAAAATAGTGAGTTTGGAAATTTTGTGAAAAATTGGAAAATTGCTGCTGAACTTTGAAGCCCTCTGGTGTCTTCCAAAAGTAAAAACACGTCAATTTTATGATGCAAACATAAAGTAGACATATTGTATATGTGAAAAAAAAATTAAAATATTTTGAATATCCATTTTCCTTATAAACAGAGAGCTTCAAAGTTAGAAAAATGCAAAATTTTCAAATTTTTCATAAAATTTTCAAATTTTTCACCAAGAAAGGATGCAAGTTACAAATTTTTTTTACCACTAAGTTAAAGTAGAATATGTCACGAAAAAACAATCTCGGAATCAGATTGATAACTAAAAGCATTCCAGAGTTATTAATGTTTAAAGTGACAGTGGTCAGATGTTCAAAAAATGGCCGGGTCCTAAGGTGTAAAATGGCCTGGTCCTTAAGAGGTTAAGGGGTCATTCTACACTAAATCTTTCAAGTCACGTAGTGGCCGCTAAACTTATATATTTGTTATACCCATGGCAGGCCCCAAAGGTGGCAGCACAAGCACAAAGGATTTGGCTTAAACTAAAGAATAGGATTACAGGTGTGCTCTATCTGTATGATTGTCTGAGTACTAGGTCCGGTGTAGACCCTGACTTCTTGCACCAATAATTTTGCTAAGCAAAATGCGGTATTGAATAAATAGAAAGTTCGACAAAGTATCTCATGCAATAAGTATGGTTATGATATATGTGGTAAAAATTGGGTGTGGGAAAGGTGTAGAATCGAGTAATATGGTGTGTGTGTGTGTGTATATGTGTGTGTATATATATATATATATATATATATATATATATATATATATATAATATGTATATATGGAACAGGAAAGCAGCACTCCAGAGGAAAAAAGGTGCACGGGTGCCTACTGTGTCAGGTCCAGGTTGGGGACCCCTCCAAGACACAAAGCAAAAATAAACAGTGGCACACCAAGTGAAAAAAAGAAAGGTGATTTATTTCAAAAAAACGTGTTAGGCAACGTTTCAGCTGGCTCACCCAGCCATTGAAAATGGCTGGGTGAGCCAGCTGAAACGTTGCCTAACATGTTTTTTTGAAATAAATCACCTTTCTTTTTTTCACTTGGTGTGCCACTGTTTATTTTTGCTTTATATATATATATATATATAATATATAATAGAGAGAGATATGGATCTGATGTAATGAGTTTAGTATATGAAATGGGGTGGTATTGAATGTCTGAGACAAACTATGCAGGTGACTGTCATGTGAAAAGAGGGGGTGACTGAGGTTGGATTGAGTGTGAACTTTAATACTCCCAAAAATGGGCAATGTAACAGATACACCAATAGGCAAAAACAATTAACATCAATTTATTAAACAATAAAATATAGGTATTTACCGAGCCACTGGGCTCCAATAGTAAAATATAAAAATATTATGGGGGGGAACACAGATTGATATACGAGAGTGCCAATATCAAATGTAAATCTGTTAGTGTACCGTTCTGAAAGGGCTGTAGGATACGCACTATGAGTGAGTGAAAAAGTGTGGTTGCCGCTGTTCAGAAAGACATAGCAAAGTACAATGTCAGCGTTCCTTTATTTCAGAGCTCCAGTATTGCGAACATGAAATTTCTTGTCAGCGTATGTCCGCGCACTAATCATGTGGTGCGCTCGCTGGTAGCAGATAAGTATAAAATCTGTGGCTGTACTATAGTGAGTGTTCGGCTCCCCCAACCAACAGATTATTGTGAGTATAAAGTTATGGTACTGTGTACCACTCACCAGTATCTGCTAGTCGGCGTCCGTATCTGCTTCGTTGCCGTGGTCACAGGCTGGCTTCTCAAACCTGGACAGGTGCTGCCGATTCACAGTGATGTCAGGCCGTCCTCGTGGAAGGGGAGCACGCAAACAGGGATAGATTCAGACTTGTAGCTCCAAAGTCAGTTAAAGTTGCAGACCAATAGATCTAATAATTCATGCAGCAGTATCCTATAGTCTGTGTGCATCAGACGTGTTTCAAGCCAGCTTGGCTCTTCCTCAGTGATATATGGGTTGAGTACAGGACTCCAGGACGTGTGTGTGTATGTGTGTGTGTATATATATATATATATATATATATATATATATATATATATGTATGTATATATAAATGTATGTGTGTGTGTGTGTATGTATGTATGTATGTATGTGTATATATATATATATATATATATATATATATATATATATATATATATATTATTAGTGTCTGTATACGCAATTTTGGTGGCTCAGGGGTAAAAACTGTTACTGGAATGTCAATAGTTCTGACATTACATTAAAAGGAAAATATAAGGATATGAAATATTTAAAAATAGGGATAAAAGAACATGCATAGTAATAACCTGGAGGACATAAGGTCCAAGAGGGAAAAGAACCAAAATATGTAAATGTGGTATACGGTCTAGATATGGTACCAAGTATGGCAACAGATATGGTAAATATTGAAATGTAGATGTGTAAGTGCTATGTGAGATATGTTCGGAGAAATATGATGTCCTATCATGAAGTATAAGTAGGCATTCATAAAATGAGTGCAAGATTAGACAATAAATATAAATTTGATAAACATAATGCATATATAAGTGCGAGATTAGAATGCAGGTGTAAGTACAAGATTAGATGATGGAACCCATAGATATATAAATATAGTGATTTTGTTAAAAATCGATAAAAAAAAAATATCACCCCTCCTCTCCAATCTTTCTTGATTTGTTTCAGATCTAAAAAATAACTGCTGACGGATCACTGTTGTGTGTCACTTTAGAATGCATAGATAGGGAATGTTTCTCAAAGCCGGTTTTAATATTGTGAATATGTTCACTTATTCTTTTTTCAGACACCTTTTTTGTCCTCTCAATGTATTGTTTCTTGCACAGGCATGTGATCATGTAGATCACGGAGGAGCTGGTGCATGTGAGAAACTCTATTATATTGTTTGTGTGAGTGTTGCTGTTGGACATTACCTACAGAGTTTTTTCCCCCATTCATTTGCAGTCTGGATTGTTCTTTCCATAGGTTTTTTTTGGCAAAGAATTTTTTCAGATTCAAATTTTTAATGAACTTCTCCACTCCTATATAAATTCCAAATTTGTCATTAGATTAGTCATAAATGAGTCCCTATGGAACGGATTACATGGAGTCCAGGAGAAATGGGACCACTTAAAAGATGCATTATTGAAGACAACAGAAAACTGCATTAGACTCGTCAGTAAAAGCAGGAAAAGGAAGAGACCACTGTGGTACTCAGCAGAAGTGGCCAAAATCATAAAAAACAAAAAGCAAGCATTTAGTAATAAAAAAAAAATAAAAATAAAAAGAGCAATGAAGAGAAGGAAATCTACAATTTAGGCAGAAAGAGGCCAAGCAAGTTATAAGAACTTCTAAAGCGCAGGCAGAAGAAAAACTAGCTCAGTCTATGAAAAAAGGGGATAAGACATTCTTCAGATATATAAATGAAAGAAGGAAATTAAAACAAGGTATAACTAAATTAAAAACAAAGGTAGGTATGTAGAAGAGAATAAAGGGCTAGCCGACTGCCTTAATGAATACTTCTGTTCAGTTTTTACAGAAGAAAAAGAAGGAAAAGGACCTCCATTGGGGAGGAAGACTAATGAATTGTTTGATGCATGTGTCTTTACAGAGGAAGAGGTTCTACGTTTGCTATCTTAAGTGAAGAAAAATAAGTCACAGGGGCCTGATGGGATACACCCAAAATTATTTAAAAAAAGCTTAGTCATGAGCTAGCAAAACTGTTACCAGTCATTGGTTAAATAAATCTGTTAACGAGAGTCGTCCCGGAAGATTGGAAATTGGCAAATGTCGTGCCAATTCACAAGAAAGGTAGTAGGGAGGAATCAAGCAACTATAGGCCAGTAAGTCTGACATCAATAGTGGGTAAATTAATGGAAACCCTACTAAAGCATAGGATTGTGGAACATCTAAAATCCCATTGATTGCAAGTTGAAAAACATGGTTTTACTTCAGGGAGATCATGTCAAAATTGATTTTTTTGACTGGGTGACTAAAATAATAGATGGCGGAGGGGCAGTAGACATCGCAGATCTAGATTTTAGTAAGGCTTTTGACACTGTCCCACGTAGACGTATCAATAAACTGGACTCCCATGTTGTTGAGTGGATTAGGCAGTGGCTGAGTAACAGACAACAGAGGGTTGTAATCAATGGAGAATATTCAGAGCAGGGTCTCATATGTCGGGGCCATCGTAGGTCGGGGGATTAATATTAATATATATATATATATATATATATATATATATATATATATATATATATATATATATATATATATATATATATATTATAGAGAGATAGATATATAATAAAACATGTTTTGTGCTCAGCCCATACATCACTGAGGAAGAGCCAAGCTGGCTTGAAACACGTCTGATGCACACAGACTATAGGATACTGCTGCATGAATTATTAGATCTATTGGTCTGCAACTTTAACTGACTTTGGAGCTACAAGTCTGAATCTATCCCTGTTTGCGTGCTCCCCATCCACGAGGACGGCCTGACATCACTGTGAATCGGCAGCACCTGTCCAGGTTTGAGAAGTCAGCCTGTGACCACGGCAGCGGAGCAGATACAGACGCCGACTAGCAGATACTGGTGAGTGGTACACAGTACCATACCTTCTATATACAATAATCTTTTGGTTGGGGGAGCCGAACACTCACTATGGTACAGCCATGGATTTTATACTTGTCAGTGCATCTGCTACCAGCGAGCGCAGCACATGATTAGTGCGGGGACGTAAACTGACAAGTACTTTCATGTTCGCAATACCGGAGCTCTGAAATAAAGGAACGCTGACGTTGCTATGTCTTTCTGAACAGCTGCAACCATACTTTTTAGTGCCCACTGTGATGACTGTGTTGACTCACAGTGCGTTTCAGGACGAACACTAACAGATTTACATTTGATATCGGCACTGTCTTATATCAACCTGTGTTCCCCCCCCATAATATTTAATATTTTACTATTGGAGCCCAGTGGCTCGGTATATACCTATATTTTATTGTTTAATAAATTGATGTTAATTGTTTTTGCCTATTGGTGTATCTGTTACATTGTGCATTTTTGGGAGTATTAAGGCTCATTTTTTCCACACTCAATCCAACCTCAGTCACCCCCTCTTTTCAAATCACATTCACTTGCATAGTTTTTGTCTCAGACATTCAGTACCACCCCATTTAATTTCCATATCCCATCCATATATACCATAATACTTCATTCCACATCTATCCCACACTCAATTTCCCCACATATACCAACCTCATTACACCAGATCGATATCTACATATATACCATATTACTCGATTCTACACCTTTCCCACGCCCAGTTTTTCCCACATATATCATAACCATACTTATTGCTTAAGCGTTTTGTCCAACTTTCTATTTATTACTAGTATACTAGTTTTCCTACAATAATTTTCTTTCCTCTTTTCAGACATTCGCTCGCTATTTGTCCAACCCTTTCTAGCAGAACGGATCATCTCCATGATGAATTACTTCCTCCAGCATTTAGTGGGCCCTAAGATGGGAGCTTTGAAGGTCAAAGATTTCAGTGAATTTGACTTCAAGCCTCAGCAGCTAGTTTCAGATATCTGCACCATCTACTTAAACTTGGGGTAAATATGTTACAGCAGAAAAGCCATGGATTCCTTATAGTGTTTAGACCAATGCATTTTATACAGCTGTGCGTTTATACCTAATACATATAGTAAAGATAGGTATTCTCTTTTTTTCAGAGATGAAGAGAATTTTTGTGCCTCAGTGCCAAAGGACGGTCGCTCCTATTCTCCAACACTGTTTGCTCAAACTGTGCGAGTGCTAAAGAAAATTAATAAGCCAGGAAATATGATAGTTGCATTCACAAACATGGCCGAAAAAATTAAGGTGAGATAATATATTTCAGTGTATTTAACTATTTAAGCTGAATCCCTGTAGTTATTTTTTAGTGAAATACTGTTTATATTCTTTCTGATACCTGAAGTATTTCACCCACAAATACTTTCCTTACTTTGTAGGTCCCCCCCCCCCCCCAGCACCTATGCAGGTGCTCTCAAGTAAATTGGTTCCTCCTCCCCAATAAGAGGCATCAATATGTATTATTGGCTGTGACTCCTTAGGCTAAGTTTCCACTTGGTTATTTTTCTGGCAGTTTTTGGATATCTGCCACTGCAGTTTTTGAGCCAAAGTCAGAAGTGGATCCATATGGGAGGAGAAGTGTAAGTCCTTCCTATATATGTCCTATTCCTTTTGAATACATTTCTGGCTTTGGCTCAAAAACTGCAGTGTCAGCTTTCCAAAAACTGCCAGGAAAAAAAAACCAAGTGGAAACTTAGCCTTACTGTAGCTCCACTCCTGTTTGAAGTGAATGGGAGCTGAGCTGCAGTAACCAGACAATACTAATACTACTGGAGGGAGCCAACTGCTTCTATTCTCATTGACAGTATAGATCTGACTGCAGCAGCCCTAAGGGTAGCCTCTTGTCAGAGTTGCTGGCTGTTAGCACCCCATCAGACAGCTATTAATAGCATATTCTTAGCATATGACATAAATCAATTTTTCCTTAAAAACCCTTTAATAATTTTCCTTAGCACTAACTTGAATGAAAAATGTACTTTTCCCTGGTTCCGAAGGCAGGCAGAAGGGACTTACTCTGCCGCTCTGGTGCATGTGGCGTGATGAGTGACATCCATGCAGAGCAACTGTGGGGGTGTTATAGTGGTCACTAAACCATTGTCTCCACCCTGTCCTCTGTGTCTGCACTCTTTGGGGGACATGTATCAAAGATTTTACCCCTGTTTTGTGTGTATTTTTTTGCGCAAAACTTTGTGCAAGCCCTTTTTTGCGCATTTTTTTGCGCACGTTTTGGTAGAGCATGTCCTCCAGATGTGGCTGAATCGGGGTACCTTGGAGTGACATCTATAGTACGCATGGATTTATTAACTGCGTACTTTTCCTTTACACCAAAAATGTTGCCACAAGAGCAGTTTTTTCGCCCACACTAGTAACGTCAGGCTGTTGCTGCTTGGTTGGTATCTGGCTGATACTGAAAATAGGGGGAACCCTATGTGTTTTTTTTTTCTATAAATAAATAAAAAAATTAAAAAGTGTGTGGTTCCCTAATTTTTTCAGTATCAGCCAGATACCAACCAAGCAGCAACAGCCTGATGTTACCAGGGTGGGAAAGGACCATTGTTACTGGCCCTCCCCAGCCTAAATAACGCCAGCCTGTTACCGCCTTGGCCCAGGAGCGCCATTTTTGACGCTCCGGGCCTGTTGGTACCGACTCTTCCCGGAACCCCTGTGGCAGTGGGTACCGGGGTAATAATTGGGGGTTAGCGCTAGCTGTTTTGGGTGCTAACGCTAAGCCCCAGCTTAGTAATGGATTCTGTCTACAAGATGGCTTCCACTACTAAGCCTGAATAGTCAATTATAAAAACCACAACACATTGAAAAAAAAATGTTATTTAAAAAAACACTCCCCCACAGCCCTCGTTAACCCTTTTATTGACATTAAAAAAAAATGCTGTACATCGTCGCAATTCACCAAATCTGACATAGTCCTCCTCATTCACGTATCTAAATTTCGAAGAAAAATAAAACAACAAAAAGTTTCCAAACCCCAGCAAAAACGCTGCAAAAAAATGCTAGAAAAACTGACAAAACGCAGGAAAAAGCTGGGACAGTTTTTCTGGCATTTTTGCTGGTGCACAGCCTTAGTATATTCTGAGCAAGAGTGTAAATTAGACAAGAGTGTAAAGGGGTAGAACTGTGTCTACAATAGACACATAATGATACATGTCCCCCTTTGTCTCTACAAGTGCATTAGAGTCTGGGGACTATCTGCTCCACTATTTACACAATAAACCATGGTGCTTTACTGAACTGTAGAGCTGCATATCATTCTTTTTCTATGTATCTCATTGACTTCAGGAACAGAATAATATCTTTTGTTTGTATGATTCATCTTTTCTGACAATTAATTTCTTTTAAAATTCCTCATCTTTATTTATTTCTTTTAAAATGATTTGTCAGTAAGTACAAAGGATGGTGCATTGTCAGAATAATCATAAAGAACGTTCTGGTTTCAGTCCTTAGCAGACCAGCAGTTGAGAGATGAGGAGACGTATGCTGATGCCCCCGATGAGTTCCTGGATCCTATTATGAGTACAGTCATGTCAGACCCTGTTATCCTTCCCTCATCTCGTGTCACAGTGGACAGGTCAACCATTGCTCGACATCTACTTAGGTAACTGCTCCTAATGTAGTAAACTATCATGCGTTTGTACATTGTAGTAGATGCGTTAAACTTTTTCTTAGAGCTTCTGTTGGAATCAAGATGTGCTGAAAACGTGATGTGGGCCAAGTGTTTTACCTGAGATCCCATATCTGGCATTCCAACGCCCTTTCATATTATACTTTCGGTCATTTAAAAAAATCTTTTTGAAGGGAATTTTTATGGGTTGCATAATTCTAACACCTTAAAGGGGTATTCCATCTTGTCATGTTCTACCCTATCCACAGAATAGGGAATAACATGCTAATCATTAGGGTCAGAACTTTGGAACCCCGTCACATCTGTAGAATAGCTGTGAAATGTCCCCAGGAAACAATTGAGAGGACCACGCCAGCAATTCATATATTCTCGAGTTTTGAGCTCCATTTGTTCCGGGGGACATATCACAGTGGGTGGACCCCAACCAATCAGCTTGTGGGTACCCCATTTAAGTTTCTTTTCACAATCAATATTTGTCATCTACGTACAGAAAAATGTTTACATTGCTAGGGGGCCCTACTGACTGGACACCCACACATCACTAATATGAGCCCTCTATTCCTCCTCACCAGCATAGTGTGTATGTATGGGTAAGTCAAGCAGATGCACTCACTCTCTGTGTACAATCTCTGTAACTCACATAGTGTTTTATGGAGCTACATTACAAATGATCGATTACCATACAAACTCCTCCTTACTGCAGTGGTGCTGGAAAGGAGACACAGGGGACTCGAGCCTGCAGTAGTGATGTGTTGGCATCCCAGCAGCAGGTGTAGGAGCTATAACATAGCGGTCTATAAATCAGATTGCTCCAGGACATGTTTCCTTGTTCTATGTAAGAAGATATTCAACAGCTCTTTGGAGGAAAATTCCTTCACTTTATATGCAAGACTTAGTAGCATGTTTTATACAAGTGTAAAACGTTTTTTCTGTCCCTGCTTCTCCATAGAAATACGTATGCCCAGGAACTTTAGTAGTTTATTATCTCTAGGGTCAATGGACCGTTAATTGAAAACTACAGCACGTTAAAAACAAAGGGGAGCAACCAATCTCCAAAGTTCCCAATAGCTTATATGTATTATAGCAGTACATTTACATTGGAGGATCTTTTGCAAGTTTACCTCCGTGGAATCAAGCCACGATGTAATTTCTGCATCAGAAAATCTGTAGCCAACCCTGTTGAAGTCAGTGTAATCTGCTGTGGATTCTCTGATATGGAAACTTGCTAAACATCTGCCCCTGTAAATGTACCTTGACACATGCAGGATTCAATATAAAATAAACCACTGAATACATCATCCAATCTGCAGCAGATCCTGTGAATGTACCCTAAGGCTTTGTTCATACAGGGTGGATATGCAGACAATCTGCAGCATTACATACTTTACATACCATTGAGATCAATAGACTGCCTTTCGTAGCGAGCTGATGTCTGTGCTGGCTAGTAGAGGGTAAATTGGAGCCCCCTCAGAATTCCTCAGTAGTTCACTTTTTAGGTGCAGCTATCATTTCATCAAACTACTGAAAAGTCAGAAGTTTTGATCAGTGGGGTCTACATGCTGAGACCCCCACCAATCGCTAAAATGAAGGGGGGTAGAAGCGCTTGGTTGTACACGCTGCACCCCTGTTGGTACCCTTCTGTTAAAGGCAGAGAAACCCACAATGGTCCTTAAAATAACCTGAACCTTGCAAAAGTAATAATGGTTAAAAATTCATTATTCATTTGACTGCAGAAATGATTCTGTTGAACCACAAATCAAAAGCAATGTCTGATTTTCAGCAGGTAACTTTCAGTAATTTTTTATTCATTATGGGGGAGATTTTTCATTGCATTTAGAGCTTTTTTTTTTAATTTGCATTTGCACACAACATGTTGCACGTGCGCCTAAGCACTTTTTTTTCTTTGCAACTTTTATGGGTACGCATAAAGTAGCGAACAGCATTACGTAAGCAAATTTCAGTTTTCACTTTGCAGTGGTTGTGAATTTATGAAGTGTGAATGTCGCATGTATGCATAAAAAGTCACAAACCCCACCAAAAAGTCAAAGCCATGTCAGACCTGGTTCACAAAACCGCCATTGGAGGGCACTTTTAAAAAAGTCTCACAAAAAGTTGCAACTAAGACTTCTTTTGTGCAGAAACGTCTCAGAGGAGAGGAGGAATCATACATAAACTTTGACTCCCCTTCCTGCGCCCCCGTTGCTCCAGTATCTGCCTCACTGTTCCCCGCTGCGATCTTCATGCTGCTCCCTGGGGACGGGAACGTCACAGAGCCGTCAGCATATCACCGGCCGCAGCGATGTCCCGCCTCGGCTGGTGATAGGCTGAGCACACTGTCATTTAAGGAGCCGACCGGCTGCTTACATGACAGTGCGCTCAGCCTATCACCGGCCGAGGCGGGACATCGCTGCGGCCAGTGATGCGCTGGCGGCTCTGTGACGTTCCCGTCCCCAGGGAGCAGCATGAAGATCGCAGCAGGGAACAGTGAGGCCAATACCGGAGGAACGTAGTAAGGTGAGTCTAAGTTCATTTTTGCAGCCCGGGCACAGGAATTTGTAAAATTAATCACTACAGATGTCCTTTATTAATAATTTCCAGCGCAGCGGCACACAACTTATTAATTTAAAGCGCCAGCGGCTGACAATACAATTTATTTTCCACAGTATTTACTAAGGTTTCCCTACATTTTCCACTTTCCCTACATTTTTTTTATTTTTTTTTTTTATACACATGCTCTGATCTGTCTGGTTTTCCTCAGCTCAAATCTACCACATTTTCCGTGGAAACCTTAGTAAATATGTTGGGTTTTTGTGGAAATGTTGGGAACATGCCCCTTTTCAGAGACCACGCCCCCTTTTCCCAGCGGGCACGCCCCTTTTTCATTTTTTCTTGCCAAAATGGAGAGTTAGTTGGGGTTCTTTCAATTTTGGCGCAATTTCTGGCGCAGTGCGACAGAATCTGGCGCACAACCCGACAAAACGTGTCTGGTTTGCAATAGTAAATGAGGGCCATTGTGTGCAACCGAGCGCTACTGCCCCTTGATTTTAGTGATCTCTAGGGGAGCTCTGCCCCTGAACCCCCACCAATCAAAACTTCTGATATGTCAGTTTAATAAAATAAGTACACTTAAAAAATCTAATTTCTAAGCTAGACATATCATATCTGTCTAATATAATGTGTATAACTTTTTTGTATTTTTTGCAGTGACCAAACCGACCCATTCAATCGCAGCCCACTGACAATGGATCAAATTAAACCAAACCGTGAACTAAAGGAGAAGATCTTGCAGTGGCTGTCTGAGCGGAAAGAACAGAGTGGAGACAACAGACATTAGTCTTTATAGCAGTGTTTCCCAACCAGGGCGCCTCCAGGTGTTGCAAAACTACAACTCCCAGCATGCCCGGACAGCCTTCGGCTGTCCGGGCATGCTGGGAGTTGTAGTTTTGCAACACCTGGAGGCACCCTGGTTGGGAAACACTGCTTTTTATAGACTGACGCACAGCATAAGACATCTATTCATCGCTACATAGAAGAAATGTTCAGAACCTGGTCATGTACTTCCCCTGCTGCGCAGCTGGATTATATGGGGAGAGAGCTGGGGGCTGACCACAGGAGCTACAAACAAGAAGCTACAGGGGATCCTGCCCGATAAAGTCTATTTTATCATATGTAACATATTTAACTACATATCTGCCAAAGTGGTCTTGAGGAGTCACTTTGTCTATTGCCTGCTGTTGTAATTTGGGAATGTTTGTAAGACTAGCACAGTAGATACTATTTCAGCCATTACACACATACCCACTTTATGTGATCCAGCTCTTTGAATTAACAGGCACATCCTCAAATATGTAATTTATGTAATTCATGAATATATTTTATTTTCCATGTTTACAGCAGAGGTAGGCAAGCCTTTTTTTTTTATTTTTCAATATTGCCAGAATACAAAAACTTCTGTCTTGCTGTGAATTGAAGTTTGACAACAATGGCAACTTTATGTGAATGATTTTTAACCTTTGTGGTAAAAAAAATAAACCTGTGCATTGAGACAGATTTGGGTAAAATAATATGGTGGAGAAATGCAAGCAGGAAAGAGTTAACTGGATAGCAGGTAGAATGTGGCCGTGGACCTGTCAATGTGTAATAACCTGGGTTAATAAATGATAAATTCTGTTCCTTGAGGTATACATTTTATTTTAGAATCTGCCCATTGAGAAAATGTGTGATTATGGAGGTAAATATTGCGATTTCAATATGCAATATAATAAACAAATGGTGAAATTCCCCAATTTCATATCCAATATCCCCTATTTCATTTCTATCCGCCAATTTCACTGCTGCCACTTATTGGCTGAGCAGGAAAGGTCCTGGAACCAGCTGATTGTGGGACAGCACAGAAGAACAGGATCTGCAGCAGACCTACCTCATTTTTGTTTCCCCCTGCACTTCTATTATTACTTTGGACAGGGTTTCCCAACCAGGGTACCTCCAGCTGCTGCAAAGATACAACTCCCAGCATGCTCAGACAGCCAAAGGCAGTCTGGGTATGCTGGGAATTGTAGTTTTGCTACAGCTGGTGGCACCCTGGTTGGGAAACACTGACTTAGCATTTGAATTTCGGTAGCTGCCAAGACCATGCATGTGTGCGGGATATAGTCCTGGGCAGGCAACACTAAGATAACACATCCTAGATCTTAATGAATGAACTAATCATATGAAATACTTTCATCTTTACATAATTTTTGTGTGATTTTGTTGTCAACACATTCAACTATCAATGGAAATCAAATTTATCAACCCATGGAGGTCTGGATATGGAGTCACACTCAAAATCAAAGTGGAAATCCACACTACAGGTTGATCCAACTTTGATGTAATGTCCTTTAAACTAGTCAAAATGAGGCTCAGTAGTGTGTGTGGCCTCCCTACAATGCCTGGGCATGCTCCTGATGAGGTGGCGGTCTCCTGAGGGATGTCCTCCCAGACCTGGACTAAAGCATCCGCCAACTCCTGGACAGTCTGTGGTGCAACGTGGCGTTGGTGGATGGAGCGAGACATGATGTCCCAGATGTGATCAATCGGATACAGGTCTGGGGAACGGGCGGGCCAGTCCATAGCATCAATGCCTTCCTCTTGCAGGAACTGCTGACACACTCCAGCCATATGAGGTCTAGCTTTGTCTTACATTAGGAGGAACCCAGGGCCAACCACACCAGCATATGGTCTCACAAGGGGTCTGAGGATCTCATCTCGGTACCTAATGGCAGTCAGACTACCTCTGGCAAGCACATGGAGGGCTTTGCAGCCCCCCAAGGAAACCCCACAACATTACTGACCCACCGCCAAACCAGTAATGCTGGAGGATGTTGCAGGCAGCAGAACAGCATCTCCAGACTCTCACGAGCTCAGTGTGAACCTGCTTTCATCTGTGAAGAGTACAGGGCACCAGTCAATTTTGGTGTCCTCTGGCAAATGCCAAACGTCCTGCACGATGTTGGGCTGTAAGCACAACCCCCATCTGGGCATTTCAGGCCCTCATACCACCCTCATGGAGTCTGTCTCTGACCATTTGAGTGGACACATGCACATTTGTGGCCTGCTGGAGGTCATTTTGCAGGGCTCTGGCAGTGCTCCTCCTTGCACAAAGGCGGAGGTAGCGGTCCTGCTGCTTGGGTTGTTGCTCTCCTACGGCCTCCTCCACATCTCCTGATGTACTGGCCTGTCTTCTGGTAGCGCCCCCCATGCTCTGGACACTACGCTGACAGACACAGCAAACCACCTTGCCACAGCTCGCATTGATGTGCCATCCTGGATGAGCTGCACTACCTGATCCACTTGTGTTGGTTGTAGACTCCTTCTCATGCTGCCACTAGAGTGAAAGCACCACCAGCATTCAAAAGTGACCAAAACATCAGCCAGGAAGCATAGGAACTGAAGTGGTCTGTGGTCACCACCTGCAGAACCACTCAATTATTGGGGGTGTCTTGCTAATTGCCTATAATTTCCACCTGTTGTCTGTTCCATTTGCACAACAGCATGTGAAATTGATTGTCAATCAGTGTTGCTTCCTGAGTGGACAGTGTGATTTCACAGAAGTGTCATTGACTTGGAGTTACATTGTGTTGTTTAAGTGCTCCCTTAATTTTTTGAGCAGTGTATTTCCTATTCCTGGGTTTGGCTCAAAATACTGCTTGTATAATTCCGCCTAATATCTAGTTACACACAATGGGGCCAATATTGCTAATTTTGCAGAAGAACATGCGCAATTCACCAAAGTGAAATTAGTAGCATGAAAAATGTGCATGAGGACAAGGTCCATTGCAAAGCCCTTCTCTCTTAAAGGAGAGAGCCCCCTTCCCCCATGAAACCACCCTTCCTCTCTGGGCCAAAAGGCACCTGCAAGGGTCCAGGTTCAATGCCCTTTTTTGCTGAAGCTACTAAGGGACTACAAATGATCCCAGTCTCAACCTAGGCATTAACCAGGGATTTTAGCCTGCAGAGCCGTATACAAGTGGCATCCCCACCCATGAAGAAGACGCAACGGGATTGTAGGGAGATGAGGAACTTAACGGCCACTTACAACTCCCCTTGACCAGCAAAAGGGACACCCAAAAGAGCAACCGCACCCTGATGAATCCTAGTGAACAAACAGCATATTGACAAACAAAAAGCATAAATCAATGTGCGCCGTGAAATACATCCTAGCCATCCACCCGGATCTATAAAAAAAAAAAAAAAGTCTCCAATCCAAGCCAGAAGGCTGGTAATCAAGAGGTGAAGAGTTGTGGTGCAGTACTTCCACTCAGTAAGACCATGCCCAGTGAGTTTCAGCACCTCAGGGCCACCAATCCCCGAGGCACAAAAGTACCCCAAGCTCTCCACCTCCTGACCCAATGACCAGACCTGGAAGGCACAGGTCTCTTCAGGGCAGCCATCATGCTGATTCCTCGGAACACCCTGGTTCACCTGCCCCCTCCATGCAACACCCAGCCTCACCAGTCCACTGATAAGAACAGATATACTTGATCTTAGCCAAAAGCACTAAAAAAAAAAAAAAAAAGAATGGTGTGTATGCCTGCACCACATTTATTTAGGATTTTACACACTTTAGTGTCTTCTCACTCGACAAGGGGTGTAACCAGAATGTGACATTTGGGGGGAAAAAAGTGCCACGTTTTGCTGTATAAGGGTTCGTTCAAACGAGCGGATTTTCTTGCGTGTTTCCCCCTGTGAAGCTGAATGGAGGCGGGCTCTCTGTGGCTGATTTTTCCACTGCAGAATTTCAGATGAGGAAAATCCTCTACCAGAAGTCAATAGGCTCTGTGGCAATAGGCTTTTTTTGCAGCAGAAATTCTGCAGCTTAGACAGCCACGGAGAGCCCACCACCGTTCAAACTCACAGCGGGAAACACGCAAGTAAATCTGCTCGTGTGAACGAGCCCTTAGGCTAATTTCACAAAGGACTGGTTGCACATTTATAGTAGAAACTTGGATCTCCATGTAAATGTGCACTGGCAAATCCACGCCAAATTGAGCAGTTTCAGGGTGGATTTAAAGGGGTACTCCGCCCCTAGACATCTTATCCCCTATCTAAAGAATAGGGCATAAGATGTCTGCTCATGGGAGTCCCGCAGCTGGGGACCTCCATGATCTTGGCTGCGGCACCCCAGACATCCAATGCATGGAACTAACTTCGCTCCATACTGGATGACTGGCGATGCGGGGCGGAGGCTCGTCATGTCACATCCAGTGTGCCTGCTGGTAGCAGCGTATGTAAAGCCAGCATAGAGCGGGCCTTCACCAGCAGATTTGCAGTGTAAAATACGCTGTAAATCCGCACTTGTGAAAGTACCCTCAAAAAACAGTTTTAAAACAAACTTTAACAGTGGACAGACTTATCAGAGATACGGGCTTCACTGAATACCATGACAGAGCATTGCACCGTATTAAAAGACATCACGGAGATAGTAGCATCATTTCTATATTATAGGTTAAAGAAAAAAAAAAAAAACGGGTGAACCCAGTGAGCATGCCTTGCTGTAATCAATAGTTGTTGATAGGGATGTCCTGATAAAAAAATTTTTAAGACAGAGTACCGATACTTTAATTCTAGTACTCGCCGATACCAAGTACGAGTACTTATATTTTAAAGGGAATCTGACAGCATGGTGACCCGGTTTCTGGTGCTGTTTACCGTGCTGATATGTGGGTCCTTGTTGTGTTCAATGGAGGCGGCTGCTGTAGGATGAGCCAAGATTTCTCTCTTCTCCATTGGACAGAACAGGGAATTTGCATTGGCGGTGAGACCGATGACCACATGGTGAGCAGCGGTAGAAACCGGGTGACCTGCACTATCTACTTATAGATTCAAGTTAGTGCAGGTGATTCTGCTGTAAGATTGTCTTTAATAGTAGGTAGTATCCCCCTGCAGACATTAGTAGCAGCCTCCTTGTAGACTGCAGCCCCCTTGTAAACAGCAGGTCCCCTTTAGACCGCAGCCCCCTTGCAGACGTTAGTAGCAGGACCCCACCCTTGTACACAGCTCACCTGTGGCAGTCCTCTGTCGGGTTCTGCTGCCCCGTCTTCCTGTCCGCATCATGGTGTTCTATGGAGGAGCATGTGACATACACGTCACTCTGCTTCCTCCGTAGTGTTACGCTGGGCGCAGTGGAGGAGGTGGAGTGACGTGTGTCACATGCTCCTCCATGGAACGCCATTATGTGGACGGGAGAACGGGGCTGTGGAGTAGCAGCAGGTATCAGATTTGGTATCGGGAACATTGAATGAGTCCCCAATACCATGTAAATGGCTAGTATCAGCCCCGATACCAATACTAGTATCGGGACATCCCTAGTTGTTGATAATAGTGATTAATAAGGGTATATGAGTCCCTTCCCTTACATCATTTATACTTACCATTACAACATAACTACAGTCACTGAAAACTCATCATAACTAAGTAATAAACACGTATACTCATGCCATATATTTAGTTGTGTGGTATATATTATTCTAAGTCCTAAAGCACTTAATCTATTGGAATATGCTGTGCTGGTCACTGGTACAACAGTTTAACCCCTTAGTAACCAGGCCTGAATTACAAAGTAATTTTTATCCCCACTTTCCTTGAGTCATAATTCTATTTTGTGTCAATGTGTCATGTCAACTTGAGATATGAAAAGCACCTGAGCAGTGGCTGCACATGTAGTGCCGGAGCAGAGTCCTTCTAGAAAACAAAACTCTTTTTTCCCCCATTCATTTTTATTTTATTCTCATTCTATACATTTACACTCAAAACTCTTTTGATCAGATTAAAATGGACTCTGAACTGCCAACTAACTGTAGAAGTGGCGGTAAGGACTGATTGTAAGGGTCTGTCCTCAAAGACCCCCAAGTAGCATCAGAAGGAAACAGTGCATGCTGGGGCACCATGCTGCCAACATTTACAGAGGTCCAGAGGCTCATCCATATGTGAGAGCTGCTGAGGGGTTCAGGGGCTGGAGTCTAAAGGTGGTGTCTCCTGCACACAACTGACACACATTACACACAATGCACAACTAACACACTACACAGCACACTGTATACACACACACACAATGCACAACTGACACACATTACACACAATGCACAACTGACACACATTACACACAATGCACAACTAACACACTACACAGCACACTGTATACACACACACAATGCACAACTGACACACATTACACACAATGCACAACTAACACACTACACAGCACACTGTATACACACACACAATGCACAACTGACACACATTACACACAATGCACAACTGACACACATTACACACAATGCACAACTGACACACTACACAGCACACTGTATACACACACAATGCACAACTGACACACATTACACACAATGCACAACTGACACACTACACAGCACACTGTATACACACACAATGCACAACTGACACACATTACACACAATGCACAACTGACACACATTACACACAATGCACAACTAACACACTACACAGCACACTGTATATACACACACACACACACACACACACACACATTACACAGCACACTATATATATATATACACACACACACTGTATACACACAATGCACAACTGACACACATTACACAGCACACTGTATACACACACACATTACACAGCACACTATATATATATATATATATACACACACACTGTATACACACAATGCACAACTGACACACATTACACAGCACACTGTATACACACACAAATTCCACAGCACACTGTATATACACACACAATGCACAACTGACACATTACACAGCACACTGTATACACACACAATGCACAGCTCACACACATTACACAGCACACTGTATACACACAATCCACAACTGACACACATTACACAGCACACTGTATACACACACAATGCACAGCTCACACACATTACACAGCACACTGTCCACACACAATCCACAACTGACACACATTACACAGCACACTGTCCACACACACACACAATGCACAACACATTACACAGCACACTGTATACACACACAATGCACAGCTCACATGACACAGCACACTGTATACACACAATGCACAGCTCACACACATTACACAGCACACTGTCCACACACAATCCACAACTGACACACATTACACAGCACACTGTATACACACACAATGCACAGCTCACACACATTACACAGCACACTGTCCACACACAATCCACAACTGACACACATTACACAGCACACTGTCCACACACACACACACACACACACACACACACAAAATGCACAACACATTACACAGCACACTGTATACACACACAATGCACAGCTCACATGACACAGCACACTGTATACACACAATGCACAGCTCACACACATTACACAGCACACTGTCCACACACAATCCACAACTGACACACATTACACAGCACACTGTCCACACACAATCCACAACTGACACACATTACACAGCACACTGTCCACACACAATCCACAACTGACACACATTACACAGCACACTGTCCACACACACACACAATGCACAACACACATTACACAGCACACTGTATACACACACAATGCACAGCTCACATGACACAGCACACTGTATACACACAATGCACAACTGACACACGTTACACAGCACACTGTATATACACATTACACAGCACACTGTATACACACACAATGCACAGCTCACATGACACAGCACACTGTATACACACAATGCACAGCTCACACACTCTACACTTGTGTACACACCAAGCACAAACAATGGTCAGCCTACATACGTGAATGAGCCCATCACCCTCTAGTGATACAGTCACGTGACCGTGACGTCTTACACGTTGTAGACTGGATACAAACCAATCACCATCGTAGCGCGAAACTGGGAGTCGTGACGTCAGGAGGCTGCGCTGCTCGTATTTCCGCTATGGTGATGTTGGTGAGTGCTCGGGTATAACGCTGCCTCTTCATTCCTATAAGAGGACATTGATAGTGACGTCCATACATGATTCATGTCATGAGCTGCGCAGCCTGTCATAGGAATCACCAGTATACAGAGTCCTACAGCTGCGCTCATGTCCATACATTATACACAGCAGTGATCCCCAGTATGTGACTACATAGGTATTGTCACCCCTGAAGTGTATCACCCCTGTAGTGTCATGTGCAGTGTATCACCCCTGTAGTGTCATGTGCAGTGTATCACCCCTGTACTGTCATGTGCAGTGTATCACCCCCTGTAGTGTCATGTGCAGTGTATCACCCCTGTACTGTCATGTGCAGTGTATCACCCCTGTAGTGTCATGTGCAGTGTATCACCCCCTGTAGTGTCATGTGCAGTGTATCACCCCTGTACTGTCATGTGCAGTGTATCACCCCTGTAGTGTCATGTGCGGTGTATCACCCCCTGTAGTGTCATGTGCAGTGTATCACCCCTGTAGTGTCATGTGCAGTGTATCACCCCTGTAGTGTCATGTGCAGTGTATCACCCCCTGTAGTGTCATGTGCAGTGTATCACCCCTGTAGTGTCATGTGCAGTGTATCACCCCTGTAGTGTCCTGTGCAGTGTATCACCCCTGTAGTGTCATGTGCAGTGTATCACCCCTGTAGTGTCATGTGCAGTGTATCACCCCCTGTAGTGTCATGTGCAGTGTATCACCCCCTGTAGTGTCATGTGCAG
This sequence comes from Hyla sarda, assembly GCF_029499605.1. Taxonomy (NCBI): domain Eukaryota; kingdom Metazoa; phylum Chordata; class Amphibia; order Anura; family Hylidae; genus Hyla; species Hyla sarda. The sequence goes on along the minus strand of NC_079198.1, from coordinate 71,445,220 downwards.
TGTATCACCCCTGTAGTGTCCTGTGCAGTGTATCACCCCCTGTAGTGTCATGTGCAGTGTATCACCCCTGTAGTGTCATGTGCAGTGTATCACCCCCTGTAGTGTCATGTGCGGTGTATCACCCCTGTAGTGTCATGTGCGGTGTATCACCCCTGTAGTGTCATGTGCAGTGTATCACCCCCTGTAGTGTCATGTGCAGTGTATCACCCCCTGTAGTGTCATGTGCAGTGTATCACCCCTGTAGTGTCCTGTGCAGTGTATCACCCCCTGTAGTGTCATGTGCAGTGTATCACCCCTGTAGTGTCCTGTGCAGTGTATCACCCCCTGTAGTGTCATGTGCAGTGTATCACCCCCTGTAGTGTCATGTGCAGTGTATCACCCCTGTAGTGTCCTGTGCAGTGTATCACCCCTGTAGTGTCCTGTGCAGTGTATCACCCCTGTAGTGTCATGTGCAGTGTATCACCCCCTGTAGTGTCATGTGCAGTGTATCACCCCTGTAGTGTCATGTGCGGTGTATCACCCCCTGTAGTGTCATGTGCGGTGTATCACCCCCTGTAGTGTCATGTGCAGTGTATCACCCCTGTAGTGTCATGTGCAGTGTATCACCCCCTGTAGTGTCATGTGCAGTGTATCACCCCTGTAGTGTCATGTGCGGTGTATCACCCCTGTGGTGTCATGTGCGGTGTATCACCGCTGTAGTGTCGTGTGCGGTGTATCACCCCTGTAGTGTCCTGTGCAGTGTATCACCCCTGTAGTGTCGTGTGCAGTGTATCACCCCTGTAGTGTCATGTGCAGTGTATCACCCCTGTAGTGTCATGTGCAGTGTATCACCCCTGTAGTGTCATTTGCAGTGTATCACCCCTGTAGTGTCATGTGCAGTGTATCACCCCTGTAGTGTCATGTGCAGTGTATCACCCCCTGTAGTGTCATGTGCAGTGTATCACCCCTGTAGTGTCATGTGCAGTGTATCACCCCTGTAGTGTCATTTGCAGTGTATCACCCCCTGTAGTGTCATGTGCAGTGTATCACCCCTGTAGTGTCATGTGCGGTGTATCACCCCTGTAGTGTCATGTGCGGTGTATCACCCCTGTAGTGTCGTGTGCAGTGTATCACCCCTGTAGTGTCATGTGCAGTGTATCACCCCTGTAGTGTCATGTGCAGTGTATCACCCCTGTAGTGTCATTTGCAGTGTATCACCCCTGTAGTGTCATGTGCAGTGTATCACCCCTGTAGTGTCATGTGCAGTGTATCACCCCCTGTAGTGTCATGTGCAGTGTATCACCCCTGTAGTGTCATGTGCAGTGTATCACCCCTGTAGTGTCATTTGCAGTGTATCACCCCCTGTAGTGTCATGTGCAGTGTATCACCCCTGTGGTGTCATGTGCGGTGTATCACCCCTGTGGTGTCATGTGCGGTGTATCACCCCTGTAGTGTCGTGTGCGGTGTATCACCCCTGTAGTGTCCTGTGCAGTGTATCACCCCTGTAGTGTCCTGTGCAGTGTATCACCCCTGTAGTGTCCTGTGCAGTGTATCACCCCTGTAGTGTCATGTGCAGTGTATCACCCCTGTAGTGTCATTTGCAGTGTATCACCCCTGTAGTGTCATTTGCAGTGTATCACCCCTGTAGTGTCATGTGCAGTGTATCACCCCCTGTAGTGTCATGTGCAGTGTATCACCCCTGTAGTGTCATGTGCAGTGTATCACCCCTGTAGTGTCATTTGCAGTGTATCACCCCCTGTAGTGTCATGTGCAGTGTATCACCCCTGTAGTGTCCTGTGCAGTGTATCACCCCTGTAGTGTCCTGTGCAGTGTATCACCCCTGTAGTGTCCTGTGCAGTGTATCACCCCTGTAGTGTCATGTGCAGTGTATCACCCCCTGTAGTGTCATGTGCAGTGTATCACCCCTGTAGTGTCATGTGCGGTGTATCACCCCCTGTAGTGTCATGTGCGGTGTATCACCCCCTGTAGTGTCCTGTGCAGTGTATCACCCCTGTAGTGTCATGTGCGGTGTATCACCCCTGTGGTGTCATGTGCGGTGTATCACCCCTGTAGTGTCGTGTGCGGTGTATCACCCCTGTAGTGTCCTGTGCAGTGTATCACCCCTGTAGTGTCGTGTGCAGTGTATCACCCCTGTAGTGTCATGTGCAGTGTATCACCCCTGTAGTGTCATGTGCAGTGTATCACCCCTGTAGTGTCATTTGCAGTGTATCACCCCTGTAGTGTCATGTGCAGTGTATCACCCCTGTAGTGTCATGTGCAGTGTATCACCCCCTGTAGTGTCATGTGCAGTGTATCACCCCTGTAGTGTCATGTGCAGTGTATCACCCCTGTAGTGTCATTTGCAGTGTATCACCCCCTGTAGTGTCATGTGCAGTGTATCACCCCTGTAGTGTCATGTGCGGTGTATCACCCCTGTGGTGTCATGTGCGGTGTATCACCCCTGTAGTGTCATGTGCAGTGTATCACCCCCTGTAGTGTCATGTGCAGTGTATCACCCCCTGTAGTGTCATGTGCAGTGTATCACCCCTGTAGTGTCCTGTGCAGTGTATCACCCCCTGTAGTGTCATGTGCAGTGTATCACCCCTGTAGTGTCATGTGCAGTGTATCACCCCCTGTAGTGTCATGTGCGGTGTATCACCCCTGTAGTGTCATGTGCGGTGTATCACCCCTGTAGTGTCATGTGCAGTGTATCACCCCCTGTAGTGTCATGTGCAGTGTATCACCCCCTGTAGTGTCATGTGCAGTGTATCACCCCTGTAGTGTCCTGTGCAGTGTATCACCCCCTGTAGTGTCATGTGCAGTGTATCACCCCTGTAGTGTCCTGTGCAGTGTATCACCCCCTGTAGTGTCATGTGCAGTGTATCACCCCCTGTAGTGTCATGTGCAGTGTATCACCCCTGTAGTGTCCTGTGCAGTGTATCACCCCTGTAGTGTCCTGTGCAGTGTATCACCCCTGTAGTGTCATGTGCAGTGTATCACCCCCTGTAGTGTCATGTGCAGTGTATCACCCCTGTAGTGTCATGTGCGGTGTATCACCCCCTGTAGTGTCATGTGCGGTGTATCACCCCCTGTAGTGTCATGTGCAGTGTATCACCCCTGTAGTGTCATGTGCAGTGTATCACCCCCTGTAGTGTCATGTGCAGTGTATCACCCCTGTAGTGTCATGTGCGGTGTATCACCCCTGTGGTGTCATGTGCGGTGTATCACCGCTGTAGTGTCGTGTGCGGTGTATCACCCCTGTAGTGTCCTGTGCAGTGTATCACCCCTGTAGTGTCGTGTGCAGTGTATCACCCCTGTAGTGTCATGTGCAGTGTATCACCCCTGTAGTGTCATGTGCAGTGTATCACCCCTGTAGTGTCATTTGCAGTGTATCACCCCTGTAGTGTCATGTGCAGTGTATCACCCCTGTAGTGTCATGTGCAGTGTATCACCCCCTGTAGTGTCATGTGCAGTGTATCACCCCTGTAGTGTCATGTGCAGTGTATCACCCCTGTAGTGTCATTTGCAGTGTATCACCCCCTGTAGTGTCATGTGCAGTGTATCACCCCTGTAGTGTCATGTGCGGTGTATCACCCCTGTAGTGTCATGTGCGGTGTATCACCCCTGTGGTGTCATGTGCGGTGTATCACCCCTGTAGTGTCGTGTGCGGTGTATCACCCCTGTAGTGTCCTGTGCAGTGTATCACCCCTGTAGTGTCGTGTGCAGTGTATCACCCCTGTAGTGTCATGTGCAGTGTATCACCCCTGTAGTGTCATGTGCAGTGTATCACCCCTGTAGTGTCATTTGCAGTGTATCACCCCTGTAGTGTCATGTGCAGTGTATCACCCCTGTAGTGTCATGTGCAGTGTATCACCCCCTGTAGTGTCATGTGCAGTGTATCACCCCTGTAGTGTCATGTGCAGTGTATCACCCCTGTAGTGTCATTTGCAGTGTATCACCCCCTGTAGTGTCATGTGCAGTGTATCACCCCTGTGGTGTCATGTGCGGTGTATCACCCCTGTGGTGTCATGTGCGGTGTATCACCCCTGTAGTGTCGTGTGCGGTGTATCACCCCTGTAGTGTCCTGTGCAGTGTATCACCCCTGTAGTGTCCTGTGCAGTGTATCACCCCTGTAGTGTCCTGTGCAGTGTATCACCCCTGTAGTGTCATGTGCAGTGTATCACCCCTGTAGTGTCATTTGCAGTGTATCACCCCTGTAGTGTCATTTGCAGTGTATCACCCCTGTAGTGTCATGTGCAGTGTATCACCCCCTGTAGTGTCATGTGCAGTGTATCACCCCTGTAGTGTCATGTGCAGTGTATCACCCCTGTAGTGTCATTTGCAGTGTATCACCCCCTGTAGTGTCATGTGCAGTGTATCACCCCTGTAGTGTCCTGTGCAGTGTATCACCCCTGTAGTGTCCTGTGCAGTGTATCACCCCTGTAGTGTCCTGTGCAGTGTATCACCCCTGTAGTGTCATGTGCAGTGTATCACCCCCTGTAGTGTCATGTGCAGTGTATCACCCCTGTAGTGTCATGTGCGGTGTATCACCCCCTGTAGTGTCATGTGCGGTGTATCACCCCCTGTAGTGTCCTGTGCAGTGTATCACCCCTGTAGTGTCATGTGCGGTGTATCACCCCTGTGGTGTCATGTGCGGTGTATCACCCCTGTAGTGTCGTGTGCGGTGTATCACCCCTGTAGTGTCCTGTGCAGTGTATCACCCCTGTAGTGTCGTGTGCAGTGTATCACCCCTGTAGTGTCATGTGCAGTGTATCACCCCTGTAGTGTCATGTGCAGTGTATCACCCCTGTAGTGTCATTTGCAGTGTATCACCCCTGTAGTGTCATGTGCAGTGTATCACCCCTGTAGTGTCATGTGCAGTGTATCACCCCCTGTAGTGTCATGTGCAGTGTATCACCCCTGTAGTGTCATGTGCAGTGTATCACCCCTGTAGTGTCATTTGCAGTGTATCACCCCCTGTAGTGTCATGTGCAGTGTATCACCCCTGTAGTGTCATGTGCGGTGTATCACCCCTGTGGTGTCATGTGCGGTGTATCACCCCTGTAGTGTCGTGTGCGGTGTATCACCCCTGTAGTGTCCTGTGCAGTGTATCACCCCTGTAGTGTCCTGTGCAGTGTATCACCCCTGTAGTGTCCTGTGCAGTGTATCACCCCTGTAGTGTCATGTGCAGTGTATCACCCCTGTAGTGTCATTTGCAGTGTATCACCCCTGTAGTGTCATTTGCAGTGTATCACCCCTGTAGTGTCATGTGCAGTGTATCACCCCCTGTAGTGTCATGTGCAGTGTATCACCCCTGTAGTGTCATGTGCAGTGTATCACCCCTGTAGTGTCATTTGCAGTGTATCACCCCCTGTAGTGTCATGTGCAGTGTATCACCCCTGTAGTGTCCTGTGCAGTGTATCACCCCTGTAGTGTCCTGTGCAGTGTATCACCCCTGTAGTGTCCTGTGCAGTGTATCACCCCTGTAGTGTCATGTGCAGTGTATCACCCCCTGTAGTGTCATGTGCAGTGTATCACCCCTGTAGTGTCATGTGCGGTGTATCACCCCCTGTAGTGTCATGTGCGGTGTATCACCCCCTGTAGTGTCATGTGCAGTGTATCACCCCTGTAGTGTCATGTGCGGTGTATCACCCCTGTGGTGTCATGTGCGGTGTATCACCCCTGTAGTGTCGTGTGCGGTGTATCACCCCTGTAGTGTCCTGTGCAGTGTATCACCCCTGTAGTGTCGTGTGCAGTGTATCACCCCTGTAGTGTCATGTGCAGTGTATCACCCCTGTAGTGTCATGTGCAGTGTATCACCCCTGTAGTGTCATGTGCAGTGTATCACCCCTGTAGTGTCATGTGCAGTGTATCACCCCTGTAGTGTCATGTGCAGTGTATCACCCCTGTAGTGTCATGTGCAGTGTATCACCCCTGTAGTGTCATGTGCAGTGTATCACCCCTGTAGTGTCCTGTGCAGTGTATCACCCCTTTAGTGTCCTGTGCAGTGTATCACCCCTGTAGTGTCCTGTGCAGTGTATCACCCATTTAGTGTCCTGTGCAGTGTATCACCCCTGTAGTGTCATGTGCAGTGTATCACCCCTGTAGTGTCCTGTGCAGTGTATCACCCCTGTAGTGTCGTGTGCAGTGTATCACCCCTGTAGTGTCATGTGCAGTGTATCACCCCTGTAGTGTCATGTGCAGTGTATCACCCCTGTAGTTTCATTTGCAGTGTATCACCCCTGTAGTGTCATGTGCAGTGTATCACCCCTGTAGTGTCATGTGCAGTGTATCACCCCCTGTAGTGTCATGTGCAGTGTATCACCCCTGTAGTGTCATGTGCAGTGTATCACCCCTGTAGTGTCATTTGCAGTGTATCACCCCCTGTAGTGTCATGTGCAGTGTATCACCCCTGTAGTGTCATGTGCGGTGTATCACCCCTGTGGTGTCATGTGCGGTGTATCACCCCTGTAGTGTCGTGTGCGGTGTATCACCCCTGTAGTGTCCTGTGCAGTGTATCACCCCTGTAGTGTCCTGTGCAGTGTATCACCCCTGTAGTGTCCTGTGCAGTGTATCACCCCTGTAGTGTCATGTGCAGTGTATCACCCCTGTAGTGTCATTTGCAGTGTATCACCCCTGTAGTGTCATTTGCAGTGTATCACCCCTGTAGTGTCATGTGCAGTGTATCACCCCCTGTAGTGTCATGTGCAGTGTATCACCCCTGTAGTGTCATGTGCAGTGTATCACCCCTGTAGTGTCATTTGCAGTGTATCACCCCCTGTAGTGTCATGTGCAGTGTATCACCCCTGTAGTGTCCTGTGCAGTGTATCACCCCTGTAGTGTCCTGTGCAGTGTATCACCCCTGTAGTGTCCTGTGCAGTGTATCACCCCTGTAGTGTCATGTGCAGTGTATCACCCCCTGTAGTGTCATGTGCAGTGTATCACCCCTGTAGTGTCATGTGCGGTGTATCACCCCCTGTAGTGTCATGTGCGGTGTATCACCCCCTGTAGTGTCATGTGCGGTGTATCACCCCTGTAGTGTCATGTGCGGTGTATCACCCCTGTGGTGTCATGTGCGGTGTATCACCCCTGTAGTGTCGTGTGCGGTGTATCACCCCTGTAGTGTCCTGTGCAGTGTATCACCCCTGTAGTGTCGTGTGCAGTGTATCACCCCTGTAGTGTCATGTGCAGTGTATCACCCCTGTAGTGTCATGTGCAGTGTATCACCCCTGTAGTGTCATGTGCAGTGTATCACCCCTGTAGTGTCATGTGCAGTGTATCACCCCTGTAGTGTCATGTGCAGTGTATCACCCCTGTAGTGTCATGTGCAGTGTATCACCCCTGTAGTGTCCTGTGCAGTGTATCACCCCTTTAGTGTCCTGTGCAGTGTATCACCCCTGTAGTGTCCTGTGCAGTGTATCACCCATTTAGTGTCCTGTGCAGTGTATCACCCCTGTAGTGTCATGTGCAGTGTATCACCCCTGTAGTGTCCTGTGCAGTGTATCACCCCTGTAGTGTCATGTGCAGTGTATCACCCCTGTAGTGTCATTTGCAGTGTATCACCCCTGTAGTGTCATTTGCAGTGTATCACCCCTGTAGTGTCATGTGCAGTGTATCACCCCCTGTAGTGTCATGTGCAGTGTATCACCCCTGTAGTGTCATGTGCAGTGTATCACCCCTGTAGTGTCATTTGCAGTGTATCACCCCCTGTAGTGTCATGTGCAGTGTATCACCCCTGTAGTGTCCTGTGCAGTGTATCACCCCTGTAGTGTCCTGTGCAGTGTATCACCCCTGTAGTGTCCTGTGCAGTGTATCACCCCTGTAGTGTCCTGTGCAGTGTATCACCCCCTGTAGTGTCATGTGCGGTGTATCACCCCTGTAGTGTCATGTGCGGTGTATCACCCCCTGTAGTGTCATGTGCGGTGTATCACCCCCTGTAGTGTCATGTGCGGTGTATCACCCCTGTAGTGTCATGTGCAGTGTATCACCCCCTGTAGTGTCATGTGCGGTGTATCACCCCTGTAGTGTCATGTGCGGTGTATCACCCCTGTGGTGTCATGTGCGGTGTATCACCCCTGTAGTGTCGTGTGCGGTGTATCACCCCTGTAGTGTCCTGTGCGGTGTATCACCCCTGTAGTGTCGTGTGCAGTGTATCACCCCTGTAGTGTCGTGTGCAGTGTATCACCCCTGTAGTGTCGTGTGCAGTGTATCACCCCTGTAGTGTCATGTGCAGTGTATCACCCCTGTAGTGTCATGTGCAGTGTATCACCCCTGTAGTGTCATGTGCAGTGTATCACCCCTGTAGTGTCATGTGCAGTGTATCACCCCTGTAGTGTCCTGTGCAGTGTATCACCCCTTTAGTGTCCTGTGCAGTGTATCACCCCTGTAGTGTCCTGTGCAGTGTATCACCCATTTAGTGTCCTGTGCAGTGTATCACCCCTGTAGTGTCATGTGCAGTGTATCACCCCTGTAGTGTCCTGTGCAGTGTATCACCCCTGTAGTGTCATGTGCAGTGTATCACCCCTGTAGTGTCATTTGCAGTGTATCACCCCTGTAGTGTCATTTGCAGTGTATCACCCCTGTAGTGTCATGTGCAGTGTATCACCCCCTGTAGTGTCATGTGCAGTGTATCACCCCTGTAGTGTCATGTGCAGTGTATCACCCCTGTAGTGTCATTTGCAGTGTATCACCCCCTGTAGTGTCATGTGCAGTGTATCACCCCTGTAGTGTCCTGTGCAGTGTATCACCCCTGTAGTGTCCTGTGCAGTGTATCACCCCTGTAGTGTCATGTGCAGTGTATCACCCCTGTAGTGTCATGTGCAGTGTATCACCCCTGTAGTGTCCTGTGCAGTGTATCACCCCCTGTAGTGTCATGTGCAGTGTATCACCCCTGTAGTGTCATGTGCAGTGTATCACCCCTGTAGTGTCATGTGCAGTGTATCACCCCCTGTAGTGTCATGTGCAGTGTATCACCCCTGTAGTGTCCTGTGCAGTGTATCACCCCTGTAGTGTCATGTGCAGTGTATCACCCCTGTAGTGTCATGTGCAGTGTATCACCCCTGTAGTGTCCTGTGCAGTGTATCACCCCCTGTAGTGTCATGTGCAGTGTATCACCCCTGTAGTGTCATGTGCAGTGTATCACCCCTGTAGTGTCATGTGCAGTGTATCACCCCCTGTAGTGTCATGTGCAGTGTATCACCCCTGTAGTGTCCTGTGCAGTGTATCACCCCCTGTAGTGTCATGTGCAGTGTATCACCCCTGTAGTGTCATGTGCAGTGTATCACCCCTGTAGTGTCCTGTGCAGTGTATCACCCCCTGTAGTGTCATGTGCAGTGTATCACCCCTGTAGTGTCATGTGCAGTGTATCACCCCTGTAGTGTCATTTGCAGTGTATCACCCCTGTAGTGTCATTTGCAGTGTATCACCCCTGTAGTGTCATGTGCAGTGTATCACCCCCTGTAGTGTCATGTGCAGTGTATCACCCCCTGTAGTGTCATGTGCAGTGTATCACCCCTGTAGTGTCATGTGCAGTGTATCACCCCCTGTAGTGTCATGAGCAGTGTATCACCCCCTGTAGTGTCATGTGCAGTGTATCACCCCCTGTTGGTGTCATGTGTAGTGTATCACCCCCTGTTGGTGTCATGTGCAGTGTATCACCCCCTGTGGTGTCATGTGCAGTGTATCACCCCCTGTAGTGTCATGTGCAGTGTATCACCCCCTGTAGTGTCATGAGCAGTGTATCACCCCCTGTAGTGTCATGTGCAGTGTATCACCCCCTGTAGTGTCATGTGCAGTGTATCACCCCTGTAGTGTCATGTGCAGTGTATCACCCCCTGTGGTGTCCTGTGCAGTGTATCACCCCTGTGGTGTCCTGTGCAGTGTATCACCCCTGTGGTGTCCTGTGCAGTGTATCACCCCTGTGGTGTCATGTGCAGTGTATCACCCCCTGTGGTGTCCTGTGCAGTGTATCACCCCTGTGGTGTCCTGTGCAGTGTATCACCCCGTGTAGTGTCATGTGCAGTGTATCACCCCCTGTAGTGTCATGTGCAGTGTATCACCCCCTGTAGGGTCATGTGCGGTGTATCACCCCCTGTAGTGTCATGTGCGGTGTATCACCACTGTGGTGTCATGTGCGGTGTATCACCCCTGTAGTGTCATGTGCGGTGTATCACCCCTGTAGTGTCATGTGCAGTGTATCACCCCCTGTAGTGTCATGTGCAGTGTATCACCCCCTGTAGTGTCATGTGCAGTGTATCACCCCTGTGGTGTCATGTGCAGTGTATCACCCCTGTAGTGTCATTTGCAGTGTATCACCCCCTGTAGTGTCATGTGCAGTGTATCACCCCTGTAGTGTCCTGTGCAGTGTATCACCCCTGTAGTGTCCTGTGCAGTGTATCACCCCTGTAGTGTCCTGTGCAGTGTATCACCCCTGTAGTGTCCTGTGCAGTGTATCACCCCTGTAGTGTCATGTGCAGTGTATCACCCCTGTAGTGTCATGTGCAGTGTATCACCCCTGTAGTGTCATGTGCAGTGTATCACCCCTGTAGTGTCATGTGCAGTGTATCACCCCTGTAGTGTCCTGTGCAGTGTATCACCCCCTGTAGTGTCATGTGCAGTGTATCACCCCTGTAGTGTCATGTGCAGTGTATCACCCCTGTAGTGTCATGTGCAGTGTATCACCCCCTGTAGTGTCCTGTGCAGTGTATCACCCCTGTAGTGTCCTGTGCAGTGTATCACCCCTGTAGTGTCCTGTGCAGTGTATCACCCCTGTAGTGTCCTGTGCAGTGTATCACCCCTGTGGTGTCCTGTGCAGTGTATCACCCCCTGTAGTGTCATGTGCAGTGTATCACCCCTGTAGTGTCATGTGCAGTGTATCACCCCCTGTAGTGTCCTGTGCAGTGTATCACCCCTGTGGTGTCCTGTGCAGTGTATCACCCCTGTGGTGTCATGTGCAGTGTATCACCCCCTGTAGTGTCATGTGCAGTGTATCACCCCTGTAGTGTCATTTGCAGTGTATCACCCCTGTAGTGTCATGTGCAGTGTATCACCCCTGTAGTGTCATGTGCAGTGTATCACCCCTGTAGTGTCATGTGCAGTGTATCACCCCCTGTAGTGTCATGTGCAGTGTATCACCCCCTGTAGTGTCATGTGCAGTGTATCACCCCCTGTAGTGTCATGTGCAGTGTATCACCCCCTGTAGTGTCATGTGCAGTGTATCACCCCCTGTAGTGTCATGTGCAGTGTATCACCCCTGTAGTGTCCTGTGCAGTGTATCACCCCTGTAGTGTCCTGTGCAGTGTATCACCCCTGTAGTGTCCTGTGCAGTGTATCACCCCTGTAGTGTCCTGTGCAGTGTATCACCCCTGTAGTGTCCTGTGCAGTGTATCACCCCTGTAGTGTCCTGTGCAGTGTATCACCCCTGTAGTGTCCTGTGCAGTGTATCACCCCTGTAGTGTCCTGTGCAGTGTATCACCCCTGTAGTGTCCTGTGCAGTGTATCACCCCTGTAGTGTCCTGTATCACCCCTGTAGTGTCGTGTGCAGTGTATCACCCCTGTAGTGTCGTGTGCAGTGTATCACCCCTGTAGTGTCGTGTGCAGTGTATCACCCCTGTAGTGTCGTGTGCAGTGTATCACCCCTGTAGTGTCGTGTGCAGTGTATCACCCCTGTAGTGTCGTGTGCAGTGTATCACCCCTGTAGTGTCGTGTGCAGTGTATCACCCCTGTAGTGTCCTGTGCAGTGTATCACCCCTGTAGTGTCCTGTGCAGTGTATCACCCCTGTAGTGTCATGTGCAGTGTATCACCCCTGTAGTGTCATGTGCAGTGTATCACCCCTGTAGTGTCCTGTGCAGTGTATCACCCCTGTAGTGTCCTGTGCAGTGTATCACCCCTGTAGTGTCCTGTGCAGTGTATCACCCCTGTAGTGTCATGTGCAGTGTGTCACCCCTGTAGTGTCATGTGCAGTGTGTCACCCCTGTAGTGTCATGTGCAGTGTGTCACCCCTGTAGTGTCATGTGCAGTGTGTCACCCCTGTAGTGTCATGTGCAGTGTGTCACCCCTGTAGTGTCATGTGCAGTGTGTCACCCCTGTAGTGTCATGTGCAGTGTATCACCCCTGTAGTGTCATGTGCAGTGTATCACCCCTGTAGTGTCATGTGCAGTTTATCACCCCCTGTACAGTCATGTGCAGTGTATCACCCCTGTAGTGTCCTGTGCAGTGTATCACCCCTGTAGTGTCCTGTGCAGTGTATCACCCCTGTAGTGTCGTGTGCAGTGTATCACCCCTGTAGTGTCCTGTGCAGTGTATCACCCCTGTAGTGTCGTGTGCAGTGTATCACCCCTGTAGTGTCGTGTGCAGTGTATCACCCCTGTAGTGTCCTGTGCAGTGTATCACCCCTGTAGTGTCGTGTGCAGTGTATCACCCCTGTAGTGTCGTGTGCAGTGTATCACCCCTGTAGTGTCGTGTGCAGTGTATCACCCCTGTAGTGTCGTGTGCAGTGTATCACCCCTGTAGTGTCGTGTGCAGTGTATCACCCCTGTAGTGTCGTGTGCAGTGTATCACCCCTGTAGTGTCGTGTGCAGTGTATCACCCCTGTAGTGTCGTGTGCAGTGTATCACCCCTGTAGTGTCCTGTGCAGTGTATCACCCCTGTAGTGTCATGTGCAGTTTATCACCCCCTGTACAGTCATGTGCAGTGTATCACCCCTGTAGTGTCCTGTGCAGTGTATCACCCCTGTAGTGTCGTGTGCAGTGTATCACCCCTGTAGTGTCATGTGCAGTGTATCACCCCTGTAGTGTCCTGTGCAGTGTATCACCCCTTTAGTGTCCTGTGCAGTGTATCACCCCTGTAGTGTCCTGTGCAGTGTATCACCCATTTAGTGTCCTGTGCAGTGTATCACCCCTGTAGTGTCATGTGCAGTGTATCACCCCTGTAGTGTCCTGTGCAGTGTATCACCCCTGTAGTGTCATGTGCAGTGTATCACCCCTGTAGTGTCATTTGCAGTGTATCACCCCTGTAGTGTCATTTGCAGTGTATCACCCCTGTAGTGTCATGTGCAGTGTATCACCCCCTGTAGTGTCATGTGCAGTGTATCACCCCTGTAGTGTCATGTGCAGTGTATCACCCCTGTAGTGTCATGTGCAGTGTATCACCCCCTGTTGGTGTCATGTGTAGTGTATCACCCCCTGTTGGTGTCATGTGCAGTGTATCACCCCCTGTGGTGTCATGTGCAGTGTATCACCCCCTGTAGTGTCATGTGCAGTGTATCACCCCCTGTAGTGTCATGAGCAGTGTATCACCCCCTGTAGTGTCATGTGCAGTGTATCACCCCCTGTAGTGTCATGTGCAGTGTATCACCCCTGTAGTGTCATGTGCAGTGTATCACCCCCTGTGGTGTCCTGTGCAGTGTATCACCCCTGTGGTGTCCTGTGCAGTGTATCACCCCTGTAGTGTCATGTGCAGTGTGTCACCCCTGTAGTGTCATGTGCAGTGTGTCACCCCTGTAGTGTCATGTGCAGTGTATCACCCCTGTAGTGTCATGTGCAGTGTATCACCCCTGTAGTGTCATGTGCAGTGTATCACCCCTGTAGTGACACATAATGCCCCATATATCCCCTTTTATAGTGACAGAAATCGCCTTAAGGGTAGGGTCACACGTGCCATATTTTGCTGTGTATTTTCTGCAGCTACCTATTGGCTTTAATATGTAGTCAAATACACAGCATCAAAATACGTCACTTGTGATCCTACCCTTAGGAATGCTGTATATATTTCCAATAATCTTTTATATATTAGTATAAAGGATCATGTAAAACCTCTATAGTAACTTTAGATAGATATAAGAGTTGGTGGCATTTATGTCAACCCAAAAGACGATAAGAAAGCTTGGGCCCATTTTTTTGGTCTATTATCTGTAGTTTTTTTATTGGTACCACATTTGCATGTATGTGACTTTTTGATCACCTTTTATTCCAATTTACTGGGATGTGATGTGACCAGAAATCATCCATTTTGGAATGTAATATATTTTTACATTTACAACCTTTAACACTATATTTTAATTGTTTGGACATTTCTGCACACTGCGATATTAAATATGTATAGTTTCTTTTTTATTTGTTAAATGGGGAAAGGGGGTGATTTATTTTTTATTGGGGAGGGGCTTATACACATTTATTAAAAGTTTTAATAAAACTTTTAATAAATGTAAGCTCCTCCCCAAATAAACATTTTAATAACTCTCTCTTCCATTTTACAAATAAAAAAAACACCTTTTTTTTTAATAAAGTCTCTATAGGGGACTATTTATAACAATCTGTGGATTGTTAGTATTGCTATACATAGGACTGATCAGTGCAGGACTGATCACTGTGGATGCACCAACAGCAGTCACAGAGGGACTGTAGAGTAAGCTACAGCCGGGTAGCACTGTGTGTCTTCTCGTTGTGACGGATTTCTACAGCGGGAAACCCACTGCTATGAGCAGACACACAGAGCTATCAGGCTGCAGCTGGGAGCTCACTCTGCAGTCACTCTGTTACTGCTGTCAGTGTATCCGCAGTATGAAATACGCTGCGGATGTTCCCCTTGTGACCCAGCTCTAACAATCCCAACTCTGCACAATACAACAGCAACTAATCACAAGCTGAGCTGTGATTGGTTGTTATGGGCATAACCAGATTGATAAATCAGGGATAATATGAAATAAGAAATTCCACCAATGACTCCTTGACAACGCAGACTTGTTAACTGGAAACCATTCCAGGTGACTACCTCAGAAAGCTGAGGGTGGAAAGGTGTCATGATGCAAAAGGATGCTACAATGTAGAGGATAACCATGGGATGAAAAGGCATGTCCATACTTTTCCCTGGTATTGTGCACTTTCTGGTTACAGATATAACTTTTTATTAGTATGGGATGATTATTCATGGTGTTCATCCGCCTACATGCTGCTGTACATTAGGTTAGCTAAGAGACAGACCATAAAAGATTCCCTTTAAACCAGTGGTTCTTAACCTGGGGTTCGGTGAGTCAGTCCCGGGGGTTCGGCGGGGGAGGTCGCAACAGGACAGGCAAACCAAGCAATTGCTTGGGGCCCGGGGCCCTGAGCAGAGCCGGTGTTTGCCCGTCCTGTAGTGACGGGGCAATTCCCCCCATCACTATTAACTCCCTGCGGCCCTGTTAAAACCGCAGGGCCGCTGGGACATAGCGCACGCCGGGATGTCACTGACGTCCCGTGCGTCCGCCCATGGAAATTAAGGCGCCGAGGACCGGAGGATAGAGAAGGAGGAAGACGTGCACTGGCCAGCTTGGTAAGTGACCAGCGGAACATCATCTTCGGTGCTCCGACCTCCGGTCCCGAGACCTACTGCTATAGCCGGAGCGGTGGTCAGAGCACTGAAGTGGGCAGTACATAGGCATACAGACTCCAGCCATACACTGTATATGGCTGGAGGCTGTATGTCTGTGGGGGAACACTGCCTACATCAGTGGTCTTCAACCTGCGCACCTCCAGATGTTGCAAAACTACAACTCCCAGCATGCTGGGTGTTGTAGTTTTGCAACATATGGAGGTCCGAAAGTTGAAGACCACTGGCCTGCCTATTGTGGGGGAACACTGCCTGCCTATTGTGGGAGAACACTGCCTGCCTAGTGTGGGGGAACACTGCCTGCCTAGTGTGGGGGAACACTGTCTGCCTAGTGTGGGGGAGCACTGCCTGCCTAGTGTGGGGGAGCACTGCCTGCCTAGTGTGGGGGAGCACTGCCTGCCTAGTGTGGGAGAACACTGCCTGCCTATTGTGGGAGAACACTGCCTGCCTAGTGTGGGGGAACACTGCCTGCCTAGTGTGGGGGAACACTGCCTGCCTAGTGTGGGGGAACACTGCCTGCCTAGTGTGGGGGAGCACTGCCTGCCTAGTGTGGGGGAGCACTGCCTGCCTAGTGTGGGGGAGCACTGCCTGCCTAGTGTGGGGGAACACTGCCTGCCTAATGTGGGGGAGCTCTGTCTGCCTAATGTGGGGGAGCTCTGTCTGCCTAATGAGAACACTGAGTGGCAGTTGCCAAGGTAAAGCCGCACATTTCTGAACTGGTCTCTGAAAGACAACAGCAGAAGTCACACTGATTTGCAGTAAATATTCATTATGTTTTTGTGTGGAAATCATGTTTTCATGGTTTTGTTCTTTGTTCTTAATGGTTTTATTCATTTTGTGCACCTATGTATAAATATATACTTAAATATATACCTCCTATGTTTTGAATTTGAAAAAATCATATTTTATGTTTCCAATTAAGAGGGGTTCGGTGAATGCGCATATGAAACTGGTGGGGATCGGCACCTCCAACAAGGTTAAGAACCACTGCATTAAACCATTTAAATTACATTATGACAACATTATTGCTAAAGTTTCTCTTCTTCCAGATGCCAGTGTGTCACCTGATATTGGAGTAGATGAGATTCTGCAATGCCTTCATTTCGGCAAGTTGGGGAGAAGCAGTTGCCCCATGAAATTATATTTATGTCATGGTCTCCCAAGAGGGATCTTATTGCTCTTGTCAACAAAACTGGAGAGGTAAGTTTGATAAGTAACCAGGTAATGTCTGAATTGTTGTTACCATTCTTACATTTTTAAATGACAAAAAAATGTTAATTCCTAAGTGCTGTTCATGTTAGCATTGTGGCTTCTATTTCTAATAGTCAGATCTGTTGTGAAGTGGATAGGGTCTCATTGCTAGAATGTCCACTTGGTGGGTGTCTGACTGAGCTGGCCCCAGCCAGTTGGTAGAATAAAATGGCAGCGGTACCAGAAAAGCAAAGGGAATTACTGTACATTTTTTATCAAATCTATTTTTATTAAACAAAGAAGAGAGACAAACATATCAATAACAACAGAGGCCTATGTGTAGATAGACAAAGAACAATTCTCCTGAACAGGAGGAGGGGTAGGTTACATATTTCTAAGTTTTTGCTATGTCTTGCTAGAAACCAGTGGGGGATCACAATGGTATTAGTAATATGCCTTCCCAATGTTGTGATGAGATAACCTTCATGGTTAGAAAAGAGCTTTTCTATTTAATCAAATTTTCCCAGGTCAACCTGTGTTAAAGGGGTTGTCTGACAGGATCATTTGATTAAAAAAAAAAGAGTGGACATTAAAAAGGCACCACTCATCTTGATCCTCCTTGACTGCTGATGTTCCATGTCTTAGCCAATAATGGGGGGGGGGGGGGGGGTCTTGGGAGTAATCCCTATTTTATATTTTTACCCATTTTTCCCCTTTTAACAATGAAAATATCACGCTGGGATTCTCATTTTGGGATTTATTCTAATCACCATATTGGGGTAGGGAAGACATTTTTCCTCTGTCATGGGGAAATTGGCATCAGACTCCTGGTTTATTTTGCCTTCCTCTTGATAAACACAGTAGGGTTCTAGGTTGGACACGATGGACTCTTGTCTTTTTTTTCAACCTTACAAATTATGTTACTGTGTTTACATCCTATTCTTTTAAAGAGGTATTCCAGGATTTTTTTTATATGAATGAATGTGTAAAGTTAGTGTAGTTCATAATTGTTTATTTTTAACAGCATACAGCATAGTTCATAATTGTTTATTTTAAACAGCATACAAATTGAGCCTCCTCTCAGATTTTTCCAGGTTGCAGTG
Source organism: Hyla sarda (assembly GCF_029499605.1). Classification (NCBI taxonomy): domain Eukaryota; kingdom Metazoa; phylum Chordata; class Amphibia; order Anura; family Hylidae; genus Hyla; species Hyla sarda. The sequence goes on along the minus strand of NC_079198.1, from coordinate 71,427,580 downwards.
CGGCCCGAAACATTACATCACTAGTCAATGGGTGAAGCAACCACTGGGTGGGGAGGAGATCATTCTCCACAGCTCTGCAGGGATTTGTAGCTCAGGTGTGCTGCAAAGGGTGGGGTGACTGATGTGTGGGAGGGAGAAAGTGACCTCACACTTACAAACAAGGGATCCTGGGACTTGTAGTTGGAGGGAGGGAACTCTAACAGGAAAAGAAAGCAACACCGTCTGGCAGGTATATACTAAATAACCCCTTTATGGTCATCATCTAAAGTTGGATTATATAAATACATACATAGTGTGACATCTGACTGTATTTTGCCTCTTAATGTTGCCTCGTCAGGTGTTGCTTCATAGACTGGCAAATATTCAGAGAGTGTGGATTTTACCCCCTAATGAGAATACAGGAAAGGAAGTGACATGCCTAGCATGGAGACCTGATGGCAAAAGTAAGTGGTCTTCTTTATGTTTTGTGCATGATAAATGTTTATCATGTTAATTGTTTTGTTTATTTGTATGTACCCATAGTCTTGGCGTTTGGCCTGGCTGACACCAAGAAGGTTGTGCTTTGTGATGTCGAAAAGCCTGAAAGCCTTCATTCTTTCTCAGTGGAAACAGCAGTGTCCTGCATGCAGTGGATGGAAGTAACAGAGGAGAATAGGTGTGTGCATAGATGGCTCACTGAACCAACACAGATTTTCAGATTTTTTTTTTTAACTGGAAAAAAAAATTATCTTTACACAAATCTTTGACTTTTGTGTGTTAGGATCCATTGCCAGGCTAAGGGTGGCTTAACAATGAGGAATTTCTGGCTGTTTAAATTCAGGCAACTTAATCAGTGCCCCCAGCGCCGACTGAATCAGTCAGCACTAGGCCTGCACAGATATTGCCATTCCCATAGATGGCAATGTATTCCACTTGGATTTCACTGAATGAGCAGGATCATTCCTCTGGCAGTGGAATTTCAGCTGCGGAACGTCCGCTGCTGAAATTCCATAGTCTGCACTATGCAGCGAATCATTTGATAGCAATGGGAATCTGCTGTACTGTAGTTTTGAAACTTAATTTATAAGTGGAATTACGCTCTGAAATTCCTTAGTGTGACGTTAGCCCACTTTTAAGTGTAAAACCATCCACAGAACTAATTCTAGGCTTCTATTGTGTGTGCTTCTGTGATGATTTGCTTTCTCAATTTCAGAAGTTTTTATGTTTTATCTTAGTGTCTTGAAATCATTTTACAATGCAGAAGATGAGTCCAGTATTCTTCTTCCAAGGTTGCCTGCTTTGCCCAAAAAGTAAGAACATATTGTTATTTAATGATTGTGACAAGAGAGCGAAGAAAAATGAATATGCAGAAGATGAGCTCATTATTTTGATTGGTGGGGGTCTGAATACCCCGTCCCCAAACAGATCAAAACGTTTCACATGTCTCTGTGACATGTTGAAAGTTTTGTTATATGACAGGCACACTCTAAGTAAATGTACAAAAAGAAAACAAAATGTTGTATATAGTGTACAGTAAATAAGTTCACTCTGTTACTTATTGTTTTTTTTTTTTGTTTGTTTTGTTTTTTATAGTTACAATGCCACAGCTAAAATATTCAGGTAAGACAACATAAAACTGAGCCTTTAAGTTATTGAAACTGCAAAAACAAAAAAGTTTTTAGCACAAAGAAGTGAAGCAACTTTTTTTATTAGTTTTTTTAATGAAAGCTTGCTTGCACAAAAAATTCAATGACACTTATATTATTTGTTCCTAATAGGATTTGTCCTTAAAGGGGTACTCCATCCATAGACATCTTATCACCTATCCAAAGGATAGGGGATAAGATGTCTGATCGCGGGGGTCCCACCACCTGCAATCTTGGCTGTGGCACCCCAGACATCCGGTGCACGGAGTGAACTTCACTCCATGCTGAATGACTGGCAATGAGGGGTGGAGGCTCGTGATGTCACGATCACGCCCGCTCGTGATGTCACGTCCATGCCCCCTCAATGCAAGTCTATGGGAGGGGGCGTGACAGCCGTCACACCCATAGACTTGCATTGAGGGGGTGTGGCTGTGATGTCACAATCCTCCGGCGCTGAACCCGACACTCTAAACAAACGCATGGAGATCAGACATCTTATCCCCTATCCTTTAATATGGGATAAGATGTCTAGGGGCGGAGTACCCCTTTAATATTTAATTACTCTGTCAGATCAGGTTTTCATTATTTCATTGGAATGTTTTAATAACATTGCTCCTGTGCATAGATATTGCCTGGATATGGTGTCGCCTGGTATTCTGTTTATCTCCAGTGCTGGTGCGATGTCTGATTCTTAGGATTTTTTCACAATAGCAGGAATCATTCCTGCAGAAGATGATTCAGAAAGATGGGACTGAGTGTGTCACTCCACTAGTACTGTACGCAAGTCAAAGAACATTCGGGGTTCCATAACTAGTATGTACCAGCAGCCACAGTAGCATTGTTTTTAAAGTGGTTTTATAGGCATCAGTATCAGGAGATCCAACTCCCAGTATCCCCTTTGAACAGCTGATTAAAGGGGTCATAGCACTCGCGCAGACATTGTGCCCTTATAGCTTCTTATCCAGCTATGTACATATGCTAGTGCCTTTACTTGGTATTGTAGCTTGTGCTATTCCCTTCAATTGGATGAACCTTCCTACTCTAGCTTCCACGTGTGTATTGTTGCCTTCTGGCAAATCTGTGTGTCTCTGTTTTTTAATTTTACCATACAGCTCAGCTTATGTGTAGTCTGTAGACTTTTTTTTAATTTTTTTTATTCGGTTTATTGAAGAGAAAAAAATCATCAGCAATATATACACCAGACAGTATAACAGAGGCATAGGCATGAGTACAGCGCATACAGTCAGTAATACAAAAATAGCCATTGTAGCATAACATTACACGTGTCTGGCCTCAAATTGGCCTAGGTAAGAACCAGAATAGGACAATAACAGGTTCAACATAGAGCATACATACATACATCACAAAGGTACATGAGTAAAGAACATGTAAATAAAATTGTAAAACGAAAACATGTCCGCCACTAACTATGTCACCGTGAAGAAAGGCCCCAACACTGCTAAATTTACCTATTGGGGGTAAGTATTCAACTAGAACACATGCATTCTTACATTGGAGAGGACATCAAACCACAAACTTCACGGAAGGAGCACTGTGTCGCAGGGGAAGAACACCAGGAGCCCCATACACAATAAAACTTAGCTGAACATTGCCTAAGTCTGTAGACTTTTCTTTGTCAGGTGGGATATAAAATGAAAATGGCTGGGAGCTTTACAACATATGAGACAATGTTTCCAGACATTGGAAAAATACTACCTTGTTATCGGGCACTGGCAAGAACAGATCTTGCATCTTGCATGATAAAATTTAGCAATGTATTAAACACACTTATTGGTATTAAAAGTATTTCTATGAAATATCATCTTACTCGTACGGCTCCATTGGGGGACACAGAGACCGTGGGTATATGCTGCTGACACTAGGCAACAAAAAGAAAGTCGGCCCCTCCTGGCAGGATATACTCCGCCTACAGACTCGATACTATCAGTTTTAGCTTAGTGTCCGTAGGAGGAAGACACAGGTCTGGAGTTCTCCAGACCTGGTCTTTTTACTTTTTTATTGTTTAGGGCAGGGAAGTGTTTTTAGCTTTTTATCTCCTTTTTGTTTACTTGTTTTTAGGTGGGGGTTCAAGAGCACAGCACTACCTGTTCCTACATATGCAATGAAGGGGCACAGGCATAGAGTTATGCACTGTCAACCCCTTCTCGCCACCGGCCAGTACCTGGGGTTTTACCTTGGGTCCAGGTCCCCCTATCTACCCTGCTCGTCTCGCTGTCTCAGCCTGGCATGATGCAGGTGTATAATAGCTGGCTGAAGACTTCAGTAGGTACAGTCATGGCCGTAAATTTTTCAAGAAAATAAAGTATTTCTCACCAAAAAGGATTGCAGTAACACATGTTTTGTTATATATATGTTTATTCCCTTTGGGGGAGATGTATCAAAACCTGCCCAGAGGAGAAGTTGCTGAGTTGCCCATAGCAACCAATCAGCGAGCTTCTTTCATTTTTAACAAGGCCTCTGCAAAATGAATAAAGCGATCTGATTGGTTGTTATGGGCGACTGGGCAACTTTTCCTTTGCACAGGTTTTGATAAATCTCCCCCTTTGTGTGTATTGGAACTAAACTAATAAGGAAGGAAAAAAAGCAAATTGGACATAATGTCACACCAAACTCCAAAAATGGGCTGGACAAAATGATTGGCACCCTTAAAGGACAAGTCTCACAGTAAACAATTGTTCAGCTTCTAGTGCAGAAGGTAAAGTTATACGGGTTTGTAAATCACTTCCATTACCAGTGCTGCTTAGAAACAAGCTTTATCTGCATTCTTCTGTCTGACAGGAAAATCAGCTGTTCCAGGTTTTCATGACTTTCGACCCCCTATTCAGGCTGTTATCAGCAGCATCCAGGGGCCGTGACGTGACAATTACCCAGAAAACCCCTGTGCTGCAGAGAGCTGACTGAGCTCGGCCTTAGCCCCTCCCATCTGATGAATATTCACACTGTCCTCCCTCTGTTCTGCAGTGATTGGCTGAGCAGCACTGCCTATATGTCGGCTGATTCAGATCATAGTTCTCTCCCCTCTCCTTGCTAATGTTTTTACACTGATAACGGAGGAGAGGGGGGAGGGGAGGGAGCTGCCAGCGTAGGGCTGTCACACTGAGAATGGAGGGGAGGGAGAGTAGAATTGTCACACTGAGCACTGGGGAGAGAGGAGTGCAGGGCAGAGGAGGGGGGAGGTGATTGTGCCACTGTAAAGCTGTTTCATTGAGATGAGGAGGGGGAGGGAGTGATTTTACAGTGTAAAACTGCAGCTTCAACTCCAGGGTCCCTCTCTCTAAGCACTGAGATTACATTGTGTTTCCTCGTGGCCACCCTGCTGTATAGGGCTATGATTGGAGCTCAGTGTTATGTGACCACCCTGCTGTATAGGGCTATGATTGGAGCTCAGTGTTATGTGGGAGTGGCTAGCAGAGCTGTGGGAGTGGCTAACATAAGTTAGGGGTGGTAACAAGTTCTCTGCTCAGGCAGCTGAGAGCAGGATATGTGAGCAGTGCATGCAGGGAAATGTAGTCTTTGAGATCACAGGCATAGCCACCATAACCAGGAAGTAACTGCAATTTATGAGCTGAATAGCTGGTGAATGGGGGGCGGAAAAAAAATCACAAACATGTCAGAGAGGTGGTAGGTGAATATACTATGGAATGGCTAGGTATTTTTTTTTTCTTTGCTGCATGGGATATCTTCTTTAACTTAATATTTGGTTGCACACCCTTTGGAAAAAATAACTGAAATCAGTCTCTTCCTATAACCATCAATAAGCTTCTTACACCTCTCAGCCGGAATGTTGGACCACTCTTCCTTTGCAAACTGCTCCAGGTCTCTCTTATTGGAAGGGCGCCATTTCCCAACAGCAATTTTTTGATCTCTCCACAGGTGTTCAATGGGATTTAGATCTGGACTCATTGCTGGCCACTTCAGAACTCTCCAGCGCTTTGTTGCCATCCATTTCTGGGTGCTTTATGACGTATGTTTGGGGTCATTGTCCTGCTGGAAGACCCAAGATCTCGGACGCAAACCCAGCTTTCTGACACTGGGTTGTACAGTGCCACCCAAAATCTGTTTGTAATCCTAAGATTTCATGATGCCTTGGACACATTCAAGGCACCCAGCGCCAGAGGCAGCAAAACAACCCCAAAACATCGTGGAACCTCCACCATATTTCACTGTAGGTACTGTGTTCTTTTCTGTTTTTGGTAAACAGTAGAGTGATGTGTTTTACAAAAAAGCTCTATCTTGGTCTCATCTGTCCACAAGAAGTTTTCCATGAAGGATTTTGGCTTACTCAAGTTCATTTTGGCAAAATATAGTTTTGCTTTTTTATGTCTCTGTGTCATCAGTGGTGTCCTCCTGGGTTTCCTGCCATAGCGTTTAATTTTATTTAAATGTCGATGGACAGTTTGCACTGACACTGATGCTCCCTGAGCCTGCAGGACAGCTTGAATATCTTTGGAACTTGTTTGGAGCTGCTTATCCACCATCCGGACTATCCTGCGTTGACACCTTTCATCAATTTTTCTTTTCCGTCCATGCCCAGGGAGATTAGCTACAGTGCCATAGGTTGCAAGCTTCTTGATAATGTTGCGCACTGTGGACAAAGGCAAATCTAGATCTCTGGAGATGGACTTGTAACCTTGAGATTGTTGATATTTTTCCACAATTTTGGTTCTCATGTCCTCAGACAGTTCTCTTCTCCTCTTTCTGTTGTCCATTTTTAGTGTGTCACACACAGACACACAATGCAAGGACTAAGTGAACTTCTCTCCTTTTTATCTGCTTTCAGGTGTGATTTTTATATTGCCCACACCCATTATATGCCCCAGGTGAATTTAAAGGAGCATCATATGCTTGAAACAATCTTATTTTTCCACAATTTTGAAAGGGTGCCAATCATTTTGTCCAGCCCATTTTTGGAGTTTGGTGTGACATTATGTCCAATTTGCTTTTTTTCAAAGGGAATAAACATGTGTATAGCAAAACATGTGTTACTGCAATCCTTTTCTGTGAGAAATACTTCATTTTCTTGAAAAATTTCAGGTTTGCCAACATTTACGACAATGACTGTAAGTTTTTCTGGGACAGGGTGAGTATAATCCCCCCCGGGGTCTTTCTTTTTAGGGCTCTCAACCTCTGGAGTACCCCTGTTTTGTGCCCACTCTGCTGTACCTCAGCATTTTCAGGGACCAGGCTTTCCCTGCTCGGCCATCCTGAATTCCGGGGTCTTTGTTTTCAGTCTCCGGGGCCGACACTCTGTATTTGGGTGCATTCTTCTGGAACCCCGAAGCTCCACGGTCCTTCCTCCAAAGTGGGCGGTTTGCTGTAAAAGTCTATGCCCCCCCCACTCGCTATTTACAGTCTTACGCCCTTCCTGTCGGCTGTGCTGCGCGTGCACAGCCGGCAGCCACTTTTACTTTCTGCCGCCTCCATGTATAAGGTGCCCGGAGCGTTGGGGGTCATTAATTTAGGCCGAGGCTGCGGCCTTGTAGCTCCCCCCACTTCCCGCCAGCCGGGCTTTTCGGCCCATCTCCCTCCACCGTCCTATGACAGTACAGTGCAGGGGTCATGTCTAGGTGCCTCCTTCATTTCTACCAATGAGGGTCTGGCAACATCGGGCTCTGACCTATCCCAGTCAATTTTAGATTTGGCGCAGGTTCAGTGGTGACCGCCTTTGAGCGATCTCCCTTGTGTCCGCTCTCCGGACAGGCTCGTTCTCCTTCCCCTGACCCTTGTCTCGGGCGATCTCACAAACGCCCTAAGGTGTTATCCTTTGTCTCTTCTCCGGGCTCCCGAGCTCAGGACAAGTGCTCTCCTCATGGGTCTCACTCCTCCTCCCCGGATTCCCGGCATCGCCCCCGTTCCAGGGGCCACTCTCCTGGTCGAGGTGCAAGGTCTCCCAAGTTTACATCCTATGTCCGCCTCGCCCTTCATCTAAGGCTTCTTCCACCCGCTCTTGTTCTCCTGGGGCGCTGGAAGATGAGGTGTCAGGTTCTACATCTGATCCAGAGGACTGAACCAGCGTGTCCAACATGGTGGACAGCTTGGTGTCAACCATCAGGGACACCTTTCACCTAGAGGACCCAGGAACTTCGGGCCCCGTTACTGAAGTTTTCTTCCACCGCTCCTGTCGCTCTCCTAAGGTATTCAGCTCTCATGCTGAATTCGACTCCTTACTGGAAGCGGCATGGAAGCATCCAAACAAACGCTTCCAAGGGACTAAGAAGGTTCAGGCGCAGTTTCCATTTTCCCAGGACTTGATTTCGAAATGGGCAACGCCTCCGGCTGTAGATCCTCCGTTTTCCCTCCTGTCAAAATCGACTACTCTTCCCTAGGCGGACGCGGCCTCCTTTAAGGATCTGGCAGACAAGAGGATTGAGAATCTGGCCAAGTTTTCTCTTGAAGTGGCGGGTTCAGCTTTGCTCCCCCATTTCGCTTCAGCTTGGGTGTCAAAAGCCCTATCTATGTGGGCTTCCCAACTCTGCCAGGGCATTTTATATGGGTCCCCATCGGAGGAATTGGCAGATCTTGCTCTTCAACTCTCCAATGCCTGAGACTTCTTGTGCTCTGCTTCCTTGCAGTCTGTCCGTTCTACGGCTTTTGCCACAGTTAACCTGGTGGCGATTCGTTGCTCCATGTGGCTCAAGTCCTGGGACGCCGATGCCACTTCCAAGAAATCTACCACTGAGCTTCCTTTCTCTGGGACCCGGCTCTTCGGAAAAGCCTGGATGAGATTATCTCCAAGGCTACTGGAGGTAAGAGCTCCTTATTACCGCAGAAGAAGTCTCGCCATACCGATTCCTGCAGGAAGTCATCCTCCTTTCGGTCTTTGGACTCGAGTCGGGGAGCCAGACCGGCACCCTCACAGGATAGGAAGGCTCCTTCTTTCAAGGCTCGCACCTCCTGGAAGTCGGATAACCGTTCCGGCCAAGTCAGGCACCCGTAAGCCTCCCTCCGCCTGAAGGGATGCCCCCACCCGGAAATTATTTTCGGGTGGAAGGTCGTTTGTCCCTCTTTCGGGACGTTTGGATTGCCCACGTGCAAGGCTCTTGGGTCCGAGATGTCATTTCCGATGGCTATCGAATCCAGTTTGCTTCCTTTCCAATAAACAGTTTTTTTCCCGATCCTGCCCTCCTCGCTCTCCTTCCTTGGCGGCGGCTTTTCGGGTCGCACTTCGTACCCTTCTCGCTCAGGGAGTGATTGTCTGTTCCTCCCAAGGAGCATTTTTTCAGGATTCTATTCAAACCTGTTCATCGTCCCCAAGAAAGGGGGTTCTGTCCGCCCAATCCTGGATCTGAAGCTCCTCAACCGCCACATACTCCTGCATCACTTCTGTATGGAGTCTCTCCGTTCTGTGGTGGCATCCATGGATCAAGGGGAGTTTTTTTTTTCTCTGTGGATATCCAAGACGCTTACCTTTTACATCCCAATTTTTTCAGCGATATCTCTGCTTCGCTGTTCCGGAAGGCCATTTTCAGTTTGTATCCCTACCTTTTGGTCTGGCCACGGCCCCAAGGGTCTTCACCAAGGTCCTAGCGGTGTTGATCGCCATCCTGCGAAGCTGGGGTGTGTCCGTGATCCCCTACCTGGATGACCTCCTGATCAAGGCTCCAACCAGGGACCAGAATCAGGAGAGTCTGCTTCTCACTTCTCAGACCTTGTCCCGTTTCGACAAGTCCAACCTGATTCCCACGCAGTCTCTGATCTTCTTGGGACTCCAGTTCAACATGGTGGCCGCCTGGGTTCGGCTCCGGACAGACAGTCATCAGGAGTTCCTCTTCTCCGTCATCCTGTACCAGTTTCCATTCATTTCTGCATGGAAGTCCTAGGTCGGATGGTGGCAACCATGGAGGCAGTTTCCTTCGCCCAGTTTCATTGTCGACCTCATCAACTTACTCTTCTGTCCTGGTGGGACAAGTCTCTGCTATCCCTCAATCGCAGGATTATTCTCCCTCCCCCCCCCCCCCCCCAGGACTCACCAGTCCCTCCTGTGGTGGCTTCGGTCTCATCTTCTTCGACAGGGGCGATCTTCCCTGGCCCTCCACTGGCAGGTCATCACGACAAATGCCAGTCTCAGCGGTTGGGGGGGAGTTTTCAGGGATTGAATGATCCAGGGCCAATGGGCCTCCCAGGAAGCTCTTCTCCCCATCAACATCCTGGAACTTCGGGCAATTTACCTTTTGCCTCCTCCATTGGGAGCGCCTTCTCCAGGACGGTCCTGTTCGTGTCCAGTCGGACAACTATACGGCTATGGCATATGTCAATAGCCAGGACGGCACTCGCAGCCCCACGGCAATGACCGAGGTCTCCAGGATCCTGCTCTGGGCGGAACTCAGAGTTCCCTCCATCTCAGAGATTCACATCCAGGGGGTGGCCAATTGGGAGGTGGACTTCCTCTCCTCGCTCCTCTGCCGACCCCAGCAAGTGGTCTCTTCATCCAGAGGTGTTTGCGGAGATCTGCAACCTCTGGGGCACTCCGGACGTGGACCTCTTCGCGTCTCGCCACAACCAAAAAGTTCCTTGCTTTGTCGCGAAGTCCCGAAATCCTCTGGCCCTAGCCATAGATGCCTAAGTGATCCCCTGGTTGCACTTCATCCTCCTATCTCTTCCCTCCTCTTCCTCTCCTTCCCAGAGTCCTGAGGAAACTGAAAGCGGAGGGCTTCTCTGCCATTCTCATGGCTCCGGACTGGCCCAGGCACGTGGTACGCCGATGTTGTTCGCCTACTGGTCGACTAACCACTGCGCCTCCCAGGTTGTCATGACCTGCTCTCTCATGGTCCCCTTAGCCACCCCAGTTTACTGTAGCTGCATTTGCCGGCGTGGTGGTTTAAACAGCTGTTCTATGGGCCTGGGGGTTCTCCCCCCAGGTGTTCCCCACAATGATCGGGGCGCGCAAACCTTCCTCTGCGAGGATAAATCACTGTACTTGACATTCCTACTTTCGATGGTGTGAGTCTCAATCCTTCTCCCCAATTGTTTTCTCCCTTCCACGCCTTCTTTCTTTTTGCAGTCTGGGTTGGAACAATGCTTAGCTCTCAGTTCCCTTAAGGGTCAGGAGTCGGCTCTCTCCATTCTCTTTCAGCGCCCTCTGGCATCTGACCATCACTTTCCTGCAAGGTGTAGCTCATGTGGCTCTGCCGTACAGATCCCCTACTGGGATCTGAATCTGGTTCTCAGTGTTTTCCAGGGTACTCCCTTCGAACCTCTCTGGGACATTTCTCTTCGTGTCCTTCCTCATTGCAGTCACTTCCATTCAGAGAGTTTCGAAGCTGGCGGCTCTCTCCTGCCATTCCCCCTACCTGGTCTTGCACCAGGACAAAGTTGTTTTTCATCCTGTCCCCTCATTTTTGCCTAAGGTAGTCTCCGCCTTTCACCTAAACGAGGATATCGTCCTCCCGTCATTTTGCCAAGCTCCGTCCCATCCCAGGGAACGGTTGCTTCATGGTCTTGACGTGGTACGGGCCGTTCGGACTTACCTTTCGGTCACTTCATCCTTTCTGCCAGTGTGACTATTTCTTTGTGCTTACGGAGGGTTGTCGTAAGGGATTTCCTGCTTCGAAGGCGATCATTTAGCGGTGGATCAGTTGTGCCATCTCTGAAGCTTACCGCTGCAAAGGGAAGACTACTCCTTTCTGGGTCTCAGCTCATTCCACTCGTTCCGTCGGGGCCTCCTGGGCTCTCCCCAACAGGGCTATGGCCTTGCAAGTCTGTAAGGCGGCCACCTTGCACACTTTTTTACAAAATTTTACCAGGTGCACACCTTTTGTGTCCACTGACACTGGTTTGGGTCGCAAGGTGTTGCAGGCGGCTGTGGCCCAGCCTTCCAACTGAGTTGCTCAGGTTCTCTCCCACCCTGGGGACTGCTTTGGTATGTCCCACGGTCTCTGTGTCCCCCAATGGAGCCAAACAAAAAAAGTCGATTTTTATGCTTCCTGTAAAATCTCCTTCTCGAAGGATCCTTTGGGGGACACAGCACCCACCCATTTGTTCCGGTGTCCTTGGTTCGGTTGCCTGTCCGAGGGTTGGTTAGGTTATATTTTGTCTGTGGTTTCCTCAGCTCCGATAGCTCCGAGTCTGTAGGCGGGGTATATCCTGCCAGGAGGGGCCGAATTTCTTTTTGTTGCCTAGTGTCAGCTTCCTGGTGGAAGCAGCATATACCCACAGTTTGTGTCCCCCAATGGATCCTCCGAGAAAGAGATTTTAGGGTAAGCATAAAAATCTACTTTTTGCTATCACTAGAGCAAATAAACTCACTGTAAGTAAACCGATCCTCCGTTTGAATCTCACTTGATACTTAATAATACACATTACTAAATGATTCCAACATTTTTTTTTTTTTTTTGTCACAGTGAAGAGAAATCTGATGAAATAATAAAGCTTTTGGGAGATGTGCGGTAGGTACAAATAGATCTTGCTTCTCTGTGCTCTCCTTGTTTTTCTGGAAACTACAAAGAAACCTGAGTGTTACTTAAAGAGGTACTCCATCTTATCCCTTATCCAAAGGTACCCCGTAGATCTTGGCTGCGGCGACCCAGACATCTGTTGTATGGAGCAAACTTCGCTCCATGCCTGATGACTGGCAATGCGGGGCGGAGGCTCATGGCGTCACGGTCATGCCCCGCTCATGACGTCACTGCCACGCACCCTCAATGCAAGTCTATGGGAGGGGGCGTGACCACCATCACACCCCCTCCCATAGACTTGCATTGAGGGGGCGTGGCTATGACATCACACCACAAGCCTCCTGAACGACACCTGATGCTTTAAACGAACACCGGTTGCATATGTGTTTTATTCAAAGCTGAATGAAAAATAAATAAAATAAAATGATGTTTCTATATATCTACATGGCCATGGTAGCCAATTTACATAGCTAGTGAAAGTCCATTGCCCCTTAGACTTTGTGCAAACTATGTTTTAACTATACTATGACAATGCTATATTGAAGGTCTGCTTTCTGTAAAGAAAATACATCCGTCATTTGTTTTACAATATTTTTTGTCCCATTAGACTTAATGCTTTGGTCCTTGGTGGAGTCTCAGGGGAGATTGAGATCTATGCATATGGCATGTACAAGATTGCAACTATTACAGAGGTATTTTTTCAGTGCAATCCCCTTATTCTTTTTTGGTGCATTTTAAATAAGTATTTGCTCTTTTACTGCGTGTCTGTCCTCAGATCTGTTGTGTTTTTTTATTTTTATCAGTGGCATCATTTCATGTTGAATTGTCAAATTGTATTCTTATTTATGTATTATTTTCCTATTATTTCTATAGCACTTCCACAACCCAAAGCACTGTACACTGCACTCACACTTCCCAGTATTTACAATCTACCATTTACACCCTGTTCCAAATTATTATGCAAATTCTATTTGTGCCACAAAGATTAAATATTTTGTTTTTCAGTTTAACTTATGGATGCTATTGGGGGGGAATTTATCAAAGTTGTCTAATTTCCCCCATCAATATAGACCAACCTACAGAGGGTTAGGCCGTTCTATTGTGCGCTTAATTTATCAAAAGTCGCACGGCTCTTGATAAATTCTGCGCACAGACTTCGGGATCTATGGTTTATAATGTATTTAAACCTGCTTTAGTATGGTCTGGCATTTCAGCCTACTTTCGGGCAATGCGACTTTTCGGCGAAAAGTCGCTATTGATAAATTCAGTACCACTGCATTTTTCCGTCTAAAATAGACTAGAATGCATCATGTTCCAAAAATCCTCTAAAGCAAAAGTCGCGAAAAAGTCGCATGTATTTAGACTGCGACTTTCTGTGCTACAATTTTAGATGGAAGAAAACCAGTCTAAATCCTTTGATAAATCTCCCCCATTGTGTCTCAGGGCTCTTTTGATCACTGAAAACAATCTCTGACACCTGTGATAATTAGATTGCCAGGTGAGCCCAATTTAAAGAAAAACTACTAAAGGTGGGTGTTCTACATTATTAAGCAGAGCACCATTTTCAAGCAATATTAGAAAGAAAAAGTATCTCTCTGCTGCCGAAAAGAGTGAAATAGTTCAATGCCTTGGACGAGGTATGAAAACATTAGATATTTCACACACTATTAAGAGATTTGTGGCTGATTCAGAGCACAGACGGGTCCTGCAGATAAAGGCACATTGTGGAAGATTTCCGCTAGATCCATGCATTGGATCAAGAGAGCAGCTGCTAAAATACCATTACATAGCAGCAAAAAGATATTTGAAGCTGCTGGTGCCTCTGGAGTCCCACGGACATCAAGGTGTAGAGTCCTCCAGAGTCTTTCAACTGTGCATAAATCTTCTATTTGGCCACCAGTAACCAATGCTCACAAGCAGAAACGGCTGCATTGGGCAGAAAAATACATGAAGACTAATTTTCAAACAGTCCTGTTCACTGATGAGTGCCGTGCAACCCTGGATGGCCCAGATGGATGGAGTAGTGGATGGTTGGTGGACGGACACCCTGTTCCAACAAGGCTGCGACGTCAGCAAGGCGGGGTGGAGTCATGTTTTGGGCCAGAATCATGGGAAGAGAGCTGGTCGGTCCCTTTTGGGTCCCCGAAGGTGTAAAGATGACCTCTGCAATGTATGTGGAGTTTCTGACTGACCACATTACTCCCTGGTACAGAAGGAAGAACTATGCTTTCCGTAAATCATCTTCATGCATGACAATGCACCATCTCATGCTGCAAAAGAACACCTCTGCATCAATGGCTGCTATGGGGATAAAAGGAGAGAAAGTCATGGTGTGGCCTCCATCCTCCCCTGACCTCAATCCTATTGGCAAGCTTTGGAGCATCCTCAAGCAAAAGATCTATGAGGGTGGGAGGCAGTTTACATCCAAACAGCAGCTCTGGGAGGCTATTATGGCACCTTGCAAACAATTTCAAGCAGAAACTGTTAAAAAAAAACTCACAAGTTCTGTGGATGCAAGACTTGTGAAGCTGCTATCAAATAAGGGGTCCTATGTTAAAATGTAACATGACCTGTTAAAATGTTTTAAAAAGTTAAAATGTTGTTAAAAGTTTCATTGAAATAGCTTTTGATTTCAGTAAATATGCTGCAAACACAACAAATTAAAATTTCCAGTTCTTTACAACCTATAAAGTGTTTTGAAACTTACTGTGTGTAATAATTTGGAACAGTGCATTGTAAGTCTTTTGTGTTTAAAAAAATATCACTAGGAGGTTTGTTTAATTGTACTCTTAAAGCGTACCCATCAGATCCAACAAAAAAACATTGTTTTAAATATATCACTCACTACCTAATCCTGACCATGTACATCTAATTTTTATGTGTCTAGCACCTTTATTTATTTTTTATTACACTTTTAATTTAGATCACTAGTCTGAATTCCTCTCAAAGGGAGGGGGCGTGGCCTCACTGTGCAGGTCTCCGCCCCCTCCCTCTGTATGCTCTCTGCTCACATCTCCCCTAGCATTAGCAAAACTACAACTCCCAGCTTGTCCTCACTGACAGTAGCAGGACACAAGCTGACAGTGAGAGGATTTATCCTCTAGCTGTGAGCCCTTTGCTCACAGCTGTCAATCAAAGAAGTGTGTCCATGACATAGGTGATGACGCATGGACACAGCAGGACTAGTATGTGTCCAAGCAGGCAGGGGGGGCAGTGGCTTGACTGGCTTTTTCTGGTTTTGCATGCATTACAGCATATCAAAAGTTTTTGTATCTGACAGTGCCCATTTAATAGTTGATAACATGAGAATTATGCTGACTGTTATTTACATAAATTATTTAGGTAAAGGAGAAAAATATAATTTGCATAATAATTTGGAACAGAGTGTAATCCATATGCTTTTCCTATTAGGAATGTTTACTGTACAGATCTGGCACCATTTTTCGTAGCATTCAACGTTTTATTTATTTTTTCTTAATAAAAATAAAATAAGGTGGGGGGGGGGACACAAAAAGCAACAAGGAAGAGCGGGGGGTTGGGTTGTTTCCAAATTACCCATTTCAGGTGACCAGGTCTAACCACTGAGCTACTATGCCATCTTTTTTCAGTGTGGCACATAAACAGCCGTCCTAGTCTTTGTAGCAGTGTCCGTGCATCTCATCTGGGTGATGTCCTAATTCCGTGTATGACATTTTTACTTTCAGGTTTTTGGATCATGTCTTGGCTTGTGCTTGTCCAGTGATTTAAGATCCCTTTCTGTTGTTACTGAGCTGACAACAAACACGACTCCTGAGATAACCTATTTTCAAGTGAGTGAGTGTACACTGTTCATGACGGACATGGAAAGGCGTGCTCCCTCTATTGCTTGTTGGTTCACTAAATGTTATTCTTTCCCAGCTGGATACTAGCCTACTGTCTGAATATTTACCAGAGGTCACTCGAATGGCAAGAAAGTTTACCCACATTTCAACTCTTCTTCAGGTAAATTGTTTAGCACCCTGCTGGCCCATTGGTGTGTACTTGTTACAGTATAACTCCAGCTTTGTTTCCAGTATTTGGGGACAGTGCAGGCCCGGTATTATTTTTGTTTGCCTAAGGACCCATGCACACTACAGAATTTAGGCAGATATTCTGTATGCAGCAGCCACCGCCGATTTCAGTCGGTGCTATGACCGGGCAGACTGTGCAGAAATGCTGTCTTAGCATGTTTATTCTTTCAGTGACGTACAGAATTTGAATGTTCCAAGAAAGAAGTTCTGGCCTTTGAAACAATGGGAGTCTGCTGCAAGTGTAATTTCGCACCAAATAGATCTGAGAGTAATTTCTGTCATGTGTATTATGTCAAGTGTGAACTGGTTTAACTGAATTTTTAGATAATTGTACAGACCATAATATTGTCCCAGTTTCCACAAATGAGAAAAAAAAAACTTTGAGGACCTCTATGACAAAGTGAGTGTTTAAAACACCTTTACATTCTTTGGTTTTCAGCATGCTTTTTTGGTTTTCTGCAATGTTTTCTATTCAACATATAGATTTGAACACTACACTTTATTACATGGTATTTTTCCCAAAGGGGAAAAGAAGTATAACGGCCCGTCTACAAGTTGCAGAAAATCTTCACCAAAATGTGCATATTTTGTTGCAGAATTTCTGTGCTCATTTGATCCACTGTTCCATTTTATAGTGCTGAAAATCAGCAATGTATGCAGATTTTTCATAGTGTAGGGGATGAGATTTTTAACATGCTTATTAACTGTAACTGCTGCAAATTTTTTGACATAAATTCAGCACAAACAATCTGCAGCATTCAGATTACATGTACCCTAAAGGAGAGCTTTTGACTGTTTATACATCTCTTCATTTCTATTTTTTTTTTTTTGCAAGAATACATGAGACACCAGCCTAACACCATTTATAAAGCTTCACGTATGACTGCATTATTTTCTCCTAGAAGCAATAATTCTATTGGGGAATAGTTCCATTAAAATGACATTCAATGGAGAATTACCCAGTTAAATGCATAAAATGGAGCAAAAGCCAAGTTTGCCTTCTTTAAAAATTGGAGGGACAGTAGGAACCCTTAGATGTCATATTACAACTCCCATGGATTGTATGTAGCCATAGTACACTTGTGTATATAAGCCCTAAAGCACTGTCTGTTATTTTATTTGTATTAGAAAGCTTATGTTTATAGGGTAACAAGATGAAGTGAGTGCTCCTTCAGTAATCTTAAATTTTCCTCTTTTTAATATGCAGTATTTAAAGTTATCTTTGACTTGTATGTGTGAAGCCTGGGAAGAAATTCTAATGCAGATGGATTCTCGACTAACAAAGTTTGTACAGGTGTGTATGTGGTTGTTATGTGGGGATTACTGAATAACGCACTCTCCTACTATATTTGTCTGATTATTGGGTGCATCCAGGTTTTAGTCCATAGATAATAGGTAAAAAAATATTATTTATGCGTTATAAAACATCCCCTTATGGTCTAAGGACATGAAGGACTTATATGGACATTTACCAACGGGTTTAGTCAGGTTTTCTTTACTATAATTATCGCAAAATTGTCGTGCGACATTTTGACTGGAAAGCGAGAAAAGCAAGTTTTCCAAAACGTAACTACGTAGTAATAATTTTAAAATGGACTACAGGTAGTCAGGTATTTATTAACTGCGACAGTCACAACTGCGCAAAAAAGAAGTCACAACAGGGTTATAAATTTACTAAATTTACTCCAGCTCAAACATGGAGCAGAAAAAGCTACCACCAAGTAAAAAAATTGCTTACGTGAAAGAAAATTATCAACAGGCTGAAACCAGTTGATAAATAAGTCACACATAAGCAAAAAAAAAGTAAGGAAAAAATTACTAAAAAAAAGAATACATAAGCAAACATTGATAAATGTCCCTCTTAGTGTCTATTTCTTTGGCTATGTTTAAGAAATATGCTGTCAGTTTTCCTGATAACTGCGTTGTGAATCTGCCCTTACACTGGGTGGCTTTTTGTTTTTTATTACATAAATGTTCCATCAAAATGTTGAGTATATTATATAATTGTGTGTTACCTGTATGAAGTCTTTGCCAGACTAGGAAAACATGTTATCGTGTACAGAGTAGTAGGAAGATTTTAGTAGAAGAGAAGAGGATTCCGGGCATACCTCATTTATCTCCATTGTCCTTTGGAGAACCCAGATATAAGCCCTTTTCTGTTCATAGGCATTTGTGCCAAAAACTTGGTAGTATACTTATATTTTTATTATGATTATTATCATACATGGAAAGTTTTTATAAACATATGCCACAGTAGGTGTATACATTGGCATATATCGGAGCCTTCCATAGGTGGTATACATCAGAAAATACTACTGACATAACACAGCGAAAACACCTAGGAGCCAGGATGCCGCACATAACATGATGTCATGTGACATCCTATGATCAGTACCGTATTTTTCGTCATATAAGACGCTCCGGCATATAAGACGCACCTAATTTTATAGGATAAAAATCTAGAAAATAAAGATTCTGAACCAAATATAATGTAAAGGATAGGACAGTGATCTTTAACCTGCGGACCTTCAGATGTTGCAAAACTACAACTCCCAGCATGCCTGGATAGCTGTTGGCTGTCCCGGCATGCTGGGAGTTGTAGTTTTGCAACATCTGGAGGTCCGCAGGTTGAAGACCACTGGTATAGGAGGTAATACTCACGTGTCCCCGCCACTCTGGACCCATCACTGCTGCCCTGGATGTCGCCCTCCATCGCTGTCTCCGTGTCCCCCGTCGCTCTGGTATCCTCGCTCTCCATCGCCGCTATGACGTCGCTACGTACGCCGCTCCTATTAGATGACGGGACGGCGTGCGCGATGACGTGATGACGATGAAGGAGAGCGCCGGCCATGCAGGCGATCCCGTCATGGAGCAGACACCGAGGAGGCAGGTAAGGTCCCTCCCGGTGTCCTGTAAGCTGTTCGGGTCCCGAACAGCCCGACTGAACAGCCGGGTTAGTGTTATTTTCGCTTCAGACATGGCAGTCAGCTTTGATCGCCGCATCTGAAGGGTTAATACAGGGCATCACCGCGATCGGTGATGTCCTGTATTAGCCGCGGATCCCGGCCGTTGATGGCCGCAGGGACCGCCGCAATAGGTGTGTATTCGCCGTATAAAACGCACCAACTTTTCCCCCCCCAGCTTTGGGGAACAAAAAGTGCATCTTATACGGCGAAAAATACGGTAATTATTGTTCCCTATCTCTGTCCCCTGTTCTCCCCTGTGTGTCAGTCATTAGTTGTCTCCCATCTCCCTCCTGTGTTTCAGTTAAGGCCCCTTTCACACTATTCATTCATCCGTTTTAAAGATCTGTTATATGTTCCGTTATGAAAACCCTGAAAATCGGCCGTTAAACGGCTGTTACAAAATCTTCTACATTATATATTTTTTTTTTTTTTGCTTTCAGGAAAAAAATACAACAACTTCTGTTCAGGATGAATTTATGCAGCTCCTGCTCTGGGGTAAAGCAAGGTAACCTGCTTCAGAGCCCAGGCAATGGAAGAGTATTTATCAC
Source organism: Hyla sarda (assembly GCF_029499605.1). Lineage (NCBI taxonomy): Eukaryota > Metazoa > Chordata > Amphibia > Anura > Hylidae > Hyla > Hyla sarda. The sequence continues at coordinate 71,407,977 of NC_079198.1, read as the reverse complement.
TGGTTATATGGGGTTAATCAACAATGGTTTGATACATTGTGGGCCATTCAGTTAAATAATATTTTTAGTTTTTATTTGTCATGTAAGGCCCTTTTCACACTATAAAGTTGTTCCGTTAAAAGATCCGTTATAAACGTCCATTAGAAAAGCCTTAAAAACGGATGTTAAACGTCTGTTAAAAAATCCCATTCACGTCTATGGGATTTTTGATTATCCGTTATGACCCATTATAACCCGTCATGATAACGGACATTGTTTGTGACGGAAGAAAAAACGGCACATGCTCTAATTTTTCTTATGTCACAAGAAACGGGTAAATTATCAGCTGTTATTTTTAACATTGAAGCCTATGGCAAATAGATGAGCCTTTATGTCATCCATTTGCACCTTGTTTATAATATCAGTTATTACTTCTGAGCATGCTCAGAAGAGGTGACATCAGCAGACTCTGCAGTGCTAAGGGACTACTCCTACTCCCACCATCATGGGAGTAGTAATTCCCTAGCTGCTGGAGTCTGCAGACAGCTAGTGTTTGTACTACTACCCCCATCATGGAACAGAGTCAGTTCCATGATGGGGTTTGTAGTACAGGGGCTGAGGGATTGATCACACTGGGTCTCACTTCTGAGACTCGATGCGATCAGAAGTTATCAAGCAGGGGAGTGGGCGGCAAGCTCCGCAACCCTGTGATGTATCGTATCGTGTGTTTTTACTTTCATTTTTGAATCCCCCACAGGGAGCCCTGAATGGCCGGTACAGTGACCCCCCCCGACCTACGATGGCCCCGACATATGATGAAATCGACATACGATGGCCTCTCAGAGGCCATCGCATGTCGATGTCAGCATCGACATACGATGCTTTTTTATGTCGGGGCCATCGCATTAAGTGCTATCCGGCAGCGCCAAATGCTTAAGCTGCTGCCGGATAGCAGCTTAATGTTCCCTGTGTGGTGCGTTAAGTATTACTTACCCCTCCACGATGCTCCGGGGTGCCCTCCGGGTCCAGCGCTGGTCTTCCGGCGTCTTCTCGGCCCTCTCCGATGACGTCAATACGCTGCTGCGCACGCCAGCCAATAGGAATGGCGTACGCAGCGGCGTAATGACGTCGCTACGCAGGCCCAGTAAGGCCTTGCGGAAGACAGAAGAGGACTGGAGAAGACAGCAGAGGACCGGAGAAGACAGCAGAGGACTGGAGAAGACAGCGAAGAGCCCAGCGGAGGCCCGGGATCACCATCGGGAGTGGCGTGGACACCATCTCGAGCGGCGGGGACAGGTGAGTACAGCTTCCTATACTTTACATTGCACGGATCCCTCAACATACGATGTATTCGACAAACGATGGCTCGTTTGCAATGAATTACCATCGTATGTTGAGGGACCACTGTACTGAGGAGCCATTCAGGGCTCTCCGAATTTAAAAAAAAATGAACATTGTGAGTGGCAGCGGGGGCCATATGTATATTAAAAGCGCTTTGGGGGGCAAGATATATAGCGATGCAGGGGGGGGCAGACATATTAAGCCCCACAGCGCATTAATAAAGATAAGACCCCCGCTGGCGGGTATATACTCCCCGCCTGCGCATTTATAATGTGCCCCCCCTGCAGCGCATTTGTCATATTATGCCACCGCAGCGCTATATGTGCCAGCAGCCGGCCGGCCCGATGATGCTGATACAATACTTTTCATTCATAGCGATGCATGGGTATATGTATATAGAAGGGGGGGCAGACATATAGCGTTATCTGCCCCCCACAGCACTTCTATATACATATGTCACCGCAGCGCTATGAATGAAAAGTATAATTGGCTGCTGACAGATATACTTTTCACATATAGCGCTGCGGCGCCATATGTATATAGAAGTACCGACCATTCGGGGGATTTAAAAATGAAAGTAAAAACACACCATACATCGCAGGGTTGCGGACCATGCCGCCCATTCCCCTGCTTAATAACTTCTGATCGCATGGGGTCTCAGAAGTGAGACCCAGTGCAATCAATCCCTCAGCCCCTGTACTACAACCCCCATCATGAAACAGACTCTGTTCCATGATGGTCCATGATGGTGGTAGTAGTACAAACACTAATGTAGCCTCCCTAGCTGTCTACAGACTCCCGCAGCCAGGGAATTACCACTCCCATCATGGAAACAAGTCTGTTCCAGGATGGGAGTAGTAGTAGTCCCGGCTGTGGGAGTCTGTAGGCAGAGATGTTAAAACGGCCTGAGGGATGTTATAACGGGTCTTAACGGATTAATATGCCCGTTATTTTGACAGACGTTATTCAGCCGTTAGCACCCGTTATTTCATCTGTTATTATACATCCGTTTTTACACAGAAAATGGGCGTTTAATAACGGATGAATGCTCGTAATGTGAAAGCAGCCTAAGTATGTATTTGTATGTCCTTTACATTTTTCAATAACTTAACTTTTGAACTAAATTAGCCTAAAGTCTGAGTTATAATCCTGTACCCTCTCTGTGGGCCCTACTGTACCTCTTTAGGCCCCTTTCACACTATGAGCATTCATCCATTATTAAACGTCGGTTTTCTGTGTAAAAACAGATGTATAATAATGGATGAAATAACGGGTGCTAACGGCTGAATAACGTCTGTCAAAATAACGGGCATATTAATCCGTTAAGACCCGTTTTAACATCCGTCATGTACAGCCCTTTTAACACCTCTGCCTTCAGACTCCCACAGTCAGGACTACTACTACTCCCATCATGGACCAGACTTGTTTCCATGATGGGAGTAGTAGTTCTCTGCTGCGGGAGTCTGCAGACAGCTAGGGTGGCTACATTAGTGTTTGTACTACTACCCCCATGTACAGGGGCCGAGGGATTGATCGCACCAGGTCTCACTTCTGAGACCCGATGCGATCAGAAGTTAAGCGGGGGAGCTGGCGGCATGGTCCGCAACCCTGCGATGTATTGTGTGTTTTAACTTTCATTTTTGAATCCCACGCGGGGAGCCCTAAACGGCCAGTACCGAGGAGCCATTCAGGGCTGGGTTTTTAAAATGAACATTGTGAGTGGCAGCGGGGGCCATATGTATATTAAAAGCGCTGTGAGGGGGCAAGATATATAGCGCTGCAGGGGGGGGGCAGACATATAGCCTATATATCTAGCCCCCCAGTGCATTTATAATATGCCCCCCCCCCCCCCCCCCGGCGCATTTATATATATGACCCCCCCGGCGCATTTTTATATAAATGACCCCCCCCCCCCCCCCGGCGCATTTTTATATATATATACCCCCCAGAAAGCGTATTTATATATACCACAGACCCCCGCCGCAGCGCATTAATAAACATATATGAAACCTGCCAGTGCATTTATATATATATATACCCCCACCCAAGTATTTATATATACCCCCCGCAGCGCATTAATAAACATATGACCCCCGCCAGCACATTTTTATATTTATATATATATATATATATATATATATATATATATATATATATACACACACCCCGCAGCACAATTGTCATAATATGCTACCGCAGCTCTATGAATGAAAAGTATTTCTATCAGGAGTATAGTGCCAGCAGTCGGCGGCCCGATGCTGCTGATAGACATACTTTTTATACATAGCGCTGCGGTTACATATGTAAATAGAAGCACTGTGGGGGGCAGATAACGCTATATGTCTGCCCCCCCCCCCCCAGTGCATCTATATACATATACCGCTGCAGCGCTATAAATGAAAAGTATTTCTATTAGCAGAGCATAGTGCCGGTCACTGTCAGTGTTTAGGTTTTAGTTTGCTAACTTTACTTGCTTTTTTTGTTTTGTTCTTTAGTCCAGAGCTACAAGCATTACTGATGAATCAGCTGACAGTTAAAGTAAGTTTTCATTTATCTCTCAAAGGGTGAATATACAGTGAAAACTAATACAATGTTATTGTTTTCAGGGGCTAAAGAAACTTGGACAATCTGTTGAGTCTTCATACTCAACTATTCAAAAACTAGTTATTAGTCATCTACAAAGGTAAGTTCCACTTACATCTTGGGTTTTAAATCATTATGAAGTATTAACCATCGAACAGTCCTATTGAAACGTATTTCTTAATCTTGTTGGCTCATAACTCGGATGCAATATAGGGGGTTGTCCAGTAAGAAAAAAAACATATCTCCTCTCTACAAGGGACAGTGAAATATTTCTATAATATTGTTTCATTGTTGAAGTATGAATGGCAACATGTACATTTTTGTAAATTCCTTATTGCATATAGATATAACACAAACCAATATTTTTTAGTTTATTAATGTAGAAATCTTTTCCTATATGTGCCAATTTCCTGTTTGTAGAAACTGAATAATATGTGATAAATTAATAATTACATATTGTAGTAGATCAGACTGTTTATCAATAGCGTTTCAAAGAAGCAGGAAAATAATCGGCAACTCACCGCAACCAGCTGAATGAAATCTTCTTTTATTTCATACTCACAAATATATTACATGGGAAGAGGGTAGTGGAGGGACACAGGATGGCGACCAAGCTCCGTTTCGCACGGTGATCGTGCTTCCTCCGGCCAGATGGCCGGAGGAAGCACGATCACCGTGCGAAACGGAGCTTGGTCGCCATCCTGTGTCCCTCCACTACCCTCTTCCCATGTAATATATTTGTGAGTATGAAATAAAAGAAGATTTCATTCAGCTGGTTGCGGTGAGTTGCCGATTATTTTCCTGCTTCTTTGAAACGTCTTCATGCACTATTGTCAATCTGAGCACCACCTCCAGCATTCCTAGTCCAAGTCTGCCATTTCATCATTGTTCTATACTCAGATAGGGAAGTAGTGCCGTGCTGGCTATCTACGAACTGTGTTTATCAATAGCAACTATAGTTGCAAAATATATGTCAGCAGACAACCATCGTAAAGTTGCTGGGTAAGGGATTGTGTAAGTAATTATATAAGTTATGTACTCTGTTCTTGCAGTGGTTCGGAGGCTTTATTGTACCACCTAAGTGAGTTGAAAGGGATGGCCTTGTGGAAGCAGAAATATGAGCCACTTGGGTTAGATGCCAAAGCAATTGAAGGTTTGTTGATGGTGATTTTTTAAAATAAAAAAAGGAAGCAAAAAGAGTGTTTCATGGGCAGGGGACAAACCTGCGAGTGGGCATTCACCCCTTAACCAAGTACTTCCCTCACCTGGATTGGTTGTGAGAGTCCAGCTTGGTATGAAAATCAATATTGGTCTTGCTGCCTTTAGCTCTCTGGTAGCTTTTCCAGGGTACCCTGGACATTCAGAATCCCCAGCAAGCCACTGGGGAAGATGAAAGTATGGGATTTTCATTGGCATTGGTACTTTGGTGTGGGATTTTCCCAAAGAGGACCGGGACGTCAAGCAGCTCTCCACAGACACAGATAATATTTAGGACCCAAAAATGTATTGGGAATTTACAAAAATTAATAAAAAAACATGTTTCAGAATTTATTGATCATGTTTATACAGGCCAATAAACAAATACAATAAATACTGTCAGGAACAGGAATGACCCCAGAATGTATCAGATCACATTACAGTGCTCATTGCCATAGGTGAAACATGATAATATACATTAGTATTAAAGACAGTCCATATTTGTGTTTCCCCTACGGCTGTGGAACCCAGATTGCCTGAAATCCTGAATGTCCATTTTTAAAGATAAAGTAGGTACGAGTATGTGATAGCTGTTTTCTGAACGTGTTAACTGGATGCACTGACTGTCATTAACATTTATTCCATCACTTAAACTGCATAACAAACAAAATCAAAGCAGTAAAGTGGTGAAATAAAATGTAACTTTTATTAAGGATATCGTTTAAAACCATTAGGTGTGAATGTGTTACTCTATCGATCAGCTCAGTTTGTAAGCTTTTTGTGTGATTAACATCTTTGATGTTTGTATGCCTTGCTGCTACGCCCCCATTCTCTAGTGCAGTGTTTCCCAAACAGGAAGCCTCCAGCTGTTGCAAAACTACAACTCCTAGCATGCTCAGACAGCCAAAGGCTGTGTGGGCATGCATGGAGTTGTAGTTTTGCAACAGCAAAACATATACTAGCAAGTCATACCTAATATGGGGCAGCAAGGATTCTACATCATATACAGGTAGGTTATTTTATTACTTTGCGTATACCTGATATGTATCTGATATAAAGCTGCTCACATCTCCTCTATCAGAATCCTTCACCCTAACAGCGGCACAGAATGCCCACAGCGAAAGGTTGGACTTCTTGAATAAAACATAGAGGAAAGATGTCCATAATCTTATACATAAAAAGAGAAGACCTGACTCACTGACTCATCAACGCCCAGCCTAAACCCTTGGACCTAGAAAACACGTGTTGTTTTTAAGACCTAGACAAGGAAAAGAAAGGATTTTTCGAAATTCCACCCTCAAGGGGGTGAAAAAGTTTTTTTTTTTTTTTTTTTTAAAGTCCCATAAAAGTCTATGGGAAATATATGTTACTGCATAACTTCCAAACAGCTGGAGATATCTCGATAATACTTGGTCACATGTTACTTATATGTCCACTTAAAATATAGGATAGCTAATTTAACCCTTAACTACCCCCATTTGTGAGGGTCGGGGTTTTTGTTTAAAGTCCCATGCAAATCAATGGGAAATGTATGTTCCCACATAACTTCCGTACGGCTGGAGATATTTCAATACCTGGTACACATATTACGGGTCGGGATATGAGGACGAGATGGGAGGTCGGGATAGGAGGTCGAGATAGCAGGTCGAAATAGGAGGTCAAGATAGGAGGACGGGATGGTTGAGATAGGTCGAGTTAGGAGGATGGGATATGAGGTCGAGTTAGGAGGATGGGATATGAGGTCGAGTTAGGAGGATGGGATATAGGAGGACGGGATGGTCGGGATAGGAGGACGGGATAGGAGGTTGAGATAGGAGGACGGTATAGGAGGTCGGGATAGGAGACCAGTATAGGAGGTCGGGATAGGAGGGACGGGATGGTCGCGTTAGGAGGTCTGGATAGGAGGACGGGATAGGAGATCGGGATAGGAGGTTGAGATAGGAGGATGGTATAGGAGGTCGGGACAGGAGACCGGTATAGGAGGTAGAGATAGGAGGACAGGATATGAGGACTGCTGGCAGTATATAAGCAGCGCGATAAGGCGGGTTCCCCTGCACGCAGACTCGGTAAAAGTCCTCAAAGGATGTCGATCTTCAATTCCATAAAACAGCAGATGTAATGTTTCGGGTTGTTTGGATGCCCGTAGACTTTACACAGAGCGGCCTCATTACTATAGGATCATAAATCTTTGTTACCCCAAATTTAACGCGGGCAAAAGCTCGTAGATAATATATATTGTCTTCTCATTGTTTTGTGTAAGGACAGGGCTAAAAGGTTCGTTTTTTAGCCCTATTGAATGATTTTAACTCCTGATGGAAATGCTGAAATTATTGAAGGATATTCAATTTGACTTTGCAGTTAGATAAAACACTTAAGTAATCTTTAAGTATCCACAAGAATGTTCAATTCTTTTCTGTTACAGATGCAATAATGTCCGTGGGTTCCTTCATTCTTAAAGCAAATGAGCTTCTACAGTAAGAACCATGTATCATTTGTATCAATGATAAATGTCAGCGGTTGTACATAGTTATGACTTTGGATAGGTCAATTCATCACCTGTTTAACAATACTTACTAGGATTCACTTAAAGGGATATTATTGAAAATTGCCCCCTATCCATAGTAACATAGATCCTGGTTGTATCCAGTGATGATCTGCTCCCTTTCTGATTAGTTTCATTAGAAGTGGTGCACGCGCTGAGAAAGACCACTCAGACACCTGTCAGCTGAATGAATACTTTCTTTATTACAGAAGAAGCAGCTATGGGGGTTTTTATAGGTTATACAATGCTGTGTGCAGGAGGTTATGTGAATTGGGTGTGGAAAACCGCTAATTGGTTAAAGGAGATCTGTAGTGCTCTGAACTTTATCCCCTATCCGAAGGAAAGGGGATAAGTTTTAGATCCCGGGGGTCAGAGCGCTGGGGCCCCCCGCAATCTCCTGTATGGGGCCGCGGCAGCCGGCTCGCCCCTCCATGAATCCCATAGAGATACATGGAGGGGTGTGCCCGCTGCCGCATCATGTGGGGATGAACGCCCCTTTCCTGTATATTGCCGCGGCCCTGTACAGGAGATCGCGGGGGGCCCCAGCACTCGGAACCACCGCAATCTAAAACTTATCCCCTATCCTTCGGCTAGGGGATAAGGTTCAGAACACTACAGATCTCCTTTAAAACTCCTTCTACGTATTCCTTATCTCTACCACATTCCAATCTAGGACGCCATCTTCCAAGCTCGATGGAAGGAAGGAGCATTTCAGGTGAGGGTGGGAGGGAGCAGTTCACGCAGCAAGGATCTCTGGATGCAGCTTAGGAAAATAGACATTTTAATATTAGTATTTATATGTTAGTACATATCAATCCACTACAATAGGATAAGGGGATAACTAGGGGATCTGTGGGGGTCTTACTGCTGGGACCCCCGCCAATAACCAGAATGGGAAGAAATGTCAGTTGTGGAAATACTCCTTCAAATGGCCGGTACACATGCTTATAGTAAGAATTAATTTGTGATCATAGTTTGGATGCAATTTAAGCAGTACTGTATTAAAAAAACAAAAGTGGCCTATATTGATACAGATTTTTGCTGTTTTTTTTTTCAGAGTTATAGACAGTGGTATGAAAAACTTCAAGGCGTTCTTTCGATGGCTGTATGTGGGTAAGAAGGATATTTAGTTTCTAGGGGATACAGGGTAGACACGGTGGCACATAAACAGAGGAGAACTTGCTTTCAATACAGTTTGAAAACATAGACATTTTTGGATATATAGGTTAAAGGGGTGTGTCGGAGATATAAAATTACTTAAAGGGGTATTCCTGCGCCTTTTTTTTTTTTTTATGTTGCCGGGGCTGCTGTAAAGGGAGCCGGGTTGGGGTGTCATGCATTGAAAAAGAGGACACAATTTTGTTAAGTATATTGCACTCTTCTGTTGCAAATTTTACCATGAGATTTATTAACCTCGTCCAGATTGGGCTTGTTACACCCTTCCTGACCAGTCACATATTCAGATTTATAAGTACATTTTTTGCCCCATTTGTTTTCGTGATAAATCAGGCTTTTTTGTGTTATTTTTTATAGGTGTAATTTAGTGTTTTTGTGATATCGGGGAAAATGTAACAAGACTGTTTTTTTTTTTTTTTTTTTTTTTTTTTTTTTTTTTAACGAATCTAGTGGTATACAGACCCGTTTTTGTTTTTTTTTATTTTAAGTTGACCAGATGCCCAAAGAAATTAATCGGATCACTTCTTTAATCTTTTTTATTGTCTAATATTTATTTTTGTTTTAGATGTTCATACTTTGCATTTGCACCCTGCATAAAAGTCCAGTGGGGGTGAATTTCCTCACTAAAATGCATTTTTCTTAAATCTGACTTTCCTTGTAACAATAGTGGCTCCAAACAAGGTAAGGACCAGTTCACCCCGCCCCGGACAGTAGAGCACGGATCCAGGTGCTGGACGGCACCAGCCAATAACAGGAAAATGAAGGAGAACGGATCCAGCTCAATGCAATGTCCATAGGACAAGGAAGGAACAAGTAACGCGTTTGAAGAGCTATGCGCACTCTTAGTATGACTAAGAGCGCGCATAGCGCTTCAAACGCGTTACTTGTTCCTTCCTTGTCCTATGGATTAAATTTGATTTTACCTGCATTGAGCTGGATCCGTTCTCCTTCATTTTCCTAATAGTGGCTCCAGTTACAGGCGAAATACTGCTGCTGGATATTGTCTTCAGAGCTAATCCCGGCCTTCTAAGACCCAGCAGCTCCTGCAGGTTTCCTGCATTGGTGATCACATGATTGCTTGGCCGAGAAGCAGTATTGCTTCCTGCTGAGATATATACACAGCGCTCATTGAGAGCACTGTGTATACAGCAATTAGGAAGGTGGCAACAGTCATATAGTGTCTCATAAGAGACTGGTTGTCACTGACTAGCAGCGTTGTGATTTGTTACCAATGCCACAATCTGCCTTTCTTGTACTGAGTTAATTGGTGATCGCCTGGATGTTTAAACTTTACAGGCGGATGGCATTTATATCCTTGGAATGTTACTTTAGTTTTATAGGCTAACTTATGAAATGTAAGGACTATCTATAACAAATATTGAATTATCTTTGTAGCCATGTTGAGGATGTCAGAAGATCATGTTCTACCTGAGCTGAATAAGGTAATATATCATTGTTGACGTTAAACCTATTCAGAATATTTCAAATGACGAGTATGCACTTCACTGTGTGGGTATACTTAAAGGGGTACTCCGCCCCTAGACATCGTATCCCCTATCCAAAGGATAGGGGATAAGATGTCTGATCACGGGGGTCCCACTGCTGCACGCTGCATTCGTTTAGAGCATCAGGTGTAGCGCCAGAGGCTCGTGATGTCACAGCCAAGCCCCCTCAGTGCAACTCTATGGGAGGGGGCGTGACAGCCGCCACGCCACCTCCCATAGACTTGCATTGAGGGGGCGTTGCCGTGACATCAAGAGCGCGGCGTGACCGTGACGTCACGAGCTTCCACTCCGCATCGCCAGTCATCCGGCACGGAGCGAAGTCCGCTCTGTACATCAGATGTCTGGGGTGCCGCAGCTGAAAACGCAGCGGGACCCCTGCGATCAGACATCTTATTCCCTATGCTTTGGAGAGGATATGTAGGGGCGGAGTAACCCTTTAAAGATACCATCAACATCAAAAAGTTATTCAAAGGTACACTACTGTGTAGTCATAGGCTTCAGTAGAAAAAAAAATAACCAAAGTAGACTATGTCTAGTCTATTGAAGCCTAGAACAATGCCGTAAACATGCCATGTTATTTCAATGTACAGTGGTCCCTCAACATACGATGGTAATTCGTTCCAAACGAGCCATTGTTTGTCGAATCCATCGTATGTTGAGGGATCCGTGCAATGTAAAGTATAGAAAGCTGTACTCGCCTGTCCCCGCCGCTCCCGATGGTGATCCCAGGCCTCCGCTGGGCTCTCCGCTGTCTTCTCCGGTTCTCCGCTGTCTTCTCCGGTCCTCTTCTGTCTTTCCAGTCCTCTTCTGTCTTCTCCGGTCCTCTTCTGTCTTCCGCAAGGCCTTACTGGGCCTGCGTAGCGACGTCATTACGCCGCTGTGTACGCCATTCCTATTGGATGGCGTGCGCAGCAGCGTATTGACGTCATCGGACAGGGCCGAGAAGACACCGGAAGACCAGCGCTGGACCCGGAGGGCACCCCGGAGCATCGTGGAGGGGTAAGTAATACTTACCGCACCACACGGGGAACATTAAGCTGGTATCCGGCAGCAGCTTAAGCATTTGGCGCTGCCGGATAGCACTCAATGCGATGGCCCCGACATAAAAAAGCATCGTATATCGATGCTGACATCGACATGCGATGGCCCCTGAGAGGCCATCGTATGTCGATTTCATCATATGTCGGGGCCATCGTAGGTCGGGGGGTCACTGTATACTCAAGGCAAGAGTATAGATGTGATGTAAAAGCGTCTTAGACATCAAATGACTGGTGTCAACATATTTTCTAATTTGGTTACATGTTTTGTGTGTAGATGACTCAGAAAGACATCACGTTTGTGGCAGATTTTCTGACAGAACACTTCAATGAGGTAAGGCTCCATGATAATTATATGGCCCTTACACAACATACATGAATTACATTTTTAGTAATACTGTATATTTATTGTAGGCACCTGACCTGTATAACCAGAAAGGCAAATACTTCAATGTAGAACGTGTTGGTCAGGTAAAGTTTTATTATTTTTTTTTTGTTTCATGACCAATTGCAAAATAGAATAAACTTGGAAAACTGTTTGATCTTCTATGAAAATTTCCTTTGACTATAACATGACTTCATGCATCCATAGATCTCTATGTCAGAAAACAACAGGGTCTATTGTTTAAGGGAGTGCCGCAGCCCCTTTATTCTCCGGTGGAGGTTCACCGAGTGCAGACCCCCTCCATTCATGTCCTCTGAAATCTCTAAGTGCAATGTCATAAGATGTGTAAAGGTGAAAACTTGCTTTTTGAATTCTCTTTAGTACTTGAAAGATGAAGATGACAATTTGATGTCTCCCCCTAGCACAGAAGGGAACCAGTGGTTTAATTTTCTCCAGAACAGTACACCTCTGAAAGGTAAAGAACATAACTCAATTGTATATTCTTAATTCTCTGGAGTGAAACATTGTATTAATGAATATTTATTAAAGGTGTTATCCAGCCTTTTAAAATGGACAAGCTATCCTCAACATAGGCCATCAATATTAGATTGGGGGGGGAGGATCCTGCCACCTCCCAAAACTAGGTATTGCAGCATTGTCCCATTCAAGTAAACAGGACTACACTGTAAGTACAGTGGTCCCTCAAGTTACAATATTAATTGGTTCTGGGACGACCATTGTATGTTGAAACCATTGTATGTTGAGACCAGAACTCTATTGAAACCTGGTAATTGGTTCTAAAGGCACCAAAATGTCATCCAAAAATAGGAAAAAGTGAGAATTAAAGAAAAATAAGTAGATAACTAATATAGATAAAGCAAATCCTTACATATAAAAGTAGGAAAGATCTGCTGGGAGCTGTAAATCACTGTCTATGTCAGTGTTTCCCAAGCAGGGAGCCTCCAGCTGTTGCAAAACTACAACTCCCAGCATGCCCGGACAGCCGTTGGCTGTCCGGGCATGCTGGGAGTTGTAGTTTTGCAACAGCTGGGGGCACCCTGCTTGGGAAACACTGGTCTATGTAGAGGACAGGAGCTTCTTCGGGGTCCTGTACAGTACACACAATGTCCTAATAAAGTAATGGAGTCGCCCTCATCTGGTGTCCAAAGGAGCAGCTAACACTGGCACAGGTAAAGAGTACAGAACATGTAATACCTCCCTGTACTGTAGGGGGCGCTACCAGACACCAGTCAGTGCATACGCTTCAGTAATACAGGGGTTTTACCACTGAATGCCCATTTTCATTGGTCGGTTCTTCCAGCCATTGACAGGTATGACAGATCTGGACTGTCTGTACATTGTATGTTGAGTCTGGTTTCAACTTACGATGGTCCAGAAAAGGCCATTGTATGTTGAAACTATTGTATGTTGAGGCCATTGTAAGTTGCGGGATCACTGTAATGCAGTGCTGCTACAAAAAGTACAGTGTTTTCAAGTATGAGAAGGCTTGCAGCCCATGTAAACATTGAAGAGGGGGCATCTGTTGCATAATTACTGCAGCCCCCTCAAACAGCAGATCATTAGGGGTCTTAGGAATTGACCCCTCACCGATCTAATATAAATGGCCTATCCTGGGGCCTGATATTTCTTTCCTATATGTAATGTATATATGGAGCCATTGCTGTGACATAAGTGAATAAACTTGCACATTTTTTGGATACCTGAGTGCTGCACCATTGTTGTATGGATGTTGGTGTACTGCTGGGGTTATTTGTGATCAACTTAATTAAAGCAAATGTGTATTCTTTGTATAAAGTTTGGGTGTGCTTTAGATGGTCTTTCCACCGCTAGAGAATGCATGAAGCTAGACTGCCTGGCATACATCAATGGAGGAGCAGCAAGTTAAAATAATCTGCTGACAGGTATTCTGGCTAGCGGAGGCACATTACAAAAACTCTCTTGATGTACTGTATGCTAGAGGTAGTGAGTACTATTATGGCTACACGGGGAACAAGCTATACTAATGCAGGCTGTTAAACATCTAGCCAGTAAACTAATATAAAGAATTAGATGACTGTACGAAACAAAGAATCACATCACCTTTAAAGAACATTATCTAATAAAGGAGCATTACAAGTAATTGTATACACAATGTGATGTAATACAAGACATGTACAATATTAACGTAAGGCTCTTTTCTCTATAGAGAGTCCATTGCTGTTTCCTTATTATCCAGAGAAATCACTTCATTTTGTGAAACGACAAATGGAAGCTGTTATTGACCAATGCCTGGCTAAACCCGCTGTAAGGCTGCTTTTTGTTTAAAGTTTTTTGTTCAGTTTTTGTTTGAAAGTTAACAATTACTTTTTGTGTGGTCATTTTTATCATGTTTTTTATTTTCAGGATGTAATCGGGAGGTCTGTTCATCAAAAACTCAGTATTCCTTTATATTATGCATCAAAGAGGTACATTTTGCAGCAGATTTATATAAGTTGGGTAATCTCTTATAGCATTGTTTCCCAACCTGTGGCTGTCCAGCTGTTGCGAAACTCCAATTCTAACCATGCCTTCAGCTGTCCGGGCATGATAGGATTATTTATTTATAGGTCACCAACATCTTCTGCCGTGCCTAATATCACTGAATTCGGTGCCTAAAAACCCTTTGAGGCTCACTATGTACATTCACCTATCAGTATGTTTTTAGGGTGTGGGAGGAAACCGGAGTAAAAACTATGCAAACATGGAGAGAACAGACCAATTCTTTGCAGATGTTGTCCTTTGTGGGATCTGAATCTAGGGGCCCAATTCTGCAAAGCAACAGTGCTAACCACTGAGTCACCTTGTTGTTTTGCAACAGCTGGAGAGCCACAGGTTTGGAAACACTGGTTTACAGACGAAAAAGGAAATGCATAGTATGTTTGAATGATTATGTATGTTTGCAGATTTGAAGAAAAGCTTAGTTATCAATCTTAAGAGATGCTTAGAGAAGGATAAAAAAAACACAGGGGGCGCTCCCTTATGAGGGGTATCTGCTGGTGTGTGCCCTTCACCACACCACAGTGAGATACCCACCTTGTACAACCGTGGATTGGTTGGTGCGGCGATCAGCATGGGTTGGGTCAATGGCGTAAGTTGGCTGCTGCGCTCCTACCGGTATCGAACCCCAGTAATGGGGGCCGATAGTAATGTAGGTACTGTAGAGCTGGGTAGAGGTCCTGCGTGCCTCTGTGCTGCCGCCGGACCGGCGGCAGCACAGACACACACAGGACCTCTACCCAGCTCTACAGTACCATAACAAGCATTTTCTTGGGCCGAAACGCGTTGTCCCCATTATACCAATAAAAGCATTTTATTGTCCTGTGCTGCTCGAGTCCTCGCTTCATGTTCTTGTGCAGCGCCTCCGCAAAACCGGCTTTTTTTTTTTTTTTCTGTCTTATCAATCTTAAGAGATGAGAGTTATTGAGGACAATAATATTGAGTTACATTAGAAATGTTTCATAGCAGTTGAGAGGAAGCATTCTCTGAGATGGAGTGTGAGGAGTGTTGTAAAAATATAAGAATGAAATGGCTTTCTGGTCTGCACTGTACCTTTTTTAAGGAAACAGTTAATAATACTTGCTAAATGGTGTGTACACATGTACAGCTTTTAAGGTACCAGCAGCAGTATATAGTTCCATGCGCAGTTGTTCTACATGTTGGATTAGTACTGATATAGGACTAGAGTTTAGCAACTTAATATGTTCCTGATTTTCTTGCAGTGAGGATTCTTGTCCAAGGCTGATGTCTCTACCATCCCTGTAAGTTCTTTATTACTTTAAAACAACTTATTTCTGAAATATTGGAATGCAAGCTTATTGCACACTCTTTTCTATCTTGTTTTGCAGCTGGAATGATAAATCACAGAATCTGCACTATGTTATGTTCCGTATGATGGAAGACTCTGACACCAAACTGTTCATTTTCAGGCAGCCTACAGATGTTTCAAGGTATTAAAGAACTAATACCAAACTGAAATGCGTTTATTTAAAATTTCTATGTTTGTCTATATTTAAGAAAATTTATTTACGGTACTTGTTTTCTTTGTTTGGAAAATCTTTTGTGAAGCTGGAGTTAAAGGGGTACTCAACTGGCACCAGAAAGTTAAACAGATTTGTAAATTACTTCTATATAAAAATCTTAATCCTTCCAGTACTTATCAGCTGCTGTATACTACAGAGAAAGTTCTTTTCTTTTTTAATTTCTATCCTGTCTGAATCCACCCTTGGATGCCTTTGTGCTCTGTAGCCCTAAAGCTAAACATTAAACTGGCCTTACACTTCAGCTGTTTGGCCAGCAGCAATCTCTTAACCTCCCCCTCATTAATTTTGCACATGGATCTCAGCTGATGGGGTGTAAGTTAATGCCAGAAACTTAAAGGGATACTTTGGGGAACTAAACTTATTAGACACTTATCCCCTATGCATCATCGGGGATAAGTGTCTATTCGCACGGGGACCGACCGCTGGGCCCCACACGATCTCCTAAGACTGGATATCACTGCAGCTCCCACGGTGTCTCCAGTGTCCTGTTTCGGTCTGTTTCTCTTCCTGCTTCTGGGGGTCAAGACTCTGCAGCTCAGCTTATCGATGGCAACAGCAGTGTCCCTCCTTGGCCGGTGATAGGCTGAGCGGCAGTGTGACGTACAGTGATCCCTCAACTTACAATGGCCTCAACATACAATAGTTTCAACATACAATGTTTTTTTTCTGGACCATTGTAACTTGAAACCAGACTCAATATACAATGCTATGGAATCTGCGAAATGTGTCAATGGCTGGAAGAACCGACCAATCAGAATGGACATTCACTGGTAAAACCCCTGTATTACTGAAGTGCATGCACTGACTGATGTCTGGTAGCGCCCCCTACAGTACAGGGAGGTATTACATGTTCTGTACTCTTTACCTGTGCCAGGGTTAGCTGCTCCTTTGGGCATCAGGTTAGGGCGGCTCCATTTTACTATTTTTTTTTTTAGGACATTGCATGTTCTGTACAGAACCCTGAAGAAGCTTCTGTCCTCTACATAGACCAGTGTTTCCCAAAGAGGGTGCCTCCAGCTGTTGCAAAACTACAACTCCATTCATGCCCGGACAGCCTTCGGCTGTCCGGGCATGCTGGGAGTTGTAGTTTTGCAACAGCTGGAGGCACCCTCTTTGGGAAACACTGACATAGACAGTGATTTACAGCTCCCAGCAGATCTTTACTTTTACGTGTAAGAATTTGCTTTATCTCTATTTTAGTTATCTACTTATTTTTGTTTAATTCTCACTTTTTCCTATTTTTGGATGACATTTTGGTGGCTTCAGAACCAATTACCAGGTTTCCATAGAGTTATGGTCTCAACGTACATTGGTTTCAACATACAATGGTCGTCCTGGAACCAATTAATATTGTAATTTGAGGGACCACTGTATTGGACTTCCTTCACACTGATGCTGAGTCCATCACCGCCGAGGCGGGACATCAGCTGATCTGCAGCATGTTGACTCCCAGAAGCACAAAGGAGATTGGACTGGGGACTGGAGCAGGACACCTAAGGCACCATGGGAGTGCTGGACATAAGTAGAGGTTTATTTTGTATATAATACACAATTACACAGTTTAAAAAAAAAAAAAAAATTCCTTTTATGTTTATGGTGTTTTATTTCCAGAGCTGTGAATGAAGCATTTGTTGCTGTGAAATTTAGAAGGTCCTTAAACAGCAGCACAATTGAAAATTCTGAATCAATGTAAGTATGGCCTGTATTATCAGTGTAACCTAAATCAGTTATGGTAAATGACCACAGCCTATTTCACCAGTACAGTTCTCAGCAATCACGGTAATATTGGTTATAGGGTATTAGAGTCATGGCTTTGGCTTTTCTGCGGCAGCAGGATCCCATCTCCAAACTCCTGGGAACTCTGTAGTCAGCTGCTAAAGCGAGCAGTCTGTGGAATTGCCTGAAGTCCCATAAAATTGCACTGCAAATCTACGGAATTGCCAGGAGGTTGAGCTTGTATCTTGCTGTCGCAACAAAATGATAGCTACTCTTTAACATTTCTCTGCTTCATCACTGCTATTGAGTACTTGTTCATACTTTAAAGAGTACCTCTCATAATCTTGTAAAATTTTATAATCCTCCCAGTTCACTGCCCCCATCATGATAAACCACCCCCTGCCTTTATTTTTATTTTTTAGTTTCCTACCTTGATATTGCTCTGTATTTTCTGCTCAGTGTCAGTCATATTCACAGACTGTAAAGGGGCGTTACCCAGCAGGCATGACATCATCTGAAGCCAAACAGGGGAGAACTTCCTCCCTCACTCTGCTACACACAGCCCAGAGCAGTTCAGTGTGTGAAATGAGCTATGATTGGCTAAGGCTGCACACACCCCCCCTTAGCACTCCAGACTGCATTTTCTGATTTTGGACTTCTGCCAGGCTAGCTGGAGTCCAAAGTCTGTGCAAGAGATGGGGGGTAATGTGCTCTGGACAAGTAGGGAGACACCTAGTGGCAGCTTTTTAAAACACAAAACATAGAAAACTTTTTTTTTACCATAAGGAGTGCACTAGCAAAAAATAGTTTTAATGAGAGTGCCAATTTAACTAGTGTACCTGTTGTCAACAGAAACTTTTTATATAATGTAGATAATACCATTATATGTATATTTGTATTATACATTGGTTAAAAATTGTGTATATTTTTGGGTGAAATGCTGTCCCTGCAGCTATTGCCTGTGTGTCTCTATGAGAAGTCCAAATACAGGAAGTGAGGGTAGGAGAAGCAGGGCTCTGTGCTGGCTCCTGGCTTGTCAATCATCCTGATGTATGAGCTGGGAGTATTTTATAGAGCCTCAGTGCACACAGTCCTGCTTTTTCTTAGTCCACAGAGCCCTGCTTGTCCTCCCTCACTTCCTGTATTTGGACTCTTCATAGGCACACAGGCAATAGCTGCAGGGACAAAAGTATACACATTTTTAAACCAATGTATGTAAAAAATATACATATAATGGTATTATCTATATTATATAAAAAGTTTTTGTTGACAACAGGTGCACTTTGAATTACCATATGGAGCAGCTATATGCATGGTGTAAAATAGTAAGACAGAATAATGTAAAATGTGTTCAATGTATTGGTTATTGTCATGAATAATATTTTGTCCTATCTGGTCTTTAGACATTACAGTTGTCTCGATGCTCGCTTTTATGAAGATGATGTTCTGACTTTGGTACTAAAAGATAACACCGAGCCTGAGGGAAAAGACAGGATTTTAGCTCTTCTTCCACTGTCTTCAGTATATTCTGATGAAACAGATTGTCACTTTATTAGAAACACAAGTAAGAGGTAAGCAGTCATACTTATAGCCTTTATTTATAATATATATATATGGAGAAGATGCAGTGAGGCAAAAAAGTATTTAGTCAGCCACCAATTGTGCAAGTTCTCTCACTTAAAAAGATGAGACCTGTAAATTTCATCATAGATATACCTCTATGAGAGACATAATGAGAAAAAAAATCCATAAAATCATTGTCTGATTTTTAAAGTATTTAATTGCAAATTATGATGGAAAATAAGTATTTCTCGTTCAGCTCTATATAGAGACCGTGGGTATATGCTGCTGCCACTAAGAGGCTGACACTGGGCAACAAAAAGAAAGTTGGCCCCTCCAAGCAGCATATACCCCGCCTACAGACTCTGAGCTATCAGTTTTTGCTTAGTTTCCTCCCTTTTATTTATCTCTTTTTAGGTGGGGGCTCTGGAGCATAGCACTCACTGTTCCCCCATTTGAAAAGAAGGGTCACAGGCATCCAGTTATGCACAAGGAGTCAACCCCTTCTCTCCACCAGTCAGCACCTGAGGTTGCACCTTTGGGTTCAGGTCCCCCTATCTAACCTGCTCGTCTCGCTGTCTCAGCCAGGAATTATTTCAACCTTTGTAGTGCCCCTGTTTTGGGCACACTCCTCTTTATTCATTCTGGGGATGGTTTATGCTCGGCCATTCTGAAGTCAGGGGACAGAAGCAGTGGTGCAGATGGAATATTTACTGCATTTCAGCAGCCTCTGGGGCCAACTTTATTCACTGGGGCATATTTTACAGCCCCGCATTCTTCCGGCGGCTGCGCTGTGAGCACACGGAAGGCATCTTCTTTGCTTCGGCCGCAGGCCGGCAGTTTTTCTTCAATTCGGCCTCCCTCCAAGTGAGGCGACCGAAGCGCAGGGGGTCTTTAACCCCTTAAGGACTTAGGACGTACCTGTACGTCCTGAGCCCGCTCCCGGTGTTAAAAACGGGGTCACGCCGTGACCCCGCATCACACCGGGTCGGTCCCGGCTGCTAATCATAGCCGGGACCCTGGGCTAACAGCGTGCGGCACCGATCGTTGTGCCGCGTGCTGTTAACCCTTCAGACGCGGCGATCAAAGTTAACCGCCGCGTCTGAATACGAAAGTAAATGCTTCCCGGCAGCTCAGTCGGACTGATCGGGACATCGCGATAAAATCGCGATGTTCCGATCAGCTGGGACGCAGGCGGCACACTCCTCTTTATTCATTCTGGGGATGGTTTATGCTCGGCCATTCTGATGTCAGGGGACAGAAGCAGTGGTGCAGATGGAATATTTACTGTATTTCAGCAGTCTCTGGGGCCAACTTTATTCACTGAGGCATATTTTACAGCCCCGCATTCTTCCGGCGGCTCCACTGTGAGCACACGGAAGGCATCTTCTTCGCTTCGGCCGCAGGCCGGCAGTTTTTCTTTAATTCGGCCTCCCTCCAAGTGAGGCGACCGAA
Organism: Hyla sarda; assembly: GCF_029499605.1. Classification (NCBI taxonomy): domain Eukaryota; kingdom Metazoa; phylum Chordata; class Amphibia; order Anura; family Hylidae; genus Hyla; species Hyla sarda. The sequence continues at coordinate 71,387,422 of NC_079198.1, read as the reverse complement.
GAGCAGGGGGTCTTTAACCCCTTAAGGACATAGGACGTACCTGTACGTCCTGAGCCTGCTTCCGGTGTTAAAAACGGGGTCACGCCGTGACCCCGCATCACACCGGGTCGGTCCCGGCTGCTAATCATAGCCGGGACCCTGGGCTAACAGCGTGCGGCACCGATCGTTGTGCCGCGTGCTGTTAACCCTTCAGACACGACGATCAAAGTTGACCGCCGCGTCTGAAAACGAAAGTAAATGCTTCCCGGCAGCTCAGTCGGGATGATCGGGACATCGCGATAAAATCGCGATGTTCCGATCAGCTGGGACGCAGGCGGAGGTCTCTCTATCTCTCTATCTGCGTGCCAAAAGAGGAATGTGAAAACTAAAATGTGATGCAGACCTCAAGATATATATAATTGAATAAATATAAATAAAATATAAATATGATATGTAAAAATGACAGACTGGTTGTGTATTAGATTATTAAATTAATTGATATTTATTAAAATGAAATTGAAAAAATAAAGGACCCTTGCTATGGACTAGTAAATTTATCATATACAATGGTAAAATATAGAAAAAATGTTGAATAGATTAGAAATAAATGAATCGATTTGTTTATATTACAGCCACCTGGTTGCGCAATGATAGTTCTTGAATAGTTAATAGTCTCTTATTTAACTGTTGCATACAATGTTGCTATTTGCGGATGAGAGTTTAGCAGTGTTCCGCAATAATGTAAGATATAACTGGTGCTCTGCACCACTCACCGTACCGCTGATCTACGAGGTCCCGGGATGGTAGCCCTGCAGAAGCTGGGTTCCGTGCTGCAGATTGGCACGGCTGGGCAGCCGGCTCGATGACAGCGTCTGCGCAATGGATGAATTCCCAGTGTCCTCCTGGTATGGCACGGGATGCATCCGGCCGTATGGGTGGTAGTGGTGGTGAAGATGCGGTAATTGGATGCAGACGATCAGTAGCGATACCAGGCGGCGTCCTCATGGCTGGGTGCGCGCGCCTGGACAGTGGTCCAAGTTATAGGGGATTCCAGTCCTTCTCCAGGACCATCCTGTTCGTGTCCAGTCAGACAACTCCACGGCTGTGGCATATGTCAATCGCCAGGGCGGCACTCGCAGCCCCGCAGCGATGGCCGAGGTCTCCAGAATTCTTCTCTGGGCGGAACTCAGAGTTCCCTCCCATCTCAGCGATTTACATCCCGTGGGTGGAAAATTGGGAGGCGGACTTCCTTAGTCGCTCCTTGGCTGACCCCAGTGAGTGGTCTCTTCATCCAGAGGTGTTTGCGGAGATATGCAGCCTCTGGGGCACTCTGGACGTGGACCTCTTTGCGTCCCGCCACAAACAGAAAGTTCCCCGCTTTGTTGCGAAGTCCCGAGATCCTCTGGCCCTAGCTGTAGACGCCTTAGTGATCCCCTGGTCGCACTTCATCCTCTCCTATCTTATCCCTCCTCTTCCTCTCCTTCCCAGGGTCCTGAGGAAACTCAAAGCGGAGGACGTCCCTTCCATTCTCGTGGCTCCGGACTTGCCCAGGCGCGCGTGGTACGTCGAGGTAGCACTGCGACTCCCAGTTCGTCCCGACCTGCTCTCTCAGGGTCCTCTTTGCCACCCCATTTTACTGTCGCTGCATTTGATGGCGTGGCGATTAAAACCGTGGTTCTGAGGGCCAGGGGGTTCTCTCCCCAGGTGATCCGCACAATGATCAGGGCACGCAAGCCTTTCGCTGCGAACATGTATCCCTGTACATGGTGGTCCTACTTTCGATGGTGTGAATCTGAATCCTTCTCCCCAGTTGTGTTCTCCATTCCACGCCGCCTTTTCTTTTTACAGTCTGGGCTGGAACATCGCTTGGCTCTCAGTTCCCTTAAGGGTCATGTATCCGCTCTCTCCATTCTCTTACAGCGTCCCCTTGTGTTCGACCCTTACATCTGCACTTTTCTGCAGGGTGTTGCTCATGCGGCTCCGCCGTACAGATCCCCTACTCCCCCGTGGGACCTGAATCTGGTTCTCAGTGCCTTGCAGGGTACTCCCTTCAAACCTCTCCGGGACATTTCTCTTCATATCCTTTCCTGGAGGGTGGCCTTCCTCATTGCGGTCACTTCCATTAGGAGAGTTTTGGAGCTGGCGGCTCTCTCCTGCCATTCCCCCTACCTGGTTTTGCACAAGGACAATCCAGAAGAATATTGGGAGAATGTCGTATGGTCAGAATAAACCAAAGTAGAACTTTTTTGTAAAAACTCAACTCGTGTTTGGAGGAGAAAGAATGCTGAATTGCATCCAAAGAACACTATACCTACTGTGAAGCATGGGGGTGGAAACATCATGCTTTGGGGCTGTTTTTCTGCTAAGGGACCAGGACGACTGATCCTGTAAAGGAAAGAATGAATGGGGCCATCAGCAAGGGCATTGAAGATGAAACGTGGCTGGGTCATTCAGCATGACAATGATCCCAAATACACCGCTCGGGCAGCAAAGGAGTGGCTTCATAAGAAGCATTTCAAGGTCCTGGAGTGGCCTAGCCAGTCTTCAGATCTCAAACCCATAGAAAACCTTTGGAGAGAGTTGAAAGTCTGTGTTGCCCAGCGACAGCCCCAAAACATCACTGCTCTAGAAGAGATCTGCATGGAGGAATGGGCCAAAATACCAGCAACAGTGTGTGAAAACCTTGTGAAGACTTACAGAAAACGTTTGACTTCTTGGCACTGCCAACAAAGGGTATATAACAAAGTACTGAGATGAACTTTTGTTATTGACCTAATACTTATTTTCCCAAAATAATTTTCAAATTCATTAAAAATCAGTCAATGTGATTTTATGAATTTTTTTCTTCTCATTATGTCTCTCATAGTTGAGGTATACCTATGATGAAAATTACAGGCCTCTCTCTTTTTAAGTGGAAGACCTTGCACAATTGGTGGCTGACTAAATACTGTATTGCTCCACTGTATATACAAAGAAAAAAAAGGAAGTGTAAAAGCATAAACACAGAAGGTGTCTGGGGACAAATGTAGAGAAGAAATACTTATAGAAGTATGGTCCAGTCTCTGCTTAGTGTAGGTAACAAAAAAAAAGGTCTTTCCCTCCAGACTGAGGATGTTGGTGCTAAAATAGATACTGTCAACAGGTACTAAATGGAGGGGCTCTTCAATCCTGTAACAGAAGTACAAAAAATCAGTGGCACACCACAAAGTGCAAAACAGTGAAATCATTCTTTATTATGCTTTTTTTAATCGAAATGTCTGGATGAAACATGAAATCGTTTTACCTTTCAGCATGCTCTAACTATTTGGCATGAAAAATAGTGTTGTTAATGGTTTTCTGTGGATTTTATGCTTAGCAGATTCCGCCAGAAAAATGAACAAGTTAATTCTTTTGGCGGTGGAATTTCAGATGTGGAACATCCGCCGCTGAAATTCTGTGCACTGTGTAGCGGTATCCCATTGCCAGCAATGGGATTCTGCTGCACCGGAATTTCCGACTCAGCGGAATTTTTGTCGCAATTCTGTAGTGTGAGCCCGGCCCAAGTGAAATGTTTAAAAACACAAAAATCATGTAGTTCATTTTAATGTGTTCATACACCAGACATATGGAATCTGACAAATTTGTGTGTGTGTGTGTGTGTGTGTGTGTGTGTATGTATGTATATACACACACAAGAACAAAAGACCGGTGCGCACCTCGTGCAGAACTGGAAGACCAGTATTAAATAGAACAAAGAAAACGAGGGGGCCAGCAGAGTGGACCCTTACCTTGGGGTGTTATGCTGAGAGCATAACACCTATGGTAGCATGTAATGCAGGTGCAGCGTCCTGGTTCTTCTGGAGTTCCAACTAGGGAGTCCAGTAATCAGTAGAATATCGGATCAGGCAGATCGCATAAAAATAGAACCTTTAAAGGAGCGCAACCTCTGGATTTGAATAAAAGCTTAGTTTATTGGATAAGATACAACGCACAGACATATAAGCGTTTCTCGGCCGGACCGGGCTCTTCTTCAGGCGGAAAATTTTTCTGCCTGAAGAGGAGCCCGGTCCGAGCGAGAAACGCTTATATGTCTGTGCGTTGTATCTTATCCAATAAACCAAGCTTTATTCCAATCCAGAGGTTGCGCTCCTTTAAAGGTTCCATTATTCTGCGATCTGCCTGATCCGATATCCTATATATATATATATATATATATATATATATATATATATATATATAATATATATAGGCAATGCTTCTAGTGGAGAATATATGTATACATACTTTGCCTTTACGGCAGTGCATAGAAGCCACATCCTTTGTAAAAAGTTATACAGCCTCTGTGTACTACCATTTTATATTAATCAGGTTTTGTAAGTAGGAAGTGGGAGATCAAACGATCCCACCCATATCTGTATCTCCAGTATTTAAGCAGTGCTCTGCTTGATAATATAACATCTAAATAGGAAAGTGTAGCCCCTGCTCTATTGTACAGAACAATAATTTTATTAGCAATGATCATTAATTCATTCATTAACCCATGGAGGGTGCATAAGACGACTAGGAGAAACACCACACATTGCGTAAGTATGCAGCACAACAGGTACTCGTGCTGCCTTCGGACTACAGGAAAATAATATTTCAGGTGAGTAAATGTTTCTCTTCCTGAACATCCTTAGGCACCACACAAAGGGACTCTAGTAGCAGTAGTTTTATCATGGGAAAGTTGAAGCAGGAGACATTATTACATTTTTTCCTGTGAAAGACGGTGGAGGATGCCTAGGAGCCAAACCTCCCCCACAGTATGACAGAAGGGGGGAAATAGCCCACTGTAGCAGCACTGGAGTCAGCCATGATACAGCCCAAAGCCATGCATGTTTAAGTGAATAAGTTATCCAGGGATAGAAAACACAGAGCTGATTACTCCCAAAAACAGCACTACCTCTGTCCTCAGGCTGTGTGTAGTATTGCAGATTAGTTCCATTGAGGTAAATGGAGCCAAGTTGTGTTTATTGGAAGAAATTAGCTCTGTGTTTCTGTCCCTAGATAATCTCTTTAAAGAGGATGGAGCGGCAACTTGGATGCTCAGTCACCACTTTGTTCATTTTTTAAGGGACTTCTGAACATTGCTGAATGGTGTCCTTGGCTGTGTTTGGAAGTCTTATAGACAGAGAATAGAACAGTGACTGAGCATGTGCACTGCTGCTCCATTCCCCATTGGACAATAGATGTAGTTCTTGTGATCAGTGGGAGTTAAGCTGTGAATAGAGGATAACTTTCGACCTTTAAAAAGAGAGAACACAATTTTAAAGAAAATCCCCAATCCCTTAAGTCAGTTTAGTGTTTCCAAGTGATACCTCAATTTAGTAATGTTTTACTCTTGTGATATTGGACAGGCTGGAAGAGCAGTGTGCTGACATTCCCACTCGGACTGTTCACCTGGAAAATCAGTGGCGCATGCTGGAGAATATTAAAGCTCACTATGTGTCTGTGAACGGTGTACGCAAAGTTGCATCTGTGGTAAGTACAGTAATATGTTAGTACCTATGTGGAACAATGCATTCAGAATAAAACATTTCTACTGTAGCACACTGAGGTAAGAATTCACAATTCTTTTAAGGGAAGGTCACCTCTGCAACCAATTATATGTATCATTCAAAGCATCTAAAATGAAAAGCAACTTTGCACAAAGCACTATTAAATATCCTACAAATCCATGTCGAGGGGACATGTCTTTATAGTACAGACTAACAGCAAACACTGTGCAGTCTCCTTCCTATTTGTCCCATACTGCTTACTATATATTTAACTGGCTAGCAACAAGTTGGCTCTGACTACCTAGTTCGTCTGTAGTCTGTTGCGATAAATACACCTTGGTCTGAATAAGACCTGCAGACACAAAACAAGACTATTTGCAGAGTTGTTCCATTTGTCATTTTTGTCATATTTACAAACTAGGATTTTCCCTTTACAAATGTTCACATACCATACCTCATCCAGCTAAACAATTTTGCCCCCTGTTCTTTTCAATCTCATGGAAAGAGATGCAGGAAAAAAAAACGGAATGATAGCACAATCCACTCAAATGTTGGTTTGAATAATAATAATCTTTATTAAAGCCAAATCACAACACGTTTCGAGGCTTACACATGCCTCTTCCTCAGGTAAAAAAAAGCCTGTTTTTACCTGAGGAAGAGGCATGTGTAAGTCTCGAAACGCATTGTGATTTGGCTTTAATAAAGATTATTATTATTCAAACCAACATCTGAGTGGATTGCGCTATCATTCCGTTTTTTTCCTGCATCTCTTTCCATTATAACCATCGGCCTGGAATCTCTCCACACCGACCCCGGAAAAGCGGCACCACTTCCTTGGATACCTACGGACACAGTAGTTGTTGCTCATACACCAAATACCAAAGGTGAGCAGTTTTGCTAGTTTTTGTTCCTACACGAACACACCTAGAATCCAGCAATACCATCCCATGGGAAGCTCTGCCTCTTTCTGTTTTATAGTATATTCATGCTTTTCAATGCTTTTAGTGTGTCTGATATAGGGAATTCTATATCCTGTGTAAAAAGTAATGATGAGGTTAAGTTCAGATGTTTTCCCCTCCTTCCTCCCCCTTTTCCTCCCTATATACCGTATACCTGTGAATTCCATTTCTTATTTTGGTTTCTGTGCAAGGGTATGCGCACTTGAAACGCGCCAACCTTGCTATTCTATGCTACAAGTTTGCTTTTATACTTTTGTATCCTGTTTTTACCTGCAATAAATTGAAGATTTTCAGAAGTGCCGGCAATCAAACAGCTTTTTCAGATTGGTAAATTCCTTCTGTAAAAAAAAATCTTAAACCTTCCAGTACTTATGAGCTGCTGTATGCTCCACAGGAAGTACTTTTCTTTTTGAATTTCTTTTCTGTCTGATCACAGTGCTCTCTGCTGACATCTCTGTTCATGTCAGGAATTGTCCAGGATAGGTTTGCTATGGGGATTTGTTCCTGCTCTGGACAGTTCTTGACACGGATAGAGGTTTAAGCAGAGAGCACTGTGGTCATACAGAAAAGAAAATAACCTGTGGAGCATACAGCATCTGATAAGTACTGGAATACTAATCACATTAAGATTTTTAAATAGAAGGGATTTACAAATCTGTTTAACTTTCTGGCACCAGTTGATTTAAAACATTTATTTTTTACACCGGAGTACCCCTTTAAGTTCCCACCATTAGTTCCAAGGACTTGACCCCTGCATGGATTGTATGGTTATATGTGCATTTGATCGTATTTAAAGAGAACTTGACACAGTTCACATGCAGGGCTTCTCCTTTTTATTTTCAAACACAAAAATACAGGTGTATTCACATTGGCATGATACAAAACCAGCTTGTCCAGCACTAACTAAACACTTTAAATTTGCCCTCATTATACAAGTAGGCTAAAAGCAGTAGAAAAGTTCCCCTCTAGGCGCAAACCACTCTCCGAATGGAATCGAGTGAGATGATATATTTAGAATTAAAATTCTTTTATTTAAATCTAAAACCAACAACGCTTTTCGGGTATACACCCTTCCTCAGATTGGCATCTGAGGAAGAGTGTATACCCGAAACGCATCATTGGTTTTAGATTTAAATAAAAGAATTTTAACTCTAAATATATCATCTCACTCGCTTCCATTCGGAGAGTGGTTTGCGCCTAGAGGGGAACTTGTCTACTGCTTTTAGCCTACCACTTGTGGACGGACACCGGCCCTTATCCACCTTCCCACAGCTTCGCAACTCCTCCAGGGAATCCATAGAACACCTTTTACCCATTGCTTTGGGTTATATGCGCATATCCTTTGCGCTCCAGGTGAGCACATACCATCCACTTTCTTCATTTGATTTATCAGGGATAATGCGCTAGGCGCCTTGTGTGGTCTCCTTTTTTCTTTCTTTGATCTCATTATACAAGTGGCCTTCAACCGGCAGCCCAGCAAATTAAACTTAAATTGTATTATCTCACACCACTGGCAATTGTCCCCTGAGAGGAAACAGTTTGTCACACAGCCTCTCAAGGCACTCTAACTCTCCCGTAGTTTTAAATGGGCACTCTCATTAAAACTAATGTACTTTGTATTAAAAAAAATTCATTTGGGGACACCTTACTCTTCATTGGGGGACACCTTACTGATGGGTATATGCTCTTGCCACAAGGATGCGCTGACACTAGGAAGAAAATAGTCGGCTCCTCCCTGGCAGGATATACCCACCCACAGGAAGTGAGGCCATGGATTGCACCTGCTCTCATTAGACCAGACAGGAGTCTCACCTATCACTCACCTCTCGACTGGCGCATCCGTGGCTGGATTTCGGTACCCCACCATTAGCGCTGGAGTGGCCCGTTTTCTACATGGACCCATACCAGGAAGCCAGACAGTGGTCTGCGCGGTTTTCTCTGCCGCCGGTCACTGCCGAATTATCTGCTCGTGTCCGGTGGAGTGACCTAGTGTGTCCTGTGGACCCTAGGCAGGGCGAAGGGTATGCAATCCGTGGCTCCTAAGCCTCCCCCGATCTCCCACGGTGACGGGGATTCTATTCATGGTTCCTAGGCTTCACTGCCCTTCCACATGCGTCAAAGGAGCTCAGTCATTGCCTATTCGACTGTGTCCCCATATCACCAGTGCCTGAGGGGGCACTCATTGCGCCAGACCATTGTCTGTTCAGTTTCCGCCACTGTCGGTCTCCCATCTCTGGGCCACCGCGTGCATGGTGTGGCTTCCCGTACCTCACTGTTAGTGTGCGGACTCTGTCAGAGGGTTCCTGGGGGCGTTCCTGTGCCCCACTGTCTGTGGGAGGGTTCGAAGGAGTATCATGTGTGTTCAGGAATCCTCCAGCAGTCAGCCAGATGGCTGTTCCTGTGGTTTACTGCTACATCGGGTTAACTGCCATACACTTCCCACAACGTGGGGGAAGTTCAGGTAACCCACTGCCAAGAAGTAGTTCTGAGGGGGTCTCCCCATGTTGTTCCTTGGATCCTCTGTAATGCGCCACATGCTGGTTCATGGGGTTCACTACTTTACCAGGTCCCTCTCCACATGCCTTCTGCTCTCATGGCTTGAGGCTGGTAGCCAACTTTTAGTGTGTGGTACTAAATGCGGAACCAGGGTGGCCATGGTCCCTATGCCAGTTAGCCTGACTGTGTCTGCATGGATTTCTAATACACCAGGTCTCCTTTCCCATTCCTGCCGCTCCCGTGACGGCAGTCCGGTGACTCCTTCCCTGTGAAGTTCCACACGGCCTGCCTATGGGTTTATGGGCCCTGTTCTGTGTCTACATGCATTCCTCATCTCTTGCATCTGCGACTGCAGTCCTGGTGTGTAGCGCCATTAGGCGTTGGGGTGTGGGCGTCTCCTGCACTGCCCATGGTTTCTTCATGGCTACAGCTGCACTCTCTTTTCCCCTTTTCTGAGAATGCCACTTGGTCCGAGAGGGGCATGGTTTTGACACACCATTGGGTGCTGAGTCTGTTATCCATTCTGCCAGACCTTTGGATGTCTGTGGTTCCCTTTGTGTCTGTGTCCCCACGTATGCTAGGTCCTCTGCAAGTGTAGACTCCACCTTCCCTTCTGTTCAGTGTGGTGGTCCTCTGGCCTTCCTGGGATCTTGTTCTGAAGTCCTGCAATGGTTAAGCACCTCTGTTCTGGCAGAGGGCCTGTTGGGGCGGGTTTCCTGGTTTCCTGTGCTGGGTGTCTCAGGCATCTGCTCTGTTGCCTTTAACATGTCTAGGATGGCTCAGTTGGCACACATCTGGTCCAGGGTTTAACCCCGATGGGGTGTTCCTCTCGCCACTGTTGGTTGCTGTATGTGTGTGCCTCTTACTCGCATTCGTAGCCATGTCTTGGTTTCTTTACCCAGCACCTGTGTCCGGGATTCTGATCCCTCCATATCTCTATATGTTGTCGTAGGGTTCCTGGGGGGCTCTGTCTGCCCAGTACTTTGTCCTGTTGCCGTACTTGGCGCACTGTCAATCCCCCTTCCAGAAAGTACGGGGATCAGGGTGCTGGCGTGGTCGGTGCCTGGGTTTTCTCTCGACCAACCCTTGTTTTTTCCCCTACATTGGGACTATTTCGCTGAGCGCTCTCTTCTGCCAAGATAGAGCTATCTCTTTCTTTCCACTATATAGATGGGGTATCTGGCTGGGCCCTTTGTTTTTTGCTAAAAGCATTCAGTAGAGCTTTTTCCTTGTCTATGCTTGTGTGTTTACTGCCCACCATTGCAGCCTGGCTCTCTTCCTGTTTTTTTTTTTTTTGGATTATCCTCTGCTGCTCATGTAGCCTTGGTGTTCTCCTCTGTTGGAGGCGTTTTCGCACTCAAGTATGACTCAGCGACAGCCAGTCTAGCCTCTGTCTGTTGTTTGGGTCTTGCCATTGCTCTTTTCCTCACTTGGCGCAATCTCTCTGGAAGGGGGTGTTTATCCTTCCCTTAACAGTGTCGGTTGTGTGACACCGACACTACAGTCTTTTAGAGTGACCTTCCTTTGCCCTGTACCTGGGAATCTCTGTTGGGTTCCCTTTTGTTTTTTTTCCTCCATTCCCGTCCTGACGGGACATTGCTTAGGAGTGCTCTGGTCTTCTCGGACCGCTGGGGTCCAACTCTGGTTTGTCTCCTTGGCTGGGACACTAACCTAGACTGCGGTGGCGTGCACTCTTTTTTTGGTTTGGCTCTCCGGGTTCTTTGGGCCTTAGCAATGGTTGAGGTCTCGGGCGTGGGTAGCGATCCTGCGTAGGCTTCTCTGCGATTACATTGGTGGGGCGGTCTTTCTGTACCACTCTTCTTGGCCATTTATCCTTCTGTCTTCCAGGTGACTCAGGAGCCTCCAGTTCCCATGTCCCTAAACGGAACAATAATCTAGTGTGAAAGGAGCCTTACATGTGTGCATTTAAAAAAAAAAGTACTCTCTGCTGCTGGTCTCTCAGGTCATTTAGTGGTGTTTGGGGCCCTTTAGTGGATTATACTTAAATTGTGCCTTATTTTCCATGCATGCACCCTTGTGACCTCTAGGGACACAAAATTACAGCCTTAGCGTGTATTATGTATCACTTCTCGGCCTTTTGGCGAAGATAAAGTGTTCTATCTGTTCTTATGAGTTTTCTCCCTGATACGTCCCCTATCTAGGGACCATATCTAGTAACCCCATGCTTTGACCCTATATGGCTCTTTTTTTTCTGGGACTGTATACGGGGGCCCCCTGGACCTGATATGACATTGTGTTAAGTCGGTTGAGGTATGCCTCTGGCATACCTGCTTTCAAGAGACATATGTGACTCGCTGTGGCAGGTCGCGCCGGGGTTTCATGACTACTTGGAAGATTCCAGGGTTACAGTCAGGACTGTTTCTCCCCTTTTTTTTTGGGGGGGGGGTCTGGCAGGTATCTATGGTTTCTATCTGTCAGTAAAGCCCACCAAGGAAAAAGCAACAACAGAGAATTGCCTCCTTGACCGTATACAGAGTTCCTGGCTCATTGAAATCCTAGTGCATTGTAGTGACTGTGACAGCTGACAGGTTTCCTTTATTTGTCTGAACTGAGTGACTGCGTCGTACGTGCTTCTCTAGACCGTGTCACCATTATACACATAAGATATAAATAAAAAACAATTTCCTGTTGTTTATTTGTAATAGGGGCTTCTTTACCTTGCAAACCACAGTCACACCAATCATACTTCATTATCATTACCTATTTTTAAAAGTGGATGAATTAATTGTTTTCTACCTCTTTATCTTGCAGCTAAGTTCCAATCTGCGACATGTGCGAGTGTTTGAAATGGATGTGGAAGATGATGGAGAGGCTGATGAAGAGGAGGAGGAAGAAGAATCACATTCTCAAGACGTAACAGAGGAAGACTTGGATCAATCCACAGACGATGCACAGAACAAAGGCCTAGAAGCAGCAGATGTTACAGAAGAAAGCTTGGAGTCCTGATCATATATGAAAGCACAGACCTTGAATCCTCTTTAGTAGACTTCTGTGAAGCTCATTTAGTTATGTTTTTATACAGGGTGGGCCATTTATATGGATACACCTTAATAAAATGGGAATGGTTGGTGATATTAACTTCCTGTTTGTGGCACATTAGTATATGTGAGGGGGGAAACTTTTCAAGATGGGTGGTGACCATGGTGGCCATTTTGAAGTCGGCCATTTTGAATCCAACTTTTGTTTTTTCAATAGGAAGAGGGTCATGTGACACAGCAAACGTATTGGGAATTTCACAAGAAAAACAATGATGAGCTTGGTTTTAACGTAACTTTATTCTTTCATGAGTTATTTACAAGTTTCTGACCACTTATAAAATGTGTTCAATGTGCTTCCCATTGTGTTGGATTGTCAATGCAACCCTCTTCTCCCACTCTTCACATACTGATAGCAACACCGCAGGAGAAATGCTAGTACAGGCTTCCAGTATCCGTAGTTTCAGGTGCTGCACGTCTAGTATCTTCACAGCATAGACAATTGCCTTCAGATGACCCCAAAGATAAAAGTCTAAGGGGGTCAGATCAGGAGACCTTGGGGGCCATTCAACTGGCCCACGACGACCAATCCACTTTCCAGGAAACTGTTCATCTAAGAATGCTCGGACCTGACACCCATAATGTGGTGGTGCACCATCTTGCTGGAAAAACTCAGGGAACGTGCCAGCTTCAGGACATAAAGAGGGAAACATCATCATGTAGCAATTTCGCATATCCAGTGGCCTTGAGGTTTCCATTGATGAAGAATGGCCCCACTATCTTTGTACCCCATATACCACACCATACCATCAATTTTTGTTCCAACAGTCTTGGAGGGATCTATCCAATGTGGGTTAGTGTCAGACCAATAGCGGTGGTTTTGTTCGTTAACTTCACCATTCACATAAAAGTTTGCCTCATCACTGAACAAAATCTGCGTAAACTGAGGGTCCTGTTCCAATTTTTGTTTTGCCCATTCTGCAGAAACTGAAACTACGGATACTGGAAGCCTGTGCTAGCATTTCTCCTGCGGTGTTGCTATCAGTGTGTGAAGAGTGGGAGAAGAGGGTTGCATTGACAATCCAACACAATGGCAGCACATTGAACACATTTTATAAGTGGTCAGAAATTTGTAAATAACTCATGAAAGAATAAAACGTTAAAACCAAGCACATCATTGTTTTTCTTGTGAAATTCCCAATAAGTTTGATGTTCACATGACCCTCTTCCTATTGAAAAAACAAAAGTTGGATTCAAAATTACCTCCATGGTCACCACTCATCTTGAAAAGTTTCCCCTCCTCAAATATACTAATGTGCCACAAACAGGAAGTAAATATCACCATCCAGAAAAAAAAAAAGTCTGCCTTATAAGAGCTGACATGTTTCACCTTTGTAAAGGTGGTTGGCTAAATAAGATTTTGGATGCTGTTCTCTACAGTATTGAGTGTATACTATGAACCAACACCTTGATAGACCCTTGGAGGCAGCTTTGTGTAATCTCATTATTTTTGGAGCTTCTGTCTTTATCTGAATACCAGCACAGAAAAAAATTATATTTTAAATGGGTATTTCTGAAAGGAAAACGTATGTTTAAAATTGGAGTGCTTTAGAATTAAAAATAAAGTGTAGTATACCGGCCCTATTTTCCCCACAGCTGCCGTGCTGACAGCTTCCGGTCCCCGCTGCTTCCTCGGAAGTGTTGACCCCACAAAAAAATGCCCACTCAACCAATCTGGACAAGCTTTTTCTGTAGGATTTTTTAATCATCCCCACTCTGTTAAAAATAAATAAATTAAATAAATTATTTACTGGAATACTTATTTAAAGTGGTTACAAATGTACAAAGTATTTTTAACATCTGAAATAAGATGGCTCCTTCAGGTTCCATCTGCTTTGGAACAAGAGGGGCCATTTACTGCGGCCGATTATTGTCTCAGGAGAAGCCAAAAGGGGCCAACTACTATATTGAGTGCCATAGTAGCTGTACTCAACCCTGTGTGACCCCCTTGTTTGTTACTAGAATACAGTGATATAATCTGGCCACAAAATTCACTTTTTGTTATTGGTATTTTTGTTCTGTGATAGCAAGTAATAAATGCTAAGATTTTGGACAGTTTGTGTCATTTTTTTTTTTATAGTCAGAAATTGTGCAAAAACCTATGAAGTGAAACAAAGGCACTAATGTGTATTAACTTTTTTATGACATTTAAAAGTCAACATTTTTTCCACCAATGTCATTGGTGCAATTAATTGTGACTTTTTGACTGATTTACAACACCCTTGCCTCTTTAAAAAAAAAAAAAAGTTGCCTGGGCTTTGCTTTAAATGGCGACAGGGCCTCCATGCCTGGTAGATTTACTATAGTTTATGCTGGAAAATAGCCTATACTATAGTGGAAATCTACACTAGCTCACAGCTAATGTAGATCTCTCTGTGCAACAAATGGGCAGCTGCAGATTTATTAAGAGACATGTTTCTGTAAATGAGTCTGCTGAATCCAATGGCAGCAGGAAGACCATAGTGTGAAATGACGATTTAAGTGTGATATTACATAAGCCCATGGTAACATATCATGACACTACAATGCAGCATGATATTACATCTAATGTACGTATATGAGGACTGGTAACATCTTTTTGTGTATATGTCCTTCTCTCACAGTCACAAACATGCACGGACTGGCCACAAGGCATTTGCACAGTGGGCCGGGCCATTGACCTATCCGACACCAGACAGATTTTATTTTTCTTTTAACAAAAAAATCTGCATCTCTGGCCACTCTGCCAACTTATTTGGCTGTTCAGTGTGGCTCCAGGATGGTAACACTGGAGTGGGCCTTGCTCTGGGCTGGTTGTGAGGCACCAAATACAATCAGCTGTGGCAAGGATACTCTGCCAATTTACATGGTGTCAACAAACATGCCTGAAATAGTTAAAGGATAACTCCGGGATATAAGTGTTAGATCAAGGGGGGGGTCCGACTGCCCACGATCTAACGCTTATACCCTATCCTTAGGTTAGGGGATAAATTGTATATCCCGGAGTTATCCTTTAAGAAATGAGGGCCCCCTGGGTGTGGGGAAAGAGGGCTTTGTGGTGAGACAGGAGTCTGTAGAGGGCAGAGGAGTCTAGAGGAGAAGGGAACAGCAGAATCTGGAGGATCCATTCTGTGGGGGGACAGAGGGGACTGGAGAGGCAGCAGAGTGGTCTTGAGACAGTACAGGGGTGGGATTCAACCAAACTGGGAAGAAACAATGTTGCAGGGTTTTACTGATTATTGTCTTTACTTAGATGGGAATCTGCTGACACACTAAGGGACCAATGATGTCTGGAAGTCAAACACTGCAGAGTGAAAACGTTGCTGGAAGAAGACCAGGCATGTGGACCAGATGAAGAAAAGGAGACTACAGAGAAAACGTGTGTGTCACGGATATCATTGTCACTTGTAAGGTCTGCAGGGGAGTAAATCTGTACCTGTGGCTCTCTCCAGGCATGATGGGAGTTCTAGCTTTGCAGCAGCTGTAGGGCACCTTGAACCTAGCAGAGTGGTAGGGAATCCAGCAGTTGTGGACCTCCCCTCAAAAAAAAAAATAAAAAAATAGGCTGCTTAATCTAAAATGTCTATTTTTGGTCCCAGTCCAGGCCTAAGCACAAAGTGTAATTATACTTATACTATATATATATATATAGAGAGAGAGAGAGAGAGAAAAAAAACCTGCAAATCCAATCTCCCCAGGTGTCTGCTGCTGTTTCAATCATCTGTTTCTTAATTCTCTCACAGGGGTGACCACCACTAATGGCTTATACATCTGCATTATTACATTCTATTGGAAAAAAAAAAACACACACACCCACCCAATGGATCTGGCCCTGTTTGCCACTGTTTATGCACTAGCATTTGTGAGACAAAAACACCAGATGGGATTATGCAATGATTTTCGTTATCTGGTTATTTCCATGGTATAAGCTTCTGGTGAGCTTTGAACTCTGTATTGATGATTGTACTGAAGCTAATGCAGTAAAGGCTTTCGCTGTGCATGTACAGGTTTACTTTACCTGGTAGTTATCTGCCATGATTCACCTGTTCCCAGAGCTACTTGTGTGGTTCTTTCCTATCCGTACTATATTATGTGGCCGCAGCTCAATTTGGTCAGTTTGTTGCAAGACTCCATTTCCATCTTCCCCTTTGTTGTGACATCCTCCTACTGGAAATTTAAGGGTATATTCACACGTACAGTATTCTGCGCAGATTTGATGCGCAGGATTTAAAGTCATTCAGTTTACATTGAAATCTGCAGCAGATAATCCCGCGCATCAAATCTGCACAGAATACTGTACATGTGAATAGACCCTAAAGATTTTTTTTTATCCATAATGCTGCATTTTTTTTAAAGTAATGTGGAGGTTTTTGAGTATTCCTTTTGCTTACCTCTTTTTGCTCACGTAGCTTGCATGGGATAGGCTCCATTTTAATTTACAAACACACCTACATTTCCCATGAATCTGCTGGTCATTTTATCAGACGGCTAGTGCTGGAGATCGCCCAGGTCAACTCATTAGTCATAAGTGTGTTGTCAGTTCACACTATGCAGTTTTCATGCATTTGCTTACTCAAGGTGCGTTTTTAGAGAAATATTGCCATGAGGCCATGTTTTATGAAGATTATCATCAGTGTGAATGGGTCTACCGCAAGACCCGTTCACACTGTGGAATTTCAGCAGTGGACCATTCCGCCGCTGAAATTGTTCCACGCAAAGAAAGAACATGTTCATGCTTTGTGCGGAATTCCACGAGTACTGCATAGCCATCAATGGTGACGGTGCAGTGCACCGTGGTCCTACCGCTAAAGTATCTTCGGCAGCGGCCGCCTGACAGAATTACGCAGTGCGAACATACCCATATTCCAAAATCTTGGTAAAAATTACACATTTTTACCATATTTTGCTTAATTTCAGTACAATCTTTATTGTTACCATGATTGGGGGAAAATAACAGCAGAGACAGAAAAAGGCAACAAGAAACAAAATGTGTGAACACAGCCTTAGGGGAGGTATATAACTACTATATATCATAATCCCACAGAGAGAGCATTTGGAGCTGGGAGGGGTAGGGTCTTGATGGTGATGATGTCATTGTGTGGTCCACAGGAAGTGAGAGTTTGGCATCTTGTTGTAACAATTAGGCACAGTAAGATATGAATAGTCTGACGTGTGACCACATGACCAAATTAAAGTAATAAAAACACAGATGCAGCTGTACTGTAATAATGTAAATGGCGCTGTATGACTAGTATTCGTGGAGTCCTCCTTTAGGCAACATCCTTTTCAGCCAGACAAAATTAGGATGTTTTTGTTGCTTGCCCTGAAAATTCAGTTTCCATTTCGTCGTTCGGCGGCACACAAAGGGTTAACATCACTTTTCCTCCAACTGGACAGAAGATGATCTAACAAGAGTAATTAAACAATTGAGCAATTAACCAGAAGTAGCCCAGCCTGGGTATCCATTCCCATAAATAACCCCCAGAGACCAGGACACACGTGTTTTTTCTTCTGTCCTACGGACTTTCTATGATCTTTTTTCTTTTAGGTATTTATCCCCGCCGGGATACGCTATGCTGGCTCTGTCTGGGAGTCCTCAGACCTCCAGCGTACTTTGGGATCCATGTTCCTCTTCCAGTCGGAAGAAACATGTGGGGCATTTTAAACCTAGGCGGTGGTCATTGGGGCTTGATATCGGGGCTCCGGTGTCCACTTGCCTTAGTTTTGCTGCCCGCATCCTCGGCCTCTTCTCCGGGAGAGCGCCCATGCTGCGGCGGCCGTGACTTCCGGGTTCGCGCCTCCCAGCACGCTCGGCCTGAACTATGTCGCAGTGCGCATGCGCGAACTGTGACGCGCTTCCGGAGTCCAGGGCCGCGGACATATGAAAGTGCCTCAAGGTAGGTAGTGTTTTCCCCTACTTGCGGATATTGCTCTCTAGGGTTTCTACTTCTGGTCCTCGGTTATTTAGTCCTAGCAGTGGCTGGAATT
Source organism: Hyla sarda (assembly GCF_029499605.1). NCBI lineage: Eukaryota > Metazoa > Chordata > Amphibia > Anura > Hylidae > Hyla > Hyla sarda. Next base: position 71,369,449 of record NC_079198.1, on the reverse strand, counting down.
CAGTCCAGCCTCTGCCAGGTGCGCTAATCTGCCAGCTCTCAGGTAGGTCTAAGTGTTTTATGGGCACATGAACCTCCTGGACCTAGGACAATCGGTCATTATTGATGTTTTTTCACTCTGGGGATCTGGTTCACTCCTCCCTTTATGTATATACCTGTTTTCAAGGTACAAATCCTTATTCTGTGCCCTTGTTTTTCCTTCCTCAGAATGGATAGACCTCAGGATTCCCATTCATCTAAAAAGAGGAAGAGAAAGGAGCACCACAGGTTATGCCTTCAATGTTCACAGCCACTACCAGATGAGTATTCACAAGATATATGCTCTGTCTGTTCTAATTATGCTCCAGCCTCCAGCTCTTTTTCAGTCTGAAGCTAAACAGCTTCTCACCTGGTTCAGTTGCAGTCTGTGTTATCAGACATTTCAGACAAACGCAAACCATCCAAATCCAAGCACCCCATCTCTCCAGTATCATCCTCTGACTCCTCTTCTGCATCTGAAGGGGAGTTACAGTCCTCCTTCTTTAGACGTGGCTGAAATGGGGACCCCTGATGATTATGATTATTATCTTTTCAATAAAGACAAGACTAATTCATTGATTAAATCTGTTAAAAAGACAGTGGAAGGAGAGCCACGCGAAGATAATTTGCCCAAAAAGGAATCGCTTTTTTATTTTCCTCAATCTTCCTCTCCTTTCCAGGACAACCCTTGCTGGACCCCCTTATGAAAGCGGAGTGGCTGAAACCTGAAAAGAAGTCTGACCTGGGATCCAGGTTCAAAACCACTTACAAGATGGATCCAGGAATCACGTCAGCATGGGATTCCCCTCCTAAGGTAGATTTGGCGGTCGCTAGACTATCTAAAAAAATCTATGTTCCCGTCTGATGAATCATCTTTATTGAGGGATCAGATGGATAGAAGAGCTGAAGGGTCTCTGAAAAGAATTTACAGTTCAGCCGCGGCAGCATGTAAAGCTTCTATGGCCTCTATCTCTGTGGGGCGTGCTCTCCACATTTGGCTTTCACAATTAACCAGAGATCTTCAGGATGGGGTACCCAGGGAAGAGATTCTACAAGACCTCCCTAAGATGAAGCTAGCGGCAGAATTTTTTGCAGATTATCCTTTGGATATAATGCGTATTAATTCTAAGATTCTAGCCAGCTCCACTGCAGCGAGACGTGCACTCTGATTAAAAGAATGGTCTGGCGATATACCTGCTAAAAAACATTTTTGTTCATTACCCTTTGAAGGTCAAGAACTTTTTGGCTCTCAGTTGACCCCCATATTGGAGGGAATGAGCAATAAAAAAGGTGTGTTTTTTTCTTCCCCTTCCAAGAAACCTAAGTTTCAACCTAAAAGGAGACAGTCCAGATTCTCCCCACCCCACAGAAGATACAATTCTCAGAGAGGAAGACAAAGGCGTCAGTCTCACCCTCAAACCACTACTTACAAGAAGAAGTCGCCCAGGGTGGGGAGAAGGGGGAAGGGCTTTTGACGCCAACTCATGTTTGCCCCGAGTAGGAGCCAGGCTTTTCCATTTTGCCTCGCAATGGTTAAAAACATCATCAGACTCATGGGTAAACTATCATTAGAAAGGGGTACGCGCTGGAACTGACCAGCACTCCACCAAACAAGTTTGTGTTGAACAGACAAGACCCTCATGTCCTTCCTCTGAAATCAGAGTTCCTGCTGAAGGGTGCACTGAAGCCTGTCCAAATCTCTCAAAGAGGTTTTGGCATCTACTCCAGAATCTTCACTGTCCCCAAGAAGGGCGGATCTTGGAGACTAGTCATCGATCTCACTTACCTGAATACCTACATCGTCAGGAAACGTTTCAGGATGGAAACAATCAGATCCGTTCTGTCACTACTAGAAGAAGGCGACCGGATGGCTAAAATCGATATGAAAGATGCCTATCTTCACATACCAATTGTCAAATCTCACAGGAAATTTCTAAGGTTGGCGGTGCTGGTAAACCAGAAGATTCTTCATTACCAGTTCACATGCCTCCCTTTCGGGCTATCCTCTGCACCCAGAGTCTTTACGAAAGTGACTGTTGTTCTGGCTGCCCATCTTCGTCTTCAGGGAGTAAACCTCATCCCGTACCTAGACGACTGGCTGATCCTAGTCCACTCGGAAGAAGCTTTGAAATATCATCTTCAGCTGACCATCGCAGTCCTTCAAGATCATGGCTTTCTGCTCAACTTTTAGAAGTCTCACCTCACTCCAACTTCACAAGGGAAGTTTCTGGGATTCCGGATCGATTCAGTGGCGATGAGGTTGTTTCTTTCAGAAAACAGGCTCTGCAAGCTGAATTCGGAGGGCTTCAGAGTCCTGGTTCAGTCAGACAACCTCCCATCGGTTTTTTATCTGAACAAACAGGGAGGAGATCTCGTCATATAATGGAAGAGTGTCGCCCACTAATGTCCTGGGCGGAAGACCGTTTGGTGGAACTGCATGCAGTACACATCCGGGGATCCTTGAATCTTCAGGCGGACTTCCTGAGCAGGAAGAACTTCAACCCAGCAGAATGGAGCCTCAACCCCAAGATTTTTCTCCAGTTGGTCGAAAAATTTGGCCAGCCAGAGATGGATGTCATGGCCAGAAGAGCAAACCGGAAGGTTCCTACCTTCTGCTCCATCTATCGCAAGGACCTCCCCGATCATCTGGACGGCCTTTCGTTTCCGTGGAGCAACAGATTTCTCTATGCCTTCCCGCCATTTCCCCTCATACTACGGATGCTGCTGAAGATCAAGGAGGAACATGCCACAGTCCTTGCAGTACTCCCGTTTTGGCCCAGGAGGGCTTGGTTCCAACTCGTGTGGAGGCTTTCGAGAGGCTGTCTTTGGGAGCTCCCTCTTCTTCCGGATTTGCTTCTTCAAGAAGGCCTTTGTCATCCAGCATTGCACAGGTTGAGACTCACAGCCTGGCTGCTGAGAGGGTGATGTTGTCTGCACATGGTTTTTCGGAGGAAGTAATAAACTTGCTGACCGCCTCAAGAAAGCAGTCTACTCTTAAGATCTATTCCAGAGTGATGAGGCTCTTCAGCTCATGGTGTATGCTTCACAATGTGGTCTCTCCATCTTTATCTCAGGTTCTGGAGTTCCTCAAAGATGGCTTTGATAAAGGCCTGAAACCAAACACTCTACGCGTTCAGTTGTCAGCCATCAATAATTTCTACCAAAGGTTCCTTTTCCAATAGCACCTTGGTTTCCAGGTTCTTCAAAGCAATTGCCAACCTTAGACCTTCTGTGACTCCTCCAGTCCCTCATTGGGATCTACCTTCAGTTCTCCATACTCTGGAAGGTCATCCCTTTGAACCTCTTCAGGATACAGATATTAAGTTGCTATCATGGAAGACTCTTTTTAGTAGCCATTACATCAGCAAAAAGAGTTTCTGAGCTCCAGGCATTATCCATACAGCATCATTACATGAAGATTCAGGAAGATTGCTTAATTCTCCGTCTGGATCCCTCATTCAGGCCGAAGGTTTGTTCTGACGTCAACCTTAATCAAGAAATGTTTTTGCCCGACTTTCATCCATCTCCTCTCGATAGTCGGCAGGTTTCTCTTCATACTCTTGATGTCAAGAGAGCTGTCCTTTCTTATATGGACAGGACCAAGGACTTTAGACAGTCTAATGCTTTGTTCTTGCAGTTTATGGGTCCAAACAAGGGCAAGCCGGCTTCCAAGACCTCTCTGGCACGTTGGATCAAAGATCTAACCACTTTGTGTTACTCTATCCGTGGTGAAGACTGCCCGATTGGAGTTCGGGCCCACTCAACAAGATCGGTTTCCACCTCATGGGCTAGCCTAGCCCAGGTTTCACTGGATCTCATATGTCGGGCTGCAAAATGGTCATCACCAGACATCTTTATCAACCATTACAAGTTAAACCTCATGGCTGGCAGAGAGACATCCTTTGGCAGGCATGTTCTGGAAGCGGCTTCTTCCTTAACCCCCCCCCCCCTTTAATTTACTGCTTGCTATATATAGCTTTGTGTGCCGCCGAGGGACGAAATGGAAGGTTAAAATTTACTTACCGAAATTTTTTCTTTCCATGAATCCCGAGGCGGCAGTTACCCACCCTAATAATTTAATTTTTTGCTGCATACTAACACGTGTGTCCTGGTCTCTGGGGGTTATTTATGGGAATGGATACCCAGGCTGGGCTACTTCTGGTCAATTGCTTAATTGTTTAATTACTCGTTAGATCATCTTCTGTCCAGTAGGAGGAAAAGTGATGTTAACCCTTTGTGTGTCATCTCGGGACTAATAGAAAGAAAAAATTTCGGTAAGTAAATTTTAACCTTTTGCGCTATTCATTGGGGACACAGAAGTCTATGGATAGAGCTCCTGCCACCATTAAGTAACAAATCCAAACATAGGGTGAAAGGCACAGTATGTTTAAATCAATGGAGCCGCACCAGTGTGTATTATAAATAATTCCAAGGGAACACGGTCGTATCACGCCCCCTCCCATAGACTTGCATTGCGGGGGCGGGGCATGATGTCACACGGGGGTGGAGTTGCGACGTCATAATACTCCAGCCTCATAGTCCTGACCTGGCAGACTAAAAGGCTGCATCGCTGTGTGCAGCTCCCAGAGGTGGGTGCTGCATGCTAGATAGCAGGGGTCCCCAGCGGCAGGACCCCCATAATTAGAACTCTTATCCCCCCGTATCCTTTGGATTGGGGATAAGATGTCTTAGGGCCAGAGTACCCCTTTAAATCTGATGGACATCTTCTCCTTCACCCCCCCCCCCCCCCCCCCATACTGGGCAAGCTATAAATAAGTGAGACTGCCTAGTAGCATAAATAAACCTGCCTGCCTTGTTACTGATCACGAGAACACACTACAACAGGAAAAAAAAAAAAAAAAAGTCTAAATGCTTAAGCCACGTGTTATCTGAAAATTAATAAATATAGGGAAGAATTCAACAAGAGTGGTGAAGGAGAGTGTCTTTTTAACCTATTAATCTGTACCTGCGCCAAATTTATCCCATGTTGCAGGGCATGTGATAAATCAGGTGCTGATCACATTTCTTACTTCAGTACTCAATTAGTATGGTAATTCCTCTGCAACTTTTTGTGCGTTTTTTAATCAGTGCGACAAAATGTGCAACTTTTACATAATGCTGTCCATAGCCAGCTTTGTAAGCCAAGTCAGGACTGGTATAGATTTGCCCCTCAGTTAGCCAGTTGCGCCAAAAGATGTGACAAACTAAAAAGTCCCACCTCATTAATTCCGGACCACTGCATAATATCAACTGAAATCACCACTTGGTATGTTTGTAAAATTTTAGCGCCAAAAAAATAAAATAAATCACTGCACCAAAGAAAAAGCAAAAAACCAGGGTAAAACAGTTAATAAATTCCCCTATAGTGCTTTGCCTAGTATGCTTACATCAGGCTGAAAGTGTTTCTTAGCATCAAGTTAACGTTATGCTTCAAGTTTTTAGAAAAAAAACAACTATGTTCTCATACGGTATTTTGCTCAAGTGTTTTTAGCCCAACCCACATTTTCATTATAGTTTCTACTAGGCAGAAATGTGTGTGAACATAAACAGTGGTTTCATGTATCGTTGGGTTTTTCCCATAGGCTTCTCTAATGACGTCACCAATCGCAATCCCCTAATAGGATGATTAACTCATTCATATACACAGCTTGGCAATAAGAAATTCACTAGAACCAAACATGTAATTAAAAGGTTTTAATTTTCCGCTCAGAACTACATAACAAAAATAAAAAATTTAAAACCATTCTTTTTAGATTGAACAAGTAATAAAGCCTTAAATTTGCTTAGCTGAAATATTAATTTCCTGGAGGTCCGTAAGCAGCACAAAGCATTTTGGGGTTAATGTTCCCTTTTCCTACAGACAACCAGAAGAGACAATTAGCAATGTATATTGATTGCAAATTGAACACCCTATATAAAAGGATCCAATGACCACACACTGAGCTGTTTGGAGCAATGATACTAATTTAATGGGAGGGTAATTTTTGCTGCCTACGGACCACCAGGAAATGAAGATTTCAGGTACGCAAATTTAAGACTTTCCTGGAGGTCCTGCGGCAGCACATAACGATATGGGATATATAAAGCAATATAAACTTAAAAGGGGGGGTGAATAGACGATACTGCACTTTGCAAGACCCACTTGCCGAAGGCTGAGCCCTCAGAAATGTCCAACCGGTAATGTTTGACTAAGGTTGAAGAATTTGCCCACGTCGCTGCCCAGCAAATCTCCTGAAGAGGGATGTACCTGAACTCAGTCCATGAAGCTGCCGTCTCCCTGGTGGAATGAGCTTTAATTTTGATGGGAGCCTCTTGACCAGTTTGTTGATAGCAGAAAGAAAATCACACTGGTGATCTATCGAGAGACTGTTCCGAGTTGCTCCTAACCCTTTCCGAGGGCCTTGGAACTGTAGGAACAAATGTTCAGATTTTCTAAAAATGATTCAGAGCGCTTTGCATACTGCAAGACCACCTTGTTGACATCCAAGGTAGACAGAGCTGACTGGCTTTAATCAAACAAAAGGTAGAATAATTTCTTGATTTTGATTTTTGTATGATGCCACCTTCGGAAGAAACCCCGGCATAGTGCGGATCTGCTGAAGAGGACCGAACAGGCTTTAAGGTTGAAAAGGCAAAGAACAGAAATTGTTCTTGGATGCTATGTCACCACTCCACTGTTTAATCCAAAGAGCTCTTCTGGAGAGATTTGTGGACATCATGCACAGAGATGAGAGACAGAGGATATCCAAAGGAGCATCTGATAGAAATTCCGCAGCTAGTTTTAGATCTGGGATTGTTTCAGAATATCTTCTCTTGACATATCATCCTCTAGAAATATGGCAAGCTGAGATAGGCCTATATGTAGGGCTCTAGCTACTGGTAGCGTGGCCATAGCTGATTTAGCCATAGCAGCAGATGCAGTATAGGATCTCTGAGAACAGGAATCGATTTTCTTCTCCCTTGGGTCTTTAAGTAAAGAGGATTCTTCTAGGGGGGAAAAAACTTTCTAGATCATTTTGCCACAGGTAAGTCTATTTTAGGAGGACACTCCCATGCTACAGTTTGAGATGGATCAATTCTATAGACCGCTTTAAATCTTGAACCAACATCCGTTTTCTTATCCAGTTTATTCCATTCAGTTTCAAACCAGGATTTCAACAAAGGATGAGCTGGAAAAAATTTCCCTTCCTGCCTCTTTCTGATTCCAGATAAGATTTGACAGCTCTCAGTTTAGCCAAATCATCTTTATGTAGAAGATAATAATCCTCTGGCAGACCTGCATCAGAAGAATCTGAATATGAGAAGACAGGAGGAGAGTAATGACTTGGATACAGAACGTCTCTTTTTAGCAGGAGGCTTCTCTTTAATCATTTCAGAGATCTGGGAGTTAAACCAGGAGAACTACTGGAAGCTTCAGACCGAAACTCCTCTCCACTAGGAGCATTAGTAATGGGAAGTCATAATTCACATATTTCTCCCAAATAATCCTCAGGGAGAGCCTGCTGGAATTTAGAGCAGGTGCAATGTCTTGACTTCCTGGTCCTTTTTCCTCCTACAAGGTCTTCGTCTGCATGAGAAAAAGGTATTGCAGACTCAATGCAGAGCAGTTACAGAGTGAGACAGCGCTCCCCTAGATAAGTAGAGGACTTACTATGAGTTCTGAGGAGCTCAGCTGCCTGGCAGGGTCTTGATATAATGTCAGACCTCGCCGCATTAAAAAGAGCTCCTGGCGGAAGCGACGACAGAGGCGGCCGTACGGACCCACATCCCTGTGTCACCTCCGTAATGCTGGAGCCGCATAGAGGAGAGTCCACACCTCCCAGCAGTGACAACAGATGCGGCTGAAAAGGACCCACGCCACCACAACACTCCAGGAGCTGCGTAACAGAGAACACACCCCCTACACCCGGAAGGCATATCGCGTCTCTCGGAAACCCAGCAATTCCAGCAGCACTGGAGGGAATCACACAGACACGCGCATCATAAGTAAGGACTCACCTAAACATAGCCCGAAATCAGCAGTCACTTACTGTACACTGGGCAGCAGGCATGAAGTTTATCAGACAGTCACCTCCTGCATAAAAAAAAAAAAATTCTGCTAAAGACAGAGAACACTAACTGTCCATAATATAGCCCCCCCCCCCCAAAAAAAAATAAAAATAAAAACAAAAAATAAAATAAAATAAAAACAGTATGCTGGTTAAGGAGTACAAGCATATTAACAGAAAATCAATTAAAAAAAAGATGCTGCTATAGAATAAAAAAATACAGACAGCAGTGTGTTCAAAGCTGTCTCTTTGTGTATACTAGAAGGGGGGGGAATAAAAATAAAAAATAAACAGATTGTGTGTTCATTGTAATCAAGATATATTGCTAATTGCTAATTCTGGTTGTATCAAGGAAAAGGGAACATTAACCTCATACTGTTATGTGCTGCCGTAGGATCTCCAGGAAAAGCTCTTTTCAAAAGAACTGTGTGAAACAAAGTACAACAGAAAGGCTGAAAATAGTTTGACATTCCCATACTGTTCATGTTTATCCACTGGACTACATCCTCCGTCATCTGCTTGCATTGATCCACAAGATGTTTTGCTATAGGACAATTCTTCAGATGCGTTCTCCAGCATCACATCAGCAGGGAGGTTAGAAACAAGGGGCAATGTGCTACAGTTCACATGAAATAAGTGCCCAGTTATATATGATGAACATTTCTGGGATGATGGGCCATAAAAAGACTATTAGATGATAATGCATTTGATTCAGCATAACTTGAAGTGTCAATGTCTCCATTTATTTATTTTTCTGATCCAAAGCTCTGTATAGAGAGAGGTAAAAGATGACATTCTGGCTGCCTGTAGCCACCATTTGCATAGGAAAAAAATAGTTTGTAGAAAACTCCTTTACATTTATAAGGTCTATGAAGGCTGTGGCAATCAGCCTGGGCTGCTATATAAAGAAATAAATCAGAACAGAACGGTGTTCCCAACAATAAAATGTACTTAAAAGAGGACATTCACTTTAAGTCCAGACTGCACATACAATTCTATTGTATATTGCAAAAGATTACTTGTGCACCCTGAGAACTAGGGGGGAGATTTATCAAAACCTGCGCAGAGGAAAAGTTGCCCAGGTGCCCATAGCAACCAATCAGATCACTTCTTTCATTTTTAACAAGGCCTCTGCAAAATGAAAGAAGCGATCTGATTGGTTGCTATGGGCAACTGGGCAACTTTTCCTTTGCACAGGTTTTGATAAATCCCCCCCCTAGAAGATTACGTGCAGTGTGGAGAGGTCATAGTAACCCGCTTTAATTCACTCTAGAAATATAACAGTATGTATAACTTTTTTTTTTTAAAGCAGCAACTTTGAAACCATGGGGGGAAATTTATCAAAATCTGCACAGAGGAAGAGTGGTGCAGTTGCCCATAACAACCAGATCACTTTCATTTTTAAATAGCCCTGTGAAAAATCAAGGAAGCTGATTGGTTGCTATGGGCTACTACACCACTCTTCCTCTGCGCAGATTTTGATAAATCACATCCATGGTGCCTATTGTTTGGTAGCAGTTTAAGGCTGAGTTTCCACTTGGCCATTTAGTATTTATTTTTTTGCAGTATTTGAGCCAAAGTCAGAAGTGGATCCAGGAGGAATAAGTAGTATAAAGCCTTCCTTTATATTACCCATTCCACTTCTGGCTTTGACTCAAAAACTAAAATGGCAGTTTCCAAAAACTGATAAGTGAAAACCCAGCCCAAGAGGCTTTCACATAGGTTTGTTTGCAGAAATTTCTGGAATGAAAAATTCATTCCATTCATCAGAAATAGTTTTGCGGTGTGATCTATACTTTTTACATTGATACCAGTTTGGCATAGATCTGACTTTTTGATCACTTTTTTTCCTTTTTCTTGTATGTGAGGTGACCCAAGACCTGCATGTGTTATTTTTTTCTTACTTGATGATCCCCCACAGTTTCTGATCCCCCACAGTGAATTAAGTAATTAGAGATGTGCGAACTTACAGTAATTAGATTAGTCACGAACTTCTCGGCTCGGCGTTTGCTTACTTTAGCCTGCATAAATTAGTTCAGCTTTCAGGTGCTCCGGTGGGCTGGAAAAAGTGGATACAGTCCTAGGAAAGAGTCTCCAGCCCACAGGAGCACCTGAAAGCTGAACTAATTTATGCAGGATAAAGTCATCAACTGCCGAGCCGAGAAGTTCATGACGAATCGAATTACTGTAAAGTTCGCTCATCTCTAGAAGTAATGTTAGATTAATATTGTAGACAATTTCACACACTGCGATACCAACTATTTGTACCTTTCCCCCCCCCCCCCCCCCCATTTAAAAAAAAAAAAAATGTGTAAAAAGGGGGTGATTTGAGATCTTTATTATGGGAGTCTCTGTATGGATCAATACAGTGCACGCATTGATCCACAAGATCTGCACTCCATTGGTAGAGCCTGCCACAGAGGCCCTAGCAATAGCAGAATCCTGGCAGTCACTTAGGTCTAGCTTGACAATAGATTTGCTTCCCGCAATCGCTTTGATGGCTAGAATAGGCCCTTGGCTAACAGACAAAGTTGATCGTTGTCAATGATTTTAACTATCAATTTGTTGTTTCAGCTTTACAACAAATCTGCATGTGTATTCGCCATAAGGCTGAGTTGACAACAGAATTTCCGGCCAGAAATGTTAGGTCTGGAAATTCAGAGAGCTGTTGACACCAACAAGTTCATTCTTTGGGTGGATGAATTTCAGCAGCAGAAAGCTCCACCACTATAATTCCGTATGGTGCACTGTGAAACGGAATAGCATTAACAGCAATTCTATTGTGTAAACCCAGCCTTCGTGTTATATTGTGGCTGCCCAGATTCCAAGTCTACTTGCTGACACTACTTGTATATAACATGTATTTACAGTATTAAGGTCCCAAGGCATTAACATTCTCTGGTTATGTCCATCAAAAAAGTTTTATTTTCTCTGCCTTGAAGTGTTACATGGCACTTTCGGGAAGGAAAAAAGTGCTTCACTTAGTCCCAGACATACATGTGGTTATTTAACATGGCGTATACAATTTCACCTCTCTAACAAATTATATCATTATAAATAATCCAAAATGGCCATTTGTAAATTGAGGATGTGTCATTCAAGCATATAGAAACCCTGTGGAAGGCAGGCTGATTTACGCAAATGCAATACTTCATATCTTAAGGAAAAAAATTATAAAATATAAAAATACAGTACATGTCAATGCAGTCCTACCGGAATCCCTGACAAAACAATTTCACAAAATGACAGAATTGTAAACTCAATTACATTCAAAAAGACTACTTCCATTTGAGGGCCAGCAGTTTGGCAGCTATACAGGATTGACAGCAGTTTTCACCCTTTGCAGTGCTTGTGCAAAACAGCAGCTTTGAGTATTTAAGACATAAGATCCCATCCTGCGGCTACCAGGAGGTGAAGAATGGCTTTCTGCAGTGGAAAGTCTGTGTGAACGCATTACTCAGGTGAATAATCCTGCCCTGGCTTCCACTTCGACTTCGTTCCACTACCACTTTAGGCATCTGTACCAGCTGAATGGGAGACTTCTCATCCTTTAACGCTTGAGTCAGATTCAGAATCTGATGGAAAGAAAATAAACGTTAATGTGCTCTTTGGAAAGAGGCATGAACAGATGTGAAAGGAGTAAAAACAAACATACATCAGAGTGAGTTAAAAGGGCAATCAATACTACTGACATTGTGTAAGGTTTTCAGGGGACTGCAGAGTGTATATGCAGCTGTGACTGGAATTACATATACTGAACAATTTTTTATTTATTTATTTAATTTATTATAATTTTTTTATGAAAAGTTTATAGCTAGCTATCGCTAGTAACATGTTCGCTCTCAGTCAAAGGTGAGGTAGTTTTCCATATTGTACAGGATCTTTCTCAATAGCCTTGAAAAATTCTGACTACTTACCTGTCCTCTCAATACAGACATCTGCTTCTCGAATGTTGACTTGTCAAAGCCCTTATCAGTCTACAGATAGAAGCACATAGGAGAAGGCAGGTTACTCACAGTCAGCTGGCAACATAGATTTTTTTTCTATACTGGATAAAGAAAATCTACATACTTTGAATAGCTCATACAGGTCTTCACAAAGGTCCTGAACAAAGTTCATATCAGAGATACGTGGAAGAATCAAGTCTCTAGTTTCCTGACTAAAGGGAACCTTAGCCTGGGGAAGCCAAGCCCAGAGGAATGGATCTAAAAAGGAGAAAACAGGGAAGATGTATAAATTATTTTTTGGCAAATTGTACTCCAAAATAGTGTCATATCTGCAGCACTTCTCTTCCCATTTCAGCCATTCACCTAGACAAATTTTAGCCGTTGTAAGGTAAACAGTAGTGCATATACTGATATAGATTTATAAAAAGGGCATGTAGGGTCATACATTTCCTTTAACATGACGTTTATGGGGGCATATGATCAACGTATTTAAGTAAATAAATGGCCCATACAAAAAATATGGGGGGGGGGGGGGGAAAACTGCCTCAAAAAGGACAAGGGGGCACTGCCTCCGTCTGGAGAATAAGGCTAGGTTCAGACTACGGAATTTCTGCTGGAATTTTTGCTTTGAAATTTCCGGCAGAAATTCCGCTTACTATAATGCATAGTGTAGTGAAAGGTTTTCCGTTCACAAATTCACACTTCGGAATTTGTGAAGCGGAAAATGCGGATGAAAAATCCACTAGAAAATTTCCGCCTGAAGAAAGGGGTTGCTCTTTCTTCAGGCGGAAATCCGAGCAGAACACATAGCAGTCTATAGGAGACTGCAGTGTCCACGTGGTCCTTGCGCCGACTAATTCAGTCGGCTCAGGCGGAAATTTTCTGCCCGGAGATTCCGTAGTCTGAACCTAGCCTAAGAGGTTTGGTCTCAAAGGGCGACACGCCTTCTTTACCATAAGAACTGTGAATTTATGGAACAGTCTACCTCAGTAACTGGTCATAGTAGGAACCAGTTGAAAGCTTTAAAACAGGGTTAGATACATTCTTAGAACAAAACATTAATGCTTTGCAGAAATATAATCACATCCTTTCCCCTTCTCCCCACCATACCCCTTCCCTTCAATTTCTTGGTTGAACTTGGACATGTCTTTTTTCGACCAAACTAACTAACTATGTAACTATGTATGTAACTATGTCTAGCTTAGCTCTGAGATTTTTGCACAATGTCACCACTCTATACACCTGGGACAATGTATTCACTAAATATGATCAGGCGGAAGTAGCTATAAAGGCCCTGTTCTTGTGGAAATTCCACTTGCAGCAGACTCCCATTGATCTTAAATGGGATACGGCTGCAACGTTCACTATTAAAGTTCTGATGCAGATTCCCCATAAGAGTAAACATGGTGGAATTCCATTGACATTACGCTGCAGTAAATGGGACAACATGTACTGTCTTGACAGATTGCGTGCCAATTCTTAAGGAGGCTGCAGTAAGCAGAATCTCCACAGAATAACCTTGTGGAAATCCTGCGAGAAAATGCCATAGTGTGAACGGGCCCTAAAACCAACTACTGTTGTAAGAACACTGTAGTGAATAAAAATAAGACCGGTATAACACATCATGCTGGTTTCCATTCTGTTTATCTATCTGTAAATCCCATTGTCACCAACTCCTGTTTCTGCCCATTTGTTTTACTTGTTATACAGTGATCCCCCAACTTACAATGGTCTCAGCATACAATATTTTCAACATACAATGGTCTTTTCTGGACCATTGTAACTTGAAACCAGACAACATACAATGCTACGGACAGCACAGGTCTGCAAAACATGTCAATGGCTGGAAGTACCGACCAATCGGAATGGGCATTCACTGGTAAAACCCCTGTATTACTGAAGTGCATGCTCTTACTGGTGTCTGGTAGTGTCCCCTGCAGTACAGGGAGGTACTACTATGTTCTGTACTACTCTATACCTCTGCCACAGTTAGCTGCACCTTTGGACACCAGGTGAGGGCGACTACATTTTACATTTTTGGGACACTGTGTGTACAGGACCCTGAAGAAGCTCCTGTCCTCTACATAGACAGTGATTTACAGCTTCCAGCAGATCTTTCTTACTTTTATATATAAGGATTGCTCTATTAGTTATCTACTTATTTTTCTTTAATCCTCACTTTTTCCTATTTTTTCGAAAACATTTTGGGGGCTTCAGAACCAATTACCAGGTTTCCATAGAGCTAAGGTCTCAACATACCATGGTTTCAACATACAATGGTCATCCTGGAACCAATTAAGATTGTAACTTGAGGGACCACTGTACTGATGTCTTCCTTGGTTTACTGTCGGTTTTCCCTTTCTATCCTACCCATTTTCCAAACAAAACTGTGCAGCACTCCAAAAATAATGGAAAACATTATTTATTCATCCCATGTTCAAGCAGAAACATTTCAATTCCTCAATAGAATAGTTTTCAAGCAGGTTTACTGTTGGTTTTCCTTTCCTATCCTACCCATTTGCTTCACACAGCTTACTGGGAACAACCAGCATCTTTTGCAATACAACGTTTGATTTCCATTTTGGGATTTTTAGAATGCTTTCCACGGTTTCCATTGACCACTACTTTGTTGCAGCCATGTTTGGTTTCAATGAGTCAAGTCCACAGTCCAGCAAGGTCTGTATCCAGTTTCCCCTTTACAGCAGACTAATTTACATTTCTAAAACTAATACCGCCACATTTCTAAAAATGCTAAAGAAGGCAATTCCAGAATTTTTATCTCAAGTTGAAAACCAAATATAAAAAAGTAGAATATTTTTATTGTTAGTTGGTTCAGAAATCAGGACATGATAAAAGCCAGACAAGGAATAATTACTTTTTAACCTGTTTGGGACGGAGGGCGTACCTGTACGCCCTTCGCCCACTCCCTTTCTATAACGCGGGCCCAGTGTCATAGCGGGTCGGGCCTCTATCAACGGCCGGGACCTGTGGCTAATAGTGCGTGGCACTGATCGTGGTGCCGCACGCCATTAACCCTTTAGATGTGCCGTTCAAAGTTGAATGCCACATCTAAAGTGAAAGTAGACTAATGCCGGTTAACTCAGTGGGCTGTTCGAGATCGCTGCAGCGAAATCACAGCACCCCGGACAGCAGGAGGGTCCCCTTACCTGCCTACTGGTGTCCGATCGCCGAATGACTGCTCAGTGCCTGAGATCCAGGCATGAGCAGTCAAGCGGCAGAATCATTGATCAATTGTTTCTCATAGGAAACCATTGATCAATGTAAAGGATCAGTGTGTCTAGTGTTATAGCCCCCTATGGGAGCTATAACAAAAAAAAAAAAAAAAAAAAAAAAAAAAAAAAAATGAGGAAGAGAAAAGAAAAAAGGTTAAGATCAATTAACCCCTCCCCTAATAAAAGTGTAAAAAAAAATAAGCATATGTGATATCGCCACGTGCGGAAATGTCCGAATTATAAAAATATATCGTTAATTAAACTGCACGGTCAATGGTGTAAGTGCAAAAAAATTCCAAAGTCCAAAATAGCGTATTTTTGTTAATTTTTTTATAACAAATGACTAATGTCATTACAAAGTAGACTTGGTGGCGGAAAAAATAAGCCATAATATGGCTTTTTAGGTGCAAAATTGAAAGGGTTATGATTTTTTTTTAAAAGGCAAGGAGGAAAAAACGAAAGCCCTCTGTTCCCAAGAGGTTAATGGGACCCCCCCCCCCCCCTTCCCCCCTCATGAATTTTTTCTACTTTATCTGGAAAAAACGCATTCTATTAAAGCCATTTTCTTTTTGTCTGAGGGCTATTTCATGAATGTTTAACTAACAAACCAGCCAGATATTTTATTTGCTAGACCATCCTCTAAGTTCATTATCTCTGCAGCATTAAAGGGTAAAAATAGCTACTTACATGCTCTCCATTCATCGGGATGCTTAAATGGAAATGCCAGACCATTGTCAATCGCGGCAATTTTAATAATTGGCTCTTTATCGGTCCATTCCTAAAATCAGAACTGCAATGAGCAACTGAACTGACCTATAACAGAGAGAACACTTGCTACATAAACGTTATCTTGCCTTGGATGCGAGGCCCCCATTTGTTTTCTCAGAATCTTCAATGTAATCCCCCTGGCTTTCATATCGAATTAACCAGTTATCATTGCCTCTGTCTGCAAAAAAAAAACGTTGACATTAACTTACATAAATATCAGGAAGGTGTGTATAAAGTTACTATGATTATAGTCTAAAATATGAATCTCAACTCATGGCCTAGGATATTCCCTAATCATAAAATATACAATATAAAATAAACCCTCTTAAATGCAGGTTTGCATAAATGTCACCTTTTGTAAAGGCCAGTTCGCAGGACATATGACAGACCCATTCAAATAAGGATATCATTAGAACAGTTATTGTAGTAGGTGCTGAAAATACAGCACTTCAGGTTTCTGCATGATCAGCCTAAAATCTGACTTTTTTTTTTAATCAATTATCTTTTTATTGATAAGTTTTGTGTATATATAATATATCTCCATCTACCTATATCTATCTAACAAAGAGGTACAACAACATAATAATAACCTCACGAGAACCCATAAGAATGAAGATAATATAATCCACTTGTAGTTGTAGCCAATATGAATAGTATACAAGCATCACAAGGAGTAGTGAAAAGCCGGGTAGGAAGTATCATTGTATTCAAAAGGAGTGACCGGTGTGAGTGTTGAGGGCTCATGCAAGACATTACTTTCTTGTTCGAACAAACTAAACATCGAATAGATAAAATGTAAATGGTGTTCCTTTATATCACTTACCTGTATTTCTAATAACATAGTCCAGAATGACAAGTCTTTCAAACTGACACTGAAGCTGCTTCCGGGTGTTCTCAGGTAAAGGGTCTGTTTCAAACCTCCTCAGCCAGTAATCCGCTTCCTTATACCCATCCACAAAAAGCTGAAAGGAGCCCACCTGCAAAAAAAAATACATAAACAAAGATAGTTTACCATATACCTAGATCTCGACGCAACTGATGGCATAACTGATGACAACGTGCATCAGTTTATGGCATCCATTGTTTCCGGATACCTGTCTAGTGCCGTCAGGCATGTCCAACATTACGTCATCAAAATCGAAACGCTGGATGATTGTAAACTGTCCCATTCAAATGAATGGTATCAGTTCTAGCATCAGTTTCCTTCTGGGGCACCCGGAGAGAAACCTTGCCAGACATATGTGAACCCAGCCTTACATAAAAGCAAGAAAAGCTAATCTCCATAAACCACATTTACATGAAAAGAGATATATATGCTACACTCAGGGATGAGGTTATAAGTCTTCCATTACAGCTGTCTAGTCATAAGGGACAATGAATGTGTCAAAACTTAAAAGGGCTGTTATAATTTTTAAAAGGCAACACGGGATACAGCTAGAAGGAGAAGGAGGATCTCACCTTTGGTGGCAAACCTATGCGGTGAAATTTGCGACCCACTTTTGGCACTTTTTCTAGTGCATATTTTTTGCCTTTTGACTTTGCACGATCTATTGCACTGTAGTTGAAGGTTTCACTGACAAGCCAGACTACCTTAAAAGAAGACCAGAAATAAAATTTAAAAAAGATTTAAATATAAAATGTAATACCAGTTGAGGAAAAAAAAAAAAAGTTAAAAAGAAAATAAATCTATAGTACTGAAGATAACATGAAGCAAATGAGGATTACTATCAGGCCTCCACAGGGATCCACAAGAAATACAAGAAATGTACTTTTATTACATCCTGCCCCCAACATGGTCACCCCCCTCCCCTACTGAAATACAATGCAATACACGACACACAATTCTGACCCAGATAATTAAAAAAGAAAATGAAAATCATGGACCGCCATTACCTTGGTTTTGGGAACAACTCCTAATCCAAGTTTCTCATCTACCAAATATGCTCCAGCTTCAGATAAGTATCCCTGGTTTGGGACAAGGCAACCACGTCCAAAGCAGCAGGGACAGCAGACTTTGTGAAAGTATTTGGTCCATTTAGGGTTAAGATGACCATAAGGCTCTTCTGATTTTGGTTTAAATACCCCAATAATTTTCTGAGAAAAAAAAAAAATGTTTATTAACTATTTAGAAGTAACTACACTACATTCTTCACAAAGGGTACAAATATGTGGGGGGGGGGGGGGAGGTATCAAAATCTGTGCATAGCAACCAATCAGATCACTCATTTTGCAGAGGCATTGTTAAAAATGAAAGAAGCAATCTGATTGGTTGCTATGGGCAACTTTCCCCGCCACAGGTTTTGATAAATCTCCCCCATGATTCTTCCAGCACACAGAGCTCCTCATTCAGTGCACATTATACTTCCCCTTCTATGCATTAGCAGGGACATTTATCACTGTTGATTTTGTTAGTGGAGTTCTGTAGGCATTTTTTTTGGTACTTTAGTTTTGCTTATGTATGACAATATACTATCACAGGGGTTGATACATTTGGCTCACATAAGCAAAAACCCAATAAATTACTTCAGAACACCAATTTGCAGCTTTGAAATAAAAAATAAATAAATTTAAAAAAAAAAGGGATGCGATATATCTGTTTTACATTTTTTTTTTACCACTTTCGGTGTAACCTGTGGATTACTTTAGATTCGGAGGAGTACAGTGACCAGAGGTTTTTTGGTTTAATGTTCATAAAATGGTTAAAGAGGGATTGCAGGATTTTTTTTATTTTTTTTTAATGTGTATTATTATTATTATCTTACTTGCCAGGCTTAGTAGTAGAGGCGGTCTTACTAAGCTGGGGCTTGGCGTTCGCCACAAAAACAGCAAGCACCAACCCACAATTATCACCCTGGTACTCACCACCACAGGGGTGCCCATACCAACAGGCCTGGAGCGTCAAAAATGGCGCTCCTGGGCCTAGGTGGTAACAGGCTGGCGTTATTTAGGGTGGGGAGGGCCAGTAACAATGGTCCTCGCCCACCCTGGTAATGTCTGACTGTTGTTGCTTGATTGGTATTTGGCTGAGAATAAAAATAGGAGGAACCTTATGCTTTTTCTGCATAAATAACGCATAGGGTTCCCCTATTTTTATTTTCAGCCAATACCAACCAAGCAACAACAGCCTGACATTACCAGGGTGGGCAAGGACCATTGTTACTGGCCCTCCCCAGCCTAAATAACGCCAGCCTGTTACCACCTAGGCCCAGGAGCGCCATTTTTGACACACTGGTCCTGTTTATACCGGCTCTTCTCGGCACCCCTGTGGCGGTGGGTACCAGGGTAATAATTGGGGGGTTATCGCTAGCCGTTTTTGGAGATAAAGCTAAGCCCCGGCTTCGTAATGGATTCTGTCTATTAGGCAGCTTCCACTACTAAGCCTGTCAGGTAAAATATATAAAAAATATATATAAAATCCCAAACACACAATAGGTTAATACACTTATCACCAACCTAGCGCATATCCCGTGCCGCACGACTATAACTCCCAGCATGACCTTACGCTAAGGACATGCTGGGAGTTTTAGTTGTGAGGCAGGTTGCAAGCTTGTCACCCGCCCCACAACTACAACTACTAGCATGCCCTTACTGGGAGTTGTAGTCGTGAAAGCCATGGAAGCGAGCGGTAATGCGCTCTGCTCCCTGGCCGGCGGTGATCAGAAAATCACTAATTTCGGGAAATTTGAAATTACAGTAAAGTCTGCGGCACCGTGGTAAGGAGTCCGGGCTGACATAACACCGCAGCCGCTCAGGACTCCTGCAGCCGGGTGACGAGATGTGCAGAAGCTGTCTGTGCCATCCCTCAGAATTTACCACAATGCTTATCAATGGCAGGGATGGCTCCTGCACATCTCACGGCTTATCTGCAGGAGTCACAGGCGGATGCAGAGTGATGTCAGCCCGGGCTCCTTTTAACATAACGGAGCCACAGAGTTTTAGTAAGATCAAATCTCCTGCTGGGTCCCGGCCAATGACGGGACCCAGCAGGAAATATGAAAGTACAGTAGGGGATATAGAAACTCCACGGAGCTGAGGTATGTTAAAAGAAGCCTGGGCTGGCATCACTCTGCAGCCACCGGGCTCAGTATGATTCTAACCCCGCGTCCCTAACAATGACAGGGACACTGATTTACATCCCCACCACCACCACCCCCCTTGTCTCCCACCCGCTACAATACTACAACTCCCAGCATGCCCTCACTGTATGGGCATGCTGGGAGTTGTAGTCTTGCAACAGATAGATGAGAGATGTGTAGCACGGGCTGGGGGGGGGGGATGTAGAGCACATGGAGTACAGACGCTCAGTGAAGCGGTAGATCGGGGATACGTTTTCTCAAGTGTTGGAATACCCCTTTTAGAAGGACTAAATCACACAGCTACCTACAAAAAAGAACTACAAATCCCAGCAAGTCTTAAAAGGTCTTCAGCTGTCAAGGCATACTAAGGTATGACTTTATATAGTCTACACCAGTGTTTCCCCAACAGGGGTGCCTCCAGCTGTTGCAAAACTACTACTCCCAGCATGCTCTGACTGCCTTTGGCTGTCCAAGCATGCTGGGAAACACTGATCTACACTGTGGGACTACACTGCGCCAAGAAGCTGCAGGCTATTTTGAGATCACTTAGGAGGTAGTCCCACAGAGGGGAAAGCTGTCCATGAGGTCCAGGACCAAAGTAAAGACACAAAGGGGAGGGGGTATTTATCAAAAGGATTTAGACAGTTTTTTTCCGGTCTAAAATTGTCTCTCAAAAAGTTGCAGTCTAAATCCGTGCAACTTTTTCTTTAGATGATTTTTAGTACACGATTCATTCTAGTCTATTTTAGATGGAAAAATGCATTGGTGTAGAATTTATCAATAGCAACTTTTCTGCAAAAAGTTGCATCGGCTGAAAGTACGCTGAAATGTCAGACCATATTGAAGCAGGTTAACACAGTTTAAGCCATAGATCCCAAGTCAGTGCACAGAATTTATCAAGAGCCTTGTGACTTGATAAATTAGGCGCACAATAGACCGGCCTTGCGATGACCCCAACATACAGAAGCATCTTAAATTAAAACTATCGTATGTCAGAGTGCTGGGTTTACTGTAATAAAATGCCAATATGTTGGAAACTTTGCGTGAACATAAAATAAAACCAGTGTTGGAATCGGGAACTCAAACCCACAATTGCTTTACTAGAACACTGATGAGAATCAGCATGTTAGACAATACACACCCCCTTTGGATCTTTAACAAAATAGCTCCCACTTGAACCCTGGGATATTCTTTCTGGAAAGACACCACTGTCAATGGCTTGCTCCGCTCTGTGAATTATATCAGCAAATTCAATATCATCAAGAATGACATTCAGCTCTTCATTACCACCGTGACCTACAAACAAAAAAAAAATGTCTTTAAAATGTATTTAATATCTGTACTGTGAGACAGAAATAGACCACCACATAAAATGACAAGCACAAAATTATAATTAAAAAAAAGTTTATATAAATGAAGCTGTGGGGAGAGGTATAAAGGGTGCGCGCTGTATTCCAGCTTCCTATACAGAAGCCTGAAAGAGCATAGAAACATGCAGGTAACTCTTCAGATGCCAATATATCCATCACTGATACATTTACAGAAGCCACTGCAGACATCCATTGTGGATTTCACATATTCACACTGAATAGAGCTTCTGCTTCTATATGCAAATGTACAATATAGAGAACAGAGTAAGCTAAAGCTGTCAAAAGATGTTCTGTATGAGGGCTCAACCCCTGAATAGAAACCCTTCATTTTTGTCACCACAACATACTAGTCACTGTGGAATCCAATGACAAACTCATGTCTATGGGGCAATTGAAACAGTATGACCCTCACTAAAACATAGGCTTTTTTTTTTTTAACAAGTCTGATCCCTGGCCCCAAGGATAGGGGATAAGATGTCTGATTGCAGGTGTCCTGGGGACCCCCGTGATCTCCGCTCCAGTACCCTGTTGTCATTACTGCACAGAGCAAACTCGCGTAATGATGGGCAACACAGGGGCCGGAGCATCGTGATGTCACGGCTCCGCCCCTCATGACATCATGGCCCGCCCCTCAATACACGTCTATGGGAGGGGGCGTGGCAGCCGTCCCATAGACTTGCATTAAGAGGGTGGGCCGTGACGTCACGAGGGGCTGAGCCGTGACATCACGATGCTCCAGCCCCTGTATTGCCCATCATTACGCACAGAGCGAGTTTGCTCTCTGCAGTAATGATAACGGGGTGCTGCAGCCGAGATCACGGGGGTCCCCAACGGCGGTACCCACGCGATCTGACATCTTATCCCCTATCCTTTGGATAGGGGATAAGATGCTTGGGGAGAGTACCCCTTTAAGCAAATTAGGCATTATACTGAAAGAGAAGGGTAAGACACCTGTCAAACAATAGATCCTGCTTGTTACGTAGACAAAATTCAAGTTTTGTATAAAGTGGGGGTACACTTTCCTCAAGTCTGGGCAATGCATGGGTGTATCTAAAATATAAGTTAAAAAAATGATGTAGATCCAGTGAATTTAAAACAATTATTACAATGATAGTGCTTTGTAGGGCCCTTACATCGGACTCACCACGATAAGCAAGGTGGTGAATGTATAAAATATTCATACAATGAAATAAAAGAGACATAATATACAGGGTAAAAAGTGCTGGTATCCCAGTGTGGCAAATAGTCTCTATCGCTTATAGATGTATGCTCGGAGATCGTGCCTTGTATGGTTGATTACAAATAGTCTGAGTAGCCATGTCTCTGTATAGCTCGTATCTGGTCTGAATACTGCATGCGGCAGTTTGTTAATAAGGGGTTAAAATTAATGCGCACTGCAGCGCTGGGGTTTCCTTGTGTGTATCCCACTCTACCTCGGCGGCACAGGGAAAGTTTTGAGTGGGTTTGGCACACTGTGCCTCTTACCAGCAATGTCCTGGAGCCTGGTTGCTTGGGAAAAAAGGTTTTTGCCGGGGGGAGACGTCCGCTGGCAGGCGGGATGCGTACAACCCCGGAAGCATGATCTTGCAATCCGGTGAATGATGGTCAAGATCATCGGGTTTGCCAATACTGGGGTACAGGTGATAGAGGCTAGACTCAGTTCAAGGTACTCATCTACCTCTTTTTCATTAGCAAGGCTATTGAAAAAGAGGTAGATTAGTACCTCGAAACACGTCTAGCCTCTATCACCTGTACCCCAGTATTGGTAAACCCGATGATCTTTACCATCATTCACCGAAGATTGCTTCCGGGGTTGTACGCATCCCGCCTGCCAGCGGACGTCTCCCCGGCAAAAAACTTTTTTCCCCAGCAACCAGGCTCCAGGACATTGCTGGTAATAGGCAGTGTGCCAAATCCCCAAATCCACTCAAAACTTTCCCTGTGCTGCCGGGGTAGAGTGGTCCACATTTGAGGGGCCTCCAGCTCTGCAGAGCACAGCCTCATGCACCCACAGGATTACAATTAAGAGACTATCTAATCCCACTCACCAATCTCTATCCCTGTGCCGCCGGGGTAGAGTGGGATACACACAAGGAAACTCCAGCGCCGCAGAGCTCATTGATTTAACCCCTTACCAACACACTGCCGCATGCAGTATCCTGACCAGATACGAGCTATACAGAGACATTGCTACTCAGACTATTTGTAAATCAACCATACATCTATAAGCGATACAGACTGTTTGCCACACTGGGATACCAGCACTTTTTTACCCTGTATATTATATGAATATTTTATACATTCACTACCTTGCTTATCGTGGTGAGTCCTATGTAAGGGCCTTACAAAGCACTATCATTGTAATAATAAACTGTTTTAAATTAATTCACTGGAGCTACATCATTTTTTACATATATTTTATATACACCCATTTATTGGTAACAATCAAGCCCAGACTTAAGTGTACCCCCACTTTATATATTATTCGCAGGGTGCATGGAATACACAACCTTTTTCACATTAGTACTCGTCTGGCAGCAATACTATTGTCAGGTTGCAGCTACCTATACACGTTTTTAGCTAAAATTCAAGTTTTGTGTAAATAACACTTTAAGGGAGAGACTGATCACTGGATACAACTTTATGTTTTTATGAAAAGTGAGCAGTTCCTGTTCAAAGCACATCCAGGTTATCAGCAGAAGTATGCTAGAGGTTTTATTGTAAAAGCTTCTCTTAGTTTAGCCAAAAAAAGGTTGATGTACTGTGGTGACTTAGAGTGTTCTTCACGAAGAAAAAAAAATAATAATAAGTTATATACATACACATTAATATTTATATATCATACACACACTTCCTGTAAAAAGGTTTTAATACCATTGATTGGTATCCCCAAATTTTTTTTTTTTTATCCATATCAGACAACATGTATAATGTACCCATTTTAGGATTGTCTGGTATAAGGTTCAGTAGACGATGCAGGGTTGAAACCATTTATGATACTTAGAAGTTCCTCTCTGTATTGTTCAGTGGGGTCTTCCTCCAGCGATGGGCAGTATTTTTCATCCACTGATGTGCTCACAGATTTAAAAGGTGACCTCTTATTTTTTCCATTTTTTTTGGGGGGGGGGGGGGGGATTTTTTTTTTTCCTCCATACTAAGCTTGTGTGTTGCATTGGGGGGCAGGTCCAGAATATAAAGCTCTTCCCCCTGAAACAGGTCTACTTATTAATCCAGATAGTGTCCAGGATGAGGGGTATAACATCTTTTAAGTACTGTGCAAATATTTCCCAGAGAGCCGGGTCCTGTCGTGGAGATTGCAGGGGTCCAAGCAGCCGGGGCCCGGGGAAGTCAGCTACTTAACCCCTATCCTGTGATTACATAAGTTAATTGTGGCTGGAGTTCTCCTTTAAGAAGCCCTCTCCATGCATGCCCTGTTATCAGGCTAGTGCAGAGAAAAGCAAGTGAGCAAAGAGAAAAAAACTATAACAATTTTAATTTAGTGTTTTAACCCCTTACAGACAGAGGTCATTTTGGCCTTAAGGACCAGAGCATTTTTTGCACATCTGACCATTGCCACTTTAACCCCTTAAGGACACATGACGTACTGGAACGTCATGTGTCCACTCCCGATCTATAACGCGGGGCCACGGCGTGGCCCCGCGTCATAGCGGGTCGGGCCCGGCCTCTAACAACGGCCGGGACCCGTGGCTAATAGCGCGCGGCATTGATCGCTGTGCCGCGCGCTATTAACCCTTTAGACGCGGCGTTCAAAGTTGAACGCCGCGTCTAAAGTGAAACCGAAAGCATGCCGGCTAGCTCAGTGGGCTGTTCGGGATAGCCGCGGTGAAATCGCGGCATCCCGAACAGCTGACAGGACAGCGGGAGGGCCCCTACCTGCCTCCTCGCTGTCCGATCGCCGAATGACTGCTCAGTGCCTGAGATCCAGGCATGAGCAGTCATGCGGCAGAATCATCGATCACTGGTTTCTTATGAGAAACCAGTGATCAATGTAAAAGATCAGTGTGTGCAGTGTTATAGGTCCCTATGGGACCTATAACACTGCAAAAAAAAAGTGCAAAAAAAAAGTGAATAAACATCATTTAACCCCTTCCCTATTAAAAGTTTGAATCACCCCCCTTTTCCCATAAAAGAAAAAACAGTGTAAATAAAAATAAAAATAAACATAAATGGTATCGCCGCGTGCGGAAATGTCCGAATTATAAAAATATATCGTTAATTAAACCGCACGGTCAATGGCGTGCGCGCAAAAAAATTCCAAAGTCCAAAATAGTGCATTTTTGGTCACTTTTTATATCATGAAAAAATGAATAAAAAGCGATCAATAAGTCCTATCAATGCAAAAATGGTACCGTTAAAAACTTCAGATCACGGCGCAAAAAATGAGCCCTCATACCGCCCCATACACGGAAAAATAAAAAAGTTATAGGGGTCAGAAGATGACAATTTTAAACGTATAAATTTTTCTGCATGAAGTTATGATTTTTTCCAGAAGTGCGACAAATTCAAACCTGTATAAGTAGGGTATCATTTTAATCGTATGGACCTACAGAATAAAGATAAGGGGTCATTTTTACCGAAAAATGTACTACGTAGAAACGGAAGCCCCCAAAAGTTACAAAATGGCGTTTTTTTTTCAATTTTGTCTCACAATGATTTTTTTTCCCGTTTCACCGTAGATTTTTGGGCACAATGACTGACGTCATTACAAAGTAGAATTGGTGGTGCAAAAAATAAGCCATCATATGGATTTTTAGGTGCAAAATTGAAAGAGTTATGATTTTTTAAAGGCAAGGAGCAAAAAACGAAAATGCAAAAACGGAAAAAACCCCGGTCCTTAAGGGGTTAAGCATAAATAACTCTGGGACGCTTTTACTTATGAAGTTGATTCAGAGATTGTTTTTTCGTGACATATTCTACTTTATCATAGTGGTAAATTTTCGTCGATACTTGCATCATTTCTTTGTGAAAAATTCCAAAGTTTCATGAAAAATTTGAAAATTTGGCATTTTTATAACTATGAAGCTCTCTGCTTGTAAGGAAAACAGACATTCCAAATAAATTATATATTGATTCACATATACAATATGTCTACTTTATGTTTGCATAATGTGAATTAAGGTAGAAGACAGACATGGTCGCACATCTACAATCTTGTATAATGATCTAATTGCTTCTCAGCACAATATCAAAAACTAACAGGTTGTTAGTATATATGTTTTGATCAAAAAGTACAAAGCCCACTCGCCATGTCAAGGCTACCTATTTAGAGTGGGTCCCTAACGTCCCTAGCATAAAATGGCGTAGCACTGGGCGGTGACCACCACCGCCGTGACACCAGTGCCCACAGGGGGAACGACCCACTGGCAGAGCGGCCCCAATGCCACTCAAACCAGTCCATGGGCCGCACCCGCCCGCAGACACAGCGCCACGGCAGCAACGGACGCCGCACAGCACCACACCAGTGTGAACAGGATGCTACAGCTCACTTACCATGCTCTCCCAGTCAGACTGGGAGGCTGCTAGGAAAGAAATGGCCCATGTGTAGCTAACTACTACTTATGTTTTTAACATGTGTCTGCACTCTTCCCCACCCCCTCAGCCCAACCCTATATAAGTAGTAGTTAGCTACACATGGGCCATTTCTTTCCTAGCAGCCTCCCAGTCTGACTGGGAGAGCATGGTAAGTGAGCTGTAGCACCCTGTTCACACTGGTGTGGTGCTGTGCGGCGTCTGTTGCTGCCGTAGCGCCGTGTCTGTGGGGAGGTGCGACCCATAGACTGGATTGAGTGGCATTTGGGCCGCTCTGCCAGTGGGTCGTTCCCCCTGTGGGCACTGGTGTCGCGGCGGTGGTGGTCGCCACCCAGTGCTACGCCATTTTATGCTAGGGACGTTAGGGACCCACTCTAAATAGGTGGCCTTGACATGGCGAGTGGGCTTTGTACTTTTTGATCAAAACGTATATATACTAACAACCTGTTAGTTTTTGATATTATGCTGAGAAGCAATTAGATCATTATACAAGATTGTCGATGTGCGACCATGTCTGTCTTCTACCTGAATTCATAAAGTTGACATGTTTTTACTTTTGGAAGACATCATAGGGCTTCAAAAGTATAGCAGCAATTTTCAAGTTTTTCACAACATTTTCAAAATCTGAATTTCAGGGACCAGTTCAGTTTTGAAGTGGATTTGAGGGGTCCTCATATTGGAAATACCCCATTATAAAAACTGCACCCATCAAATTATACAAAATTACATTCAGTAAGTGTGTTAACCCTTTAGGTGCTTCACAGGAATAGCAGCAAATTGAAGGAGAAAATTCAAAATCTCAATTTTTTACACTAACATGTTCTTGTAAACCCAGTTTTTGCATTTTTACAAGGGGTAAAAGGAGAAAATGCCCCCCAAAATGTGTAACCCAATTTCTCTTGAGTAAGGAAATACCTCATATGTGGATGTAAAGTGCTCTGTGGGTGCACTAGAAGGCTCAGAAGCGAAGGAGCGACAATGGGATTTTGGAGAGTAAATTTAGCTGAAATTGTTTTAGGGGGGCGTGTCGCATTTAGGAAGTCCCTATGGTTCCATAAAAGAAAAACACATAGCATACTATTTTGTAATCTACACCCCTCAAGGCACGTAAGAAGGGGTACAGTTAGCCTTAGCAACCCACAGGTGTTTATAATAATTTCACTAAAATAAATTTTCCTAAAATTTACAATTTTTACAGGAGGTAACAGGAGAAAATGCCCCCCAAAATTTGTAACCCCATTTCTTCTGAGTATGGAAATACCCCATATGTGGACGTCAAGTGCTCTACTGGCGCACTACAATGCTCAGAAGAGAAGAAGCCACATTTGGCTTTTTGAAAGCTAATTTTGCTGAAATGGTTTTTGGGGAAGCCCCTGTGGTGCCATAACAGAAAAAAAAAAAAAACACATGGCATACTATTTTGGAAACTACACCCCTCAAGGGATGTAGCAAGGGGTACAGTGAGCCTTAACACCCTACAGGTGTTTGATGACTTTTCGTTAAAGTCGGATGTGCAAATAAATAAAAAAATCTCACTAAAATGCAGTTTTTTCCCAAATGAACTATTTTTACAAGGAGTTACAGAAGAAAATACCCCCCAAAATTTGTAACCCCATTTCAAAGTTATTTCAAGTATGGAAATACCCCATACGTGGACGTCAAGTGCTCTGCGGGCGTACTACAATGCTCATGAAAAGGAGCTTTTGGAGAGAGAATTGGTTTGGAATGGAAGTCAGGTGTCATGTGCATTTACAAAGCCCCCCGTGGTGCCAGAACAGTGGACCCCCACATGTGACCCCCATTTTGGAAACTAAAACCCTCACAGAATTTAATAAGGGGTGCAGTGAGCATTTACACCCCACTGGTGTTTGACAGACTTTTAGAACCGTGGGCTATGCAAATGAAAAATGACATTTTTCATTTACATGGACCACTGTTCCAAAAATCTGTCAGACACATGTGGGGTGAAAATGCTCACTGCACCCCTTATTACATTACATGAGGGGTGTAGTTTCCAAAATGGGGTCACATGTGGGGGAGGTTCCACCGTTCTGGCACCATGGGGGCTTTGTAAATGCACATTGCCTTAAATTCCAGCCAAATTCTTTCTCCAAAATCCCAATGTCGCTCCTTCTCTTTTGAGCCTTGTAGTTCACCCGCAGAGCACTTTACATCCACATATGGGGTATGTTTTTACTCAGAAGAAATGGGGTTACAAACTTTGGGGGGCTTTTTTCCTATTACCCCTTGTGAAAACAAAAAATTTGGGATGACACTAGCATTTTAGTGAAAAAATAAAAGTTTCAACGAAAATTCTTAGTTAAAGGGGTACTCCGGCGCGAAGACATCTTATCCCCTATCCAAAGAATAGGGGATAAGATGCCTGACCTTCGTGATCTTGCACACAGCACCCCGTTAGAATCAGTCCCCGGAACACTTTCGCTCCGGGTCTGATTACTGGCAATCACGGGGGCCAGAGCATTGTGACGTCACGGCTCCGCCGTGTGACGACACGCTCCGCCCCCTCAATGCAAGCCTAAGTGAAGGGGCATGTGTAGGGGTATGTGTATATGTAGTATTTTAGTTTTTATTTTGTGTAGTGTAGTATAGTGTTTTTAGGGTACATTCAATTCACACGGTCAAGTTCACAGTAAGTTCCTCGCTGGGAGTTTGAGCTGCAGCAGAAAATTTGCTGCATCTCAAACTTGCAGTGAAAACTCACTGTAAACCCACCTGTGTGAATGTACCCTGTACATTCACATGGGCAGGGGTGGGGCAAACCTCGAGCTGTTGCAAAAGTACAACTCCCAGCATGCCCTTTGGCTGTCCGTGCATGCTGGGAGTTGTTGCAAAACTACATCTGGAGGGCTGCAGTTTGAGTACCACTGTGCAGTGGTCTTCAATCTGTGCTCTTCCAGATGTTGCTAAACTACAACTCCCAGCATGCCTGGGCAGACTGGGCATGCTTAGAGTTGAAGTTTTGCAACATCTGGAGGGCTACAGTTTGGACACCACTACTTAACGGTCTCCCTACTGTTCTCCAGTTGTCGCAAAACTACAACTCCCAGCATGCCATTCGGCTGTCTGGGCATGCTGGGAGTTGTAGTTTTGCAACAACTGGAGGCACACTGGTTGTGTCTTAACTCAGTTTTTCCCAACCCGTGTGCCTCCAGCTGTTGTAAAACTTCAACTCCAAGCATGCTCAGGCATGCTGGGAGTTGTAGTTCTGCAACATCTGAAAGAGCACAGATTGGAGACCACTGCACAGTGGTCTCCAAACTACAGCCCTCCAGATGTTGCAAGACTACAACTCTCAGCATGCGGCTGTCTGGGCATGCTGGGAGTTGTAGTTTTGAAATTCCTAGAAGCAGCAGTGAAGATCACTTTATGGAGATTTTCACTGCTGCTTCTTCACTTGCCTGCCGCCGTCTCCACGTGTGCCTGCCAGGGCCAGATTAAGGCTGCCTGGAAGACGGAGCACTTCATTATGATGCCGCCATGCGCGTGTCTGCTTCGCTCTTCTTTGGGCGCACGCACGGGACATCAGTGACGTCCCTGCGTGCTTTACCTCCCGGTAACAGGGGCATTCTTGTGTCCTGAAAAGATTTTTCGGGACACAGGGATGTCCCGAATGTGATGGGGGCTCCCAGGGCTGCCATCAGGAATTTCAGGGACCCATACAGCCATAGTGTCTCCGGGGTCCGGGGCCCTGACGGCAGTACTGCCTGTACTGCCCTGATGGCAGGTGCTCCATGAGCGCCAATGATGATCCGGCCCTGGTGCCTGCCACCGGTCCCCGGTCCGTAATGCTGCACCGTCCTGGCAGGTATGTGCCGCGGTCCCCCCGCAGCTCCTGGGATCCTCTTCCCCCGCTCTGCCCGAATTCTAGGGGTGGGCAGAGCGGGGGATCTGTACTTTAACCCCCCCAGTCAGTGATCACTGTCATTGGCCCACAGGAACCAATCACAGTGATCGCTGACCAGGAGATCGTCCTGGGGGGGGGGGGGGGGGGGGGGGGGGGGGTCAAAATGCGGGAAGGGGGTTAACCTATTTATCACTATAGTGTAAGAATTTTAAATATCAAATCATTAATAGTACAGGCATGTGTTTGCCTACAAAAAAGGTTACAGCAGCACTCAAATACATAAATAAATAAAAGGCTCATAGTGCACTTTTTGATCAAAATGTGTCCCCCATCCACCATGCAGAGGTGGTCTCTCTTCAGATGGGACCCGAACACTTATTCCACTCACTTCTGCAGGGCATATGGCCTCTGACTGGGTGACATGCTGGACCCACTATCAATTTAAAAAACCTCCTGCCTGTCAAACAGGGAAGGGGTGCAAGGCTAAAGAGGGTGCCACTCCCCCTAAATTGCACAGCAAAAACAAAAGGAAAAATAGCCAGCACAACTACCTAATACACGGGTGCACGCTGCTGTGGCAAACACTAAGTATACAAAAAAGAAGGTTGCAGCAGCACTCACGTCCCAGCCCTACTGCAGGTCTCAGGACCCAAAATGACAGCATTACAAGTCACTATGATGCTCTCATTGCAGGTCTCTAGTACCACAGACAGGACTAAACCTGCATCCATAACATGGACACAAACACAAGTCTGTATTATCTATTTGTGAAAACTTAAATACACATGAATTCCTGCAAAGATGCCTAAGCTATGGGCAACACATTTCGGGGTGCAAGCAGCGCTAGAGTTATATTTATAGCTTTCAATTAACACATTCTTCTCTAATATCTCAGTTATGCCTCAACTTCACAGATAGAGAGAATGCATAATTTGTACCATCCATGTACTGTGGCTGAATAGAGTGATTAACATTTGACACTTCCTGTAAAGGTGTCCGAACAACCCTCTGAGCCACCAGGGTGCGAGGAAAGAAGGTGTAATATAACCGCAAATACAAATTACAGAACAGTGTGTGTATGTGTATAGTGTATAATATATATATATATATATATATATATATATATATATATATATATATATATATATATATATATATATATATTAGTACAAACAAGAAAGTTGCAACAGCACTCTAGGTCAAAAAATGGAGGCTCTCAGCGCACTTTTTGATCAAAATTTTGATCAATATATATAGTTATTGTTACCACAGTCCAATAATGACCACATCCAATCATCGGGATCATCATGTGACTGGCTATGGAATCTGAGGCCATTATATAGTAACATCACGTAAGGGTCATATGATAGACTACTCCCCACCATTGTTTTGATGTAAAACAATGCAGGTCTCATGCCTGCTCATTCATGTAATGCAGCTGATGCCCTTTAGACTCTGGCTGTGCAGTTACAGTACTACAACACACGTCATCCAAGTTTCTATACCTAAACAGATAAGAGAAGGAGACAGGATTATGCTCGGGCTGTGGAAAGATTGAAAAGCCATGTTCACCAACCCCCAGTACCCCGCTGAATCTCCCGTTCTTCTGCTTGTCTCTACCTGCTTCTTAGACGAGCAATCGGAGCAGAACCTGCCAGCTCAGCCAATCACTGGCTGCAGAAGAGTTCAGCCTCAGTCAGTGATTGGCTAAGGGGCCAGGTCCTTCTCTGAGCGCTCATCTCAGAAGCAAATTGAATAAATGAGTGGCAGGGGACCAGAAGAAGAAGAACTGGAGAAAACAGAATGGTAAAGCCAGCTCACCCAGTAGAGGTAAGCCACAGCACGGACAGTGTTTACCAACCTGGGTGCCCCCAGGTGTTGCAAAACTACAATTCCCAGCATGCCTGGACAGCCTTTGGCTGTCCAGGCATACTGGGAGTTGTAGTTTTGCAACATCTGGAGGCACCCTGGTTGGTAAACACTGGTGTAGGATAACGCTGAAGAACTGCAAAAAAAGACAAAGGAAGTCTAGTGTGTTAACTTCGCATGGAAACTTGAAGGTTTATTTTGTAGAAGACACGCAATAAGACAGGAAGTGATGGTGGTCAGCAGTACATAGGCTAAGGGTGAGTTACCCCAGAAATGTGTCACTACCTGTCTTACCACAACATAGCGTGTCTTCTACAAAATATAACCTTCAAGTTTCCATAAGACATTACAATGCCGGACTTGCATTGTCCTTTTGCAGAACAGCAGCTGCAGCCGAACCAATGGATGATCGCGGTAAATAAGTAGTTTTTCTATTCAGTTTTATAAAAAAAAAAAAAAAAAAAATTAAAAATATTAATTTTTTTTTTTTTTAATCATCATGGCCCCAGCATTATATTCCCATTTAAAGGGGACAGAATAACCCTTAAAGGGGTACTCCGGTGGATTTTATTATTTTTTATTTTTTTTTAAATCAACTGGTGCCAGAAAGTTGAACAGATTTGTAAAAGGACTATATAAAAAAAAAAAAAAAAAATCCTTCCAGTAATTATTAGCTGCTGAATACTACAGAGGAAATTCTTTTCTATTTGGATTTCTTTTCTGTCTGTCCACATTGCTCTCTGCTGACACCTCTGTCCATATTAGGAACTGTCCAGAGCTGGAAAAAAAAAATCCTGATTGCTGACACCTCTGTCTGAATTTTGCAGAATGTTTGCTGAGAGCACTCTGGACAGACAAAAGAAATCCAAAAAGAAAATAATTTCCTCTGTAGTATTCAGCAGCTAATAAGTACTGGAAGGATTAAAGTTTTAATAGAAGTAATTTACAAAATATGTTTAACTTTTTGGCACCAGTTGATAAAAAAAAAAAAAAAGTTTTCGGCCTTAGTACCCTTAAGTACAGTGTTCCCCAACCAGGGTGCCTCCAGCTGTTGCAAAACTACAACTCCCAGCATACTCGGAGTTGTAGTTTTGCAACAGCTGGAGGCACCCTGGTTGGGAAACACTGCTTTAGCACATCTGCAGCAGGTTTCCACACAGCTGAAATTCCTTTTGCAGATTTTCCGCTGCAAAATTCTGCAAGGAGAAAAGCTACCCAGTAAAGTGAATGGGTTTTGTAAGTGATTATCCACTGCGGACGTGCTACATGTGACCCTAAGCTTAGGGTGTATACACACACACACACAATAGCGTATTTTACAAAGCAGTCAGTACATGAGAATTGCCTTGTAAAATCAGCAGTTGTGGACCTGCATTTCCAGATTTTAATACTTCAAATCTGCAGCGGATCCTGTGTGTGAATGCACCCTAAGGTTACATGTACAGCATGGGTGTCAAACATGCGGCCCATGGGCTGCATGCGGCCCACAATGAATATTTTTGTGTGGCGGATGTCCCCCCCCATCACTATTCAGGACATCCCTTTGTCCCGAAAGATGTTTTCGAGACACAGGGATACCCCTGTCAACTCTCAGCGGCCCCGCATTAAGTTTAAAAATGCAGGGGGTTCGTGCATCCATAGCAACGGAGGAGCGGAACATTGAGGTTGAAGACGCGCGCTGGCCAGCATGGTAAGTGACCAGCGGAATCTCAGCTTCAGTGCTCAGACAACCACTCCTCCGGTCCAGGGACCAACTGCTATGGCCGGACCGGAGGAGTGGTGGTCATAGCACTTAAGTGGGCAGTACACAGGCATACACTGTATATGGCTGGAGGCTGTATGTCTGTGGGGGGGGGGGGGGGGGAACTATACTGTCCACCTAATGTGGGGGCCTCGTATTGACATTCGCTCACGTCATGCTCCCAGAACTCAAGGGCCGGCGTTGCTACGTCCTTGGTTTTTTTTTGGCCCATGTTAGCCTTTGAGTTTGACATGCATGATGTACAGGACCTGCTGCATATTTTTGTTGCATATTTTCTGCAGCCAATTTTGAAGTTAATGGGAAGCAAAATCAGCTGCACAAAGTATGCAGCAGATCCTGTATGTGGGGATTTCTGGGCGAAATTTATTGATGACAGGTAATCAATATCAGATCGGTGCACCACTGCAATGAGTTGGGCTGCAGTAACCCAGCATGGCTACACAATGTGCAGAGCTGTCTGTTTTTTGGCTCTGTTGTCTAGTATATGCTCGTGTCACAGTCTGTGGATAAAAGCTGATTAGAAGGGTAGGGTATCAAGGGGATAGTCCATCACTAAATTTAGTCTAGAAAACCCCTTAGCCTGTAACGTATGATCTACGTGGGTTACAATATGTGAGTCAGTAGTGACCGGCTCTGCTCCAATACATTGGGTAGGCAGTGCCCGGGCTCATAAAACCAATTTTAGTCTATACATGGGTAAGCCTATCTGGGGAGA
The DNA here is from genome assembly GCF_029499605.1 of Hyla sarda. Taxonomy (NCBI): domain Eukaryota; kingdom Metazoa; phylum Chordata; class Amphibia; order Anura; family Hylidae; genus Hyla; species Hyla sarda. The sequence goes on along the minus strand of NC_079198.1, from coordinate 71,334,229 downwards.
GCAGATCTCAGTCGTAAGGGCGCAATGCTCCACTGGAGACTTTTACTTATCTCATTAGTGGAGATCATGGAACCCCACCATCCAAAACAATAGACATGTCAAAAAAGGACAGATAGTCACAGCGCAGGCGTCAGCTTGGACTTCCTGTTCGCCTCTCCCAATACAACTATGTAAGAAAAAAGAAAAAAAAAAGGGATGGCTGAAAACTATATTTGCCCACAAGATTAGTTTAGAAGATATACAAACAAGAGTCAGTGATACTGAGAGACCAATGTAAAGATGTCAACACTTAAGATAAAATGGTTAGCAATAATGTGTACTCCAAACTGGCTTCTATTCACTCGGGCACAATGCTAGGATTACCATACACGTTACCATGATGTGTGAACACAGTCCAAAGCTCTTTAGTATAGATGCTTAAAAGGGGTAGGTATTCCACTGGAAATTATTTTTTTTTATTATGTCAACTGGTGACAGAAAGTTGAAAAAAGATTTGTAAATTACATTTAAAAAAAATATATAATAATCTTAATCCTTCCAGTACTTAGCTGCTGTATGATCCACAGGAAGTTCTTTTCTTCTGGAATTTCTTTTGTCTGACCACAGTGCTCTCTGCTGACTCCTCTGTCCATGACAGGAACTGGCCAGAGCAGTAGAGGTTTTCTATGGGGATTTGCTCTTACTCTGGCAGTTCCTAAAATGGACAGAGGTGTCAGTAGAGAGCACTGTGGTCAGGCAGAAAGGAAATTCAAAAAGAAAAGCACTTACTGTTGGATCATACAGCAGCTGGATAAGTACTGGAAAGATTAAGATTTTTTTAATAGGAGTAATTTACAAATCTAACTTTCAGGCACAAGTTGATTAAAAAAATAAAAAAAAAAATAAAAGTGAGAGTACCCCTTAAAAAATAAAAAAATTAAATGTAATTTACATTTTAGCACAAATCTACTTATAAGATAATATAAAAGGGTATAGTCACATGTACAGAATATGAAGTTAATGGGTAGCAAAATCAGCTGCACAAAATATGCATGTAAATGTATCCAAAAACATTAGATTTAAAACGGACGGGGGTGAATTAACTCCTTAACATCCTGACGTAACTGTATGTCACAGTGCCACTAAGGGTGTATGGAACGAGTTCAGAAGTAATGGTGCAATATAAAGAAAGAAAAGAGCGCTCAGCTCACCATCCACTAATGAAATGTAGAGACTTCGCCTGTAAAGAAGCAACTGGAGCTCGGATTTTTCGGGCCGCTTCCCGTATGCAGAAGCCATGAAGATAAGGGGGATCCAGCTCACAAAAATAGCAATAAAAACATAGCTTTTATTAACTCATATTAAAATCATGGAATATACCTCAGTGGGTATAAAACAGCACGCCGACTCGTTTCGAGCTACAGAGGAGCTCTTAATCATGGCAACATAATACTGTACAAAGAGTTTATATATGCTGGTAGAAGAATGAATGAGTAGTTCCACACGTGTTCGCCCGCGAGGTCCCGGGCTGCAACTCCAGCGTGTGACGATAGATGCGATGGATCTCGGCTCACACATAGAAAAACCTGGTCTAGATATACACATTACAAGTGGGACCAGTACGCTGTAATATCCCTTAGCAACAGTCAAATGAAGAAGATCCAGCGGAACAAAAAGTGAGTGAGAATACATAAGTGCAACTAGTAGATCGATTGTTTAACCACTTGAGGACGCAGCTCATTTTCACCTTAAGGACGCAGCCATTTTTCACAAATCTGACCACTGTCACTTTAAGCATTAAATAACTCTGGGATGCTTTTACCTTTTATTTTGATTCCGATACTGTTTTTTCGTGACATATTCTACTTTAACATAGTGGTAAATTTCCGTCGTTATTTGCATCCTTTTTTGGTGAAAAAAAAAAAACAAAATTTCATGAAAATTTTTGAAATTTAGCATTTTTCTAACTTTGAAAAACTCTACTTGTAAGGAAAATGGATATTCCAAATAAATTATACATTGATTCACAAATACAATATGTCTACTTTATGTCGACATGTTTTTACTTTTTGAAGACATTAGAGGGGTTCAAAGTAAAGCAGCAATTTTCACAAAACTTTAAAAAAAATCTGAATTTTTCCAGGGACCAGTTAAGTTTGAAGTAGATTTGAGGGGCCTTTCTGTGAGAAAAACCTCATAAATGACCCCATTATAGAAACTGCACTGACATTCAGACAGTTTATTAACCCTTTAGGTGTTTCACAAGAATAGCAGCAAAGTGGAGGAGAAAAATCTAATTTGCATTTTTTTTTTTAACCACACTAACATGTTCTTGTAGACCCATTTTTTTTTTTTTTTTTTTACAAGGGGTAAAAGGAGAAAAAGACCCCCCAAAATTTGTAACCCAATTTATCTCAAGTAAGGAAATACCTCATATGTGGATGTAAAATGCTTTTTGGGCGCACTAGAGGGCTCAGAAAGGAAGGAGCGACAATGGGATTTTAAAGAGCGAATTTTGCTGACATGGTTTTTGCAGGGCATGTCGCATTTAGGAAGCCCCCATGGAGCCAGAACAGCAAAAAAAAAAAAAAAAAAAAAAAAACACCCCACATGGCATACTATTTGGGAAACTACACCCCTCAAGGAACATAACAAGTGGAACAGTGAGCCTTAAAGGGGTATTCCAGGCCAAAAAATTTTTTATATATATCAACTGGCTCCAGAAAGTTAAACAGATTTGTAAATTACTTCTATTAAAAAAATCTTAATCCTTACAATAGTTATTAGCTTCTGAAGTTGAGTTGTTGTTTTCTGTCTAACTGCTCTCTGATGACTCACGTCCCGGGAGCTGTGCAGTTCCTATGGGGATATTTTCCCATCATGCACAGCTCCCGGGACGTGACATCATCATTGAGCAGTTAGAAAACTTCAGAAGCTAATAACTATTGGAAGGATTAAGATTTTTTAATAGAAGTAATTTACTAATCTGTTTAACTTTCTGGAGCCAGTTGATATATAAAAAAAAAAAAAAAAAAAAAAAAAAAAAAAAAGGTTTTGCCTGGAATACCCCTTTAACACCCCACAGGTGTTTGACGAATTTTCAATAAAGTTGGACGTGAAAATGAAATTTTATTTTTTTCACCAAAATGCTAATGTTACCTCAAATTTCTCATTTTCACAAGGGGTATATGTGAAAATGTCCCCCAAAATTTGAAACCCTATTTTTCTCGAGTAAGGAAATACCTCATATGTGAACGTAAAGTGATCTGCGGGTGCATTAGAGGGCTCAGAAGGCAAGGAGCGACATTGGGCTTTTGGAAAGTGAATTTTGTTGAAATGGTTTTCTCATTTAGGAAGCCCCCATGGTGCCAGAAGGGCAAAAAACACCCCACATGGCATACTATTTGGCAAACTACAACCCTCATGGAACGTAACAAGGGGTGCAGTGAGCATTTACACCCCACTGGCGTTTGACAGATCTTTGTAACAGTGGGCTGTCCAAATGAAAATTACATTTTTCATTTTCACGGACCACTGTTCCAAAAATCTGTAAGACACCTGTGGGATGTAAATGCTCACAATACCCCTTGTTATGTTTCGTGAGGGGGATAGTTTCCGAAATGGGGGTCACTTTTTTTTTTTTGCGTTTGTCAGAACCGCTGTAACCAGCAGCCACCCCTGTGCAAACCCCCAATTTAGGCCTCAAATGTACATGGTGCGCTCTCACTCCTGAGCCATGTTGTGCGCCCGCAGAGCATTTTATGTCCACATATGGGGTATATCCGTACTTGGGAGAAAGTGTGTTCCAAATTTTGGGGGTCTTTTTTTCCTTTTACCTCTTATGAAAATGAGAAGTATGGGGCAACACCAGCATGTTAGTGTAAAAAATAAACACATTTTTACACTAACATGCTGGTGGTCCGGTTGGCTAATTTTGGAGCCATATGCGTTTTCCCCCGGACCTAAAACGGTCATCAACCACGGTTTTAGGTTGGTTGTAATAGCGCATACGGCGCAAAAATGAGCTGACCGAACCGAACGTTTCACTCCGGCTCATTGAAATGAATTACATACGGGAGCACATAGAAAGGCATACGGAGCGTGAGGTTTTAGCTCCCCCCTGCCGTATGCGCTTCCGTATGGGAGAAAATGTGATGTGAACCCAGCCTAAGCTGTAATAAGAGAGACATAGGGGAGATTTATCAAAACCTGTGCAGAGGAAGAGCTGCCCAGTTGCCCATAGCAACCAATCAGATCTCTCATTTTTCACAAGGCCTCTGCAAAAAATGAAAAGTAATCTGATTGGTTGCTATGGGCAACTGGTCAACTTTTCCTCTGCACAGGTTTTGATAAATCTCCCCCATAGTCCGTACAAGAATGCGGCTAAACATGGTGCATGCAATATAACTGCAGGCGCTGTCGCCTCGTACATGTGTGCACAGTAGGTTTAGGTGACTTTCAGGATTTCAATACAATGTAAACATATACATAGAAACATGAATACAATACAATGTAGAATGCGTATAGAAACAAATCTTAGGCTCATCATATAGATGTCACAGTAACTGGCATTACAGCAAATGTGTAGAAAATCTTAAAAATGTTACCAGTGATAATTGTAGACGCCGTTCTTATTCCACTTATGCACTTGAAAATCAATGTCACAACTAAATAGCTTATGGCGCATCAAGACTAAAAATACTTTGTGTGCACTTACTAAAAGAACAAAGTTACAAAGTGATAATAAAAGAAGGACAATAGTGCATCCAAAATTTGCAACCTGATACCGCTCAATCCAAAACTTGAGTAAGGTGTGAACATGTGCATATTTCGGAACACAGCGTTTTAGCTAACAGTATATTGACCATGGTAGTGAACAAGGTATGGAAATAATAGATTGCTTGGTGAACTAATGTGCGGGTGTGGTCCATACAGCATTATATGGCTGAACATTCTACAAGTGATATAGCTGGGAGCGCGGTCACCTCGGACACAACAGGTTTCATTAACTTGTAGAATGTTAGACCAGTGTGAACATGCGTATAAAAACACAAATCCTAAGCTTGTCATATTAGTATCATAATAAACAAACATAGTAGCAAGCATGTATAAAAGGGATCGACCGATATCGTTTTTTTAGGGCCGATACCGATAATCGGTGGAGTTATTCCGGTATAAGTTATTGGCTATTTATCCCCCCGCGACACCGCTGCAGATCATTGATTTATAGCGGGCGCTTTAAATCAGTGAACTGCAGTGGCTTTTGCGGTGCCATAGGCCGCCGCCGCCACCCGCTTCTCTCCCCCTGCCTGTCCGGGGGTCCTGAGTCCTATCACCGCCATCACGCCCCCCACCGCCGCACCGCCCCGCCCCCATTGCCTCCCCCATCCCCGGTGTCCACTCTACATCTGGCTCCGGTGGCGTCCTCCTGAGCTGTCACTGTGCGCACTGGCGGTGACGTCACATCGCATCACGTCACTCGTCATTGCGCACAGCGTAACGCAGGACGCAGCAGGAGCCAGAAGTAGCGTGGACCCCGGGAACAGGTAATTATAAAACCGGGGATGGGGGAGGCAATGGGGCCGGGGCGGTGCGGTGGGGGGTGCGACGCGGTGCGGTTGGGGGGGGGGGGTTGGGGAAGTTGACGGTGGCGGTGCATTATCGGCTTATCGTGATTATTGGCCGATAATATCGGCCAAACCAATAATCGGTCAATCCCTAATGTGTACATTACCTTGTAGAATGTTAGAACAGTGTGAACATGCGTATAAAAACACAAATCCTAAGCTTGTCAAATTAGTATCATAATAAACATACATAGTAGCAAGCATGTATAACATCCAATAATGTATTCAAGATCACTGGTGAAAATTATACACACTTGTTCTAAGACCACAATACACTAAGGGATTGTATGTCACAGCTGAATAAATACTCCCAGTTCAAAATTAGAGATATTTTGTATGGACCTACTAACGAAACAAGATTCTAAGTTAATAAGAAGGACAGCTACATTTTTTGGACACTGATACCATTCCATACAAAAATTTCTAGTGAATTGTGAGCATGCGCATATATATCGGAACATAATTCTGTAGCTGACGATTTTTTGCCATATTGGCAAGCACAGTACCAAGTACAATAATCTATTATATATAGTCAACCAAGCTTGAATATTAGGTTATAAAGTCCAGATGTATTGCTGTCCTGTGCATACAATATTTATGTCTGAGACTATTACCAGTTGATTGGAGTCATGCGTTTACTGTGCTACAGAATTAGGTTCCGATATATATGCGCATGCTCACAATTCACTGGAAATTTTTGTATGAAATGGTATCAGGTTCCACACAATTTAGCTGTCCTTATTAACTTAGAATCTTGATTCATTAGTAAGTCCATACAAAATATCTCTAATATTTATTCAGCTGTGACATACAATCCCTTAGTGTATTGTGGTCTTAGAACAAGTGTGTATAATTTTCACCAGTGATCTTGAATACATTATTGGATGTTATACATGCTTGCTACTATGTTTGTTTATTATGATACTAGTATGACAAGCTTAGGATTTGTGTTTTTATACGCATGTTCACACTGGTCTAACATTCTACAAGGTAATGAAACCTGTTGTGTCCGAGGTGACCGCGCTCCCAGCTATATCACCTGTAGAATGTTCAGCCATATAATGCTGTATGGACCACACCCGCACATTAGTTCACCAAGCAATCTATTATTTCCATACCTTGTTCACTACCATGGTCAATATACTGTTCGCTAAAACGCTGTGTTCCGAAATATGCACATGTTCACACCTTACTCAATAAGTTTTGGATTGATCGGTATCAGGTTGCAAATTTTGGATGCACTATTGTCCTTTTATTATCACTTTGTAACTTTGTTCTTTTAGTAAGTGCACACAAAGTATTTTTAGTCTTGATGCACCATAAGCTATTTAGTTGGGACATTGATTTTCACGTGCATAAGTGGAATAAGAACGGCGTCTACAATTATCACTGGTAACATTTTTAAGATTTTCTACACATTTGCTGTAATGTCAGTTATTGTGACATCTATATGATGAGCTTAAAATTGATGTTTCTATACGCATTCTACATTGTATTGTATTAATGTTTCTATGCATGTTTACATTGTATTGAAATCCTGAAAGTCACCTAAACCTACTGTGCACACGTACGAGGCGACAGCGCCTGCAGTTATATTGCATGCACCATGCTTAGCCGCATTCTTGTACGGACTATGGGGGAGATTTATCAAAACCTGTGCAGAGGAAGAGTGGTGCAGTTGCCCATAGCAACCAATCAGATCGCTTCTTTCATTTTCCACAGGCCTCTAAAGAGGCCTGTGGAAAATGAAAGAAGCAATCTGATTGGTTGCTATGGGCAACTGCACCACTCTTCCTCTGCACAGGTTTTGATAAATCTCCCTCTATGTCTCTTATTAAACAATCCATCTACTAGTTGCATTTATGTATTCTCACTTTTTGTTCCGCTGGATCTTCTTCATTTGACTGTTGCTAAGGGATATTACAACGTACTGGTCCCACTTATGTGTATATCTAGACCAGGCTTTTCTATGTGTGAGCCGAGATCCATCGGATCTGTCGTCACACGCTGGAGTTGCAGCCCGGGACCTCGCGGGCGAACACGTGTGGAACTACTCATTCATTCTTCTACCAGCATATATAAACTCTTTGTACAGTATTATGTTGCCATCATTAAGAGCTCCTCTGTAGCTCGAAACGAGTCGGCGTGCTGTTTTTAACCCACTGGTGTGTTTTCTTTTTGTTCACCCATGATTTCAACATGAATTAGTAACAGCTATAGTTTATTACTATTTTTGTGAGCTGGATCCCCCTTATTTTCATGGTTTCAGAAGTAATGGGCCCATTTAGCAGCTGCCAGATGCCTATAATAGCAAACATAATAGCTGGCAGCGTAGATCACTCAGGGGGAGATTTATCAGGGAGATTGGTCACCGAGGAAGAGCGTTCGCGCTTGAAACATGTCTGACTAGTGTGCTTTTAATGCTTGCTCCTCACATAATAAAGCTGCCTTCACTGCAGTGCTGGACTCCTTCTTCATTTCTAGTATCCGGGGCGCCTGGCCGGGCACCGGTCCGTGCATAGCACGACACGGGAGGTGAGCTGGACTCTCTTCATTCCTTTGCGGAGATTTATCAAAACCTGTGCAGAGGAAGAGTAGTGCAGTTGCCCATAGCAACCAATCATAACTTCTTTCATTTTTCACAAGCCTCTAAAAATGAAAGAAGCGAGCTGATTGGTTGCTATGGGCAACTGCACTACTCTTCCTCTGCACAGGTTTTGACAAGTTCCCCCCCCCCCCCCGTGTCTAAGGTCTCCTCCACACTGCAGACATCCACTTCTTTTCAATGGGATTCTGCTGCTTTGTTAAGACTACAGGATCACAACAGAATTATCTTAACTATTAAAATATAATGTTATTTATCTCACAAGGTGAATGGCAGGCAAGTGGCAAAATTGCATTTTTTTGTTACATCACATGTATTCCAATGTTTCCCAACCAGGGTGCCTCCAGGGCTGTCCAGGAATGCTGGGAGTTGTAGTTTTGCAGCACCTAGAGGCACACTGGTTGGCTGGAGTATTCACTCAGACAGTATCCAGTGTATTTTATATGCGCAGGATTTGAAGTAGAAGATTTAACTCTGTTAAAGGGGTACTCCCCTGGAAAACTTATTTTTTTAAAGGGGTACTCCGGTGCTTACACATCTTATCCCCTATCCAAAGGATAGGGGATAAGATGCCTGATCGCGGGAGTCCCGCAGCTGGGTACGCCCGTGATCATGCATGCGGCACCCCGTTTGTAATCAGTCCCCGGAGCGTGTTCGCTCCGGGACTGATTATGGTCGACCGCAGGGCCGGCGGCATGTGACGTCACGCTCTGCCCCTCAATGCAAGCCAACTGGAGGGGGCGTGACAGCCATCAGGGGGCGGAGCGTGACGTCACACGGGGGCGGGGGCGTGACGTCACATGCCGCCGGCCCTGCGGTCGACCATAATCAGTCCCGGAGCGAACACGCTCCGGGGACTGATTACAAACGGGGTGCCGCATGCATGATCACGGGCATCCCCAGCTGCGGGACTCCCGCAATCAGACATCTTATCCCCTATCCTTTGGATAGGGGATAAGATTTCTAAGCACCGGAGAACCCCTTTAAATCAACAGGTACCAGAAAGTTAAAACAGATTTGTACCGTAATTACTTCTATTTAAAAATCTTAAAACCTACCAATACTTAGCTGTCCAGGCATGCTGGGAGTTGTAGTTTTGCAACAACTGGAGGCACCCTGGTTGGGAAACACTGCATCAGAACCTGACAGGCCCCAATTATAAGCAAATGGAGTCTGCTGGGCACTACAGTGTGAACAGAGCCTAGAATATAGTGTTTTCCAAACAGTGTACCTCCAGCTGTTGCAAAACTACAACTGGTTCAGAAAAGGCGATCCAGGCATTCTGGGAGTTGTAGTTCTACAACAGCTGGAGGTACACTGGCTCTAGATGTTTATGCTAGAAATGAAATGAAAAATAAAAACCCGATAGAAAGAAGTGTGAACACAGCCTTACAGGACTTTAGTATATAGAACCAGAAAAAAAAACTTTACTGACAGCAATGGAGACATTATTAGGAAGTGATGGTCAGGATAAGCATTTGAGGAGCCGCAGTGTGTGAACAGCTGTTACTTCGCCTCCGGCAAGTGACCAGGAGGGGGCGACCTTCCCACTGTCCAGTCGAATACATGACAGCCACTCACCGGCACTATTCAGCAGACTCTCCCGGTCCGAGGACGAACTAAGCCGCGGTCTCCCCTTCCTCCCGGCCCTAGGTGAGGTGACTCCAGACCTCTTTAACAATGGTTCTTCTTCCCCTGCTTCTTCTTCCAGAGCTCGGCCGGGGAAATACCTCACCGCACTCCCCGGTGCCGCTCTGCCCGCCGGTGTAGTTTCGGTAGTGTCCGGCGATGCTGCCCCTTCTCCCTCCGCAGACGGCTCCAGAAACACCAACAATGGCGGGGTAGCCCCCCGTTCTTCCTGCTTCTCCTCCGCCATCACACCTTCCCGGGGCACATGACATCAGTCCACCCGGCACACCGGAGCCGTCCCGCACTGATTTACAGGGAAGTGTCCACACACACGTCACCAAACCTCCGGCTGCTAAGACAGCACATAACTGCCTCCTATTGGCTGGGCCGCGCCACAGCTTAGCTGCTGTTGGCTGACATTACTACCAGCCCAAGCAATAAGACCAGACCCGCCGCCACGCATGCGTGTTCCACGAAAGGGGGCGGTCATGTGACACTTGCTGACAAATGAGCACTTCTGAAAGTGTATCGATTTCATCCCAGCCAGACGGCATAAACTGTGGACTGCGGAAGCCTGCTATGTATGGGCCACTTGGAGGCAATTGACTCTCACACGGTCACGTGAACAGACAAAGTCACATGAACCCGTGTGCTCACGAAACAGCAGTTGCTAGCTGATGTTAGCTGTGTGTCTGACAGAGTTCTAGTCTGTTTTTAAGGTTGGGGATGAATGGTTGGTGAGGTTGTGAGTGGATGGGGGTTCTATATTGGGGGTGAGGGGAGATGTCTGGTGGGGTTGTATTGGATACATGGTATTTCATAATGGGCAAAAGGACCTAATGACCATGTGATATGATGGTGTATGAGAGGACCATTTGTTTGAGACATAGGTGGATCCAGGTGTGACAGAGAAAGAATGAAAGGGGGTCTGTGTGTATGGAGGGGGATGTAGTTTAAAATCTGCAGCAGATCCTGTGTGTTAATAGACTTTTAAAGGGGGTCATCAGTTGAAAACAATTTTATCCCCTATCCACAGGATAGGGGATAACCCAGCCCCCAACCTGCAGTCTCCATCACACACTCCATTCATTTCTATGGGAGTGCCGGAGATGTCCGAGTGCTGGACTCAGGTCTCTGTGGTGTTCCCAAAGAAATGAATGGAGAGGGTGCCATCTACAGCACCTGCTTCTCTCTAAGAGGTGAGGTGGCATTCTAGGGATTGTGGGGGGTCGCAGCAGCTGCACCTAATTTTGTAGTTTAAAAGTTATAAAAAATAATTCGAATTTAGCTTTTTTCCCCTTGTTTTATATACTCATGTAAATAAATGGTACATCATGACAAGAAGACCCCTGTACTGCAGATACAAGCTGGTGCTACCTATAGCTAATGTATTTTTAGACTGAGAGTAAAGTAAAGGAGTATTCCAGTTCACCAGTAATCTATATTTTGGTGTTATAAAAAATAAAATAAAAAAATGATTACCTTCGTTATTCCTCCACAGCTCTTAGTGTGACATAATCTGAACCCCCCAATCATCCTGCCACTTTCTTCTTCCAAATTTGAACTCCTCAAAGCAGTGACGGACCACTCAGACAATTACTGAAAGAGGTAGACATTGCGGCAGCCAATGATTAGCTGAATGGGCAGTTCCTGCTCGTACAAGTTTGTCTCAGAAGTGTGTCCGCTTTGTACCAGCGCTTAGTAGCGTACCTCCACTGTGGAAAGCAGCAGGAAGCCACCTAGTATACACCCTTAAGAAACGATCATGTATGTTATTTGTTGTGATCTCATTCTAAAAATCCATTGTAGTTCTTTTTGTAATAATAACTTGTCAAAATTACCCTTGCGGGGAGAAGGGCGAACCACCTCAAGGACGAAAAGCCTGGAGTGGTCGATGTGATCTGTGTTATGTGCTTTATCAGACGCATCTCAATTTATTGTGGTGGATTCTCACCTGTTTGTATTAATTATCACAATTTTTGTGGATTATTTTTGGACATCATTATTTTGATTTAGTGGTACCCTTGTTTTATGGGCTTGTAATAAAAGTTACATTTTAATTGGTCTATAATTCTGTGAGTTGAATAGGAAAGTATGACCTAATGGCTGGTCTGGAAGGTAATTCTTAAGATTTAAGTCTACTTTTTTTACTTTTATCTTTGAACTGAACAAGAATCTGTGAAAGGCTGTGTTTTTTATACGTTTCCACTGTACGGGTGTGTGTTCTGAATTTTTGTTGCCAGACAAATTGTTCACATAAGGCTGGTATTTTTTTTTAATTTACAATTTTAAAAAGTGAAAATCACAATGCCTGTTCCACAGCATGCTGTATTTTTTTCCCCAAAAATATATGGACAGCTGTTATTTGTAATTCAAGGCAACATTTTTCTTTAAAAATAATCAACTTTTAACTAAAAATGTTAAACTTTAAATTATGTAAAAATTATTTAAATTAATATATTGAAATCCTTCATGGACTTTTTTGGTCCTGTATACTACATAGGAAAATTTTTTCGGTTTGCACTTGTCTTCTATCACGACCACAGTGCTCTCTGATGTCCATTTTAGGAATTCTCCATAGCACATATGTTTGAAATGTGGTTTTTATCATGCTCTGGACAGTTCCTAAAATGGACAACAGAGGTCAGCAGAGAGCACTGTGGTTGTGACCGAAGCTAAATTAAAAAAGAAAAGCTATTCGTCGGTATTATTAATGCCCTAAAAAGTACGGTAAGGATTAAGATTTTAAGTTTGACTAAATTCTCAAATCTGTTAAACTTTTTGGCACAATTTGATCTAAAACTAAAAAAAAATAATAAATAAATAAAAAAGTTTACTCATTAATGATGGACATTTTTACAATATAACTTTCAAAATTTTGGGAATAATTTTCCACCCCTATGAAATTAAAGGAAAATCGTGTGTTATGTATAATTTTTCTATTGTTTTAATTAAAATCATATTATTAACAATACAGATACCTCACATGGAAGCCAGGATGCGGAAGAACAACCAGCTAATCCTTCCACTAGTGTGCAAGAAGAAATTGGATCACCCTGAAACCCAGATGTTGAACATGGAAATGAAGATGAAGAGCTTATTACTACGCAAAATAATGTAAATTATGAAATGTTACTCAATCTTGTGCAAATATACATGGCCAAAAATGAGGAACACCAAAAACAATATATGGAGAGCCTTAATAAGGTTTAGGATGTTGTTGAGCAGTCTTGCTCCAAAATTTGTCAGCAGTTTAATACAGTCACTGTCACGATGCCGGCTGGCAGGTAGTGGACCCTCTGTGCCAGAGAGGGATTGGCGTGGACCGTGCTAGTGGACCGGTTCTAAGCCACTACTGGTTTTCACCAGAGCCCGCCGCAAAGCGGGATGGTCTTGCTGCGGCGGTAGTGACCAGGTCGTATCCACTAGCAACGGCTCACCTCTCTGGCTGCTGAAGATAGGCGCGGTACAAGGGAGTAGGCAGAAGCAAGGTCGGACGTAGCAGAAGGTCGGGGCAGGCAGCAAGGATCGTAGTCAGGGGCAACGGCAGAAGGTCTGGAAACACTGGCAAGGGACACACAAGGAACGCTTTCACTGGCACTAAGGCAACAAGATCCGGCAAGGGAGTGCAAGGGAAGTGAGGTAATATAGGGAGTGCACAGGTGATAACTCTAATTGGAACCACTGCGCCAATCAGCGGCGCAGTGGCCCTTTAAATCGCAGAGACCCGGCGCGCGCGCGCCCTAGGGAGCGGGGCCGCGCGCGCCGGGACAGAACAGACGGGGAGCGAGTCAGGTAGGAGAGCCGGGGTGCGCATCGCGAGCGGGCGCTACCCGCATCGCGAATCGCATCCCGGCTAGCAGCAGGATCGCAGCGCCCCGGGTCAGAGGACGTGACCGGGGCGCTGCAGCGGAGGAGGTGAAGCGAGCGCTCCGGGGAGGAGCGGGAACCCGGAGCGCTCGGCGTAACAGTACCCCCCCCCTTGGGTCTCCCCCTCTTCTTGGAGCCTGAGAACCTGAGGAGCAGACTTTTGTCAAGGATGTTGTCCTCAGGTTCCCAGGATCTCTCTTCAGGACCACAACCCTCCCAGTCTACTAAAAAAAAATTTTTTCCTCTGACCTTTTTGGCAGCCAAAATCTCCTTGACCGAGAAGACGTCCGAGGAGCCGGAAACAGGAGTGGGAGGAACAGATTTGGGAGAAAAACGGTTGAGGATGAGTGGTTTGAGAAGAGAGACGTGAAAGGCATTAGGGATACGAAGAGAAGGAGGAAGAAGAAGTTTATAAGAGACAGGATTAATTTGACACAGAATTTTGAAAGGACCAAGATAGCGTGGTCCCAACTTGTAGCTAGGGACACGGAAGCGGACATATTTAGCGGAGAGCCATACCTTGTCTCCAGGGGAAAAAACGGGGGGAGCTCTTCTTTTCTTATCCGCGAACCTCTTCATGCGTGAAGAAGCCTGTAAGAGAGAATTTTGGGTCTCTCTCCATATAATGGAAAGGTCACGAGAAATTTCATCCACAGCGGGCAGACCAGAGGGCAAGGGGGTAGGGAGGGGGGGAAGAGGGTGACGGCCGTACACCACGAAAAATGGGGATTTGGAGGAAGATTCAGAGACCCTGAAGTTATACGAGAATTCGGCCCATGGAAGGAGATCTGCCCAGTCATCCTGGCGGGAGGAAACAAAATGTCGCAAATAATCACCCAGGATCTGGTTAATTCTTTCTACTTGTCCATTGGACTGGGGATGATATGCAGAGGAAAAATTTAATTTAATCTTGAGTTGTTTACAGAGAGCTCTCCAGAATTTAGACACGAATTGGACCCCTCTATCCGAGACAATCTGCGTAGGCAACCCGTGAAGACGAAAAATGTGTACAAAAAATTGTTTAGCCAACTGAGGCGCAGAAGGAAGACCAGGAAGAGGAATGAAATGTGCCATTTTGGAGAATCGATCAACGACCACCCAAATAACGGTGTTGCCACGGGAAGGGGGTAAATCAGTAATAAAATCCATACCAATCAGAGACCAAGGCTGTTCGGGGACAGGCAGAGGATGAAGAAAACCAGCGGGCTTCTGGCGAGGAGTCTTATCCCGGGCACAGATAGTGCAGGCTCGCACAAAGTCCCCAACATCCGTCTCCAGAGTTGGCCACCAATAGAAGCGGGAGATGAGTTGCACAGATTTCTTGATGCCCGCATGACCTGCGAGATGGGAGGAGTGACCCCATTTGAGGATTCCGAGGCGTTGGCGTGGAGAAACAAAGGTCTTTCCTGGAGGAGTCTGTCTGATGGAGGCAGGAGAAGTGGAGATCAGGCAGTCAGGTGGAATGATGTGTTGCGGAGGGAGATCAACTTCTGAGGCATCCGAGGAACGAGAGAGAGCATCGGCTCTAATGTTCTTATCGGCAGGACGAAAGTGAATCTCAAAATTAAATCGGGCAAAGAACAGAGACCACCGGGCCTGGCGAGGATTCAGCCGTTGGGCCGACTGGAGGTAGGAGAGGTTCTTGTGGTCGGTGTAGATAATAACAGGAAATCTTGATCCCTCCAGCAGATGCCTCCATTCCTCAAGTGCTAATTTAATGGCTAGAAGTTCTCGATCCCCGATGGAGTAGTTCCTCTCCGCTGGAGAGAAGGTCCTAGAGAAAAAACCACAAGTGACAGCATGCCCGGAAGGATTTTTTTGTAGAAGAACAGCTCCAGCTCCTACTGAGGAGGCATCAACCTCCAATAGGAAGGGTTTGGAAGGGTCAGGTCTGGAGAGCACGGGAGCCGAAGAAAAGGCAGACTTGAGTTGTTTAAAGGAGTCTTCTGCTTGAGGAGGCCAGGACTTGGGATCAGCATTTTTCTTGGTTAAAGCCACGATAGGAGCCACAATGGTAGAAAAATGTGGAATAAATTGCCTGTAATAATTGGCGAACCCCAAAAAGCGTTGGATAGCACGGAGTCCGGAGGGGCGTGGCCAATTTAAGACGGCAGAGAGTTTGTCTGGATCCATCTGTAGTCCCTGGCCAGAGACCAAATATCCGAGAAAAGGAAGAGATTGGCATTCAAACAGACATTTCTCAATTTTGGCATAGAGCCGGTTGTCACGAAGTCTCTGAAGAACCATACGGACATGCCGGCGGTGTTCCTCTAGATTGGCAGAAAAAATTAGGATATCGTCCAGATATACCACAACACAGGAGTATAATAGATCACGAAAAATTTCATTGACAAAGTCTTGGAAGACGGCAGGGGCATTGCACAGTCCAAAGGGCATGACCAGATACTCAAAGTGTCCATCTCTGGTGTTAAATGCCGTTTTCCACTCGTCCCCCTCTCTGATGCGGATGAGGTTATAGGCGCCTCTTAAGTCCAATTTAGTGAAGATGTGGGCACCTTGGAGGCGATCAAAGAGTTCAGAGATGAGGGGTAAGGGGTAGCGGTTCTTAACCGTGATTTTATTAAGACCGCGGTAGTCAATGCAAGGACGTAGGGAGCCATCTTTTTTGGAGACAAAGAAAAATCCGGCTCCGGCAGGAGAGGAGGATTTACGGATAAAGCCCCTTTTTAGATTCTCCTGGACGTATTCGGACATGGCAAGAGTCTCTGGGGCAGAGAGAGGATAAATTCTGCCCCGGGGTGGAGTAGTACCCGGGAGGAGGTCGATAGGGCAATCATAAGGCCTGTGAGGAGGTAGAGTCTCAGCTTGTTTTTTGCAGAAAACATCCGCGAAGTCCATATAGGCCTTGGGGAGACCGGTTACTGGAGGAACCACAGAGTTACGGCAAGGGTTACTGGGAACCGGTTTTAGACAGTTCTTGGAACAAGAGGACCCCCAACTCTTGATCTCCCCAGTGGACCAATCCAGGGTTGGGGAATGAAGTTGAAGCCAGGGAAGTCCAAGGAGAATCTCCGAGGTGCAATTGGGGAGGACCAAAAGTTCAATCCTCTCATGATGAGATCCGATGCTCATAAGAAGGGGCTCCGTGCGGAAACGTATGGTACAGTCCAATCTTTCATTATTTACACAATTGATGTAGAGGGGTCTGGCGAGACTGGTCACTGGGATGTTGAACCTGTTGACGAGAGAGGCCAAAATAAAATTTCCTGCAGAACCAGAGTCCAAGAAGGCCACTGTAGAGAAGGAGAAGGCAGAAGCAGACATCCGCACAGGCACAGTAAGACGTGGAGAAGCAGAGTAGACATCAAGGACTGTCTCACCTATGTGCGGAGTCAGCGTACGTCTTTCCAGGCGGGGAGGACGGATAGGACAATCCCTCAGGAAGTGTTCGGTACTAGCACAGTACAGGCAGAGGTTCTCCATACGGCGTCGTGTCCTCTCTTGAGGTGTCAGGCGAGACCGGTCGACCTGCATAGCCTCCACGGCGGGAGGCACAGGAACAGATTGCAGGGGACCAGAGGAGAGAGGAGCCGAGGAGACGAAACGCCTCGTGCGAACAGAGTCCATATCTTGGCGGAGTTCCTGACGCCTTTCAGAAAAACGCATGTCAATGCGAGTGGCTAGGTGAATAAGTTCATGTAGATTAGCAGGAATTTCTCGTGCGGCCAGAACATCTTTAATGTTGCTGGATAGGCCTTTTTTGAAGGTCGCGCAGAGGGCCTCATTATTCCAGGACAATTCTGAAGCAAGTGTACGGAATTGTACGGCATACTCGCCAACGGAAGAATTACCCTGGACCAGGTTCAACAGGGCAGTCTCAGCAGAAGAGGCTCGGGCAGGTTCCTCAAAGACACTTCGGATTTCCGAGAAGAAGGAGTGTACTGAGGCAGTGACGGGGTCATTGCGGTCCCAGAGCGGTGTGGCCCATGACAGGGCTTTTCCGGACAGAAGACTGACTACGAAAGCCACCTTAGACCTTTCAGTGGGAAACAGGTCCGACATCATCTCCAGATGCAGGGAACATTGGGAAAGGAAGCCACGGCAAAACTTAGAGTCCCCATCAAACTTATCCGGCAAGGATAAGCGTATCCCAGGAGCGGCCACTCGCTGCGGAGGAGGTGCAGGAGCTGGCGGAGGAGATGACTGCTGAAGCTGTGGTAGCAACTGTTGTAGCATAACGGTCAGTTGAGACAGCTGTTGGCCTTGTTGCGCAATCTGTTGTGACTGCTGGGCGACCACCGTGGTGAGGTCAGCGACAACTGGCAGAGGAACTTCAGCGGGATCCATGGCCGGATCTACTGTCACGATGCCGGCTGGCAGGTAGTGGACCCTCTGTGCCAGAGAGGGATTGGCGTGGACCGTGCTAGTGGACCGGTTCTAAGCCACTACTGGTTTTCACCAGAGCCCGCCGCAAAGCGGGATGGTCTTGCTGCGGCGGTAGTGACCAGGTCGTATCCACTAGCAACGGCTCACCTCTCTGGCTGCTGAAGATAGGCGCGGTACAAGGGAGTAGGCAGAAGCAAGGTCGGACGTAGCAGAAGGTCGGGGCAGGCAGCAAGGATCGTAGTCAGGGGCAACGGCAGAAGGTCTGGAAACACTGGCAAGGGACACACAAGGAACGCTTTCACTGGCACTAAGGCAACAAGATCCGGCAAGGGAGTGCAAGGGAAGTGAGGTAATATAGGGAGTGCACAGGTGATAACTCTAATTGGAACCACTGCGCCAATCAGCGGCGCAGTGGCCCTTTAAATCGCAGAGACCCGGCGCGCGCGCGCCCTAGGGAGCGGGGCCGCGCGCGCCGGGACAGAACAGACGGGGAGCGAGTCAGGTAGGAGAGCCGGGGTGCGCATCGCGAGCGGGCGCTACCCGCATCGCGAATCGCATCCCGGCTAGCAGCAGGATCGCAGCGCCCCGGGTCAGAGGACGTGACCGGGGCGCTGCAGCGGAGGAGGTGAAGCGAGCGCTCCGGGGAGGAGCGGGAACCCGGAGCGCTCGGCGTAACAGTCACACAGGCAATTGTAACCCCCAATGCCACTCTGGGTAGAATTGCAGATCATTTCATATACAAAGCAAACCAGACGCATGTTCCTGTTACAGAAATATCTTCGACACTTAGTCATGAATGTAATGATAATGTTTTACTCAATGTAGAAAAGGAATTAATTATCCCTTCACCATCTACTTATCAAATATCATCTAGTCCACATCATCATTCTCCAAGTCTTCCTGTTGTTTCCAGTGCCATTGAGGAGAATGAAGTTATCATTATTGGCAATGTTCCTGACTCTCCTTTGTTGAGTAAAAAAAAACTTAGTCCATAGTCAGGAGATATATGCTGATACATCCCATCAGGCTCAATTTCTGTTAAAAATCAAAAAGGAATTGGGGTTGAAAAAGGTCATGAAGATGTAGACACCTTACCTAAAATTACTCCAAAAAGGCTTGGAACATGCCCTAAGGCCCAAAGCGCGAGGAGTGTAACAGGCCAAACTTTGAAACGGTCATGCAAAACCAAAAATATACAGAATATTAGCAAGAAAAAGTCATTTAATTTAAGCTTTATGGTTACACTTTAACTATTGGAAAAATTTACTGTTTCAAATATTTGAACAGGTGAAAAATTGGACCTAACATTCAGAACCTTTGACAAATTTAGCTGTATGTGTACGGTAAACAAAGTGCATTAAACAAGACTATTTATCATTAAATATTCCAAAAATGGATTAAAATCTTTCAAAATGTATGTTACTTAATCATCTTTCTTTATAATGTCAGTGTTAATGTCAGTGTTTTTGTTCATAAAGGGGTACTCGGGTGGAAAACTTTTTTATTTTTTTTAATCAACTGGTGCCAGAAAGTTAAACAGATTTGTAAATTAAAAAAGTAGCCAACCCCTCTAGGCTAGCATCAGTTGCCTGATACAGTGATGTAATGGTAAAAATGATGACTGGATCGTGCTTCAATTATAATATGAAAGTGCAAATTTATTACACAATAAAATACATATAAAATATAAACAATAACTCCTCGAAACACAAGGGCCCTTGTGCCGAGGAAAAATTACAATATAAAACGTATAAAACTTATACACACACCAATAGCTAGCATTGAGAATTTTTTTGAGAATTTTTTAACAATGCAATAATACTTTAAATCCGGCCTCCGATATTTCAAATGGGTTAAATGTCCCTTAAAGGTATGGATTCCAATTATACGTAAGGTAAAGTCCCATATAGGATATAGATTCCAAATTTTAAACGTAGAATGGGTAAATTATAGTTACCAGTCTGCAATACATCCCGATAGAAAGTCACCTTGAGTTGAAATGTGGAGTCCGCACGATTAGGTGGTACCAGACGCTGGCATGCGTCCTCGCGGCGGTCTGCCTGCCACAGACCAGCTGTAATAGTAACCGCTTGCTGATGTTTCGCTGCAGATGGTAACCACACGATGAAACAGGTGCGGACTTCTAGGTAACTCGATGGTGGGTGACGTCACAGGCGCTTGGGCAATGCTGCCTGGAAGATGATTCCGGGAATGGTGTACTGCTTAGCAGAACTGGATCGGAGTTCGCCTTTGAACAGTCAGGTAGCGGTGATGTATAATAATCTTTTACCTAGACGCGTTTTTGGGCTCACATGTGCTTTATACACGGCCCTTTCCTCAGTAGCTGCAAACCTACTGAGGAAAGGGCCATGTATAAAGCACATGTGAGCCCAGAAACGCGTCTAGGTATAAGATTATTATACATCACCGCTACCTGACTGTTCAAAGGCGAACTCCGATCCAGTTCTGCTAAGCAGTACACCATTCCCGGAATCATCTTCCAGGCAGCATTGCCCAAGCGCCTGTGACGTCACCCACCATCGAGTTACCTAGAAGTCCGCACCTGTTTCATCGTGTGGTTACCATCTGCAGCGAAACATCAGCAAGCGGTTACTATAACAGCTGGTCTGTGGCAGGCAGACCGCCGCGAGGACGCATGCCAGCGTCTGGTACCACCTAATCGTGCGGACTCCACATTTCAACTCAAGGTGACTTTCTATCGGGATGTATTGCAGACTGGTAACTATAATTTACCCATTCTACGTTTAAAATTTGGAATCTATATCCTATATGGGACTTTACCTTACGTATAATTGGAATCCATACCTTTAAGGGACATTTAACCCATTTGAAATATCAGAGGCCGGATTTAAAGTATTATTGCATTGTTAAAAAATTCTCTAAAAAATTCTGAATGCTAGCTATTGGTGTGTGTATAACTTTTATAAGTTTTATATTGTAATTTTTCCTCGGCACAAAGGCCCTTGTGTTTCGATGAGTTATTGTTTATATTTTATGTGTATTTTATTGTGTAATAAATTTGCACTTTCATATTATAATTGAAGCACGATCCAGTCATCATTTTTACCATTACATCACTGTATCAGGCAACTGATGCTAGCCTAGAGGGGTTGGCTACTTTTTTAGTTTTGTTTCCCTTATCACAACACCAGGTGTAGGTGTACAGCCCTCTTACCTCGGCTAGTTAATTGTGAGCTGCACATCCCCAGTTTTTTACAGATTTGTAAATTACCTCCATAAAAAAAATCTTAATCCTTCCAGTACTTATTAGCTGATGAATACTACAAAGGAAATTCTTTTGTTTTTGGAAAACAGAGCTCTCTGCTAACATTACGATCACAGTGCACTCTTTTGACATCTCTGTCCATTTTAAGAACTGACCAGAGTAGGTGAAAATCCCCATAGCAAACATATGCTGCTCTGGTCAGTTCCTAAAATGGACAGAGAAGTCAGCAGAGAGCACTGTGTTCCAAAAAGAAAATAATTTCCTCTGTAGTATTCAGCAGCTAATAAGTACAGGAAGGATTAAGATTTTTTTAATAGAATTAATTTACAAATCTGTTTGGCACCAGTTGATTTAAAAAAAAAGAAAGTTTTCTACTGGAGTAACCCTTTAACACATTTTAAATACTTACCATATTTTGGTGTAAAATGTAAAAATAGAAACCTAAATATCTACCTGACAAATATTTCAAATATTTCACTGACATGATCTGCAATCGTTAACAAGCTAGGTTTGTGATCTTCAGTTCAGGATGAATATGTTTTTTCAATAACACAATTTCATAAATTGTTGTTTGGCAAAGTTAGCAATGCTCTGTAGTAAGATAAATGCACATTGTTCAAACTATGTTAGGTGATATGTGTTGTTATATTCTAAATTTTGTGCATTTTTTGTCCAAAATTTAAGAAATGTTCTCTTTTTGTTTGGTCTAATCATTTACTTTTTTATATGTAGAAAATTATTAAATGGATTTATCCATCCTAAAGTAGTTAGCATCTATTGAATTGCTAAATGAAAGGTTAATTCTATTAAAAAATATTTTGCTTTACATCAATTGGCTCAACAAAAAGTTGAAATGATTTCGAAATGTCTTCTACTTAAAATCATTAATCATAACAGTACTTAAAGGGGTACTCCGGCGCTAAGACATCTTATCCCCTATCCAAAGGATAGGGGATAAGATGTATGATCGCGGGGGTCCTGCCGCTGGAGACCCCCGTGATCTTCCACGCCGCACCCCGTCAGAATCAGCCCCCTGAGTGTGCTCGCTCCGGGTTTGATTACTGGCGATCACAGGGATGGAGCATAGTGATGTCACGGCTCCGCCCCCATGTGACGTCACGCTCCACCCCCTCAATGCAAGCCTATGGGAGGCGGTGTGACAGCTGTCACGCCCCCTCCATAGGCTTGCATTGAGGGGGCGGAGCGTAACGTCACACGGGGGCAGAGCCGTGACGTCACTATGCTCCGTCCCTGTGATCACCAGTAATCAGACCCGGAGCGAGCACGCTCTGGGGGCTGATTCTGACGGGGTGCGGCATGGAAAATCACGGGGGGTCCCCAGTGGCGGGACCCCCGCGATCAGGCATCTTATCCCCTATCCTTTGGATAGGGGATAAGATGTCTTAGCGCCGGAGTACCCCTTTAACACCTTTTTTTCCCCTTTTTTGCAAACCACAGTGCTCTCTGCTGGCACTCTTTTTATTATAACTATATAAAACTTAATAAAACAGAAAAACAAGCTTAACTAGTAATAACAGAAAATAACAATACCAAACTTTTCCCGTATTTAAACACAACAAAACCTGCCTAACAGGCCAGCCCAACTTAACTAAACTAACAATATACCTATATATATATGTATGTATATATTATCAAAGTACACATAACATTATACCTACATATAAATTATCAAAAATACTATCACACACACATATACCCACATTCTTTACATATACATAAAAATAGTTTTACTTAGCTTTAACTAAAAACAACCAGACTTGGTAAAAACTCAGCCGCACATTACATTCACAACTAACACACAACCCCCTTTTTTTCTTATTTTATTTTTATATATTTTTTTCTTCCTCTCTACACTACCATAATATAGCCAATATTAAAGTAAAATAATAAAAAATGATAACGAAATCCGATCCGACTGCCTATCCCCATCCCCTCATAAAATAAAATAACCAATCCATACTATATAATAATATATACAATACAAATATAAAAACCCAAATACATAACCTAAATGCAAATATATACATAAACTATGTACAGCAACAAACTAAACTATACACCTACAAAACACATAACATCCTACACTAGACTAACCCATCACCCGCTCAACCACCCACCTTGACATGGGTCAGAGTCCACAGTCCATGGATATCCAGTCCAGTACATAACTGACACATGCCAGCCCCTCCAAACATCCACCAACCCACCAATTCGCCCACCCAACCTAATCTATACCCAAACCAACTATACAAATACACCTTCATAACATAACATATATAAATGCAAAACAAAACAATCCACCTTAGGCCCAAGTTCGGTCGCCAGTAAGCCCTTTACGCAACACATATTCTGAAAACAAAACAAAAAGACTAGGGTGTACATGCATAGCCCACCACCAGGAAGAAGGATGGATATCCTGATATTACTTTTTTTTTTTAAACTCTCTCCACTAACTTTTCCCTATGACTCACCCTACTATTATCCCTTCAACAAACTGACCCTCCACTCATCCTCTCTCTGTCCCTACATCACTGTCCCTAACCAGAAACAGGCGTACTCTACCCAAGAGGTCTAGTACCTAGGGTACATCAAAGGAAAACTTTCTCCACAGGAGAGAAGCCCTACTGGTATCTTCCCGAGGTCACCGGTGATGTTCCTACAGACCTCCACCTCGGAGACAACTTTCAGCTGTGAAGATACTAGACACCGTGCGTTCCACGTGTGGTACCTAACCACTAAACTGACTACAAATAAAGTGTCCCTGTCTCGGCCACCCAGGTTCCTGAATGCCCCATAAGCCCACTCCGGATAGGTAAGCCAGCAAGTTGACTCCAGCCAAGGGAAGCACCCACCCAGTTTCAGACCCCTATATTAAAAGGACAATGAAGCAGGAAGTGGTCCATGCTTTCCAGCGTGTCCCCGCACTCTTCTCGGGGATATCCCCAGTCAAGTTGTCCGTTACATATAGCTTCCCCTGAAAGCAGCGCCAGGCCAAGTCCCAAAACTTCTGGGGGATCCTTTTCATGTTTAAAAGGTACAACCCCACCCTCAGATCCCAACCTGGGCAATCCCTGAGCGCCAGAGGCTTCTGGAAGTGGGTCAACAGAACTAGTTTGTCAAGGAACTGCCTTGACTGGGTCCTGATCTCCCAGACCCCACCGACGTATCGTCTTCAGAGTCGGGGTAACATAAGCCGGAAGATATCCGTGGGCGTACGAAGGTCCTTCACTCGCCCTTCTGTCTCCCATTACTGGAAGAAAGGCCAAAACCATTTCCTGCAGGAGAGTACCCACGGAGGAGCCCTCTCTGACCAGAGGTTTGAGATGTTAGCTTTCAAGTAGGTGTTCGTTAAGAACCTCCCAGGGTTTACCACAGATAAACCCCCTAGTCTCCTCGTTCGATACGTAACCTCCCTCTTGACTAGGTTCATCCTGTTCCCCCATAACAGCTGGAAAAACAGGCTGTAGATCCTAGTGTAGTAAGCCTCTGGCAAGATACATACGCTGCCCAGATAGATAAATAAGGGTACGACAACAGGTACGATTTGATTAGTGTTGAGCGGCATAGGCCATATTCGAATTTGCGATATTTTGCGAATATATGGACGAATATTCGTCATATATTCGCTAAATTCGCATATTCGTAATATTCGAGTTTTGTTTTCGCGTATGCGAAAATTCGTGTATGAGAAGATAAGCATATGTGAAAATTTGCATATACAAAAATTTACATAAGCTAAAATTAGAATATGCAAATTCACGCCATTCTCACATAGTAGTATTAGAGCCTTCTTTACACCACACAAGCTGGAAGCAGAGAGGGTTGATCACTGTGATGTGTACTGTGAAAAAAAAACAATATTCGTAATTACGAATATATAGTGCTATATTCGCAAATATTCGCGAATTCGCGAATATGCGATATTCGCGAATAAAATTTGTACTGCGAATATTCGCGAGCAACACTAGATTTGATCAGGTGTACCCTTTCCCTGAGGGTCATAGACCAACCCTTCCACTGGTCCCCCTTCTGAGTGGCATCCTGGAGCTTACCATCCCAGTTTTTGGTGGGATAATCATCCTGGCTGAATGTGATGCCCAAATCTTTTGCTCACTCTTGGAGCCCTGGAAGGGTGTCCGGGAGATCAAACGTGGGATCCCCCCCTCCCAGACAGACTCTCACACTTATCCCGGTTGATCATAGACCCGGATGCCTCTGAGTAGCGGTCCACCTCCGACATCACCACATCGACCTCCTCTCTCGAGGACACGAAAATGGTGGCATCATCAGCGTACACCACTACTCTCTGGGCGACATCCAGCTCCGCCAGACTCATCCCGACTCCCGCCAAGGCGGCCCACAATCTACCCTCCGAACGAAGGGATCAATTGCGAACACATATAAAAGTGGGCTCAAAGGACAACCCTAACGGACTCCGGATCCCACCACAAAAGAGCGGCCAGAAGGGAAACTCTCTGCCCCTGCATACAAGATCTTAAGCCAATTAACAAAAGTACTCGGTAAGCCATATTTCAGGAGGACAAACCAGAGGTACTCGTAGTTCACCCGATCAAATGCTTTGGCCTGATCCAGAGACAGCAAGTACCCCTTCCAGAGACCTGCAGTACTCCGCTCCACTGCCTCCTTGACACTAAGGACAGCACTTAAGGTGCTTCGGCCTGGAATAGAGCAGTGCTGAGCCCCCGAAAGGAGCCGGGGTGCAAACTTCACCAACCGATTCAACAGTATCTTTGCCAGAAGCTTCCTGTCTGTATTGAGAAGTGCTATGGGCCTCCAATTCTCAATAAGGCTCGGATCTTTACCTTTTGACAGGAGAATCAGGGCTGACCTCCTCATTGACTTTTTCAGAGTGCCCGAGGAGAGACACTCAAAGACTCCTTAAAGGTCCTGTACCATTCGGATGTTAAGCCATCCGGACCTGGCAACTTCTTAGGGACAAGCTCCTCGATCGCCAGTCTCAATTCCTCTTCCTTGATTTCTTCTGCCAAAATGCCAAGAGAGGGGTCTACCCCTGGCTCAGGAATGGTTTCACCCAGGAAAGTCGACATCTTGTCCCGATCTAGATCCTTCCTTACCAAGAGGTGCGAGTAGAAGGATCTGACGACCTCCAATATCCCTGATCTGGACCGATTCAGAGATCCTGTACTATCAATCAGTCCTGAATTTACTTTACTACTCACTGACATCTTACAGTTTCTGTATGGGTCAGGCGAGCGGTACTTCCCAAAATCCCTCTCAAAAACCAAAGATGAGTACCTATCATATTGACACCTCATCAGCAAGGACTTCACTCTAGAGATATATTCTCGGCTACCTCCAGTCAAGATGAGAAGCTCGAGTTTCCTCCCCAGACCCTGATACAGGCAATACCTGTTCAGGGACCTGAGGCTCGAGAGCTAGCAGAAGAACCCCGCAGCCTGCTTCATGAATATCTCCCACCACTCTGACTTACTACTACATAGGTCCAGTAAAGGTACCTGACTCTGAAGAAAATCCTCAAAGGATTGTCTTACCTCCACTTCCTCCAGGAGGGATGAATTCAGCTTCCAGTAACCTTTACCCATCTGGGGGGGGGGGGTCTCTGAAACATTCAGGGAAAACAAAATCATACAGTGATCAGAGAACTCCACTTCAATCACAGACACTGTGGAAGAGACGGCTTCCTCCTTTAAATAAAACCTATCCATCCTAGACCTGCGGCTACTTTGATGATAGGTGAAACCCGCATGGCCCGAGTGGCTCCGGATGTGGGCGTCCTCTAGCGAGCTTCTCTAGCAATGCTAATCAGTGCCACACTATCAAAAGTCAGCGGACCATTGGAGCCTCTCCTATCTTGGGACCTCGTGACATTAATGAAGTCCCCTCCAAAGATCACCTGCCGTCGTAATAAGAAAGGGCTTAATCCTCATAAAGAGATCTTTACGGCCCCACTTAGTTTAACTAAGCGGGGCATCAATGTTAATGAGCCGGAGCTCTTGTCCCTTCATGAGGACATCTAAGATCAGGCACCTCCCCATTTCTAACTCAATAACCCGTCTGCATTCAACAGGAGTGGTAAAAAGGACCGCCACTCAACTATACGGCTCAGCCGCAAGAGACCAGTGGGAGGGACTGCGCCTCCACTCTCTTCTGGCTTTAACCAGAGAGGCTAGATCTGACAACCTGGTCTCCTGTAAAAAGAAAATGTCGGCTTCAACGCGGCCAAGAAAATCAAAGGCTGCGAATCTAGCTGTATCCGACTTTATGCTGGCACACTTAACAGATGCCAGCATCAGTGGGATGAGTGCCGCCATCCTGGGTGATTGAGTTAGATAGCCTCACCCCTTAAACCATCTTCCTCTCCTTCCCTCCACCCCCATCTGAATCAGAGGAAGACCCTTTACTTATTTTAAAACTCTGGGACATATCCATCCCAGGATCTTTACCTCCGACATGTGGTGTTACCTCCCCCCCCCCCAGGAAACTGCCCCAGAAGAAGGAGGCTTGGCACCCCCTGGAGGCCGCACCGCCTCCTGACCCTCGAGAAGAGGAGGGAAGATATCGAGGGCTTCATATCGATTCGAAAGGACGATCAGAGGGTCAGTGACTGAGTTGTTCCTTCTATGGTCTGAGGCTACAACTGAAGAGGAGGGAGGCGCCGCCTTACTATTACCCTTCTTCCTCCTCTTCTTTTTCTGGCCACCATTTACTGTATGCCCTTCCTCCTCCTCATCCACAGTTTCGAATTCAGAGGCATGACAGGAGGAAGGAACATCTTGACCTTCTTCCCTATGCAGTCTCCCTATCTCCTCGTCCAGTTCGGCCTCACCCAAAGCCTCAGAGTTATTCTGACCTCCTTCTGAGCCAGTGTCTGGGGTGGGACCCCGAGCTCGCCCTGGCACCTGGGCATTCTCAAGGGCCCTCTCACTTCTCTTGCCTTCTCTTGCCTTGCACTTCTCTTGCCTCCGCATAGAGGGGGTCTTATGTTTTTCCTTCACTGGCTTTGGTGCCCCCTCTCCTCCACTAGTCCCCTCCCCCACCGGGGCAACCGTCAGGCTTTCCCCAGCCAGGGCGGTCACAGCGTTAGAGAACGAGCGTGGACACCGGCTGAACGGGTGACCTAAGTCACCACACAAGTTACACCGAATCTGCCCACAGGTGGCTGCCAGGTGACCCACCCCACAGCAGAGGGCGCATATCTGCTGAGTGCAGTTGGCACTAAAGTGGTTTGGGTCACCACACCTGTGACACAGCTTCGGCTGCCCCTGATAGAAGATCTGAATCCTGTCGCGTCCCAGGAAGGTGGCCAAAGGGATGTGGGTGACGCATCTTCGCCTTCCCTGACCAGATGGGCCACATTCCTGCGACCTACCTCCTGCCCGGGTGTCTGGAGGGACCATACAGTCTCCCCATTCCTCTCTCCGAACGCTCCCAGACCATGTCTCTCCACCAAAAAGACAGGTCCATCTCCTTTCCCTCTACCTGGAGCATCCTTTCTCCTCTCTTTAGTGCCTCCAGGAGGCGCCGTTGCAACTGACCGTCACCAGATGCAGGAGGTAAAGATCCCACTGAACCCCCAGCCGCCACACTTGCATAACTCATGGCGACCGGGGGGGAGGGGGCAGCCGGACCAGACACTGTCCCTACATCCCCGCCTAGGCCACCTGTACTGCCACAAAAGCCACTCTTATTCCTATTATCCACACCACTACTACTACTCTCATTCACACCACTACTCCTCCCATCTGCACCACTACTACTCCTCTCATTCACACCACTACCACCCCTTCTATTCACTCCACTATCACCACTCTTATTCACTTCACTGCCACTCCTCCCGATCACTCCACTACCACTCCTCCCATCTACACCACTACCACTCCTCCCATCTGCATCACTACTGCTCCTCCCATCTTCACCACTACCGCTCCTCTCATTCACTCCACTATCACCCCTCCCATTCACACCACTACCACTCCTCCCATCTACACCACTACCACTCCTCTCATTGACACCACTACCACTCCTCCCATCTACACCACTACCACTGCCACATACACCCCTCTCATCCACAGCACTACCACTCACATCATTCACACACCTTGTATTAACATTGCTTTTATTGACAGTATTTTTGGGATCAGCAGCTGCTTCACCCACTACCTCTGGGCTGGCCTGGACATGCTTTAGCTTGGCCTTCTTGTACATTTTCAGGTCACCGGCAGCTGCCATTGTCGGCGATGCTGACTCCTCCTCCATTTGAGATGTCACTGCTGACATCACCTCCCAAAGCTGAGGCTGCCCCTCCGGGCACACCTCCACCCCTCCTCCTGCCACTGATGTGCAGAGAATCCCCTCTCTCACAGGGGAGATCCCTGCAGTGCCCGCGCCACAAACTGCGCCCAACCGCATGGGCTCAGCAGCAGGTTCTGACACCTGGACGCTCCCCCCCCCCTCATAGGGGAGTGCCCCGCAGCACCGACACTACTAGCAACGCCCTGGGGACCGCCCCCCCGAGCAGGTGATCTCACCACACACCTTAGGCGCTCGGACGCTCCCCCCCTCTCAGGGAAGTGCCCCGCAGGGCTGGTAACATTGCCCACAATACTCGGGGAACTGCTCCCCTTGCACACTGCCACATAACTATTGCCCACCATTACCCCATCCTGCTCTTCCCTACCAGCAGGACGCGTGACTGTAGCACCCGTGGCCATGTTGAATGCAGCACTGAACCCCCCCGTGCTGGTCCCGTTCCACAGCAGAAGCGGGATCTGGCAGGGTGGGGGGCCCAGCAGCCTGAACCAACTTTTCAGGTAGCCCAGACTACTGGATAGGAGAATACAAACTTTATCTGCTCCTCAGCCTTTTTTTTCTTCTTCTTTTTCTTCCTCTTACTCTTCTCAGGGCCCAGGTCCTGGCCAAAACTGAAATTTTCCAGACAGGTGGGTGACTCCTGCATCACTATGGTCCGCAGGAGCCCCCCCACCGACCGGGCCACTGTCACCACCATCACTGCTGTCACTTTCCTCAGAGGTGGCTGGTAAGGCGACTTGGGTAGAGTTGATGTAATCCGCACTTGGGGTGAGAGGTCTTAGGGTTACACGGGGTATCACACACATCCCCCTAACTCTCATCACCCTCACTGCCGCCATCTCCCTCACCACCTTCCTCCATCTTCTCCTCCGTGACAGACAAGCACTTTTCCTCCCCCTGGCTATCCTCTTCCTCCTTCACAGGGGTCTGCATGGTTTTGAAGCGGTCTTCACTCTTTAATTTTTCTTTAAACTTGCACGCTCCCTCTAAGATTAGCATTCGTGCTCTCACCACCTCCTGCTCATCTGGCATCAGCTCACACACCCTGGCAGCAAACCTTGCCCTCATGGCCTTGGCAGAGTGATCTGTCTGGTAGCGGGCAAACTTCAGATCTTCCCTAATTATTTTCAGTTTTTTCCCTAGCTGCTCATATTCTACTAGCTTTGCCTGCATGCGGGAACCGAAAGTAGCTAGCGACTCCCTGGGTCCCTTCACCCCCCCATTGCTGGGGTTCCATAATATCAGACACAGTCCCCAAAGACATAACTGTAATCTTCTTACCGGACACCATGCGGTTTTCAGCGATGGACAGGGGAGTGGGCTCCACATTACTGCGGAGCCTGCTGGATCTTCTCCCCCCATCTTGGGAATCGGCCGTAGCTCTCTCACTCCCACCCCCTGCCGGCCTACTTCGGGGGTGGAAGTCTGCGGCTCCATATCAGGAGGCTCTTCCAAGGAGGCTGCCACCCTCCTGGGGAAAAGGCTGTAGGAAACACTGCTTCTCTCCTCTCTCTCTCTCTGGAAAACTCTGGAAGTGTGACATACCCAACAGCTGCTGTGTTCCACAGGAAGCGCTCTCTGCTGACACCTCTGTCCGTGCCAGGAACTGTCCAGAGTAGCATAGGTTTGCTATGAGGATATACAAAATGAAGAAAACAGAAGGCGGCACTCACCATCCAGGAACTTCTTTATTCAAACTGGCATGGGATCTAGTACACAGGCGGGGGAGGCGAGAGGAGGGAGAGACGCCAAACAATTGTTTTGTGCGCGACGCGCACTTTCTCAAACCGGAAATGCTATGAGAATTTTCTCCTGATCTGGACAGTTCATGATATGTGCATCAGGTGTCAGCAGAGAGCACTGTGCACAAGAAAAAAAAAAGAAATTAAGCATTTTAAGCTTAAACGGATATGCACCTCTACTTGTTCAGATAGTAATCTTAATGCCTTGTTGCTTTTCTTCCTTTTAATGCTGGAACTTGTTTAGTGAGAGCAGTGTCAAGAGAATCTGTTTCTTGGAACTGGTGATTTATATATATATATATATATATATATATATATATAGTGTATATAGTACTGTCACTAGCCCTCTCTCAGCAGGCCTGGAGAATTTACATTAACAGGATGTAGCACTGCCTCACTGAAGATAGCAGGTGTCATTTGTGAAGTGCTGCCAGGACCTGGGTAACCACTCAGCACTGGTGGGGTGGAGAGTAGCTGCTGGGACTCGCCCTCCATGACTACTTACCGGGTGCCTACTACCCGAGCATTTCAAAGAAAATCATAGGCTCCTGGCATCTCGCTGCCTGCACCTGTTTTATGCTTACCACAATTCATGCATCAAAAGACAATCTACTCCAGAAATAGGGAACTCAAACTACTGTACTATATGAAATACCAACCAGGCGGTTTTGGCCTAGATTCCTTAGCGAGCGGTCACATGTTGCAGTAGCTCCATATTGAGTCAGTGCTGGCTACTATCCTGACCTGGTCCTGGAGCTGAACGCACTTCACCAGAGTCATAGGAGGAAACCACAATCCTGCTGTGCCATTATGAGATGACCCAGGGACAATAAGTGGCTTAGAACCTGCTGGTCTTCGCTTTGGTGGAGCACAAGTTGTTGCTGGCCCTTTTGCTACTCCCAGGGTCTGTGCCTCTGCCATCCCAGTACATGCTGCATCCCTGTGAGCTGCTGCTTCAGAGGTAGAGGAACACACACTGAAAGTTATGTCGGAGCAGCTCCACACAACTATTGCTGCATGTAATACCTTGCTCCCTTGATATAGGCCTTATCAGGCAGGACTGCGCCATGTGAAAGGATATGTTTCTGGGGAGGAGGATCGAGTGGCTCCTGTCCCTAGTGCCCTGGCTGAGCTGAGCCCGAATAGCCTTGAGTGAGTCCATTAGAGGGGGCACAGTCCCGTGCACCCTGTTACATATCCCAGTCTCAGAAGCAGTCCAACAGGCTAGGCTGGGATGGCAAGTACCCAGGTCCGAAAAGGTTAAAAAAGACTTATACACTTGGAATACTCTTCAAGACAAAAGTCGTGTCATAGGGGATTTGTTGGACTACCTTCTGGCGAACAAGGTACCAACTGGTCTACGCCGGGCCCAGTGTGACAACGAGTTGAAACGTCTGTAGCAACAGAGAAAGCGACTGTTTGTGCACAAAGGACTGTTGTACCGAAATTCTTTGGATCTGGTCTAAAGTGATCGACTTCATCAGATTCTGGTTCCCGCAAGAGACGCGGCGATGGTCCTCAATGCATACCATGACCAGTCGGGACACTTTAGAGTCCACAAGACCGAAGCTACTGTCAAGTGAAGATTCTATAGGATCAGAATACGGAGGGACAAATGGTGCAGTGAGTGTGCAGCCAGCAACGTCACAAAGAATGTGCACAAGGATGCAAGAGCACCCCTCAGTTCCATCCAGAGTAATAGGCCCAACCAGTTGGTCGCGCTAGACTATGTCAAACTGTCTCCTACCTTGTCCGGGTATACTAACAGAGGAGATCAAAAGTTTGGGCACCCCAGGTAAAAATTTGTATTAATGTGCATAAAGAAGCCAAGGAAAGATGGGAAAATCTCCAAAAGGCATCAAATTACAGATTAGACATTCTTATAATATGTCAACAAAAGTTGGATTTTATTTCCATCATTTACACTTTCAAAATAACAGAAAACAATAGAATGGCGTCTGCAAAAGTTTGGGCACCCTGCAGAATTTATAGCAAACACTGCCCCCTTTGCAAACCTGAGACCTGCCAGTTTCATGGATTGTTCTCAATCATTATCTGGGAAGACCAGGTGATGTAAATCTCAAAGGTTTTAAATGCCCAGACTCATCTGACCTTGCCCCAACAATCAGCACCGTGGGTTCTTCAAAGCAGTTGTCTAGAAATCTGAAACTGAAAATATTTGACGCTCACAAAGCTGGAGAAGGCTATAAGAAGATAGCAGTGGAAGTTACAGTGGAAGTTAAAGCAAGTTAAAGCAAGATCTGGAAGACCAAGAAAATATCAGACAGAACAGCTCGCAGGATTGTGAGAAAAACAATTCAAAACCCACTTTTGACTGCACAATCCCTCCAGAAAGATCTGGCAGACACTGGAGTTGTGGTACACTATTCCACTATAAAGAGATACTTGAACTGTTACGCCGAGCGCTCCGGGTCCCCGCTCCTCCCCGGAGCGCTCGCTTCACTCTCCCCGCGGCAGCGCTCCGGTCACGTCCTCTGACCCGGGGCGCTGCGATTCCGCTGCCAGCCGGGATGCGATTCGCGATGCGGGTAGCGCCCGCTCGCGATGCGCACCCCGGCTCCCCTACCTGACTCGCTCTCCGTCTGTTCTGTCCCGGCGCGCGCGGCCCCGCTCCCTAGGGCGCGCGCGCGCCGGGTCTCTGCGATTTAAAGGGCCACTGCGCCGCTGATTGGCGCAGTGGTTCCAATTAGTGTGTTCACCTGTGCACTTCCCTATATCACCTCACTTCCCCTGCACTCCCTTGCCGGATCTTGTTGCCTTAGTGCCAGTGAAAGCGTTCCTTGTGTGATCCTTGCTGCCTGCCCCGACCTTCTGCTACGTCCGACCTTGCTTTTGCCTACTCCCTTGTACCGCGCCTATCTTCAGCAGCCAGAGAGGTGAGCCGTTGCTAGTGGATACGACCTGGTCACTACCGCCGCAGCAAGACCATCCCGCTTTGCGGCGGGCTCTGGTGAAAACCAGTAGTGGCTTAGAACCGGTCCACTAGCACGGTCCACACCAATCCCTCTCTGGCACAGAGGATCCACTACCTGCCAGCCGGCATCGTGACAGTAGATCCGGCCATGGATCCCGCTGAAGTTCCTCTGCCAGTTGTCGCTGACCTCACCACGGTGGTCGCCCAGCAGTCACAACAGATAGCGCAACAAGGCCAACAGCTGTCTCAACTGACCGTTTTGCTACAACAGTTACTACCACAGCTTCAGCAGTCATCTCCTCCGCCAGCTCCTGCACCTCCTCCGCAGCGAGTGGCCGCTCCTGGGATACGCTTATCCTTGCCGGATAAATTTGATGGGGACTCTAAGTTTTGCCGTGGCTTTCTTTCCCAATGTTCCCTGCATCTGGAGATGATGTCGGACCTGTTTCCCACTGAAAGGTCTAAGGTGGCTTTCGTAGTCAGCCTTCTGTCCGGAAAAGCCCTGTCATGGGCCACACCGCTCTGGGACCGCAATGACCCCGTCACTGCCTCTGTACACTCCTTCTTCTCGGAAATCCGAAGTGTCTTTGAGGAACCTGCCCGAGCCTCTTCTGCTGAGACTGCCCTGTTGAACCTGGTCCAGGGTAATTCTTCCGTTGGCGAGTATGCCGTACAATTCCGTACTCTTGCTTCAGAATTGTCCTGGAATAATGAGGCCCTCTGCGCGACCTTCAAAAAAGGCCTATCCAGCAACATTAAAGATGTTCTGGCCGCACGAGAAATTCCTGCTAATCTACATGAACTTATTCACCTAGCCACTCGTATTGACATGCGTTTTTCCGAAAGGCGTCAGGAACTCCGCCAAGATATGGACTCTGTTCGCACGAGGCGTTTCTTCTCCTCGGCTCCTCTCTCCTCTGGTCCCCTGCAATCTGTTCCTGTGCCTCCCGCCGTGGAGGCTATGCAGGTCGACCGGTCTCGCCTGACACCTCAAGAGAGGACACGACGCCGTATGGAGAACCTCTGCCTGTACTGTGCTAGTACCGAACACTTCCTGAGAGATTGTCCTATCCGTCCTCCCCGCCTGGAAAGACGTACGCTGACTCCGCACAAAGGTGAGACAGTCCTTGATGTCTACTCTGCTTCTCCACGTCTTACTGTGCCTGTGCGGATGTCTGCCTCTGCCTTCTCCTTCTCTACAGTGGCCTTCTTGGACTCTGGATCTGCAGGAAATTTTATTTTGGCCTCTCTCGTCAACAGGTTCAACATCCCGGTGACCAGTCTCGCCAGACCCCTCTACATCAATTGTGTAAATAATGAAAGATTGGACTGTTCCATACGTTTCCGCACGGAGCCCCTTCTTATGAGCATCGGATCTCTTCATGAGAGGATTGAACTTTTGGTCCTCCCCAATTGCACCTCGGAAATTCTCCTTGGACTTCCCTGGCTTCAACTTCATTCCCCTACCCTGGATTGGTCCACTGGGGAGATCAAGAGTTGGGGGTCCTCTTGTTCCAAGAACTGTCTAAAACCGGTTCCCAGTAACCCTTGCCGTAACTCTGTGGTTCCTCCAGTAACCGGTCTCCCTAAGGCCTATATGGACTTCGCGGATGTTTTCTGCAAAAAACAAGCTGAGACTCTACCTCCTCACAGGCCTTATGATTGCCCTATCGACCTCCTCCCGGGCACTACTCCACCCCGGGGCAGAATTTATCCTCTCTCTGCCCCAGAGACTCTTGCCATGTCCGAATACGTCCAGGAGAATCTAAAAAAGGGCTTTATCCGTAAATCCTCCTCTCCTGCCGGAGCCGGATTTTTCTTTGTGTCCAAAAAAGATGGCTCCCTACGTCCTTGCATTGACTACCGCGGTCTTAATAAAATCACGGTTAAGAACCGCTACCCCTTACCCCTCATCTCTGAACTCTTTGATCGCCTCCAAGGTGCCCACATCTTCACTAAATTGGACTTAAGAGGCGCCTATAACCTCATCCGCATCAGAGAGGGGGACGAGTGGAAAACGGCATTTAACACCAGAGATGGACACTTTGAGTATCTGGTCATGCCCTTTGGACTGTGCAACGCCCCTGCCGTCTTCCAAGACTTTGTCAATGAAATTTTTCGTGATCTGTTATACTCCTGTGTTGTTGTATATCTGGACGATATCCTAATTTTTTCTGCCAATCTAGAAGAACACCGCCAGCATGTCCGTATGGTTCTTCAGAGACTTCGTGACAACCAACTCTATGCCAAAATTGAGAAATGTCTGTTTGAATGCCAATCTCTTCCTTTTCTAGGATATTTGGTCTCTGGCCAGGGACTACAGATGGATCCAGACAAACTCTCTGCCGTCTTAGATTGGCCACGCCCCTCCGGACTCCGTGCTATCCAACGCTTTTTGGGGTTCGCCAATTATTACAGGCAATTTATTCCACATTTTTCTACCATTGTGGCTCCTATCGTGGCTTTAACCAAAAAAAATGCTGATCCCAAGTCCTGGCCTCCTCAAGCAGAAGACGCCTTTAAACGACTCAAGTCTGCCTTTTCTTCGGCTCCCGTCCTCTCCAGACCTGACCCTTCCAAACCCTTCCTATTGGAGGTTGATGCCTCCTCAGTGGGAGCTGGAGCTGTTCTTCTACAAAAAAATTCTTCCGGGCATGCTGTCACTTGTGGTTTTTTCTCTAGGACCTTCTCTCCAGCGGAGAGGAACTACTCCATCGGGGATCGAGAGCTTCTAGCCATTAAATTAGCACTTGAGGAATGGAGGCATCTGCTGGAGGGATCAAGTTCTCCTGTTATTATCTACACCGACCACAAGAACCTCTCCTACCTCCAGTCTGCCCAACGGCTGAATCCTCGCCAGGCCCGGTGGTCTCTGTTCTTTGCCCGATTTAATTTTGAGATTCACTTTCGTCCTGCCGATAAGAACATTAGGGCCGATGCTCTCTCTCGTTCCTCGGATGCCTCAGAAGTTGAACTCTCTCCGCAACACATCATTCCACCTGACTGCCTGATCTCCACTTCTCCTGCCTCCATCAGGCAGACTCCTCCAGGAAAGACCTTTGTTTCTCCTCGCCAACGCCTCGGAATCCTCAAATGGGGTCACTCCTCCCATCTCGCAGGTCATGCGGGTATCAAGAAATCTGTGCAACTCATCTCTCGCTTCTATTGGTGGCCGACTCTGGAGACGGATGTTGTGGACTTTGTGCGAGCCTGCACTATCTGTGCCCGGGATAAGACTCCTCGCCAGAAGCCCGCTGGTTTTCTTCATCCTCTGCCTGTCCCCGAACAGCCTTGGTCGCTGATTGGTATGGATTTTATTACTGATTTACCCCCTTCCCGTGGCAACACTGTTATTTGGGTGGTCGTTGATCGATTCTCCAAAATGGCACATTTCATCCCTCTTCCTGGTCTTCCTTCTGCGCCTCAGTTGGCTAAACAATTTTTTGTACACATTTTTCGTCTTCACGGGTTGCCTACGCAGATTGTCTCGGATAGAGGCTTCCAATTCGTGTCTAAATTCTGGAGGGCTCTCTGTAAACAACTCAAGATTAAATTAAATTTTTCTTCTGCATATCATCCCCAGTCCAATGGACAAGTAGAAAGGATTAACCAGATCTTGGGTGATTATTTGCGACATTTTGTTTCCTCCCGCCAGGATGACTGGGCAGATCTCCTCCCATGGGCCGAATTCTCGTATAACTTCAGGGTCTCTGAGTCTTCCTCCAAATCCCCATTTTTCGTGGTGTACGGCCGTCACCCTCTTCCCCCCCTCCCTACTCCCTTGCCCTCTGGTCTGCCCGCTGTGGATGAAATTTCTCGTGACCTTTCCATCATATGGAGAGAGACCCAAAATTTTCTCTTACAGGCTTCATCACGCATGAAGAAGTTCGCGGATAAGAAAAGAAGAGCTCCCCCCGTTTTTTCCCCTGGAGACAAGGTATGGCTCTCCGCTAAATATGTCCGCTTCCGTGTCCCTAGCTACAAGTTGGGACCACGCTATCTTGGTCCTTTCAAAATTTTGTGTCAAATTAATCCTGTCTCTTATAAACTTCTTCTTCCTCCCTCTCTTCGTATCCCTAATGCCTTTCACGTCTCTCTTCTCAAACCACTCATCCTCAACCGTTTTTCTCCCAAATCTGTTCCTCCCACTCCTGTTTCCGGCTCCTCGGACATCTTCTCGGTCAAAGAAATTTTAGCTGCCAAAAAGGTCAGAGGGAAAAATTTTTTTTTAGTGGACTGGGAGGGTTGTGGTCCTGAAGAGAGATCCTGGGAACCTGAGGACAACATCCTAGACAAAAGTCTGCTCCTCAGGTTCTCAGGCTCTAAGAAGAGGGGGAGACCCAAGGGGGGGGGGGTACTGTTACGCCGAGCGCTCCGGGTCCCCGCTCCTCCCCGGAGCGCTCGCTTCACTCTCCCCGCGGCAGCGCTCCGGTCACGTCCTCTGACCCGGGGCGCTGCGATTCCGCTGCCAGCCGGGATGCGATTCGCGATGCGGGTAGCGCCCGCTCGCGATGCGCACCCCGGCTCCCCTACCTGACTCGCTCTCCGTCTGTTCTGTCCCGGCGCGCGCGGCCCCGCTCCCTAGGGCGCGCGCGCGCCGGGTCTCTGCGATTTAAAGGGCCACTGCGCCGCTGATTGGCGCAGTGGTTCCAATTAGTGTGTTCACCTGTGCACTTCCCTATATCACCTCACTTCCCCTGCACTCCCTTGCCGGATCTTGTTGCCTTAGTGCCAGTGAAAGCGTTCCTTGTGTGATCCTTGCTGCCTGCCCCGACCTTCTGCTACGTCCGACCTTGCTTTTGCCTACTCCCTTGTACCGCGCCTATCTTCAGCAGCCAGAGAGGTGAGCCGTTGCTAGTGGATACGACCTGGTCACTACCGCCGCAGCAAGACCATCCCGCTTTGCGGCGGGCTCTGGTGAAAACCAGTAGTGGCTTAGAACCGGTCCACTAGCACGGTCCACACCAATCCCTCTCTGGCACAGAGGATCCACTACCTGCCAGCCGGCATCGTGACATGAACAAATATGGTCTTCACGAAGATTAATCAGAAGAAAACCTCTTCTACGTCCTCACCACAAAAATCATCGTTTGAACTTTGCAAATGAACATATAGACAAGCCTGATGCATTTTGGAAACAAGTTCTGTGGCCCTAAGAGTTTAAAATAAATTTTTTTGGCCGGAATGAGCAAAGGTACGTTTGGAGAAGAAGGGGGAACAGAATTTAATGAAAAGAACCTCTGTCCAACTGTCCAACTGTCCAAGCATGGGGGTTGATCAATCATGCTTTGGGGTTGTAGTGCAGCCAGTGGCACAGGGAACATCTCATGAGTAGAAAGAAAAATGGACTCAATAAAATTTCAGCAAATTTTGGATGCTAACTTGATGCCATCTGTGAAAAAGCTGAAGTTAAAGAGAGGTTGGCTTCTACAAATGGATAATGATCCTAAACACACCTCGAAATCCACAGGGGGATTACATCAAGAGGCGTAAACTGAAGGTTTTGCCATGGCCTTCACAATCTCCTGACCTCAACATAATTGGAAATCTATGGATAGACCTTAAAAGAGTAGTGCGTGACAGACAGCCCAGAAATCTCAAAGAACTGGAAGACTTTTGTAAGGAAGAATGGGCAAAGATACCTCAAACAAGAATTGAAAGGCTCTTGGCTGGCTACAAAAAGCGTTTACAAGCTGTGATACTTGCCAAAGGGGGCAGTGCAAGATATTAACTCTGCAGAGTGCCCAAACTTTTGCAGACGCCATTTTTTTTGTTTTCTGTTATTTTGAAAGTGTAAATTTGGGAAATAAAATCTAACTTTTGTTGACATATTATAAGAATGTCTAATCTGTAATTTGATGCCTTTTGGAGATTTTTCAATCTTTCCTTGGCTTCTTTATGCACATTAATACAATTTTTTACCTGGGGTGCCCAAACTTTTGATCCCCACTGTATGCTCTCACCATGGTGGATCATACCTTATCCCAGATCTCATGTATACGAAGTACAGAAACCTGGGTATGAGCCACAAGTTGTCCACTGGAATCGTCTCAAAGAAGATCTACCTGTGCTCCCAGATCGGCCTCCTCCAGATGTCAGACCTGCGAGGGAGTACATTCCTGGTGAGGGGATCCACCCATCTATGGATTTCCCTATTTTCTCCAAATCAGCCTTCAATCTTCTGTGTGTCTCCAACCTCAGGACTAGTTCAACCCACATTAGTGACCACGCAGTCCCAGTCCTGTCACCATTGGCTCCGGCCTATACACCTGTCTCCAGAATGCCGACCATGTCTCCAACATCTCCAGCACAAATGCCAGCAATTCTGAGTCCAGCAAGTCCTGAACTGATTTCAGCTCCTGAATTTGCTGAAGAAGAGACGCCTGCAGCTCCAGACACTCAAGAGTTTCAGATTCCCCAGAGGTGGTGCGGAGCAGATCCCAAAGGTCAACACAGGGACAGCTACCATCCAGGTACAGAGAATAGTCATTGTGCCTTATATAAAGTTATTAGTCACAAGTAAAGTCATATTTAGTCAGTCTAGCATAGATTATGCTAAATGTCATTTTGTACCATTGAGTCTAATGTCATGTACATGGTGTCTTGTGGATAAACTAGCCAAATATAATGCCTAGTTAGGACTGTAGCTAACAAAAATATATTCCAGTCCATATTCAGTAATGTCAAAGGGGGGTATTTATCAATTTTGCCTGTTGACAGTTTTTTTTTACCCTTTTTTTTTTCACTTTGGTTTTCGTGGACATGCACCAAATTTATCATTCAGTGCAAGTTGTTAGTAATTTTGGCTCAAATGTTGAAATCAGCTGTTCACAGCGCCTTTTACACAGAACTTACCACCACAGAGGATGCGTATTTTACCCTGTAGAGCGTATTTTACCCTGTAGAGCGTATTTTACCCTGTAGAGCGTATTTTACCCAGTAGAGCAGCCATTTCAGAGTCCCTCCTGCAGTATATCAGCAAGCAACATGTGTTATCTTCTTTTGTGGGGTTTATAGCCACCATGTGAAATGGATTTTATTTTCAACTTGAGTAGGTTTTTTATTTTATTTATTGGTTACTTTAGTGCAGTGGTCTTCAACCTGCGGACCTCCAGATGTTGCAAAACTACAATTCCCAGCATGCCCGGACAGCCGTTGGCTGTCCGGGCATGCTGGGAGTTGTAGTTTTGCAACATCTGGAGGTCCGCAGGTTGGAGACCACTGCTTTAGTGCTTACCTTTCCTGAACCTGTGTGGCCATGTCCAATGCTGGCTCAACGGAGGGGGAAGGTTCCTCAGAGACAACTATGTCGCAGGATAGTATTGAGCAGCCCTTTTTAATGTATTTTGACGCCTTTACATTTTCTGACATTGCTAAGTGTGTTTTCCATGTGCAAAATTTCTTGGCGGTGATTTGCGCCAAAAAACGGGATTTGCGCCAAAATTGCGCCAAAGATCGATTGGCGCAAATGATGAATTACTGACTAAAGTTGAAATCACACACAGGACCGTGTGATTTTGAGAAAGTTGTAAAAATGACAGTGGAGAAGATGCGCCAAACTTTGGTGCAAAAAGACACTGCGCCAAAGTATTGCGCCAAAGTTACGTGAAAAAAAAAATCCTTTGATAAATACCCCCCAAAATGTTCAAATGTCTAACCATTTTTCCTGTCCTTGTGTACAGGGTGCTCCCTGGGCCAGAGGGTTCCCCTGAAACATAAGTAAAACACGGGTAGTGACAGAGTTGTCATATGAAGGTAATCTTGTAGTATTGTCTAAAAGTATGTATAGTGTTCTCGGGTAAAGTAGCTAGTGCCAAAGTGCCCCAGCAGCTAAGGCATTCGGGTAAAAAGCTTCCGGCAGCTCGATCCACACCAAAATGTGTTGTGTATGCAGTTACAAGACGCACAAATCTCACATATTCAAATCTCCGTTCTTAATCCCTAAACAAAGGAGCATGTAAGGACATTGCCAACAAATGCCACATGGACTCAACCCCAGTTATTTGTTATTCCTTACTCAGACCTGTGAAGGACACTCGGAATTAATGCCCCAGGAACTGTTGTCATCACTAGGCCCCAATGGCCACTTTCTGTCTTCCGCCCTCCAGGACTGGGCACCGAGGACAGCTGTTGTTAAGAGGCAGAGTTTGTGGTGGCCCAGTACAGGAGTAGCACCCCTGTACCCTTACTGCCCGGTCAGAC
Source organism: Hyla sarda (assembly GCF_029499605.1). Classification (NCBI taxonomy): domain Eukaryota; kingdom Metazoa; phylum Chordata; class Amphibia; order Anura; family Hylidae; genus Hyla; species Hyla sarda. The sequence goes on along the minus strand of NC_079198.1, from coordinate 71,291,712 downwards.
AGCCTCCCTACAGTGTCCCCTGGGTCCCCATGCACCTGTTCCCCTAGTACAGTTATCTTTATGCTGTGTATTGTATATAAAAGTGTTATGCCTCAAAGAATAGTTGACGTTTACATGTTATTAACCTATTGTGATGTGATTGTAACCCAGTGAAGTGTCAGTGACCATGTGATCTAACGGTGACCTTTGGGACCCCTCAGAGTCTCCCACATATAAGCCCTGGGTGGAGCCTCTGCTCTTAGCTCTTCTCTCTTAGTCTTTGCTGAACCACAGTGAGGTCAAGCCTGCTAGAGTGTGTCTGGAGTCCAGAGGAGACCTAAAGTCAGTCCAGCAGCCACGGATTCTCAAGTCCATTGCGCCACAGGTCAAGTCAAAGCCTGGTAAACTACAGAAGGGGTGAAGTCAGTCATAGTCTGCCATAGTCAAGTCAGTCCAAGTCCTCCTGTCTCAAGTCAGCGTGGTCTGCATGCAAATTGTCCAAGTCCACTATAAGCCCCAGCAAGCTCTAATTTCTCTGAAGTCACTAGTCATCTCCGTGGGCCTAGCCAAGCTGAATAGGCTGTTACATCTGTCTGACTTAGTAAAGCTGCCGTTGTTCCGTAACTTGGCGTCGGAGACATTGCCCCCGTGCCTAGCCCAGGATTCAGCGGTATTCCTTCGGGTGGTATAGAGGATAAACCACGCCCTGGCGTCACGAACACAAGGGGTTGATGCCATCTGCCACTAATGTAATTCCATCTGCCCTGCATCACACCCTCTATCACGGAAGCAATATGATTGGTTAAAATAGTCAACTGGTCAACTTTTCCTCTGCACAGTCTTTGATAAATCTCCCCCATATTTATTACAGCTACATTCTCGAATGTCTTTGCCATCGGCACATCTAGTTCCTGACAGGTCGTTTCCACCTGGAGCCTCACCGAGGCCACATTTGGAGAGACCTCTGAACTCAAATTTCTGGGATCTTGTTCTCTGGTTGGCCCGATATCTGACCCCACTTACATTTAATGTAGCTTTGGTGTCCTATAAACCCATTTTCTCCGCTGATCTACAGAATCTAATTTTTGACTGTCTCTGCCTATTAATTGGATATTCCTGTCAGTTCTGTACAGTGACTTTTACCTGCTAGCTGTGGTTGGGTGCTTTTCCTATCGTCTAGCCCCATCTACTGCTTGCAACTGTTTCCTGCATCTACAGTTTATTTTCATTGCTGGACATGACTATTTGCATTGACTGATGCCTGCTTCTCGTTGATTGACTTTATTGTTATACCTGCATACATTTGGCTTTCAAATGTGTATTACTGTTGGTCAGTGTCCACCTTATGCCTAGTTACTGTAGAAAGGAGGAGGAGAAAAACCCATAACCCTAATCCAAGATACACATCAGTCTACAAGAATCATACAACTATAGTTGTGTAAGGGAGCGCTATACACGTTTGATGGCTGCATACAAGACATCAGAGCAGCCTGTGGAAACATCAAGAGTAGGATTCAGGGTTAGATTCAAATCCCTACAAAGCACCACAGTCCCCTGGACTACAGGGAAGGCAAGATCAACTAATGGCAATAAATTAAGATTAAACTTGGTTAGGGGCATGGGTGAATGCCTGACTGCCAATGGACAGGGTGAGAATAAGATATCTGCTATCTGCATCAACAATAACCTGCAGGACATGGTGGGCAAAATACTAATGTATAGGCTGATCCCTTTAACCTGGTTTTTGGCACAAAACCACACAGGGTAATATTTATTTTTGAGGGTAGGGGAGTGACCTATTTTGAAGTGAGTTTCCTGAAAACAGGCATTTCATGGTGATGCAGGATTTGCGCTCCTCTTACCGCAGCATTCAGCCCCTTTGTGTTAAAGGATGGAAGCAATCTTAAAGGAGTACTCCGCCCCTAGACAACTTATCCCCTATCCAAAGGATAGGAGATAGGATGTCTGATTGCAGGGGTCCCGCCACTGGGAACCCCCACGATCTCTTCTGCACCCCCTGTCATCTGGTGCACAGAGCTAACTTCGCTTTGTGCCTGATGACACGCCCCTGCCCCTTGTGACATCACGTCCCGTGCCCTCAATGCAAGTCTATGGGAGGGTGTGTGACAGCTGACGCGCCCCCTCCCATAGGGGGAGTGCTGCAGGAGAGATTGTGGGAGTTCCCAGCAGCGGGACCCCCGTGATGAGACATCTTATCCCCTATCCAAAGGTGCCAAAGATGCTATAAGATGCCTAGGGGTGGCGCACCCCTGTAAAGAGTACATCTCATGATCTTGTTTTCCCAGTTCACTGCCCCCGTCATGATAAACCACCCCCGGCCTTTATTTTTATTATTTGTTAGTTTTCTACCTTGATATTGCTCTGTATTTTCTGCTCAGTCTCACTCAGATTCACAGATTGTGAAGGGGCATTACCCAGCATGCTGTCACATAATCTGAAGCCATACAGGGGAGAATTTCCTCTCTCACTATGTTACACACAGCCCATAGCAGTTCAGTGTGGGAGGTGAGCTATCCCCCCTTCCCCACCCAGCATTTCCTGATTTTGGACTTCTGCAGGAGTCCAAAGTCTGTGCAAAAGATGGGGAGATATGTGCTCTGGACAAATAAGGAAACACCCAGTGGCAGCTGGCCCAGTACGGGAGGTGTTACCTCGTGCTCCTTCTGCCCTGTCAGACAGCCTCCTTCAGTGTACCCAAGGCCCCCTCCACTTGTTTCCCCATTGTAAATTTGTTTTATCATGTAAAGTGTTACAAAATGTAATGTTGCTTTAAGAGTTATACCATGTGATATGTCATGTGATTGTTACCCAGGAGGTACCAGTGACCAGGTGATCCCAAGAGTGACCTATGGGCTCCCTGCTATTATCCCCCATATAAGCCCTGGGTGGAGCTAGCGTCTCTCTCTTTGAGCTCTGGTCTTCTGCTAAGTTGAGGTCCAGTGCAGTCGTGCCTAGTGTGTGTGTCCAGAGTGTTGGAGACCTCAAAGTCAAGTCCTGCAGCCATCATCAAGTCAAGTAAGCTAAAGTCGCAGCTTTATGAGTCAAGTCAAGTCAGTCCCTGTCATCTGTCAAGTCAGCATGGCCTGCATTCAATTGTCCAGTCCTACTAAGTCCCGGCAAGACCTTAAGGTCTCTGCATCCCTGGTCACCTCCTTGGCCCTGGCTGAACTGTATAGACTTTACCAACTGTCTACCCTCAGTAAAGCTACTGTTGTCCATAACTTGACATCTGAGTCTTTATTGCCCCTGTGCCTAGTCCAGGTGGTTATTGGCTAATCTGCCCTTATGTTAACAACATCTGCCCTCATCACACCCCACTACCACATGTGATTTTTTTTTAAACAAAGTACATTAGAAAGATTTTTTATTTACCATAAGTAATGCAGTAGCAAAAAAAATTTTTATGACAGGGCCCATTTAAAGGATATTCCCTAGTCAGAAAGAAGTGTAAGGTTCTAAGGATGACAGTGCATGTAGTTCTCTAACTCTCTTAGCTGTAGTTAAAGCTAGAAGGAGTACCATCTTCAGAGTGAGGAACCTAAGTTCCACATCTTCCAGAGGCTCAAAAGGCTGACTGCAAAGTTGTTTTAGAGCAAACCTCAGATACCAAGAATAAGTAGGTCTAACAGACCTGGAAGGAATTCTGCAGATTGCTTTTATGAAGGACTTGACAACAGAGTCCTTTGAAATTAAGATGTAAAGAAATGCCGACAGGGCTGCAATCCGAAGCTTCATAGTACAAGGTACTTTAACCACTTAGGGACCAAGGGCCTACAGGTACGCCTTGACGTTATGGTACTTAGGGACCCAGGGCATACCTGTACGCCCGTGGGAATTCTGGTCCCCGCCACTCACCAGGTGGGGACCAGACCAGGAGGCCTACTGAAATCGTTCAGCAGACATCCCGTGATTCTGAATTCTGGACTCCAAACTTATCAGAGGAAAACATTTCTTGTACATTGGGAAGGATTCGGACCGGAGGAAAGGTCTTGGGAGCCACAAGATTATATTCTAGACCGTGACCTAATCCTGAAGTTCTTGAGTCCCTGTCTGCCGGCGGACTTGGGATTTGCATCGTGGGACGCACCCACATGCAAATCCTAGCCCGTCACTCACCATGCTCCGCTGCCGCCTCCTCCCCTTTGTCTCAGCTCTGGCTCCACACCGCAGCTATGAAATTTAAAGGACCAGTACGCCCATAATTACTGTCACACCTGTCACTACATGATAAAGTTCCTGTACCTCCCCCACTTCCCTGCCAGATCTTCAGTGCCCCTAGCCTTAGATTAAGCGTTCCAAATTGCCTGTTTGCCTTATGCTTGTATCCAGACCTTCCTGCTATGTTGTAGACTTCACACTTTTGCTGCCTGCCTTGACCTTCTGCTACGTCTGACTACGCTACTGCCTTATCCTTTGGTACCTCACCTTGCCCAGCTACCTGTGTGGTCGAGCCGTATCGGGGGTAGCGACCTGGGTGTCGCCTGCCGCAGCAAGACCATCCTGCCTTGTGGCGGGTTCCAGTGAAGACCAGCGGCATCTTAGACTCCGCTCCCCGATACGGTCCATGTCATCAGCCACACAGGTTAGAGGATCCACATCCAGCTCTGTTACACTCACCCTTGCGCTGCTGTGACTCCGCCTCATGAGACTCCTTCTGTTCTGAGCATTGTAGTGTGCCTGCAGTGCACTTGACGTCCACACATGGGGTATTTCCATACTCAGAAGAGATGGGGTTACAAATTTTGGGGGGCATTTTCTCCTATTACCCCTTGTAAAATTTGGGGAAAAACCAGCATTTTAGTGAAAAAAATATTCATTTACACATCCAACTTTAACGAAAAGTCGTCAAACACCTGTAGGGTGTTAAGGCTCACTGTACCCCTTGTTACGTTCCTTGAGGGGTGTAGTTTCCAAAATAGTATGTCATGTGTTTTTTTCTTTTTTTTTTTTTTTTGCTGTTCTGGCACCATAGGGGGCTTCCTAAATGTGACATGCCCCGAAAAAAACATTTCAGAAAAACTCACTCTCCAAAATCCCATTGTCGCTCCTTCCCTTCTGAGCCCTCTACTGCGCCTGCCAAACACTTTACATACGAGGTATTTCCTTACTCGAGAGAAATTGGGTTACACATTTTGGGGGGATTTATCTCCTTTTACCCCTTGTGAAAATTCAAAAACTGGGTCTACAAGAACATGCGAGTGTAAAAAAATTAAGATTTTGAATTTTGTCCTTCACTTTGCTGCTATTCCTGTGAAACACCTAAAGGGTTAACACACTTACTGAATGTCATTTTGAATACTTTGAGGGGTTACATTTTTATAATCGGGTCATTTATGAGGTATTTCTAATATAAAGAAAAACTGAACTTGTCCCTGAAAAATTCCGATTTAGAAAATTTTGTGAAAATTTAGAAAATTGCTGATGAACTTTGAAGCCCTCTGATGTCTTCCAAAAGTAAAAACATGTCAACTTTATGATCTAAACATAAAGTAGACATGTTGTATATGTGCATCAACATATCATTTATTTGGTATGTCTATTTTCCTTACAAGCAGAGAGAAAAATGCAAAATTTTCACATTTTTCATGAAATTTTGGAATTTTTCACCAAGAAATTATGCAAATATCGGCAAAATTTACTTCTATGTGAAAGTTGAATATGTCACGAAAAACAATCTTGGAATCAAATTCATAAGAAGAAGCATCCCAGAGTTATTAATGCTTAAAGTGACAGTGGTCAGATGTGCAAAAAATGCTCTGGTCCTTAAGGTGAAAATGGGCTTGGTCCTTAAGGGGTTAAAGAATTCATTTAGTTAGTGTAGTAGTTAGCTACACTAACTTAAATGAATTCTTTAACATATTGTCGTATTGGTCACCTCACCACAAGTGAGAAAGCATATTCAATATTCATTCCAAAAACCTTTTGGCCTTTAGTATAGATATCAACCTCCAGGCTATCAGGTTGAGAGCTTTCAAGTTGTGGTAGAGCTGCATGCCCTGAGACACCAGTTCTGCTTGGTGGGAAGCCTCCAAAAATTCTTCATGAGCTGCTATGAACTGGGCGAACCAGGATCTCTTGGGGCCAGAATAGAATGATTACAATCACTGAGGCCTTATCCTTTCTGATCTTCATCAATACGATCGTTATCATGGAAGGCCTGGAAAAATTTGAGCCAGCCTGAAAGTCCATAGTATTGACATGGTGTCCATTACCAGAGGATTGTCAGTAAAGAGAGCAATCTTTTCAGCTTGGAATTGTCTCTTGAATTGTTTGTCATTTTTTGCCATGATGTCTATCTCTGGGAGACCGCCAAAGATCTACAAGTGGTAGAAAGGTTTCCTGATTCAAAGACCATTCTCTGGGAATTGAATGATCACGACTGAGGTGATCTACCATGATGTTCTGAGCTCCCTCTCTAAAAAATAGTGGATTACCTGAGTATCCTGGTTTCTTCCCAAGAGGAGATCCTCCAAAACTTCATGTCACAGGATTACAGATCTTGCACCTCCCTGCTTGTTGACATAATACACTGATTCCATATTTATGTTCTTCACTTTAAAGGGGTATTCCAGGAAAAAACTGTTTAATATATATCAACTGGCTCCAGAAAGTTAAACAGATTTGTAAATTTCTTCTATTAAAAAATCTTAATCCTTTCAGTACTTATGAGCTTCTGAAGTTAAGGTTGTTCTTTTCTGTCTAAATCCTCTCTGATGACACCTGTCTCGGGAAACACCCAGTTTAGAAGAGGTTTGCTATGGGGATTTGCTTCTAAACTGGGCGTTTCCCGAGACAGGTGTCATCATAGAGGATTTAGACAGAAAAGAACAACCTTAACTTTAGAAGCTGATAAGTACTGAAAGGATTAAGATTTTTTAATAGGAGTAATTTACGAATCTGTTTAACTTTCTGGAGTCAGTTGATATATAAAAAAAAGTTTTTTCCTGGAATACCCCTTTAACTGCTTTTTCACTTAGAAGGGGAGTGAAGAGGTGAAAGAGCATGGTAAATTGCTCTCAGCTCTGTAACATTCTGGGTTCAATATCCCAGCTGCTGTTCTTCCAAGAAAATAGGCATCTCACCCAGATCAGGAAGCATCTGTCATTAATACTAACCAGTTTGGTTCTAGGAGGGACATACTGTCCTGAGAGTGAGATCCATTGGGAGACAGTCTGTGAAGAGTATCTAAGGTTGAGATTCTCCTGCCCCACATCAGAAGAACTTCTGACTGAAAAGGCCTTAAATGCCATAATGCCCAAGGCTCTGCCTCTACGGATGAAGAAAGGAGGCCTAGGAATCTCACAAGACACGGGGAAGGGGGTGGGGGTATATATAAAGACTTGTGTTATTAGGGCTCTTTATTCTGTGCCTCAAAAGAGTGTTAAATGGGCACTGTCATGAAAAATTATTTTTGATATGTTGTAGTACTTAAGTACTACAACATATCTCTAATATACTTTTATTTAAAAAAAAATGCTTTTAAAACATTTTAAAAGCAATTTGAAATTCGGCCACTAGGGGGCGCCCTCCTTGTGGCCGAATGCAGTGCGGAGTGACGTCACTGCAAAATGCCGACTGATTCCGGCAGGGCATCAGTCGAAATTTTGCGCAGGCGCAGTAACAGCCAGGGCTGCGCATCGGCTTCCCGCACTCGCCGACGGCCCTGCTGCAAGGTGCGGGTGGCGCGGGGGGGGGCTGCTCCTGCAAGGTACAGGGGGCGCGGGGGGTTGGCTGCTCCTGCAAGGTGCAGGGGGCGCTGCTGCAAGATGCGGGGGGCGCTTCTGCAAGGTGCGGGGGGGATGGGGGGCACTGCTGCAAGGTGCGGGGGGGATGGGGGGCGCTGCTGCAAGGTACGGGGGGGGGAATGGGGGGCACTGCTGCAAGGTACGGGGGCGCGCGGGGGGGGGGGGGTGTTTGGGTGTCACTTACCGAGCGGCAGGAAGAGGCTCCCCCGCACCCGTCCCTCCCGCTTCGGCTCCTGGCTCACTCGTTCCCCCATGAAACTCCTGTCCTGGGTGCCTCCAGTTGTTTTACCACTACAACTCCCAGCATGCCCTGACAGCCAATAGATGTCAGGGCATGCTGGGAGTTGTAGTGGTGAAACAGCTGGAGGCACCCTGTTAGGAGAACTAAGGGCGGAAGTGCCATCCCCAGCAGGCATCAGTGACGTGGTGCCTGCTGGGGAAGTCTGCCTGGTAGTGAGCACACTGCCAGGCAGACTAAATGCCATTTTAAAAATAGTAAAAAAATAAAAAATAAAGGCAGGGAGGGTGTTAGGGATAGAAGGGCAATAGGCAGGGACAGAAAAAAAAAATCATAATGGTGGGAGCTACCCTTTAACATTTTCAGAAGTGTGTTTTCATTTTTGAAAATGTGGGCAAATAGCACAAGTAGCACATCATTTAATACCAAGTATACTTGGTATTAACTGCAATACTTTGAGCACCAGAAACTTGTGCTAAACCTTTGAAAATATGATGATAATTGTGCAAAAAGCCTAGCCATGCCCCTTTAACCTGTTAAGGACCAAGGAAGTACCGGTATGTCCTGAGTTCTTTCCCTTTCTATAACGCGGGGCCACGTCATAGCGGGTCGGGTCCGGCCTCTAACAACGGCCGGGACCCGTGGCAAATAGTGCACGTCTAAAGTGAAACCATGCCGGTTAGCTCAGGGAGCTGTTCGGGATTTAGCCGCGGCGTCCCGAACAGCTGTAGGACACGGGGAGGGTCTCCTACCTTGCCTCCTGGAGTCCGATTGCCGAATGACTGTTCAGTGCCTGAGATCCAGGCATGAGCAATCAAGTGACAGAATCATCGATCACTGGTTTCCTATGAGAAACCAGTGATCAATGTAAAAGATCAGTGTGTGCAGTGTTATAGGTCCCTATGGGAGTTATTACACTGCAAAAAAAAAAGTGAAAAAAAAGTGAATAAAGATCATTTAACACCTCCCCTAATAAAAGTTTGAATCACCCCCTTTTCCCATAAAAAAAAAGTGTAAATAAAAATAAAATAAACATATGTGGTATCGCCGCATGCGGAAATGTCCGAATTATAAAAATATATTGTTAATTAAACCACACAGTCAATGGCGTACGCGCAAAAAAATTCCAAAGTCCAAAATAGTGTATTTTTGGTCACTATTTATATCATGAAAAAATGAATAAAAAGTGATCAACCAGTTCGATCAAAAAGGGTACCAAAAAGGGTACCACTAAAAACTTCAGATCATGGCACAAAAAATGAGCCCTCATACCGCCCCATACGCGGTAAAATAAAAAAGTTATAGGGGTCAGAAGATGACAATTTTAAATGTATAAATTTTCCTGCATGTAGTTATGAGTTTTTTTCAGAAGTACAACAAAATCAAACCTATATAAGTAGGGTATCATTTTAATTGTATGGACCTACAGAATAAAGAGAATGTGTCATTTTTACCAAAAAATTTACTGCGTAGAAACAGAAGCCCCCAAAAGTTACAAAATGGCATTTGTTTTTCAATTTTGTCTTACAATGATTTTTTTCCGTTCCGTCGTAGATTTTTGGGTAAAATGACTGATGTCATTACAAAGTAGAATTGGTGGTGCAAAAAATAAACCATCATATGGATTTTTAGGTTTTAAATTGAAAGGGTTATGATTTTTTAAAGGTAAGGAGGAAAAAACTAAAGTGCAAAAACGGAAAAACCCCTGGTCCTTAAGGGGTTAAAAAAAAGTTAACAGGATGCTAAATTGGGTGCTTAATATCTGAATATGTGGCGCTAATAGTGTGGTGTGGCGGGGTGTGTGGTGCAGGGCAGATGTTGTTATCCTAGGGGCAGATGGTATTAACCCCTTGTGTTCATGACGCCAGGGCGTGGTTTAGCCCTAACCACCCAAAGGTATACCACTGGATCCTGGGCTAGGCACGGGGGCAATGAAGACACTGGCGCCAAGTTACGGATAATGGTAGCTTTACTGAGGGTAGACAGTTGTTACAGTCTATGTAGTACGGGCGAGGACTGTGTTAGGGAGTTAACAAGGGCAACCAAATCCAGTTCTCTCCCGTATCTGACAATATAACCAGGAATGAGTGCAAAGCTCTTAAGGAACTATGACAATATCGTAATCAGAGTATCAGATTAGGGGGGACTAGTTATGGTCATGGATAAAAACATGTATATTTCACAAATAGAGGAAATGTTCGGTGACTCTACTACATACAGAAAATTGCAAGTTGACCCTACAGAAAAATGTAAACAGGAATTAGTAAAATTATTGGATGAAGGATTGTCATTAGGCATTCATCACCGTGAGAGACAGGGATTACCTCCTTGTGGAGGAACCCATCATCCGGGTAATGTATGCCCTCCCTAAAACACAAAAAAAGGCATAGTACCTTCCCCATGAGACCGATTGTCTCCAACAGTGGTTCATTGCTGGAGCGTTTATCTACATGTGTAGACTTAATGCTCCAACCATGAGTTCAATGTACCCCAGGATATTTAAAAGATTTGAGAGATGTATTAAGAGCAGTGGAACACATACAATGGGATCCTGGACTTTCATGGCTATCATGTGATGTTGTGTCGTTGTACATTAGCATCCCTTGGCATGTGGCCATGGAAGCCCTGGACTACCATCTATGTAAACATAGTAATTACTCCATAAACTTATGTGAATTCATTAAAATGGCCATTTGGTTTTTAATGTCCCGTAATTATTTCATCTTTAATAGGGAGTTTTTTGTTCAAACCAGTGGCGTGTCCATGGGGGCTAGACACTCCCCATCCCTTGCAAACCTCACTATGTCCTTTTGGGAGTCCAAGTTCTTATTTACAGGGGATAACCCATTCAGTGATTATATACAGTGGTACGGCCGATTCATAGACGACCTCCTCCTTGTAATGTCGAGGCCGTACCACTGTTCACTGAATATTTAAATACTAATTCTTTTAATTTAAAATGTACTTATCATACCAATTCTACCACCATAGTATTTTTGGACTTGGAACTCAGAGGGGAATCCCACAAAACAATCTCTGTTTCCACACATCGTAAGCCAATTTCAGGGAATACAGTACTCACAGCTGATAGTAATCACCCTCGTCATACAACACCGTCAATACCAGTAGGTGAAATTATTAGACGAAAACGTAACTGTACAGTACTAGAAATATTTGACAAACAAACCAGTGAATTAGAACAGAGACTGAAAAATAGGGGTTACTCCCAAAACACATTAAAAAGAGCCAAGAACATTGTTTCAAATAAAAAACACAATGAACTCATCAATCCGAAACCAAATATTAAAAAGCAAAATCAAAAACCGGTATTGACCTTAACTTATTTTCCATACTTTAATAAAATTAAAAACATAATTTTCAAACACTTACCATTATTGACACAAGACAATGGCCCTCATTTACTATTGCAAACCCGACATGGTTTTTTGGGTTGTGCGCCAGATTCTGTCGCATTGCGCCACAAATTCTGTCTGCGCCAGATTTTGCGCCAGAATGTGCACCACAATTGAAAAAACCCAGACTAACTCTCTTGGCTAAGAAAAACCGAAAAAGGGGCGTAGTCACTGGCAACAGGGGAGTGGTTACAGAAAAGGGGCGTGTCCCAGACATTTTCACAAAAACCAAACATATTTACTAAGGTTTCCACATAAAATGTGGTGGATTTGAGCTGAGGAAAACCCTACAGATCAGAGCATGTGTAAAAAAAGCAAAATGTAGGGAAAGTGGAAAATGTAGGGAAACCTTAGTACATACAGTGGAAAATAAATTGTATGGAATTAAAACCCACAAAGAAACCTACACTCCACTCTTAGTAAATAAGGGCCAATGTAATTCACAATTTGTTGCGGGAAGGATGCCGTATAGTATCCAAAAAAGCACCAACACTGGCAGACAAACTATCGCCAAGTGTGGTGCAAATCACAACAAATTCTCAGAGTGGGTTTTTACAAGTGCAGGCATAAAATCTGCACTGCATTTGCCAAGCAAACAAAAATATTAAAAAATGCAAATGTCACGAAAACAGGTATGAACATCTGACGAGAATTATTATTTCATTATTGAAGTTTTACAAACATCCCCTGCTCATTTCCACACGAGCACTAATCAAACATGTTTTTACTTGATTATTTTTTATGTATATATATATATATATATATATATATGTTTTCTTTTATGCATATTATTGCAAATCTTGTAATCAATCTGTCCCTTGGAGGGTGAAGAGTTAATAGGAGAGAAGGTGGAGATTTCTCCCACCGTACTAGCATGTAAACCCTCACCTGTGGACAGAATGACATCACTGAGGAAGAGACGCTTCTGATGGTATGGTCAGTTTTACCTGTGTCCAGTGATCCTCAATAAAGCTTTTGTACCGCAGTGCTGGATCATCGTTTTGCTGTAACATAGTTTGTGAGCTTGAAAAAAAGACAAGAGTCCATTGAGTTCAACCTAAAACCCTACTGTGTTAATCCAGAGGAAGGCCACAACCCCCCCCCCCCCCATGAGGCTGATGCCAATTGCCCCATGACAGAGGAAAAATTCCTTCCTGACCACAATATGGCGATTAAAATAAATCTCTGGATCAACATTCTAAATCTACAATCCATAACCTCTTATGCTAAAATATCCAAGCCCCCCTTTGCTTACTGAGTCAGACATCACAACATCATGCGGCAGAGAGTTTCATAGTCTCACTGCTCTTACAGTAAAGAATCTCTGTCTATGATGATGGTGAAACCTTCTTTCCTCTAGACATAGAGGATGCCCCCTTGTCATGGTTACCGGCCTAGGTATAAAAAGATCACTAGAAAGATCTCTGTACTGTCTATTCATATATCCGTACGTTATGTGCTCCGGCTGCGCACGTGCCCGCATGTGAGCCCCAGTCCGTCACTCACCTGGTGCTTCTCCTGCCCCAGCCTCTGCCTCTCTGCTCCGGCGCGTGTATCTCCGTCCCCTATGGCGTGCACCGGAGCTTTAAGATTTAAAGGGCCAGTGCGCTCATTAGTGTAATTCATCTGTGGCTCATTAATAAATTCCTCCAGCCTCCTCACTTCCCTGCTGTATCTTTGTTGCCTTGTGCCTGAGAGAAAGCATTCCTGAGAGTTACCTTACCGTGTATCTGATCCTTTGCTCTGTGACTTGACCTTGCTCCTCTGCTGCCTGCCTACTGACCTCCTGCTACGTCCTGACTACGCTACTTTGCCGCCTGCCTTGATCTTCTGCTATCCTGACTATGATCTGCCTTATCCCTCCTGCGCCTCGCATCTCCTCAGCCGCCTGTGTGGTCGAGCCGTGCCAGGGGTAGCGACCTGGGTGCCGCCTGCCGCAGCAAGTCCATCCCACTTTGTGGCAGGCTCTGGTGAAAACCAGCGGCACCTTAAACTCCGCTCCCTGGTACGGTCCGAGTCATCTGCAACACAGGTCCACCGGAGTTCCTGTCTCCTGAAACGTGAGTGTTACAGTAAGATCAGGCCATGGATCCCGCTGAGGAACCCCTGCCTGAAGTCGCGGATCTTCCCTCCGTTGTGGTATGTCAGTCACAGCTGTTGGCCCAACAGGTGCAGCAACTTTCTCTACTTTCAGCTATGATGCAACAGCTTTTGGCCTTACAACAGCAGCAGGTACCGCAACCTGGCCTACTCCCACCACCAGCTCCTGCAGTGTCTCCCAACTCCCAGCTGCATCTGCCTTTACCTTCCAAGTATGATGGGAATTCCAAGTCAGGCAGAGGCTTCGTTACACAGTGCTCCATACACTTGGAGCTCATGTCTGAACTGTTTCCGACAGAACGTGTGAAGGTGGCCTTTGTCATTAGTCTATTGTCCGGAAAAGCCCTGACCTGGGCTACACCCCTTTGGGACCGCGGGGATCCAGTAGCTTCCAACTTGACGGCTTTTCTGGCAGAATTTTGCTGTGTCTTTGAGGAACCCACACGTGCTTCTTCTGCTGACATGGCTTTGCTGAACCTATGTCAAGGGAATTCTTCCATTGGTGATTACGCGGTTCAATTCCGCACTCTAGCCTCAGAACTAGCATGGAATGATGAGGCCTTGTGTGCCACATTCAAAAAGGGACTGTCTAGCATGAATAAAGATACCTCTGCTGCACGTGATCCTCCATCTTCTATGACTAAACATATCCACTTGGCCACACGTATTGATGTACATTTTGCTGAAAGGCAGGAAGAACTGCACTTAGAGAGGGAACCTGCCCGAACACAGATATTCTCGCCTGGCACCTGTGTTTCAACGTCCCCCTCTACAGTTTCCTGCGCCTCTTGCCGAAGAGGCCATGCAGGTTGATCGTTCCCGTCTTATGCAACAGGAGAGATCACGACGATGCAGTGAGAATTTGTGCTTCTATTGTGCTAGCCCGAACACTTCCTCAAAGACTGTTCTGTTTGTCCAAAGTATCCGGGAAAACGCTTGCACCTAGGCCACGTAGGAGAGGCATCCCTAGGTGTGAATACCACCTTACCTCGCTTAACTATTTCTGTACAAGTCTTTGCTTCTACCAAGTCTTCCTTCAGTGCTACAGCATTTTTGGATTCTGGATCAGCAGGTGACTTTATTTATGCTTCTTTGGTCGACAAGTATCATCTTCCTGTCACTCGGCTTGCCAAGCCCTTGTTCATCTCCTCTGTTAATGGACAAAATCTGTACTGTATGGTTCACTTCCGCAAGTGGGTGTATTGCATAAAGAAAAGATTGAATTCTATGTACTGCCACACTGTACTTCAGAGATTCTTCTTGGCCTTCCTTGGCTGCAACGCCATTCTCCGCACCTGGATTGGAGAACTGGAGAAATTATTCGCTGGGGACAATCCTGTCAAAATCTTTCCCTCCAAGCAGTTCAGTCTAAAATAGTTTTTCATCCTCCTCCTATACCTGGTTTGCCACCACCTTACCAAGATTTCTCTGACGTTTTCTGCAAGAAACAAGCTGTGTCTCTGCCTCCACATCGTCCTTACGATTGCCCTACTGATCTTCTGCCTGGTACCACTCCTCCTCGTGAAAGGATATACCCTCTATTGGTTCTTGAGTCCAAAGTCATGGCCGAGTATATCCAGGAGAATCTCAAAAAGGGATTTATCCGTAAGTCCTCTTCTCTTGTTGGAGCTGGTTTCTTCTTTGTTGGAAAGAAGGATGGCTCACTCCGTCCATGCATTGACTACAGGGAACTTAACAAAATCATGGTCAAGAACCATTACCCTCTACCTCTTATCTCAGAACTTTTTGACTGTCTACGTGGTGCCAAGGTCTTCTCCAAATTGGACTTACGTGGAGCGTATAACCTCATTCGTATACGCAAGGGAGATGAATGGAAAACAGCCTACAATACTCTTGTCGGACATTTTGAGTATCTCGTAATGCTATTTGGTCTCTGCAATGCTCCAGCCATTTTTCAAGAGTTTGTCAATGATATCTTCCGTGATCTTCTCTACACCAGTGTTGTTGTAAACCTAGATGACATCCTGATCTTCTCCTCCAACTTAGAGGAGCATCGTACCCATGTTCGTCTGGTTCTTCATCTCTATGCCAAACTGGAGAAATACCCGTTCGAGAAATCTAGTCTTCCATTTCTTGGCTACATTGTTTCTCACCAGGGCCTGCAGATGGATCCAGATAAATTGTCTGCAGTATTGGATTGGCCTTGTCCTTCGGGCCTACGTGCAATTCAATGCTTTCTGGGATTCGCAAACTATTATCATCAATTTATCCCACATTTTTCATCCTTGGTTGCTCCAATTGTGGCTCTCACTAAGAAGACATCTAATCCTAAGTCTTGGCCTCAAGGGGCTGAAGAGGCCTTCTTCCATTTAAAGTCTGTGTTTGCCTTTGCTCCCGTGCTTACAAGACCTGATCTGGAGAGGCCCTTTGCTTTGGAGGTTGATGCCTCATGTATTGGAGTGGGTGCCGTTCTTACTCAGAAAAACGCCAAGGGCAAGACTGTTACTTGTGGGTTCTTCTCTAAGACCTTCTCTCCTGCTGAGTGGAATTACTCCATTGGAGATCGTGAACTCCTGGCTATCAAGCTAGCTTTGGAGGAATGGCGACATTTATTGGAAGGTTCTTCTCATCCGGTCAGCATCTACTCCGACCATAAGAATCTTCTATACCTTCAGTCTGCTCAGCGTTTGAACCCCCGCCAGGCAAGGTGGTCACTGTTCTTTTCCAGGTTCAATGTGAGACTCACCGCAGTTGACTGGAATTCAGTAGATAGTAGATCCGTGACACCATGGTGGTCTGGAGCTGGAGATGTAGTGGATCCGCTGGACCTGTGTGGGAGATGACGCAGACCATACCAGGGAGCGGAGTCTAAGGTGCCGCTGGTTTTCACCAGAGCCCGCCGCAAAGCGGGATGGACTTGCTGCGGCTGGCGGCACCCAGGTCGCTACCCTGGCACGACTCGACCACACAGGCGGCTTAGGTGAAGCGTTGAACAGAAGGGATAAGGCAAGACGAAGTCAGGCTAGCGGGAGGTCAGGGCTGGCGGCACAGGAGCATAGTCAGTAGGGTAAGTTCAATAGGCAGGGGGCTGGAATCACAGTCAGGTCACGGAATGCAAGGTCTGGTACACGGCAAGGACACAGAATACAGCTTTCTCTCAGACACAAAGGCAAAAAAAGATCCGGCAGAGAGTGGGGGGAGGTGCAGAAACTTATAATGAATGTGCAGGTGAAAAACATAATTATGGGCGCACTGGCCCTTTAAATCTGAGAGCTCCTGCGCACACGCCCTAGGAGGCAGGGACACGCACGCCGGGGCTGTGAGGAAACAGCAGGGGACAGAGGTGAGTGACGGGCTGGAATTCGCATGCGGGCACGTCCCGCAGTGCAAATCCCTGCCCCGTCGGCCAGAGGAGGAGAGGGGACAATGCGCTCACGGCCCGGACGTGCGGCCAGAGCGCAAGATGTCACACTACCCCCCCCCCCCCCTTTGGTCTCCGCCTCCTTTTGGGACTGAGAAAACGTTTGAGGAGACCACGATCCAGGATGTTCTCCTCAGGCTCCCAAGATCTCTCCACAGGACCAAATCCTCTCCAATTGACCCAAAAAAATTCTTGCCACGTACCGTTTTCGAGGCCAAGATCTCTTTAACTTGAAAAATATCAGAGGTACCGGAGACAGGAGTGGGAGCGATGTTATTTCTCTGAGAGAATCGATTGACAACTAGGGGTTTGAGGAGAGACACATGAAAGGAGTTAGGAATGCGTAGAGAAGGGGGTAGACGTAGTTTGTATGAAACAAGATTATTTTTTTGTAAGACCTAATTTGTTATTAGGGATTTTGAATCGAATGTATTTAGAAGACAACCACACTTTATCACCAGGAGAGAAGGATGGAGGAGGTATTTTCTTGTCTGCCTGGGATTTCATGCGGGAGGAGGCCAGGGATAAAGATTGCCGAGTCTGTTGCCAAATGGAGGAGAAATCAGGGACAAGTTTGTCTACAGCTGGGACACTAGAAGAAACTGATACAGGAAGAGGAGACTGGAGATGATGACCAAAAACAATAAAAAATGGAGATGTCCTCGTGGATTCCGAATCTTTATGATTATAGGAAAATTCAGCCCAGGGAAGAAGATCAACCCAGTCATCCTGATGAGCTGAGACAAGATGGCGTAAATAAGTCTCCAAAATTAGATTTACCCTCTCCACCTGACCATGGACTCGGGGTGATAGGCAGAGGAGAAATCCAAGCTGATCTCAAGGCAGGAACAGAGAGCTCGCTAAAATTTAGACACAAACTAAACTCCACGATCCGAGACAATACTTTCTGGAAGACCATGCAGATGGAAGATATGGAGTAAGAAGTGCTTCGCAAGTTGTGGGGCTGATGGGAGACCGGGAAGTGGAATAAAATTAGCCATTTTGGAAAACCAATCAACCACAACAAGATCGGTAATAAAATCCATAGCAATGTGAGTCCATGGAGTCTCAGGAATGGGCAATGGCTGCAAGAGTCCTGCGGGCCTCTGTCGAGGGGTCTTGTCACGAGCACAGGTGACACAGGAACGTACAAACTCAGAAACATTGTGTTCCAGATTCGGCCACCAATAATGTCGGGAGATTAAAAGAGAATTCTTACGCACTCCTGGATGACCAGCCAATAAAGAAGAATGACCCCATTTCAAGACTTTGCGTCTCAATCTGACAGGTACAAAGGTTTTACCAGGAGGTACCTGCAGAAGATTGGCTGCTGCAAGAGCTGCTGAAATCAGATGGTCAGGAGGGATAATATGCCTTTGTGTAGGATCCAAACCCACAACGTCAGAGGATCTGGAAAGGGCATCAGCTCTGATATTCTTGCTAGCAGGATGGAAATTAATGAAAAAAATTAAACCTGGAGAAAAACAATGACCACCTTGCCTTTGAGGGTATAAACGTTGAGCAGACTGAAGGTGCAGAAGATTCTTGTGATCAAGATACTGATCGGATGAGGAGATCCGTCCAACACATGTCACCACTCTTCTATGGCGAGTTTTATAGCTAGTAGTTCTCAATCTCCGATGGAGAAGTTCCTTTCCGCTGGCGAGTAGGTTTTAGAAAAGAATACACAGGTTACAGTTTTACCCTCGTGGGTTTTCTGAGTAAGAATGGCATCGGCTCCTACAGACGAAGCGTCAACCTCCAAGGCAAAAGGTCTTTCTGGATCAGGTCTTGAAAGCACGGAAGCAGAAGCAAAGGCAGATTTTAGGCTGGAGAACGCCTCTTTGGCCTCAGGAGGCCATGATTCAGGGTTAGAGTTCTTTCTGGTGAGAGCTACAATGGGAGCGACCAGTGAAGAGAAATGTCAGATGAACTGACGGTAATAGTTGGCAAATCCCAGGAAACGTTGAATAGCCTGAAGACTGGTAGGGCAAGGCCAATCCAAAACCGCAGACTGTTTTCCAGGATCCATTTGCAGGCCATGATGAGAGACAATATAACCAAGAAATGGGAGACTGGATTTCTCAAAAAGGCATTTCTCCAGTTTAGCGTAGAGATGATTCCTCCGGAGACGTTGAAGGACCTGGCAAACATGAATACGATGCTCTTGCAGGTTGCAAGAATAGATCAGGATGTCATCAAGATACATGACAACACAGGTATAGAGAAGGTCGCAGAAGATATCATTAACAAATTCCTGAAATACAGCTGGAGCATTACAAAGACTGAAAGGCATCCCGAGATACTCAAAATGTCCATCTCGGGTATTGAATGCTGTTTTCCATTCGTCTCCCTCTCGGATTCAAATCAGATTATAATCTCCACGTAAATCCAATTTGGTGAAGACCTTGGCCCCTAGGAGATGATCAAAGAGTTCAAAGATCAGAGGAAGAGGATAACGATTTTTGATCGTGATTTTGTTGAGACCTCTGTAATGAATACATGGGCGGAGAGAACCATCCTTTTAGTTCACAAAGAAGAACCCGGCTCCGGCAGGTGAAGAGGATTTTTGGATAAATCCTTTTTGGAGGTTCTCTTGGATATACTTTTGCATGGCTTGAGTCTCAGGTACAGACAGAGGCTAGATTCTACCACGAGGAGGCATAGTCCCAGGCTGTAAATCAATGGGGCAATCGTAAGGACTATGCGGAGGTAAAGTCTCTGTCACGCGGCGTGCCTCTACATGCATCGCTCCGGTCGGCACCGCTGACCACGAGCGCTGCTCCTGTGTCACCAGAGGGGACGCGATCCGAGGCACAGGATGTGCCCGCTCTCGTATTGCGCCCCATGTCTCTCACCTGCCCCGTCCTCCTGCTCAGTCCCGGCGCGCGCGGCCCCGCTCTCTAGGGCGCACGTGCGCCGGGTCTCTCAGATTTAAAGGGCCAGTGCACCATTAATTGGTGCCTGGCCCAATTAGTTCCAAGCACTCCCAACACTATAAAAACCCAATTCCCCTTCTTGTCCCTGCCGGATCTTGTTGCCTTGTGCTAGTGAAAGCGTTCCCGTGTGTCCTTTGCCTGTGTATCCAGACCCTTGCCGTTGCCCTTGACTACGAACCGTTGCTGCCTGCCCTGACCTTCTGCTACGTCTGACCTTGCCTTTTGCCTAGTCCTTCTGTATCGCACCTGACTCAGCAGTCAGTGAGGTTGAGTCGCTATCGGGTGGAACGACCTGGGGGTTACCTGCCGCTGCAAGTCCATCCCGCGTTGCGGCGGGCTCTGGTGAAAACCAGTAACCCCTTAGATTCTGTTCCCCTGGTACGGCCCACGCCATCACCTCACTGACATAGAGGATCCACAACCTGTGTCTACCCGCATACCACTCCGGATCTTGACAGTAGATCCGGCCATGGATCCCGCTGAGGTCCCGCTGCCCAGTGTCGCTGACCTAACCTCCGTGGTCGCCCAGCAATCACAGCAGATAGCGCTACAAGGACAACAGCTGACTAAGTTGACCGCTACACTGCAACAGCTTCTGCCGCAACAACAGCAACCATCTCCTCCGCCAGCTCCTGAATCTCCTCCGCAGCGAGTGGCCGCTCCCAGATTCCACCTGTCTCTACCAGACAAGTTTGATGGGGACTCTAAACTGTGCCGTGGATTCCTGTCCCAGTGTTCCCTACACCTGGAGATGATGTCAGACCAATTTCCTACAGAACGGTCTAAGGTGGCGTTCGTGGTCAGCCTGCTGTCTGGAAAGGCCTTGTCCTGGGCCACACCGCTTTGGGACCGCAACGATCCTGCCACTGCTACCGTCCAGTCCTTCTTCTCGGAAGTACGCAGTGTCTTTGAGGAGCCAGCCCGGGCTTCCTCAGCCGAGACAGCCATATTGAATCTAGTCCAAGGAAGTTCTTCAGTGGGCGAATACGCCATTCAGTTCCGCACCCTTGCCTCTGAGCTATCCTTATTTCTGGCTCCTCTGATGTCTTCTCCGTTAAAGAAATCCTCGCCTCCAAGATCGTCCGAGGTAAAAAATAATTTTTTGGTAGATTGGGAGAATTGTGTCCCTGAGGACAGATCATGGGAACCCGAGGCCAATATTCTAGACAAAGATCTCATCCACAGATTCCTCGGTTCTAAAAAGAGGGGGAGACCCAAGGGGGGGAGGGTACTCTCACGCCGAGCGCTCCGGGTCCCGCTGCCTCCCCGGAGCGCTCGTGGCGTGCCTCTACACGCAGCGCTCCGGTCAACCGCTGACCGCGAGCGCTGCTCCCGTGTCACCAGGGGGGACGCGATCTGAGGCACGGGATGTGCTTGCTCTCGGATCGCGCCCCATGTCTCTCACCTGCCCCGTCCTCCTGCTCAGTCCCGGCGCGCGCGGCCCCGCTCTCTAGGGCGCGCGCGCGCCGGGTCTCTCAGATTTAAAGGGCCAGTGCACCATTAATTGGTGCCTGGCCCAATTAGTTCCAAGCACTCCCAACACTATAAAAACCCACTTCCCCTTCCTGTCCCTGCCGGATCTTGTTGCCTTGTGCCAGTGAAAGCGTTCCCGTGTGTCCTTTGCCTGTGTATCTAGACCCTTGCCGTTGCCCTTGACTACAAACCGTTGCTGCCTGCCCTGACCTTCTGCTACGTCTGACCTTGCCTTTTGCCTAGTCCTTCTGTACCGCGCCTGACTCAGCAGTCAGTGAGGTTGGGTCGCTATTGGGTGGAACGACCTGGGGGTTACCTGCCACTGCAAGTCCATCCCGCTTTGCGGCAGGCTCTGGTGAATACTAGTAACCCCTTAGATTCCGTACCCCTGGTACGGCCCACGCCATCACCTCACTGACATAGAGGATCCACTACCTGTGTCTACCCGCATACCACTCCGGATCTTGACAGTCTCGGCCTGTTTTTCACAAAAGACATGAGAAAAATCTTGATAAGAGGAAGGCAGACCAGGTATAGGAGGTAAGGAAGAAACTACTTTAGACAGGACCTGCACCAGACAACGATTTTGACAGCACTGTCCCCAGCGAGTGATCTCTCCAGACTTCCAGTAAAGCTGTGGGGTATGGCGTTGGAGCCAGGGAAGACCGAGACGTATCTGTGAAGTACAATCAGGAAGTACGTATAATTCAATCCTTTCCTTATGCGAGACTCCCACCTGCATGAGAAGAGACTCTGCAGAATAACACTTTACAGTGCAGATTTTGTCCATTGACAGAAGAGATGAACAGGGGCTTGACAAAGTGACTCACAGGAAGCCGATATTCCTGCACAAGAGAGGCATCAATGAAGTTGCCAGTGGAACCAGAGTCCAAGAATGCAGAAGGGAAGAATGAAGTTTGAGCAGAAACGTGGACTTGAACAGAGATACACAAACGAGGTTGGTAGCATTCACACCCAGGGACACCTCTCCTACATGTCCTAGGTGCAAACGTTTTTCTGGACGCAGTGAACGGGAAGAACAGTCTTTGAGAAAGTGCTCCGGACTGGCACAATATAGGCACAAATTCATATTGCGTCGTCAGGATCTCTCCTGCTGGGTTAAGCAAGTATGATCCACTTGCATAGCCTGTGCGGCAAGAGGCACTGAAGACTGAAGAGGTGGACATTGAAACACAGGGGCCAAGCGAGGATAATGCCGTGTTTGGGTTGGTTCTCTTTCATTACGAAGTTCCTCCTGTCTTTCGGCAAAATGCACATCAATACGTGTGGCTAAACTGATCCGATCAGACAGGTTACAAGGTGGATGTTGTGCAGCAAGGACGTCCTTTATTCTGCTGGACAGTCCTTTTTTGAATGTAGCACATAAGGCTTCGTCGTTCCATGACAATTCAGAAGCAAGGCTGCGAAACTGGACAGCATAATCACCCACGGAGGAAGTCCCTTGTCTTAGGTTAAGAAGAGCGGTCTCAGCAGAGGAGGCTCGTGTGGGTTCTTCAAAAACACTGCGGAACTCAGCTAAGAAGGCCGTGAGATTAGAGGAAATTGGATCACTGCGATCCCAGAGAGGAGTAGCCCAGGCCAGGGCCTTTCCAGACAAGAGACCACAAACGCCACCTTAGCACGTTCCAACGGGAACAGATCTGCCATGAGCTCCAGGTGCATGGAGCACTGAGTCACAAAGCCTCGACACAATTTAGGATCTCCGTCAAACTTCGTGGGAAGGGAAAGGCGAAGCTTTGATCCGGAGGTAACTGCAGGTTGCAACTGCTGTTGCATGGTCAGAAGTTGCTGCATCATGGCGGACAGTCTATTTAGTTGCTGCGCCTGACAGGCCAACTGTTGCAACTGAGGTACCTCAGCGGGTTCCATGACCGGATCTTACTGTGAGACTCACCGCAGTCGACTGGAATTCAGTAGATAGTAGATCCGTGACACCACGGTGGTCTGGAGCTGGAGATGTAGTGGATCCGCTGGACCTGTGTGGGAGATGACGCGGGCCGTACCAGGGGATGCTGGTTTTCACCAGAGCCCGCCGCAAAGCGGGATGGACTTTCTGCGGCTGGCGGCACCCAGGTCGCTACCCCTGGCATGACTCGACCACACAGGTGGCTGAGGTGCAGTGTGGAACAGAAGGGATGAGGCAAGACGAAGTCAGGCTAGCAGGAGGTCAAGGCTGGCAGCACAGGAGCGTAGTCAGTAGGGTAGCAGAAGGTCAATAGGCAGGCGGCTGGAATCACAGTCAGGTCACGGAATGCAAGGTCTGGTACACGGCAAGGAAACACGGAATACAGCTTTCTCTCAGGCACAAAGGCAAACAAAGATCTGGCAGAGAGTGGGGAGAGGTGCAGAAACTTATAATGAACGTGCAGGTGCAAAATTACGGGCACACTGGCCCTTTAAATCTGAGAGCTCCGGCGCGCGTGCCCTAGGAGGCGGGGACCCGCGCGCCAGAGCCTTGAGGAAACAGCAGGGGACAGAGGTGAGTGACGGGCTGGGATTCGCATGCGGGCGCATCCCGCAGTGCGAATCCCAGCCCCGCCGGCAAGAGGAGGAGAGGGGACAATGCGCTCACGGCCGGACGTGCGGCCGGAGCGCAAGATGTCACATTCAACTTCTTCATTCGCTTCCATTCAACAGACAAAAACATTAGGGCTGATGCTCTTTCCAGGTCCTCTGACGTAATTGGTTTGGACTCCCCGTCTTGGCATATTATTCCTCCTGACAGTTTGATTCCTGCAGCTCCTGCCGAGATTCAGCATGTTCCTTCCGGAAAATCCTTTGTGCCCGCCAGATTGAGACGCAAGGTCCTGAAATGGGGTCATTCTTCCTTGACAGCAGAACATCCTGGAATACGCAAGACTCTACTTCTTATCTCCCAGGCACTACTGGTGGCCCCATCTTGAACGTGATGTTTCTGATTTTGTTCTTCCTGTGAAACTTGTGCCTGTGACAAAACTCCTCGACTGAGACCTGCAGGACTCTTACAGCCTTTACCCATTCCAGAGACTCCCTGGTCCCATATTGCCATGGATTTCATCACCGATTTGTCACCATCTCATATTAACACTGTCATCTGGGTCGTTGTAGATCGGTTTTCCAAGATGGCTCATTTCTTTCCTCTACCAGGTATTCCTCCTGCCCCGCAACAGGCAAAGTACTTCTTGTTGCATGTCTTCCGTTTACATGGTCTTCCTCAGCATATCGTTTCCGATAGAGGTGTGCAGTTTTTCTCTAAGTTCTGGCGAGCCCTTTGTAACCGTCTGGACATCAATCTGGACTTCTCCTCAGCCTAACACCCTCAGTCCAATGATCAGGTGGAGAGGGTTAATCAAATCCTAGAGACTTATCTTGGGCATTTTGTTTCAGCTCACCAAGATGATTGGGTCGACCTTCTTCCTGAATTTTCATATAATCATAAGGATTCCGAGTCCACGAGGTCGTCTCCCTATTTTGTTGTCTACGGACTCCATCTCTGTCCTCCTCTTCCTCTCCCAGTCTCCTCCGGTGTCCCTGCTGTTGATGAGTTGGTCCGTGACTTCTCTACCACCTGGCAACAGACCCGAGAGTCGTTATCTCAGGCTTCTTCACGCATGAAGGCGCAAGCGGATAAAAGTAGAAGACCTCCTCCATCCTTCTCTCCTGGTGACATGGTGTGGCTTTCATCCAAGTACATCCGTTTCAAGATCCCCTGTTACAAGCTCGGTCCTCGCAACCTTGGTCCCTTCCAAATTCTATAAAAAATCAACACTGTCTCCTACAAACTCTGTCTACCAGCTACGTTACATATTCCAAATTCCTTTCACGTTTCTCTCCTCAAGCCTCTTGTCATAAACCGGTTTTCTCAGAAGAATCTTGGCCCCACACCTGTCTCCGGCTCTTCTGACATCTTCAAGGTTAAAGAGGTTCTTGCTACAAAAACTGTGAGAGGTAAACTATTTTTTTTGGTCGACTGGGAGGGTTATGGTCCTGAGGAGAGATTTTGGGAGCCTGAGGAGAATATCCTGGACCTTCTCTGGAGTTTTCTGAGCTGTGGCTCATTGATAAATTCCTCCACCCTCCTCACTTCCCTGACAGATCTTTGTTGGCTTGTGCCTGAGAGAAAGCATTCTTGAGAGATGCCTTACCGTGTATCTGTTCCTTTGCTCTGTGACTTGACCTTGCTCCTCTGTTGCCTGCCTATTGACCTCCTGCTAGCTCCTGACTACGCCTCTGTGCCGCCTTCCATGACCTTCTGCTATCCTGACAACGAGCTGCCTTATCCCTCCTGTGCCTCGCATCTCCTCAGCCACCTGTGTGGTCGAGCCATGCCAGGGGTAGCGACTTGGGTGCCGCCTGCCGCAGCTAGTCCATCCCGTTTTGCGGCGGGCTCTGGTGAAAACCAGCGGCACCTTAGACTCCTCTCCCTGGTACGGTCCGAGTCATCTGCCACACAGGTCCAGCAGATCCACATCCTCCGAAGTTCCTGTCTTCTGAAATGTGAGTGTTACATGTACATTGTGATCATATCGCCCCTAAGACGTCTTTTCTCTAAACTAAATAACCCCAAGCTTGATAACCTGTCTTAGTCCTGTAATTCTCCCATACCATTAATTATCTTTGTTGTCCTCATCTGCACCCTCTCCAGTTCAGCCATGTCCTATTTATAAACAGGTGCCCAGAATTTTACGCAACACCCCTTATGTGGTCTGACTAGTGATTTATACAGCGGCAAAAGTATGTCCTTGTCACGTGCCTCTATGCCTCTCTTGATACATCCCATGACTTTGTTAGCCTTGGCAGCCGCTGCCTAGCACTGATTGCTAAAGTCGAGTTTACTGTCCATCAGTACCCCCAAGTCTTTTCGGTAGAAGTTTGACCTAATGTCTTATGTTTTAGCACATAATTGTACTGTACATTTTGTTTTTACGGCCCAAGTGCATAACCTTACATGTATCCACATTAAACTTCATTCTGCAATCCATTTTTTCGCATAAGCTAGATTGAATTTCAGAGGGTACAATTGTGGTGTCTAACGGGTTAATCTTGGACAACGGCCCTATCGGTGATGTCCGGTATTAGCCAACCGGCTATGACATGCACTCATCTGCTGAGCATGCTTCATAGTTCGGCAGTGGGATAAGGAACCTGTACAGCCTGTGTGATAATACAGGGTGGGCCATTTATATGGATACACCTTAACCCCTTAATGACCAAGGAGGTATATTTCCATCCTTGGCCGGCTCCCGCGATATAACGCGGGGTCATGTGGTGACCCCGCGTCATATCGGGTCGGTCCCGGCATGTATCTGAAGCCAGGACCCTGGGCTAATAGCGTGTGGCAGCGATCACGGTGCCATGCACTATTAACCCTTTAGATGCGGCATTGAAAGTTGAACGCCGCGTCTAAAACGAAAGTGAAAGCTGCCCGGCTGCTCAGTGGGGCTGATCGGGACCACCGCAGTGAAAATGCAGTGTCCTGATCAGCTGGGACACGAGCGGAGGTCCTCTTACCTTCCTATGGTGTGTACCTTCGGCGATTGACTGCTCCAAGCCTGAGATGCAGGCTTGAGCAATCGACCGCTGATAACACTGATCAATGCAAAGCTATGGCTTTGCAGTGAACAGTGTATAAGATCAGTGTTAAAGATGATACATTTATATCCTTTGTGGTAGAAGCCCTGGAACTCATTTTGCTAAATAACTGCTTCATTTCTGAAAAAACCTGGTATGCCCAGTGCACTGGCACAGCCATGGGCACGCCCGTGGCATGCTCTTTCGCAATTATTTTCTTGGCAGTCTTTGAAAAACATTACATACTACATTCTACAAATCCATTTTCGGCAGACATCATCCAATATTACAGATATGTGGACAACATTCTGATTATCTGGAAAAACGCTCCTCAAAGATTTGATGAATTTGTAGACTACATTAGCAACAATAAAATGAACATGAAGTTCACCAAAAAAATAAGTAACAAGAGCATGGAATTTCTGGACGTGTTACTAGTTTTAGAGAATAGTCACTTTTTAACAAGGGGATATCGCAAACCCACAGCCTCCTTACTACTTACTTACTTAGCAACTTACTACATCATGATAGCTTTCACCCAAATCACACAAAAGAGGCCCTTCCATACAGCCAATTCCTTAGGTTAAGAAAAATTTATAAAAATGATACCGATTTTGAAGTGCAAGCAGATGATCTATTACAACCTTTTCACAAAAGAGGCTACCCGTTAAAGGACCTAAATCTCGCTTTGGAAAAAGCAAGAAAAATTTCCAGACATGACTTAATAACAAAAGAATATAAAAAGAGAGAAGGCAAAAAAAGAAAATTCTGTGAAAAAAAAACCCGATTTATATTCTCTTTTCAGTACAACATGATGGCCGACACTATCAAACAAATCATAAAAAAGAATTGGTTCATCATTGAAAGTGACCCATTTTTCAAAGCAGTAGGGGTTGAAAAACCTATGATATCCTTCCGAAAAAGTAAAAGTATTAGCAATTTACTAGTACAAAGTAGCCTCCCTCCTATCCCTAAAAATAATGAAGAAGAAAAGAATTGGCTACTCACCACCAGTCCAGCAGGAAACTACAGATGCGGTAATTGTCCACACTGTAAATGTTTCATCCCCGGAAAAAGTTTCCAACTAGGAGGGATCGATATCAATGTTAAAGAATTAATCTGCTGTAGAACAGAATCGGTCCTGTATGTTGTGATCTGTCCATGTAGAAGATTTTACATAGGCTCCACGATAAGACCACTATGGGTGAGATTCAGAGAATATCAGAGGTCCATTCACACTGGGCATGGCTGTATCCATCTAATCGAACACATTAGATCGGCACATGAAGGAAAGGGGGAGTCTCTAACCTTTTTTGGACTTCAAAGGATAAAAGAACGAACACCGGGAATTGACAGCCAGAGAACACTGCTCCGATGCGAAGAAAAATGGATAATGCGCACCGGAGCCATGAATAGACTGGGTCTTAATGACCGACAGGACTTGAGCGTATTTCTATAGTCTGTGCTATATTCCAATTCCAGTTTTTCAGATATTCCTTCTCTGTTTTTCTTTCTTTATATTTTTCTTTCATTTTTTTACCTCATTTTTTCTTCTTTTTGGCCTGTTGCCTGCTCAATTTTTTGCAACACTTTTCTCTTTTTCTTCTCCTTATCTTTTGATCACTAATTTGTAAGTTTAGTCTTAGGTATCTACAACAGTTCAGACAGTACCAGCTGATTGATTGCATCATCTGACGCGGGGAGTTCAAATCCAGCCCCTTTCTCCCCAGCGTCATTCTCAAACCAGAGGAAGCACTGTCAGGTGTGAAACTAGTTGTTTGTCTCGGAAAACCCTCCACACCTCATGCCTATTTTTTCCAGCTTTACATCTTGGAAATAAAACATCATCATTGCAACTACAGAGGGTGAGTGCGATTCATCTATCAATCTTCCATTTTGTAATAAAGTTACATTGAAACCAAGAACATCATTGTTTTTCTTGTGAAATTCCCAATAAGTTTGATGTGTCACATAATTGAAAAAACAAAAGTTGGATTCAAAATTGCTGACTTCAAAATGGCCGCCATGGTCACCACCCATCTTGAAAAATTTCCCCCCCTCACATATACTAATGTGCCACAAACCGGAAATATCACCAACCATTCCCATTTTATTAAGGTGTATCCATATAAATGGCCCACCCTGTACATTGCACATTAGTGGTAATGCAGTGTATTGTGCCTATAAGCATTACGTTCACACGGCGGAATTTCTGCAGAAATTTACTGCACATTGACAAATTTGCAGAATTTGTATGGATTTGCAGAAATTCCGCTATGTGAAGGGTATGTTCACAATGCAGAATTTCTGTGGTAGACATTCCACCATGGAAATTCTGGATTTCCGAATCTAATCCATGGACCTCCAGTTGTTGCAATACTACAACTTCCAGTATGCCCAGACAGCCAAAGAGCAGCATGCCCAGACAGCCAATGGTACATATATTGGCATTTCATCCCAATATAGCAAAAATACAACCGTATGGGGAAGAGTTCTTTTCTTATCACTGCAGTTTTTGTGGCAATATACAAGAGAAATCTACAGGAATGACTTCTACTTCCTGCTGAATCGACTTTTGCTTATGGCTCAAAAAACTGCAGTTTTTTTTAAATTCTATTAAATCCTGTGTGTGAACAGGCCTACTAGATTGCAGTCACCACAAATGATTATTTTATTTTTAAACATTGTTTTCCAAACAGTGTGCCTCCAGCTTTTGCTACACCACAACTGCTGGGAGTTGCGGTTTTGCAACAACTGGATGCACACTGTTTGAAAAACAATGCTTGAATTTAAAGGCTCAGTGCAGTCACATGACATGGTGATTCTATGCTCTTTAAGAATTAATTTTCTCAATCCTCATAAAGAAGCCTCCATATCACACACGTGATCTTCTGTGACCTATACATTGCATATATGTACAGCAGCAGCCTTGTAACCTCATACGATGCCCTCTCATACAGTAATTCCCCCTTCCCCGAGTAAGGTTATGACGCCGCTGTGCTCTATCACAATGCGAGCAGACGTCAAACATCATCCAATAGAAAGAGGCAGGCTCAGTCACGTGTCTGCTGGATACCACGTGACAAACGTAATTTCATTCAACCACTCCAGCCGTTCTAGACTCGACATCTTTATTGGGCGGCGCTCTATCCTCCAATAGCTAGTCTCGTTTGCTCTGGGCGGGTGACATTGGGAGACGCTCTATCCCTGAACGCACTCTCTTGTCCCTGGCTCTGGAGGTCACTTTCCATTCGTAGTACAGGCCTCAGAGAGATACCCGGCATGGCTCAGGCGGCACAGAAGCTCGTGAAGACCCTCGCTGTAAAGACGCCTCAGCTTGTGAGCGGTGAGAGAGGGTCCGGGGGTTGGTTCCCTGTGTCGGGGCTTTAGAACCAGGCCGGTTATGGCAGCTGCTTGGTAATGGACGTGTTCAGCAATACTTTACCGCATATGCTAAAGTACTGCAGGTCTTTAGCACTGTTACTTAACCTTTAACCCTCCAGCTTTTGCAAAACTACAACTCCCAGCATGCACATAGGTACGTTCATTCTGCCAACAGCGCTCTCTCCCAATACCTCAATAGACGTGAACGTTCAGCTCTGCCGAACATGCATGTACCCTGGATAAGAAGAGGAAGGGAAAGCCACTGCCTGATAGCCCTGGAGAATGGAGAGCGTAAAGGGGTACTCCACTGGAAAACTTTTTATTTATTTATTTTTTTTTTTTTAAATCAACTGATGCCAGAAAGTTACAGATATGTAAATTACGTCTATTTAAAAATCTTAATCTTTCCAGTACTTATCAGCTGCTGTATACTACAGAGGAAGTTCTTTTCTTTTTTAACTTCCTTTCTGTCTGACCACAGTGCTCTCTGCTGACACCTCTGTCCATGTCAGGAACTGTCCAGAGCAGGAGCAAATCCCCATAGAAAACCTCTCCTGCTCTGGACAGTTCTGGACATGGACAGAGGTGTCAGCAGAGAGCACTGTGGTCAGACAGAAAGGAAGTTAACCCCTTAAGGACCAAGGACGTACCGGTACGTCCTTTCTAAAACCACAGCGTCATAGCGGGTTGGGCCCAGCCTCGAACAATGTCCGGGACCAGTGGCTAATAGCGTGGCACTGATCGCGGTGCCACGTGCTATTAACCCTTTAGACGCAGTGTTCAAACAGCTGTAGGACAGCAGGAGGGTCCCTACCTGCCTCCTGTTGTCCGATCGCCAAATGACTGCTCAGTGCCGGAGATCCAGGCATGAGCAGTCAAGCGGCAGAATCATTGATCAATGGTTTCCTATGAGAAACCAGTGATCAATGTAAAAGATCAGTGTGTGCAGTGTTATAGGCCCCTATGGGAGCTATAACACTGCAAAAAAAGGGAATGAAGATCATTTAACCCCTTCCCTAATAAGTTTGAATCACCGCCCTTTTCCCATAAAAAAAAAAAAACAGTGTAAATAAACATGTGGTATTGCCGCGTGCGGAAATATCCGAATTATAAAAATATATTGTTAATTAAACCGCTTGGTCAATGGCGTGCGCGCAAAAAAATTCCAAAGTCCAAAATAGCGTATTTTTGGTTACTTTTTATATAATGATAAAAAGCGATCAAAAAGTCCGATCAATACAAAAATGGTACCGATAAAAACTTCAGATGACGGTGCAAAAAAATGAGCCCTCATACCGACCCATACGCGGTAAAATAAAAAAAGTTATAGGGGTCAGAAGATGACAATTTTAAACATATAAATTTTCCTGCATGTAGTTATGATTTTTTTTTACAGAAGTCCGACAAAATCAAACCTATATAAGTAGGGTATCATTTTAATCTTATGGACCTATAGAATAAAGATAAGGTGTCATTTTTACTAAAAAAATTTACCGCGTAGAAACGGAAGCCCCGAAAAGTTACAAAATTGTGTTTTTTTTTTCTTCAATTTTGGCGCACAATGATTTTTTTTTTTTCCCGTTTTGTCAGATTTTTGGGTAAAATGACTGATGTCATTACAAAGTAGAATTGGTGGCGCAAAAAATAAGCCATCATATGGATTTTTAGGTGCAAAATTGATTTTTAAAAGGTGAGAAGGAAAAAACAAAAGTGCAAAAAACGGAAAAAAAACCTGGTCCTTAAGGGGATAAAGAAAAGAACTTCCTCTGTAGTATACAACAGCTAAGTACTGGAAGGGTTAAGAATTTTAACCTGTTGGGGATAAAGGGTGTACCTGTATGCCCTCCGCCCACTCCCTTTATATAAAAAAAATATATATATTTTTAACCTTTTGACTGCCATTAGCGTCCGTTTTGGTAACGGAGCCTAACGGGAGTTCTAACGGGCACTGAGGATCCCATTCATTTGAAGGGGATTCTCTGACATCCATTATGACTCCTGTTACTCCGCCAGAAGGTAGTGGGAGAAAAGGACGTCTCAAGCACAGATTTTTCTCCAGTTATCTTCTAACAGCCGTCACCCTGCTGTACACAAACTGCAATGTGAAAGGAGCCTAAGTTACTATCATTTGGAAGGAAACTCGCTGATCCCACAGTCTAATATATATACATGGTTAAACTTAAATTCCATATAAAGCACAGGGATTTTCAAGGGTATATATATTTGTTTTAAAGATCTATTTTCATCTCTTAAAATCATGACATAGGGCAAGGACACTCTATTTGGAGGGGATCAGACCTCTGGGACCCTGCACCACAAGCATAGATAGATAGATGGATGGTATATTACACTATATATAATTTCTTTATTACATGGAGATGCCTTTTTAAGCTTAGCGCAATTAAAGTCTTTTAAAGGTTGTCGCTTATAGAGTGCTATATAGGCCAGTACTGTCTCTTCACATGCCTCCTGTTCTGTATGGAGTAGCAGAAGCTCTACAAGTCCATAATGGACCAGGTGGAGATCTGTGTGCACAGTCTGTAAATACAGATTTGCATATGCATGAGGCCTAGGTGTGTTTTTTGTTTTTTTTATTACTTTCCAAGGATTAGTAAGGATCTGGATTGTACATGTACAATACAGGATGTGGAAAAGGTTTTTCCATCTCATAAAGTGAAGGCATATTGCTCTAATCTACCATATCATTTCATAATTTTTTTTAATGGGGATCCATCCTCTGGGACCCCAACAATCGTCAGAATACACGAGCCTGCAGTGCTGCAGCCTCTTCATATTCCTTCCCTACACAGCTGGGTGAGCAGGGTGTTATTGTGCAGGGACAATGATGAATCAGCATTGTAGGACCTCAACTTTCCAGATTGGTTGGAGTCCCAGAGGTCAAACCCCCATTATAAAATGACCTATTGCTGGAGTGACTTGAATGCTGTGTATTTATGTTTTCACCTTTTGCTGTTCTCTTCCAGCTGCTGTCAGCTACTCTAAGCCACGGCTTGCAACTTTCTGGTACTATGCCCGGGTAGAGCTGACACCTCCAGGTCCTGCAGAAATTCCAAAAGCCATTGAGAGCATTAAGGGATTGGCACAGTCCTTCCAGAGGGGCAGGTTGTCTGAAATAACTGTTAGGGTAAGATGAATGATGGAACTGAATGAATTTTTTTTCTATTTCCAAGATATTAAACTTACCTGATTGGTAAATTATCAAAGCATGCGTGACAAATTTTTGTGTTTTAAAATCAAGGCTAAGTTCACACTTTCATTTTTGTTTTCCACTTTATTTTTGTTCAGCTGAACGGTAATGAACTGATTCCAATGGGTCATTTCGTTTCATCGGTTCATCTCAATTTACATTGGTTCACTCTGTCCAAAAAAAATAAATAAAAAAAACGAAAACATCAAAGTAAGTAGGTTTGGCGGGCTGTTCCTGGCAGGGAAGCCCCCTTGAGACCCGACTTTTGGTTCAGAGTGCTCAGAGTATAGATGACGAGGTGCATCAGAGATGGTGAAGAAATAAGTGTTTGTTAGGTGATACAAGTAGCGGGAGGGATATTCAAAGAATTTAGGGCCACTTTTTTTTTCTTTTTTTTTTTTTTTTGCTTTAGCTGCGCCACATTTGCTTAAAATGTGGCACACGCTATTAGATACATACATTCATTTAGCACCTGATTTAGCATCTTATTTTCAAAGGTTTAGCACCACTTTCTGGCACATAGTGTCGCAGCTAATACCAAGTATACTTGGTATTAAATGATGTGCTATTTGTGCGGTTTGCTCCAAACTTTCAAAAGGCCAAACACATTTCTGAAAATGAGGCGCAGTTAACACTCTTTGAGGCACAAAATAGAGAGCCCTAATAACAAAGTATTTGAATATTTTCCCCAACGCATTTCAGAAGGATTGTTCCTCCTTTCATCAGGTCCAGTTACACAATGATAGGTGACACACACAGTGATAGGTGACATACACAATACTACATTCAAGAAATGCGGGATTGTAATTGAGCTAAGGGATATTGGTGACATCATCCCTCGTGGGATCACTGTGCACATCACAGATATGACCATCACATGAAATCATGATTTCGATCACTAGCTTTCTTTCCATTCATTAAAACAGAACTAAATCTCTGAACTGGAAGGTAGTCAATTTGCTTTTTAGGATCTGTTATGATCTGTTTACCTACTGATCTCAAACACAGGTATGAACTTAGCCTTACTTAAATTTCTCTAATGCTGATGCTGTGGGGGTCCCTGCTGGACTTTATTTTGCTGGTTCAGTGACCTCATGTACATCCACATTAATGCTGCACCCAGTTGCTAACGTTAGCAGTGATGCTAGCAGGTATGGGATGAGGCCAGTGATTGCAAATCTACATTAGTGCTGTAGCCAATGTATTCTAAAACTCTTCAGACCCTCTTGCTTTTTTCCTATTTTGTAAAATAAAGTTTTCCCCATCATTCTGCACTTAATACTCCATGACAGACTAAAAACGGAAGTTTAGAAATCTTGGCCAATTTAGTAAAAACTAAAATATTACACTGACAAATATTCTCACCCATAACTCATAACTTCAGCCCAGTCTAAGGTCCTTCAGACCAGAGAATCTCTTGTTCAGTCTGTGAGTCCATTTTTTGGTGCTTTTGTGCTGCAGTCATTATGGACCTTCTGAAATGTTCTCACTTCTGCACACAGAGGGGGAGATTTATTAAAACCTGTATAGAGGAAAAAGTGGTGCAGTTGTCCATAGCAACCAATCAGTGTTCCTTTAGCAACCAGCAGAATTTTTTTTTTTTTTTTTTTAATATACCAGTCTCCAGTTCTGTGGCTCCAGACAATTGTCTCTGAGCTCCACAGTATGTTCTTTCCAGCTCGTGGCTTGGTTTTGCTCTGAAATTGCCAACTGTGAGTGTTTCCCAACCAGGGTGCCAGCTGTTAAAAAGTACAACTCCCAGCATTCCTGGACAGCCAAAAGCTGGCATAAATTTAGACAATTCTGTTTTCACTTTCTTTCTATGGGGTATTAAGTGCAGATTTATAGGGAAAGACCTAAACTTTTCTTTATTTTGGCATAAGAGAAGATGTGCATGACCACTGGAGCATCGGTGCTAGATAAACGGGCATATATCAGTTGCAGAAAGGTTGATATCTAATTTTATAATGTTTTCTGATTGTCATTTCTTCTCCTGAATTCTTCAACAACCCCTTTACAGAAATATAAATGTGTAACATGATACGTTCCATTTAATTATTTGGAGAAATTGTACAAATAGAACATTTTGGTCCTGCATCATATCCAGAGTTTGCACATTGTTAAGGCCAGTCAGTGTATATAAATTTGGATAGATCATTATGTTTCATGAATAATTTAAAGTGGTTATCAGCAAGGAGACAAAGTAAAATACACCTTTTTGTATGTTGACCAGTGGCTGCACAATATTGAGAAAAAGGCACTAGGGGAGTGCCAGGAGCAAGGTAAAGTATTACTTTTTCTCCTTCTGGATAACAACTTAAGGGTAGGGTCACATGTGCCATATTTTGCTGCATATTAGTTGCTGCTTATTTTTCTACCCATTGAAGTCATTGGGTAGGAAAATACACAGCAGCAAAATATGGCACGTGTGACCCTAACCTTAAAGCGTAACTCTGATGCTTCGGCAGCGGGATATCTGTTTAAATCTCTCACAACTTTGTAACGAAACTTGTCCAGAACTACAGCAATCAGGATGCAGATTTCCCTAAAGTCCTACTCACCGTCATTGGAGTTAAACTTTAAAGGGGAACAAATGTTTTCAAATCAGCTGGTGCCAGAAAGTTAAACAGATTTGTAAATTACTTTTTATTTCAAAACCTGAAGCCTTCCTGTACTTATCAGCTGCTGTATACTACAGAGGAAGTTGTATAGTTCCATTCAGTCTGACCACAGTGCTCTCTGCTGACACCTCTGTTCGTGTCAGGAACTGTTCAGATTGAAGCATATCTCCATAGAAAACTTCTCCCTCTGGACAGTTCCTGACAAGGACAGAGGTGTCAGCAGAGAGCACTGTTGTCAGACTGGAAAGAACTTCTCAAATTTCTCTGTAGTATACAAAAGCTGATAAGTACTGGAATACAAGTAACTTATAAATCTGTTTACCTTTCTGGCACCAGTTGATATGAAAACATTTGTTTTCTTGATGTTCCCTTTTCAAAGAAAAACTCTAGTTTCCCTTCTTCTAATTCTGCAGGCTACCAAGTACGTGTTGATAGCAGGTGACTGGTCTTATGCTGTATCTCACTAGGTCTAGCAGCCTTGTCATTTGTGCCACACCGCTGTAGATTGATTGCTGTGATTTTTCTGTTTCTGTACAGGAAGCCTTGAGAAATGGCCTGGTCGCAACTGAGGTCCTCTTTTGGTTCTATATTGGAGAATGCATCGGGAAAGGAGGACTGATTGGTTACAATGTTTGAGAAGTTTATCAGTTCTAGTTTCTTAATAGTGCACTGACCTGTATCTGTAAAAGTGATGGACTCAATAAATAGACCTTCAAGAGGCATCCCACTGTTCAACTTAAACATTACCTGGTTGTGTGTGGCTCTTTGTTCTCTTTTTTTAAACATGTGAAATCTTTCTCTAGTGCAGAATCTATGGCTGCATTAGACCCCAGTGATAAGTACCCTAGAAGCATATACACATACGTCTGTAACATACTTGCATACTACTGTGGCAAATGTAAACGTATCCCTTATCCAAGTGATAGGGGATACATTTCTGATCATGAGGAGGTTCTGACTGCTGGGGGTCACTTGGCTACAGTGGTCAGACTTCCCTGCAATCAGAAACTTCTCCCTTATCCTGTGGATAGAGGATAGGTTTTATTTCCTTGGAGTACCCCTATAAGAACTTTTGGGGAAAATAGCGGAACTAGTTTTAATTACCTAAAATCCCCCCACAACTGTAGACCCTGCATCCAAAATCGCAAATGTAGCTATTGTGCCATTTTCACACGACAGGCTTTCCGAGTGCAATCCGGCTGAAAAAACTTGGTTTGGCAATTCCATAGTAGCTAAATCTCATTGCTTTCAATGGGATTCTGCTGCACAGTGCACTCTGTAGAAACTTGTTTCTGCCATGGAAATTTTGATTCCAGTGTCCACTGAATGAATGAATATCTCAGTTCTTTCAGCGGAATGTGCTTGGAAATGGATGCTCTATGGAGGCGGTGTATTACCGAACAGTCAATACCAGCAGAAGATTTGTGGAATGTCTGCCCGTGTTTTCTGGGTGGACATGCTGCAAAATTTCCATCATGTAAACCTAGCCTTTTTGCAGCAAGCTCCCCTACTGGCAGCTGCCAGTATTAATTCATAAAAAAAATGAATTGTAGTTGTGTCTCTACCTAGATTTTTATCTGGGATATTATTTACTCTACGAGTGACCCAGGATTTAAGCCTTTAACCCATAGGGGATGCAGGGCATAAAATGTACACCCTTGCCTTCTGGTACTTAGCACACCAGGGTGAACACTTATGCCCTTCGGCCTGTACAGCTCATGAAACGAGCAGAGGAGCTATCAGCAGCCAGCACCTCTCAACTAATGGTGGACATCATTCTAACCCTTTAGATGCTGTGATCCATAATTTGGTGCCTGTACTTAGTTACTATGCCGGGATCCAATTGTATGAGTGGATTGCCAATATTACTGATCCGTGCTATTCCAAATTGACTTAATTTTTATTTTTTTTATTTTGTGAACAGGCCCCTTCCCCAATAAAAATGTAATTATTTTCCCATTTTACAAAAAAGTTTAAACGGAAAAGTGGTACCGTTGAAAAACTACAGATCACAGCAAAGAAAAATGAGCCCTCATACAGTCCATATATGGGGAAAAAAAAGTTTTAAGGGTCAGAATAGGGCAATGTTAGCCTTTTCATGCGGAACACTGTGTGTGTGTGTGTGTGTGTGTGTGTGTGTGTGTCAAGAATGGGTGCGGATGAGGCCTCAGCAGTATACAGCAGCAGTCACTCACATTTTAAGGCCTCATCCGCACCGCATCCTTGACAGTTAAAATAATATAATATGTATGTACACGGCAGCTGCATGTAGAGATGAGCGAACTTACAGTAAATTCGTCACGAACTTCTCGGCTCGCCAGTTGATGACTTATCCTGCATAAATTAGTTCAGCTTTCAGGTGCTCCGGTGGGCTGGAAAAGGTGGATACAGTCCTAGGAGACTCTTTCCTAGGACTGTATCCACCTTTTCCAGCCGACGGGAGCACCAGAAGGCTGAACTAATTTATGCAGGATAAGTCATCAACTGCCGAGCCGAGAAGTTTGTGACGAATCAAATTGACTGTAAGTTCGCTCATCTCTAGCTGCATGCTAGGGAGCAATAAAGCGCAGCTCCTTATCTCTCTTCATACCCGTTAGTGCTAATGCAGGGCATCAGCGATCAGGCTAATGTCCAGCATTAACCCTTTAATCGCAGAGTTTAAAAGGGCCAAAATTCACTTACTGGTTAGCTCAGTGGGCTGATTTCGTTGTGGCCATCCCGATCATGGCTGCAACTGTTCAGGAAGCCTTGGCAGCATTTAGTTTTTGCAATCGGTAGTAAATTAGGTAAATGTCCCCTATGGGGTCTATAAAAGTGGGAAAAAACTAAAAAAAAAAAAAAAAAAAAGTGTAATCGCCATAAATGGAAATGTACAAATTATTAAAATAGAGCGGTAGTGAAACCACAGAATTAATTCTGCCACAAACTTCCAAAGTTTGCTTAGAGCAGCAGGATCACATTGACAACAATTCTGTGAAGAATTTTTATAGTGTGCATGGGCCCTAAGACAGCTTAATAAATCTTTATAAAATAAGCTTCAATACTAGACACACAATATAGACAAGCATGAAGCTGTCATGGGGGAAAAAAAATAAATCTGTAAACAAAAGGCATATTTTGTTTCAAACAATAAATCTGAGGCTACAAGAAAGTAAAATCAAATTAAAGATGACTATTAAGGGCTTGTTCATATTGCCGTTGGACTCCCTTTATTGAAGTTCCATCAGTAATCCGATGGGAGTTTAGCGGAGAAAAGAATGGTGCAAGCATTTCTTTTTTTTTCTCTGCGAAAATCTTGTAAAATTGCCAGATCATCAATGGACCCGATGTGAGTGAATGGGGTACGTCTGGACCCGGCAGTAGCCCTTTGCACGTGAACAGTTTCAGGGTCCATTTGGATCAGAAAAAATAAAGACTGATCGGACCCTTAACTGGTCAGGTGTAAACAACAATGTGAACCTAGACAAAAAATGTTATGTATATGTAGTTGTATACAGCATGTGATGGCAAATCAAATATTCACATGATAGGGTAATACAAGATGGAGCTTATGGATGAGGACTCTATATATGTTTCACATGATAAAGGTAATAATGAAATGATCAATACAAAGTGTATGTTATCTTTTATTTCATGTACCTACCATTATTAGGAATGAGCGAATCGAATCTGACTAATCCGAATTTGTAACAAATTTCAGGAAGAATTTGCATTTGCTGTGCAAACTAATCCGAATATCGCCTCGATTCAGTCGCACAAATCGCTTCATTAAACTCCATTTAGTATGGTACAGGCTCCAGGGCATCTAAGATGGCTCCACATGTCAGGACATGGGCAAGGAACGCTGGGAAGCCAGGATGACCCTGAATCGCATACAGCCTATCAGCAGCCAGCCACCCCTGTGATGTCACAGCCCTATATAATCGGCAGCCATCTTGCGACCAGGCACATCAGCGTTCTATTGCAGAGAGAGAAAGGGACCGAGAGAGAGCAGTATGTGTTGCACAGAAAAGCATTTTTACAGCAGTGATTCACCTCAAGCCCAAATCCAGCCTAGAAGCAATGATAGGGAAGGGAGAGAGATTGAGAGAGTGAGTGCAATTTTGGGTGTAGTACACAGCAACTGTGTGCTGCAGCACTGGTGTGTACAATAACTAAAAAGCTAATAGTAGCCAGCCAATTTGGGTGAGCAGCGCACAAAAGCCATAATCACCTGCTATTTGTGCCTAATACAGGTTGCGTAGCGGAGCGTATTGTCCTCTATTTAATGTAACCTGTGCATACATAAGTGGTGTACCATTTTGTTCCTAGTTACTGTGAAAGGCCAGCCAAGAGTACACACCTGCTACTGTTGTAGACAAATACTGTTTTAAGAGGAGTGGAGTGGTTTGTACTCCCCTCATAAGTGCATACCACGTGGTATACCATTTTGTTCCTGTTATAGTCCGAAGGGCCTATTTCCTGTGGAAGGCCAGCCAAAAGTGCACACCTGCTGGTGTTGTAGACAAATACTGTTTTAAAGGAGTACTCCGGTGCAAAATTATTTTATCCCATTGTAAAGCTTTCAAGAAGTTATATAATATCGTCAATTACCTCCGATGTGTCAAATGCAAGCATACCAGACTTTTCGCTAAACCAGAAGTGCAGCCTGCCTGTCACAATTATGAATTTTGTACCCCGTGTATTCCGAGGTTCGCAGCCATCTTGTTAACAAATCGTCACTGATCTTCATCTCCTCACTCTCTGCCCGCCTCCCCTAGCTGCAAGTTATTCAATCCCTCATCTTACATATTCATATGTACTTCGTTTCCACAGCCGTCATTCACTGGGCTGTGTAAAAAAGTCTGAATGCCTCCCGTCTACCAGCGCACTCTGCATCTCCCCTGGAATGTACACGTGACCTCTCAAGGCCAATGAAATCCCTGATTGTTACTCTGCTGTAACTAACAGGGATGTTCTACAAACCACTTAGTAATTTCTTCTGATTCGCCTCCTTTTTATTGCGCATGCGCTCCCTCCCCCATAGTAAAAGAAGTGGAAAAGCCGGGTGCAGCGGCGGGGCTCACTTTGATGGTGCGGGGAATGGAGGGGAGGGAGATGCAAATGATGGGGGTGTGTTAATTGAAATCAATGGGGAGGGGAGAGCATGAGGTAGGGGAGGGGGTGAGGAGGAGGGAGGCATGGAGAAACAGGAAACCGGAGTAAGGCAGCATGGGGGATGACGATTTTTACATCATCCTCCACACCACCATAACCCAGAAGTACCAGGAACTTTGCGGCGCTATAGCGGAGAAACGGTTGCACCGATTGAAGAAAGAAGGACATGGAAATAAAGGTACAGCCGTGGGGAGCATTTAAGGG
Organism: Hyla sarda; assembly: GCF_029499605.1. Taxonomy (NCBI): domain Eukaryota; kingdom Metazoa; phylum Chordata; class Amphibia; order Anura; family Hylidae; genus Hyla; species Hyla sarda. The sequence goes on along the minus strand of NC_079198.1, from coordinate 71,250,277 downwards.
TTAAAAAATTTTGCACCACAGAACTCCTTTAAGTCTAGTGGAGCACATTGTGCATACATACATACATCTACGTGTTGTACCATTTTGTTCCTGTTAGAGTCCTAAGGGCCTAGTTACTGTGAAAGGCCAGCTAAAAGTACACAACTGCTGGTGTTGTAGACAAATACTGTTTTAAGCATAGTGGAGCGTATTGTCCTCCCCTTATATACGCACTAAGTATGTCAGGCTGAGAAGTGCCAGGATGTGCACAGAGGAGAGGCAGAGGCCTAAATTCATCGGTCGCAGGCAGAGGTTGCAGCAGATTGGGGCGCGTTGCGGCAGCAGTCACAGCGGTATCAGCTAGCGGTTGTGTCTCGACCAGCAACCCATCTGTTGTCATCGAATGGTTAACATGGTCATCGGCTTCATCACAAGGGACATCTGACACCCCCAGTCAACAGTCGGTGGGATCCTCAGACACAACCCTCAGTTGGTATGGCCCGGGAGCAGTCCCTGTCTCCCATTGCCTCTGTCCTATGCTGTTCCCTCCCCCAAAGAAGTATCGCATGCAGTGGGTTCAGCTCCACTATTTAGTGACGACAATCTACTAGAGGACAGTCAGCAGCTACTAGCAAGTAGTTATGAGGAGAGTGGTGTAAGAGTTGGTGTTGCAAGCGTTCAGGCTCCTGAAGTAGACACTGTTGAGGAACCTGAGGAGGACATCAGTGACGTGCAGACACAACTCGATAATGATGAAGCCGATCGCACTTGGGAGCCGGGTGCAGAAGGGGCTCCATCATTATCAGGAGAAGAGGGTTGCAAGTTGCCCATGAGGCAGCAGCTGAGCTAGCAAGGTGGTAGCATGGTTGGGGGTCAGCATGATGGCAGAAGAGGAAAGTTTGGAGCCAACCCTGCCCGGGGTAGACCACCTGCTTTGCAGCAGTCTACATTCCCGGGAGGTAGTGGAACAGGGGTTCCAGGAGTCGGCGGCAGTAGCAGTCAATCAGTGCAGACTGTTGGGGGGAAAATCAGCAGCCGGAGGATATTAACCTGGTCACATGCAAGATGTGTCGGCAGAAGGTGAAGCATGGCCAGGTTCCCAATGTTGGCACCACGGCCTTGCGTCAACTTATGCAGTGTTACCATAAACCGGCCTGGGAGAACCGTGGCTCCGGTGCAGTGGTCCAGCCTGCTGCATCACCCACTGGCATGCCGCTCCCTATTTCAGCCAGCCAAGGCTCCACCACCTCAGCTGAAGGGAGCTGTCTGTCATACCCATCTTCTGTTGCTCCAGATGCTCCTGCTCCTCCTACTTCGAGTCAGTCATTCTGCCAGCAATACATTGGCAAAGCCATATCCAAGAGACAACAGTATGCACCCACTCATCCAATGGCGCAGAAGCTGAATGTGCTGTCCAAGTTGCTGGTGCTGCAGTTCCTCCCTTTTCAAGTGGTGGACTCTACACCTTTCAGAGAACTGATGGCTTGTGCCGAGCTGAGGTGGAGAGTTCCAAGCCGTCATTTCTTTGCGAAAAAGGCAGTACCAGCACTGCACAGTTTTGTGGAACAGAAGGTGGGTCAGTCCTTGAGAAGGTGGGTGCACAGCAGCGCTAACGTGTGGAGCTGTAACTACGGTCAGGGACAATACATGTCCTTTACGGTCCACTGGGTAAATGTGGTTCCTGCACAGCCACAACAGCAACTTGGACAGATCACGCCTCTTCCGCCTCCACGCAACTCCTCATCCTCCACCGTGTACTCAGCCTCCACTGCACAGAGAAGTCTCAGTGCCCCTCCAGCATACCATGGAGTTCTTCACATGGTTTGCCTTGGCGAACGGAGTGACTGCTAAAAGTAATTCATCAAGAAATCGAATCATGGCTTACTCCACAAAAACTGGAAATGGAAACCATGGTGACCGACAACGGGAAGAAGATCTTGTCTGCACTGCATGGCACAGGTGTTCAATCTTGTTGTCAAGCGGTTCCTGAAGTGTTCCCCCCCATGTGCAAGGCATCCTAACAATGGGAAGGAAATAGAGATGAGCGAACTTACAGTAAATTCGATTTGTCACAAACTTCTCGGCTCGGCAGTTGATGACTTATCCTGCATAAATTAGTTCAGCTTTCAGGTGCTCCCGTGGGCTGGAAAAGGTGGATACAGTCCTAGGAGACTCTTTCCTAGGACTGTATCCACCTTTTCCAGCCCACCAGAGCACCTGAAAGCTGAACTAATTTATGCAGGATAAGTCATCAACTGCCAAGCCGAGAAGTTTGTGACGAATCAAATTTACTGTAAGTTCGCTCATCTCTAGAAGGAAACTTTGCATGGACTTCAGCCACTCGTACACCGCAAAGCACACCCTCCTTGAGCTGCAGTGTCAGAACGGCATCCCCCAACATAGACTGATTTGCGATGTTTTGACACATTGGAATTCCACCCTCCATATGTTGGACCGACTATATGAACAGAGAAAAGCCATCACCGATTTCTTGATGATCCAAGCGGATAGAGGGACTCCCCTGTGTAACTTTAATGTCAACCAGTGGCAGCTCATTTGTGACACCTGCCGTTTGCTCAGGCCCTTTGAGGAAGCCACATTATCAGTCAGTCGACAGGATTATGGGATGAACGACGTAATTCCACTGCTTAATTTACTACAACACGTTTTGGAAACGATGGCTGGTCAGGACACTGGAGACGTGGCGCCTACATCTCACGGCCACGTGAGCCCTGTGGGGGCTGAACTGGAGGGGGAGGGGCACAGAGAGCATAGTTTAGGTATCACGAAATGGGCGGTTTTTCTATTTGTCTGACAGGAGAGGAGGAGCAGGAGCAGCCAGAGGAGCTTGAGGGTTATGAGTAAGGTGAGACAGAGGACCCAGACACACCGTGGCAGTATGCAGTGGAGATGGAGGCAGGGAGTCCCTCAGAGTCACTTGCACAAATGGCATGATGCATGCTCTCTTGCTTGCGTAGTGACCACCAAATTATCACCAGCGGGATGACTTCTGGCTCTCCACCTTATTGGACCCTCGCTACCGGCACAAAAACTCCCCCTGTAAGGCCTTACTTTCGCACTATTAATTCCCTTCCTGGCAAGTGTTACTCATCCTAAAAAGGAAGGCCCCACACAGGAAACTCTCCCTATTTCCACTTAAAAACCCTGGGAAATGGCAGTGTTTGTAGGTAGAAATAGGGAGAGGATCCTGTGTGGGTCCGCCCTTTTCACGGTGAGTAACACTTGCCAAGAAGGGAATTAATAATGCGAGAGTAGGGCCTTACAGGGGAAGTTTTTACCCCCACATGCTACAATGGACAATACGTTGTTCCCACAAGAATCTGCTTTATCTTCAGTCAGCCCATCGTCTCAACCCACGACAGGCCCGATGGTCTTTATTTTTCTCCAGATTCCACTTCTTCATCCACTTCCGCCCAGCAGAAAAGAATGTCCGTGCTGACACTCTCTCCAGGTCTTCAGATGTGCACGATGTTGAATCTCTTCCACAGCATATTATCCCGCCGGAGCATCTCATTTCTACAGCACCAGCAAGTCTCCAACACCTGCCTCCTGGAAAAACTTGCATATCACCTCGTATGAAACTCCGAGTCTTGAAATAGGGACATTCTTCTCTTCTGGCTGGCCATCCTGGTATTCGTAAGACCCTACAGCTCATCCAAGACATTACTGGAGGCCAACTTGGAAAAAGGATGTCGTTGATTTTGTTCGGTCCTTCCCAGTCTGTGCCCGGGACAAGACTCCCCGTTCCGAGCCAGCAGGTCTGCTTCAACCCTTGCCAGTTCCTGATCTACCTTGGTCTGACATTGCCATGGATTTCATTACAGATCTTCCTTCTTCCCAAGGTAATACTGTCATATGGGTGGTAGTAGATTGTTTTTCTAAAATGGCTCATTTTGTACTGCTACCTGGTCTCCCATCAGCACCACCGCTTGCCAAGCTTTTTCTCCATCATATCTTTCGTTTGCATGGACTTCCTTCCCATATTGTCTCTGACCGTGGGGTTCAGTTTGTCTCTAAATTCTGGTAGGCCCTGTGTTCACGTCTGCAAATCAAGTTGGATTTCTCTTTGGCTTACCATCCTCAATCCAATGAACAGATCAAGAGGGTGAATAAGGCATTGAGAGACTATCTAGGCCATTTTATTTCTGCGCGTCAAGATGATTGGGTCGATCTGCTACCATGGGCTGAATTTTACTACAACCACAAAGATTCCGATTCCTCTGGTGCTTTTCCCTTCTTTGTGGTCTGTGGACTTCACCCTTGTCCTACTCATCCTTTGTCATCTTCCTCTGGAGTTCCTGCCATTGATGAACAAGTACAACATTTTTCTTCCATCTGGCAAAAGACACGTCTTTTACTTCTACAGGCTACTTCTTGCATGAAAGTTCAGGCAGACAAGAAGAGACGTCCTCCTCCTGAATATTCTCCTTGTGACAAAGTCTGGCTATCCACTAAATATATCCATTTCAAGATACCCAGTTATAAGCTTGGTCCGGATCTTGAACTCCTTCCATGTTTCTCTCCTGAAACCAGCCATCTTCAAAAGTTTTTCTCCAAAGGACATCTCTCCTGTTCCCATCTCTGGTACCTGAGATGTATATGTTGTAAAGGAAATCTTGGACTCTAAGTTCATCAGGAAAATGCTTTTTCTGGTTGATTGGGAAGGTTTCGGTCCGGAGGAGAGGTCTTGGGAGCCGCAGGACAATATTCTGGACTATATTCAAGCACTGTATGGTCTCCTCATGCTGCTGCCACCTCCACACTGTGTCATTTAGCCAATATATGGTCTCCTCATACTGATGCCTCCTCCAGGCTCTGTCATTGTGCCACTCTGTGACAGTGATTCTAATAGCGACGCCTCTAATCTGCATGTCATACTGAATAACAGTATTATTTCACTAACACAGCACACTCCCTATGTGTGTTACGGCAAGGCAAAGTGTTCTACACCCCTATTGAGGCTCTCTGTAGCCCAGAAATAGCCGTTTCTTATAGCAATTTGCCGTGAATAAATTCGGACCGAACCAATTTTTTGGGGGAAATTCGGCGAATCGGCGGTATCAAATTTTTCAACTATTTGTTCATCTCTAATTATTATCCTATCGCTATCATTGTATAAGGCCAAGGTCACACAGCATTTATGCTTTCCGTTAAAGGTATCTATTGAGATCCTAGTAAGAACAATGGTGCAGTTCACAATTATACAATGGCCGAGGTGGATTGGGCAATACACTTATACCCAAGGTGTGATAATTTGGAATAAATATAGAGAAAAGGAGGAGCCCACACCTCAAGGACAGTGATAATAGATGTTGTAAATTCAGTGGAATTGCATTTTAATTTATTGACTGAGACCGTGCTTCAAATATGAAATTAATAACATTTATTAAAATGTAAAGTGCATATAAAATCCCCTCACAGGGCCCTTGTGGGAGGAATAATCACGTCAATATAACATAGAATATAATAGAGAGTTATACAAAATAAAATAATAGCAGCTGCCAAATGGTCTGGCAGTGTGACTGATAATCCGGCAATGTTGATTATCTGATAGTCCGATATTGAACTAACTTATGGTCCAGCAATACGATATAGTAAAATGGTGAGTTGGATGTCCAAAATTACTAAACAGTAAGCCACTGATGTGGAAAAGAGAATAGATTTCATTGTGCTGTCTCCTCTTGCTAGTTAGCGGAAATTCTGGCTGACCTGTGTGCGCTTGCGCTGCACATCTCGTATCTTCACAGCATAGACAATTGCCTTCAGGTGACCCCAAAGATAAAAGTCTAAGGGGGTCAGATCGGGAGACCTTGGGGGCCATTCAACTGGTCCAGGACGACCAATCCACTTTCCAGGAAACTGTTCATCCAGGAATGCTTGGACCTGATACCCATAATGTGGTGGTGCACCATCTTGCTGGAAAAACTCAGGGAAAGTGCCAACTTCAGTGCATAAGGAGGGAAGCACATGATCATGTAGCAATTTTGCGTATCCAGGGCCTTGAAGTCTCCATTGATGAAGAATGGCCTCACTATCTTTGTACCCCATATACCACACCATACCATCAATTTTTCTGTTCCAACAGTCTTGGAGGGATCTATCCAATGTGGGTTAGTGTCAGACCAATAGCGGTGGTTTTGTTTGTTAATGTCACCATTCACATAAAAGTTTGCCTCATCACTGAACAAAATTTTCTGCTTAAAATGGAGGGACCTGTTCCAATTTTTGTTTTGCCCATTCTGCAGCACCTGAAACTACGGATACTGGAAGCCTGTGCTAGCATTTCTCCTGCAGTGTTGCTATCAGTGTGTGAATAGTGGGAGAAGAGGGTTGCATTGACAATCCAACACAATGGGCAGCACATTGAACACATTTTATAAGTGGTCAGAAACTTGTAAATAACTCATGAAAGAATAAAGTTACGTTAAAACCAAGCACATCATTGTTTTTCTTGTGAAATTCCCAATACGTTTCATGTGTCACATGACCCTCTTCCTATTGTAAAAACAAAAGTTGGATTCAAAATGGCCGACTTCAAAATGGCCACCATGGTCACCACCCATCTTGAAAAGTTTCCCCCCTCACATATACTAATGTGCCACAAACAGGAAGTTAATATCACCAACCATTCCCATTTTATTAAGGTGTATCCATATAAATGCCCCCCCCCCTGTATGTTATATTGATTTGATTATTCCTCCCACAAGGGCCCTGTGTGGGGAATTTATATGCACTTTACATTATATACATTTTATTAATTTGATATTTGAAGCACGGTCTCAGCAAATAAATTAATATGCAATTCCATTGAATTTACAACATCTATTATCACTGTCCTTGAGGTGTGGGCTCCTCCTTTTATCTATTGATATCCTGCCAAGAACAGAATGCTGATGGATACCTTGGTGTACAGCCATTCAGTGTAGTGTTTTTAAACTGAATCTCCTAGTGATTTTATTCGGTCTGGTATATGCTGGTAAAAACTGCACAATAGGGCAGCAGAATACATGTATACCAGTTTAGAAAACACTCTGAATGGAATCAGTTGGGGGATCAGTTTTAGCTGTATAGAGGAATGGTGCCTGCTGCTGTACACCACCGTATATGTCAGCATCTTGTTCTTGGTGGGATGCTTAAAAATACCTGTGACCAGCAGCATAAATGCAGTGTGAACTTGCCCTTGACAATAGTAATCTGATAATAGTATTACATTATAATCATTAGGATATGTTCACACTGAGGAGTTTGTGCAGACTTGCGCTTCAGAAATCCACGATGTGAACCCCTAACATTAGTGTCAATTGGGTCTTCCGTGGACCAGTTCACACTGCGGAATTTCAGTGTGACAGAAAATTCAGCTGCTGAAATTGATCCGTTGGAAAGAATAAACCTGTTTGTTCTTTCCACAGATGGAATCTCCGCTCATGGAATTCTGCGAGGGGAGATTCCTCTCAAATGACCCACTATGAACATACCCTTACAGTAGTAATAGTATATCGCTGTTATAATATTGTTACCATCTTTATAGTGTTTTACTAACTGATTCTAAACCTGACTCCAATTAAATTGAGCTAGAAGTAGGCAAAACCGTGGACACATTCAACCAATTGGAGCCACAAGGAGAAATTCGTTCTTGACGCTAGTAAAAAGTGAACAGTCTTAGATCCCTGGATCAATTAATATATTTCTATCTACCGGCCCCTCCCATAGACATGAATGGAGTGGAGTGGTGTAACATCACTATCACAGAAGCCCCAGGCTTCCATGACCCTAACGCTGCAGTGCCAGCACGGAGGTCATGAGGGTTCCCAGCGTTAGGACCCCCAGCAATCAGACATGCTTTCCCCTATCCTTTAGCTAGGGGGATAACATGTCTAGGAGCGGAGTACCCCTTACAGGCATAGTGGCCAGAAAGAAGCGAGGCCCGGACCCCGGAGAAGATGCAGAAAAGCCGGAGGATCGCAAAGTGGACCCGGAGCAGCGGGAATAGGTAAGTGAACCTGTCCGGGATGCTTAAACTGCTATCCGACAGCAGCTTAAGCATTTTGCGCTGTCGGATAGCAGTTAATGCGATGGCCCCGACATATAAAAGCATCGTATGTCGATGCTGACCTCGACATGCAATGGCCTCTGAGAGGCCATCGTATGTCGATTTGATCATATGTCGGGGCCATCGCATGGCGGGGGGTTACTGTATACAACTTCTGGGGTATTTCGAGCAAAAACATTCTAAATCCAGTACAATTTGCGAAAACGCTATGGGGGAGATTTATCAAAACCTGTCCAGCGGAAAAGTTGCCCAGTTGCCCATAGCAACCAATCAGCTTGCTCCTTTCATTTTTAACAAGGCCTCTGCAAAATGAAAGAAGCAATCTGATTGGTTGCTATGGGCAACTGGGCAACTTTTCCTTTGCATAGGCTTTGATAAATTTCCCTCTATATTAGTAAGTTATACATTTTGAGGTGATAGTTTTATTTAAATAAAATTATCTGATACTGGAATACCCCTTTAAAGCAAAACTGTCAGCCTGTTCACCCACACTAGACCCAATAAACTGGGTTATAGTGTGGGTGAACAGGATTCCATAGAGTCGTCACTTACCTAAATTGGTCCAGTAGGTCCTGGAGTCACTAGTCACGTGAGTACAGCGCTCTCTCGGCAGAGCGCACGCACTGGAAGATTTAATCATGTGAGTGCAGGGGAAAACATTTCCGGCGCATGCACTCTGCCGAGAGAGTGCTCCAAGTCAATAGGACGTGGAGATGAAGACTGTATTTACACATTTTAAAATTATATATTCTAGGCATGTGATTTTACAGTATGTACCGTACATAATGGAGGAGATTTATCAATATGTATCTGTGCCCAGTCACTTACAACCTTTTTTTTTTTCATTTTTGATTTTTTGCTTATGCGTGCCAAATTTATCAAAACTATGCAAAACAAAATGAAAAATCACCTCAGAGCTTGCTGTAGGATGTCACTTTTCTAAGGCAAGGCAGAAATGGTATGAATTTGCGTTTTTTTTTTTTTTTTTATGTTTGCAGATTATTTTTAAGCCTTTAAAAAAAATAAATTAATAAATAAAAAGACAGTAAATATTGTCCACTGTGTGATGTCCCAGTACAGGACATGGTCCTGCACTACCTTAGGCCCTGTCAGGCTGAGAGCCTCAGTGACCTGGGGCTCCCCTGCAAGGTCTCCCCCTGTTGTTCCATAATGTTGTGTATATCACTTTAATGCCTAGACAGTATCCTTATGTATAGGTAGTACAAAGGACCTGTGGGAGGTCTCAAGGACTCGTGTAAGTCTGTCACATGTCATGCTATGCAGTCATATGATTTGTTGTCACATGTTCTCCCAGAGAGCACCAGCTTATTAGCCTATGACCTGCAACTTGACCAATGGGCTTTAGTCCAGCCCCCCCCCCCCCCAAGCATCTGGAAGACCCCAAAAGCTACAGTCATTCCAGTAAGTCTCAAGTCTATGTTTGCTGTTACTGAAACTAGTCAAGTCTTGCATAAAGTCAAGTCAAGTCCTGTCTCAAGTCAAGTTAATTACAAGTATATTGGTCCAACAAGGTCCTGGCCACCTCTCTGGGAAATCTGGCCTTAGCTGTGAAGATAATTCCATCTGTCTTATACTCAGTAAAGCCTCTCTTTGACCATTACTGGTTGTGGACTCTCATTTCCACATGGCTTTACAATCCATAAGAAATGTCTATGTCCACATGGCTTTACAATCCATAAGAAAATTGAGGGAACAGAGAAAGACACAGAGTTTTATGCTTTTGGTCAGGCTTAGATAACAGTAGGTTGAGACAATTCCACCTTAACCCCTTCATAACCCAGCAATTTTTTTTTTTGGGCTCATGTTTTTTTCCTCCATTCTAAGACCCATAACTTTTTTACTTTTCCACTGACAAAGTCATATTAGGGCTTATATTTTTATCATATAATGTATAAGGGAGCCAGAAAAGTAGGACAAAAATATGGAATTGTGCAATTTTGTGGGGCAATAATTTTTTCAGAGTTTACAATATGGTAAATATGACATGCTAACTTTATTCTATGAGTCAGTATGATTCCAATCATACAAAACTTGGATAATTTTTGTTTTATGGCAATAGAAAAAAATAGAAAACTTGAAAAAAAAAAAGGTTGCTCAATGCCATGTTCTGACCCCTATAACTTTTTTCACCTACAGAGCTCTGTTAGGGTTTATTTTTTTTTGCATCATGAGCTATATTTTTTAACACTACCACTTTTGTGTATGTGTGACTTTTTGATCACTTTTTACTGCATTTTTTATGGGGTGGGATGTGACTAAAAATCAGCAATATTGGCATTTGGAATTTTTTTGTGTTTCCGCCATTCACTGTGCAGGATTAGGAACATCAATATTCAAAAGTTCGGACAATTACGCATGGGGCAATACCATTTACAATGTTTTATTTGATATGATTTTAATTTTTATTGGAGGAGCTGGATTTTTATAGTTTTTTACAAAAAATGTTTAATCTCCACCTAGGGGCTAATCATAAGCCATCATTAGATGGCTTACATAGATCATTGTAATGCTATTGCAGAGAGGACCAGATGGAGAACTTGAAGACTACAGAGAAAGTGTCACATATGAGATTTGCACTACAAAAAATAAAAAACGAGGAGCGGACATACCTTTCAAACAGAAAAAAATCAGTGCAACTTGCATTCGATATTCCATGCACTTACTTCACCGAGGGCAGCTATCCCTCTTCTTGCTCCCCTCACACCAGTGTACTTATCTCTCCTGCTTCCAGTGAAGATCCCTGAGGAAGGAGGAAGCTCCGCAACGCGTCGGATTTTATTTTATTGTTTTAATGTTGTAAATTAAAGTCTTTGTGCCATAAGATCGGCCTTTGTAAATTAATAGAGTATACCTCCTAAGAGAAGTTCCAGCTGTGGGAACGTGCAATATCGGAATCACTGGAAGCAGGAGAGATAAGCACACCGGCGCGAGGGGAGCAAGAAGAGTGATAGCTCCCCTAGGTGAAGTAAGTGCATTTAATATCGAATGCAAGTTGCACTGATTTTTTCTGTTTGAAAGCATGTGACGTCCCTCCGCAGTCCCGCACAGGAGGACGTCAGTGACGTCACTCGTCAAGCCGCCGCCGGAGAGGAGAAGCGCATCGCAGCACAGGTAAGTGTGTCTATGTGTGTGTGCATGTGTGGGTGTCTGTCTGTGTGTGTGTGTGTGTGTGTGTGAGTCGGGGACGACGACAATGACAATGCTACCTAACGTGGGGAACCTGCCTCTACCTAATGTGGGGAACCTGCTACTACCTAATGTGGGGAACCTGCTTCTACCTAATGTGGGGAAGCTGCTTCTACCTAATGTTGGGAACCTGCTACTACCTAATGTGGGGAACCTGCTTCTACCTAATGTGGGGAACCTGCTTCTACCTAATGTGGGGAACCTGCTACTACCTAATGTGGGGAACCTGCTACTACCTAATGTGGGGAACCTGATACTACCTAATGTGGGGAACCTGCTTCTACCTAATGTGGGGAACCTGCTTCTACCTAATGTGGGGAACCTGCTACTACCTAATGTGGGGAACCTGCTGCTACCTAATGTGGGGAACCTGCTACTTCCTAATGTGGGGAACCTGCTATTTTCTAATGTGGGGAACCTGCTTCTACCTATTGTGGGGAACCTGCTGCCTACCTAATGTGGGGAACCTGCTGCCTACCTAATGTGGGGAACCTGCTACTACCTAATGTGGGGAACCTGCTACTACCTAATGTGGGAAACCTGCTACTACCTAATGTGGGGAACCTGCTACTACCTAATGTGGGGAACCTGCTACTACCTAATGTGGGTAACCTGCTACTACCTAATGTGGGGAACCTGCTTCTACCTAATGTGGGTAACCTGCTGCCTACCTAATGTGGGGAACCTGCTGCCTACCTAATGTGTGGAACCTGCTACTACCTAATGTGGGGAACCTGCTACTACCTAATGTGGGGAACCTACTACCTAATGTGAGGAACCTGCTGCCTACTTAATGTGGGGAACCTGCTGCCTACCTAATTTGGGGAACCTGCTGTGGTGCCTTGGGGGGGTGTATGGCAGTTGGGGTGTTGTTGTGAGGTATATCACGGTTATAATTAACTCTTGTCAGTCGTGACGCCAGGGTAAGGGTTAAATGCTGTATGGCTTGGCCTATCACCACCCTTCCCAAGAATGATAGGTAGATGCAGAATAAAGTATTGTCCACAATCAGAGCTTTGTTGAAAACTTGCGTAAACTTTACTGAAAATTTTCTGTAACATGCGAACATAAGCAACAGTCTTTGTAACAGAGTCTATGAACAGCTCAGCTTAGATTGACAGTTGGTTGGGACTTGAGTAAGTTCCTCAGCTTGTAGGGATTTAGTATGCGCAGATCCGCTGGATTTAGGGTTATGTTTAGGTCCAGGGTCCTTGCCGATATTTGCGGGGAAATTTAGAAGAACTCACTAACTGATTCAGCCGAGGCAGCAAGGCTTTGGCCTAGTAATTGTCGTTGAAAGTTGCGGAGGTCCTACCTCATCCAGTGACAGCAACCCAAGAGGGCGAATAATGGCCGCAGCTCCCTTATATGGGCAGGGGCTGGCCGTTTTAGGATTGGTCCACACCGTCTGTCAATCAGCTTTACAAGGAATTGTGGGTATCACATGTCCCATGAACCTCCAAAGGTCCTTTTTACCTACCATAGAGACTAAAACATCGTCACGTGACCCGCAGGTCCTGCGACGCTAGCGCAAGGTAAGTACACTTTTTATATACATTTATTTACATTTACCTGAATAATATATTAACTATTCAAGGGGTGACTAGGGGAGGACTAGACCTGGGGACCCCCACGGTTCCTAGGAACTCTGACTTTGGGGACCCCTACCAAGGTACGGTATGTAATACGGTTCCGGGACACCACACTGCTGCCTACCTAATGTGGGGAACCACCAGAAGTAGCAACCCCCTCATTCGTCAGCGCATGCTATTACCACACGGGGTAGGGGGAATGGGGGGGGGGGGTGTTGCTGGTGGATGCTGGGGGTGCTACTGCTGGTGGGGGTTGTTGCTGGTAGAAGATAATGGGAGCATTATGGGGGCATTATATGTAAGGGGCGCATGCGGCCCAGCCTCACCCAGCTGCTACCTCCAGTGGCCCCCAGATAATTTGAGTTTGAGACCCCTGATTTAGATCAAACTGGGAGCTGTAATTTCACATGGTAAAACATTATTTAGCTCTTTCCCCTTACTTGGCAATTGGTATATTGGATTATAAGGGACAGATATGATTGATGGCAATCTCTATACAGTGTACAGTGCTGCACAATATATTAGAACTACATAAATAATTAACATAAAATATAACCTGTCCCAAATTAATTTGATTCTGACCCCAGACCTGGCCTAAAAATGTATTTAGACCTTAGAATAGACTGAAAAAATAGTCAGGCTTTAGGCCAGACTCTTTCTTTTGCTGACCACTGGGTTTTTACTGTGAAAATATCTTAGAATTTGGAGACAAAAACACATACGAATGCAGTGTACTTTTTATAGGGAGTAAGCTGTACTACTGCTTTATAGTTCTTGATAGTGTTCTCTTGTTTGGCAGGATGTTACAGCAGCACTAACAAACACTCGCATAGCCATTGGTTGCCAGGCATCTAGTCAGGAGGAGGAGCCTGTGTTCATGTGGGCCAAGGAGAGCCCTGATGCAGCACTATGCACTGGAGTCCGGTAGCATTTATTTTAGGTGGTGGTACCAGAAAGTAGAGTCAATAGTGGCCTGACTGCCTATGGTAACAGATGGACCTGCTAGATATGATTGAGTATACTTTGGTGCAACAATAATTTAGAAGGTTACACTCCTTTAGTATCCCCTCAGAGGCAGTGGGCTGATAAGATATGCTCCTCCTGACATAAGTAAACAAGTTATGAGAAGAATTTTTGTATCTGTCATTGTATCTTTAATTCTCAAGTTAGTTTGCACCCCAAGTCAATGTCTGTTGTTGGTACCCATTTCCGAATTGACTTAGACTGAAATTGTAGTTGCTCCATTAAGTCAAAGTTGTGGCATAGAGTCTTTACACCTCTGTGGAAAAACACTAATGAAAAAAAAACAGGCATCATCACACAGCTATCTCTGCACACAGATCCTCTGTTTCTCAGCATAATTTTAACCCCTTTAAGGAGAACTCCACGGGAAAACATTTTTTTAAATCAACTGGTGCCAGAAAGTTAAACAGATATGTAAATTACTTCTATAAAAAAAAAAATCGCAATCCTTCCAGTACTTATCAGCTGCTGTCATGATCCACATGAAGTTCTTTTCTTTTTGAATTTCCTTTCTGCTTGACCACAGGTCTCTTTGCTGGCACCTCTGTCCATTTTAGGAACTGTCCAGAGCAGGATAGGTTTTCTATGGGGATTTGCTCCTACTCTGGACAGTTTCTAAAATGGACAGAGGTGTTAGCAGAGAGCACTGTGGTCAGGCAGAAAGGAAATTCAAAAAGAAAAGAACTTCCTGTGGATCATAACAGCAGCTGATAAGTACTGGAAGGATTAAGATATTTTAATAGAAGTAATTCACAAATCTTGTAATGAACTTGATAGAAGAAATGAAAAGCCGGCAACTCACCAATCTTCCAACTTCTGCAAATTTATTTGCACATACTCACAACAATCAGTACATCATGGGGGGACGCATAGATGCAATGGGGGGTACCACTGAGAGGCGACAACGATGTTTCGCACTATTTAGGCCCGTCGTAGCACTAAATAGTGCAAAACATCATTGTCGCCTCTCATTGGTACCCCCCATTACATCTATGCGTCCCCCCATGATGTACTGATCGTTGTGAGTATGTGCAAATAAATTTGCAGCAGTTGGAAGATTGGTGAGTTGCCGGCTTTTCATTTCTTCTATCAAGTTTGTTACAATATTTCACTTCCACAAGCCAGAGCACCACTTAGCCACTAGCTCAACCGCAATAGTGACTTTGTATCCAGTTACAGAGAGGTGCAGAAGTAGGCAGTGCCGAAGTCTTTCATTTGTAATTCACAAATCTGTTTAACTTTACGGCACCGGTTGATAATAAAAATGTTTTTCAGTGGAGTACCCCTTTATGGATGCAGGGTTTTTCCGTATTTGCACTTTCGTTTTTTCCTCATCACCTTCTAAATATCATAACGTTTTTAATTTTGCACATACAGACTCATATGAGGCTTTTTTTTTTGTCCAACCAATTGTACTTTATAATAACATCAAACATTTCACTACAAAATTTATGGCGAAACCGGAAAAAAAATATTTGTGGGGGAAAATTGGAAAAAAACAAACCCCATTTTGTAACTTTTGTGGGCTTCCGATTCTATACAGTGCACTTTTCGGTAAAATGACACCATATCTTTATTCTGTAGATCCATACGGTTACAAGGATACCTAATTTATATAGGTTTTATTTTATTTTACTACTTAAAACTATGTATAACTACATGCACCAAAATTAGTAAGTGTACAATCGTCATCTTCTGACCCCTATAACTTTTTATTTTTCCATATACAGGGTGGTATGAGGGCTCATTTTTTGCGTTGCGATCTGAAGTTTTTATCGGTACCATTTTTGTTTTGATGGGACTTTTTGATTGCTTTTTATACATTTTTGCTTTGATTGCTTTTTATACATTTTTTCCAAAAATAGGCTGTTATGGACTATGGAATTTTTTACGTGTACGCCATTACGTGCACGCTGTGTAATTAACATTATATTTTTATATAACATAACATTTACGCAAGCGGCGATACCACATATGTTTATTTTTATTATGTTTACATATTGTTTGTATGGAATTTGGGAAAAGGGGGGTGATTCAAACTTTTAATATGGAAGGGTGTTTTTTTTTTAACTTTTTTTTTTTCTTTACACTTTTAGTCCCCTTAGGGGACTTTTAGGAGGAATCAATAGATTAATCATACATATCAATGTGATTCCATCTAACCACATTGATCTGTGTGTTCTGCACCTGATTGATAAAGCCTGGTTCAGCCAGGCTTTATCAATCTCAGAGCCGGGACAGCCACAGCAGGAGGTATGAGTCAGGAGCCCGTGCCATTCACCGCTTGCAACCTGTTAAAAATAACAGGTTGTTAGTATATCCTACGATCATAAAGTGTAAGCCCGCTCGCCACGTCACAGCCACCTGTGTGTAGAGAGTCCCTAACATAAAATGGTGCTGCACTGTGGTGCAACACCAGTACCCATAGGGGGGACTGCCTAGTGGCAGTGCAGCCCCAATACTGCCTGACCTAGCCCATGGCTCTGGGCTGACCCACCCAACAGACAAAGCGCCAAAAACAGCAATGCCCACCACACAGCAGAGGGCAATGATCACTCACCATATGCTTTGTGTCAGAGGACTGGAAGACTGCTAGGAACAGACCCCTTTGCAGTTTCCTGCTAGTTATATAGACCTGGGCTGAGCGGGTAGGGTTAAGTGGGGATAGATCTCACTGTGGTGAACACGGGGTGTTGCAGTGTAGGTAGCGGGATCTGATGGAATTAACGCCAGGGGCAAGATGTTGTTAACCCCTAGTGTTCGTGACGCCAGGATGTGGTTCTTTTGGTATAGGTCACTGCCGACAGCCCAAAAACGGCATGCAATGAATGAAGGTCCACAGCAAGGATTTGAAGCAACTTGAACTTTTACTTAGAATAGGTGGATAACAGTCTTTACAATTAGGAAGTTTCCACAGAGGTAACCGGTAGACAGGGAACCTCTCAGGCTTGCTTGGACTTGTAGTTATTGTGATAATGCAGCAGGCCACTGTGCTACTAGTTTAACTTTAGCTGGGTAGTAGTAATCACTTGATTGTAGAAGTAGTTTTGACTTACAGTTCAGAAGTGGCTGCTGGTCTTTAGGCTTTGGCCTAGCTGAGATGAACTTGGATAGTACAGGACTTTGTGCTTTCTTCAATACCAGGAACTAAGAGAGTGCAGGAACAAGAGAGTGAGACTAGAGCAGTGATTCCCAACCGCGGTGCCGCGGCACACGTGTGTGCCGTTCAGCACTGCCCGTGGTGCCGCGGGATTTTGACGTGATTTTTTTATTTTTTACTATTATTTTTTTTTAAATGTCCCGCCCCGGCCTGACAGCGCAGGGGGGAAGGGAAGTCTGCGTGCGCACTGCGCACACAGCGTCCCCCTGCATCTCCTGCGTCTCCTGTGTTTCCCTCCGTCCCTGCGTCTGCCGCGTGACCCATGTTCCCCTCCTTCCCTCTCTGTTCCCTGTGTCCCCCGCGTCCCCCTCCTTCACTCTCCGTCTCCTGTGTGCCCCTCCGTCCCCTCTCCCTTGCGGCGCAGTGAGCCGGATATGGTGCCCTGGGGCGGAACGAGCTGCACCTGCGCCGGACTCCCGTGCCTCCTGTGGAACTGCAAGCTGCGCGGGCGGCTTGCTTAAGGTACCGTACCCTTTCCACCCCTCTGTTCACCTTCTCAACCCTGTCTAAACCCCCCCCCCCCCGTCACCCAGGTACACCCTCTAACCCCCCCCCCGTCACTCCTGTCCACCCCCCCCCGTCAGCCATGTCTGCCTTGTCTACCTCCCTGTCCATCTCTATCACCCATGTCCACCCCCCGTCACCCATGTCCACCCCCCCTGTCACCCATGTCCACCCCCCCCTGTCAGCCATGTCCGCCTGGTCCACCTCCCTGTCCATCTCTATCACCCATGTCCACCCCCCCTGTCACCCATGTAATCCCTCCCTGTCACCCATGTAATCCCCCCTGTCACCCATGTCCACCCCCCCCCCTGTCACCCATGTCCACCCCCTCAGTCACCCATGTCCACCCCCTCAGTCACCCATGTCCACCCCCTCAGTCAGCCATGTCCGCCTTGTCCACCTCCCTGTCCATCTCTATCACCCATGTCCACCCCCCTGTCACCCATGTCCACCCCCCGTCACCCATGTCCACCCCCTGTCACCCATGTAATCCCTCCCTGTCACCCATGTAATCCCTCCCTGTCACCCATGTCCACCCCCCCCGTCACCCATGTCCACACCCCCCCGTCACCCATGGTCCACCCTCCCTGTCACCCATGTCCACCCTCCCTGTCACCCATGTCCACCCTCCCTGTCACCCATGTCCACCCCCTCAGTCACCCATGTCCACCCCCTCAGTCACCCATGTCCACCCCCCCTGTCAGCCATGTCCGCCTTGTCCACCTCCCTATCCATCTCTATCACCCATGTCCACCCCCCCTGTCACCCATGTAATCCCTCCCTGTCACCCATGTCCCCCCCCTGTCACCCATGTCCCCCCCCTCAGTCACCCATGTCCCCCCCCCTCAGTCACCCATGTCCGCCCCCCCAGTCGCCCATGTCCGCCCCCCCAGTCACCCATGTCCGCCCCCCCAGTCACCCATGTCCGCCCCCCCCAGTCACCCATGTCCGCCCCCCCCAGTCACCCATGTCCGCCCCCCCCAGTCACCCATGTCCGCCCTCCCCAGTCACCCATGTCCGCTCTCCCCAGTCACCCATGTCCGCCCTCCCCTGTCACCCATGTCCGCCCTCCCCTGTCACCCATGTCACCCATGTCCACCCTTCCCTGTCACCCATGTCCCCCCACCTATCATCCCCGTCACCCATGTCCACCCTCCTGTCATCCATGTCTGCCTTGTCCACTCCCCTGTCCATCCCTGTCACTCATGTTTACCCCCCTGTCTACCCCCGTAGTCTACTCTGTCACCCATGTCCACCCTCCTGTTTACCCATCTGTCCCTTTGTTACCCCAGTCCACCCCTCTCTGTCACTCCTGTCCCTCTTTTACCCCCTTGTCCACCCCTCTGACCCCCTGTCTCCCCTGTCCACCCTCCTGTCACCCATGTCCACCCCCTGTCCACCCCTCTGTCACCCCTATGCCCCTGTCACCCATGTTCACTCTTCTACACCCATCTATCACCCTTGTACACCTCTCTACACCCCTCTGTACACTCCTCTACACCCCTCTGTCATCCATGTACACTTCTCTACACCCCTCTGTCACCCATGTACACTTCTCTACAACCCTCTGTCACCCATGTACACCCATCTGTCACCCATGTACACTCCTCTATACCCCTCTGTCACCCATATACACTCCTCTGTACCCCTCTGCCACCCATGTACACTCCTCTACACCCCTCTGTCACCCATGTACACTCCTCTCTACCCCTCTGTCACCCATGTACACTTCTCTACAACCCTCTGTCACCCATGTACACCCATCTGTCACCCATGTACACTCCTCTATACCCCTCTGTCACCCATATACACTCCTCTGTACCCCTCTGCCACCCATGTACACTCCTCTACAACCCTCTGTCACCCATGTACACCCATCTGTCACCCATGTACACTCCTCTATACCCCTCTGTCACCCATGTACACTCCTCTACAACCCTCTGTCACCCATGTACACCCATCTGTCACCCATGTACACTCCTCTATACCCCTCTGTCACCTGTGTACACTCCTCTGTACCCCTCTGTCACCCATGTACACTCCTCTGTACCCCTCTGCCACCCATGTACACTCCTCTACACCCCTCTGTCACCCATGTACACTCCTCTACACCCCTATGTCACCCATGTACACTACTCAACACCCCTCTGTCACCCATGTACACCCATCTATCACCCATGTACACTCCTCTACACCCCTCTGTCACCCATGTACACTTCTCTACACCCATCTGTCACCCATGTAGACCCATCTATCACACATGTACACTCCTCTGTCACCCATGTACACTCCTCTCTACCCCTCTGTCACCCATGTACACTCCTCTCTACCCCTCTGTCACCCATGTACACTCCTCTACACCCCTCTGTCACCCATGTACACCCCTCTGTCACCCATGTACACTCCTCTCTACCCCTCTACCCCTCTGTCACCCATGTACACTCCCCTCTACCCCTCTGTCACCCATGTACACTCCCCTCTACCCCTCTGTCACCCATGTACACTCCTCTCTACCCCTCTGTCACCCATGTACACTCCTCTCTACCCCTCTGTCACCCATGTACACTCCTCTCTACCCTTCTGTCACCCATGTACACTCCTCTCTACCCCTCTGTCACCCATGTACACTCCTCTCTACCCCTCTGTCACCCATGTACACTCCTCTACACCCCTCTGTCACCCATGTACACCCCTCTGTCACCCATGTACACTCCTCTCTACCCCTCTACCCCTCTGTCACCCATGTACACTCCCCTCTACCCCTCTGTCACCCATGTACACTCCCCTCTACCCCTCTGTCACCCATGTACACTCCTCTCTACCCCTCTGTCACCCATGTACACTCCTCTCTACCCCTCTGTCACCCATGTACACTCCTCTCTACCCCTCTGTCACCCATGTACACTCCTCTCTACCCTTCTGTCACCCATGTACACTCCTCTCTACCCCTCTGTCACCCATGTACACTCCTCTCTACCCCTCTGTCACCCATGTACACTCCTCTCTACCCCTCTGTCACCCATGTACACTCCTCTACACCCCTCTGTCACCCATGTACACCCATCTGTCACCCATGTACACTCCTCTACACCCCTCTGTCACCCATGAACACTCCTCTACACACCTCTGTCACCCATGTACACTCATCTGTCACCCATGTACACTCCTCTATACCCCTCTGTCACCCATGTACACTCTTCTACACCCCTATGTCACCCATGTACACCCATCTGTCACCCATGTACACTCCTCTACACCCCTCTGTCACCCATGTACACTCCTCTCTACCCCTCTGTCACCCATGTACACTCCTCTACACCCCTCTGTCACCCATGTACACCCATCTATCACCCATGTACACTCCTCTACACCCCTCTGTCAGCCATGTACAGCCATCTATCACACATGTACACTCCTCTGTCACCCATGTACACTCCTCTACACCCCTCTGTCGCCCATGTACACTCCTCTACACCCCTGTCACCCATGTATGCTCCTATACACCCCTTTGTACATTCCTCTACACCCCTTTCACCCATGTATGCTCCTCTACACCCCTGTCACCCATGTACACTCTTCTACACCCATCTGTCACCCATGTACACCCATCTGTCACCCATGTACACTCCTCTACACCCCTCTGTCACTCATGTACACTCCTCTACACCCCTCTGTCACCCATGTACACTCCTCTACACCCATCTGTCACCCATGTACACCCATCTGTCACCCATGTACACTCCTCTACACCCCTCTGTCACTCATGTACACTCCTCTACACCCCTCTGTCACCCATGTACACCCATCTGTCACCCATGTACACTCCTCTACACCCCTCTTTCCCCCATGTACACCCATCTGTCACCCATGTACACTCCTCTACACCCATCTGTCACCCATGTACACCCATCTGTCACCCATGTACACTCCTCTACACCCCTCTGTCACTCATGTACACTCCTCTACACCCCTCTGTCACCCATGTACACCCATCTGTCACCCATGTACACTCCTCTACAACCCTCTGTACACTCCTCTACACCCCTGTCACCCATGTACGCTCCTCTACACCCCTGTCGCCCATGTACGCTCCTCTACACCCCTGTCGCCCATGTACGCTCCTCTACACCCCTGTCGCCCATGTACGCTCCTCTACACCCCTGTCGCCCATGTACGCTCCTCTACACCCCTGTCACCCATGTACGCTCCTCTACACCCCTGTCGCCCATGTACGCTCCTCTACACCCCTGTCGCCCATGTACGCTCCTCTACACCCCTGTCGCCCATGTACGCTCCTCTACACCCCTGTCGCCCATGTACGCTCCTCTACACCCCTGTCGCCCATGTACGCTCCTCTACACCCCTGTCGCCCATGTACGCTCCTCTACACCCCTGTCGCCCATGTACGCTCCTCTACACCCCTGTCGCCCATGTACGCTCCTCTACACCCCTGTCGCCCATGTACGCTCCTCTACACCCCTGTCGCCCATGTACGCTCCTCTACACCCCTGTCGCCCATGTACGCTCCTCTACACCCCTTTCGCCCATGTACGCTCCTCTACACCCCTGTCGCCCATGTACGCTCCTCTACACCCCTGTCGCCCATGTACGCTCCTCTACACCCCTGTCGCCCATGTACGCTCCTCTACACCCCTGTCGCCCATGTACGCTCCTCTACACCCCTGTCGCCCATGTACGCTCCTCTACACCCCTGTCGCCCATGTACGCTCCTCTACACCCCTGTCGCCCATGTACGCTCCTCTACACCCCTGTCGCCCATGTACGCTCCTCTACACCCCTGTCGCCCATGTACGCTCCTCTACACCCCTGTCGCCCATGTACGCTCCTCTACACCCCTGTCGCCCATGTACGCTCCTCTACACCACTGTCACCCATGTACGCTTCTCTACACCCCTCTGTACACTCCTCTAAATCCCTCTGTCACCCATGTCCACCCCTCTACACCCCTCTGTCACCCATGTAAAAAAAAAAGAAAAAAAAGCTTGGCGCCTAATAGGTTTGTTTTGCAGGTTTAACGGTGAAGAATTGTGTGTGGAAGAAATCGTGATGATGGCCCAGACCAGATGGAGAAGAGAAGGCAACGATGCAAATTAGAGAAGACGTCATTGGTGAGTTGCTGTATAAAGCAGCACTTTAAACTACATACCCACTGATAAATAGATATAGTGCATTGCGTTTTTTATCGTTCTTTCCTTTTTTTTTTTTCTTGCTCGTCAACCTCGGTAGCGGTGCCCCGTGGAAAAAAAAATTTCCGAGGTGTGCCCCGACCCGAAAAAGGTTGGGAAACACTGGACTAGAGACTACAGCCCCTTATAAACTAGGGGGCTGGACTAAAGCCCATTGGTAGCTGGTTGCCTTGGGTACCTGTGCCCTTGGAACTCTGGGTATATCATGTGACTGCAGGTCACATGACCAAGAAAGGTCCTATACATTTTATACAATCTGTACAACTTTATACATAATGACATTCTCAGTAGAACACATACAATAAATGTACATAGTGAATATACAATGCATTAAACACCATATAACCTAGGGGTAACCCTGCAGGAGAGCCCTGTGGACCTTAGGGACTCTTCCTGAAAGGACTGTACAGAACTATGTTCTGTTCCGGGACACCACATCACAATAAGACACTAATGGAGAAAAACAGGCATGATCGCACATCTATATCTTGCACAGTTATGTAGTAAAGGTTGCTAATCTTGGTTTAAAGGTCCACACTAAGAAATGAAAACACCATATGTTACAATTAAATTGAAAAAATCCCATCTGTATTACTAACATTCAACATTATTGTTTTTGATTATCTTGGAGAATATTTCCATTTATCGCTTTTTCATATTACCCTTATTACATGTCTTGCTTTTTCTGCTGGTATCACTGTAATTTACTTTACTTTAAAGGGGTATTCCAGGACAAAAAAATAAATAAAAATTGTATATCAACTGGCTCCAGAAAGTTAAACAGATTTGTAAATTACTATAGAGAAGAAAAGAAAGGAGGGTACCATAAGCCTCTAGACTAATACCATAAAATGGTACATGATGGTACATTAAATATTGAAAAGAACTGTGCTTCACTTTAATGATGAGAATTTTTTTTTTTTCAATAATTGCAAAAAATTTTTGCAAAAAGATATCATTAATAACAACCTCCTTTCACAGGGCCCTTGTGGGGAGGTGTTAAAACATATACAGAATGGTAAAAACAATGAAATCTTAGTAAACCGCTATGTACTGTAATATTCTGCTAATCCGACATTTGATATACCGGCATGGATCGCTTCTCATATCAAATGATTTGCAATGTCCATGTATGGTGTGCAGTTCAAATTATGGTGAAGAACACCATTTATAGTTACCAGCTCCTGCAGATAAGAATGGCTTGTAGTGTCAGGTCCGGCCTTAGGTGTTCAGGCGCCCTGTGCGAGCTAATCTTGTGCCCCCCCCTCTATTACCCCATAAACATACACAAAGAGGAAAAAAAATCTTTGTAACAAATATTTTTTT
Organism: Hyla sarda; assembly: GCF_029499605.1. NCBI lineage: Eukaryota > Metazoa > Chordata > Amphibia > Anura > Hylidae > Hyla > Hyla sarda. Next base: position 71,226,208 of record NC_079198.1, on the reverse strand, counting down.
TTAATATTTAATCATTCCCCTGCCCCCTTAATCAGTCCCATGTCCCCCTTAATCAGAAGCAGTATAGTTCCCCCACATTTGGTGCAGTATAGTTCCCCACATTAGGTGCAGTATAGTTCCCCCCACATTAGCTGCCATATAGTTCCCCACATTAGATGCAGTATAGTTCTCCACATTAGGTGCAGTATAGTTCTCCACATTAGGTGCAGTATAGCTCTCCACATTAGGTGCAGTATAGTTCCCCCACATTAGGTGCAGTATAGTTCCCCACATTAGGCTGAAGTTCCCCCACATTAGGGGCAGTATAGTTCCCCACATTAGGTGCCATATAGTTCCCCACATTAGGTGCAGTATAGCTCTCCACATTAGGTTGGCAGTACAGTTCCCCCACATAAGGTGCAGTATAGCTCTCCACATTAGGTGCAGTATAGTTTCCCCACATTAGGTGCAGTATAGTTCCCCACATTAGGTGCAGTATAGCTCTCCACATTAGGTGCAGTATAGTTCCCCACATTAGGTGCAGTACAGTTCCCCCACATTAGGTGCAGTATAGTTCCCCACATTAGGTGCCATATAGTTCCCCACATTAGGTGCAGTATAGCTCTCCACATAAGGTGCAGTATAATTCCCCACATTAGGTGCAGTATAGTTCCCCCACATTAGGTGCAGTATAGTTCCCCACATTAGGTGCAGTATAGTTCCCCCACATTAGCTGCAGTATAGTTCTCCACATTAGGTGCAGTATAGCTCTCCACATTAGGTTGGCAGTACAGTTCCCCCACATTATGTGCAGTATAGCTCTCCACATTAGGTGCATTATAGTTCCCCCACATTAGGTGCAGTATAGTTCCCCACATTAGGTGCAGTATAGCTCTCCACATTAGGTGCAGTATAGTTCCCCACATTAGGTGCAGTACAGTTCCCCCACATTAGGTGCAGTATAGTTCCCCACATTAGGTGCCATATAGTTGCCCACATTAGGTGCATTATAGCTCTCCACATTAGGTGCAGTATAGTTCCCCCATATTAGGTGCAGTATAGTTCCCCACATTAGGTGCAGTATAGTTCCCCCACATTAAGTGCAGTGTAGTTCCCCCACATTAGCTGCAGTATAGTTCTCCACATTAGGTGCAGTATAGCTCTCCATATTAGGTGCAGTATAGTTCCCCACATTAGGTGCAGTACAGTTCCCCCACATTAGGTGCAGTATAGTTCCCCACATTAGGTGCCATATAGTTCCCCACATTAGGTGCAGTATAGCTCTCCACATTAGGTTGGTAGTATAGCTGCCTCACATTAGGTTCAGTATAGTTCTCCACATTAGGTGCAGTATAGTTCTCCACATTAGGTGCAGTATAATTCCCCACATTAGGTGCAGTATAGTTCTCCACATTAGGTGCAATATAGTTCCCCCACATTAGGTGCAGTATAGTTCCCCACATTAGGTGCAGTATAGTTCCCCCACATTAAGTGCAGTGTAGTTCCCCCACATTAGCTGCAGTATAGTTCTCCACATTAGGTGCAGTATAGCTCTCCACATTAGGTTGGCAGTATAGTTCCCCCACATTAGGTTGGCAGTATAGTTCTCCCACATTAGGTTGGCAGTATAGTTCCCCACATTAGGTGCAGTATATGTTACGCCGAGCGCTCCGGGTCCCTGCTCCTCCCCAGAGCGCTCGCGGCGTTCATCTCTGTGCAGCGCCCCAGTCAGACCCGCTGACCGGGAGCGCTGCACTGGTGTCACCGGCGGGGATGCGATCCGCGTAGCGGGATGCGCCCGCCCGCGGGTCGCATCCCAATCTCCTCACCTGCCCCGTCCTCTGGCTGTTCAGTCCCGGCGCGCGTGGCCCCGCTCTCTAGGGCGCGCGCGCGCTGGCTCTCTGAGATTTAAAGGGCCAGTGCACCATTGATTGGTGCCTGGCCCAATCAGTACCTGCACCTGCGCCATTTGTATAAAAACCCACTTCCCCTTCCTGTCCTTGCCGGATCTTGTTGCCTTGTGCCCTGTGAAAGCATTTTAGTGTGTTCCCAAGCCTGTGTACCCAGACCTTCTGCTGTTGCCCCTGACTACGACTCTTGCTGCCTGCCCTGACCTTCTGCTACGTCCGACCTTGCTCTTGCCTTGTCCCTGTGTACCGCGCCTGTCTCAGCTGTCAGCTGGGGTTGAGTCGCTATCGGGTGGAACGACCTGGGGGTTACCTGCCGCTGCAAGTCCATCCCGCTTTGCGGCGGGCTCTGGTGAAAACCAGTAACCCCTTAGATTCCGTTCCCCTGGTACGGCCCACACCAACACCCCACTGACACAGAGGATCCACCACCAGTGTCCTCGCTACATACCAGTCCGGATCCTGACAGTAGATCCGGTCATGGATCCCGCTGAGGTCCCGCTGCCTAGTGTCGCTGACCTAACCACGGTGGTCACCCAGCAATCCCAACAGATCGCGCAACAAGGACAGCAGCTGACTCAACTGACCGTCATGCTGCAACAGCTTCTCCTCCGCCAACTCCTGCATCTCCTCCGCAGCGAGTGGCCGCTCCCAGCTTCCGCCTGTCTCCACCGGACAAGTTTGATGGGGACTCTAAACAGTGCCGTGGATTCCTGTCCCAGTGTTCCCTACACTTGGAGATGATGTCAGACCAATTCCCCACTGAACGGTCTAAGGTGGCTTTCGTGGTCAGTCTCCTTTCTGGAAAGGCCTTGTCATGGGCCACACCGCTCTGGGACCGCAACGATCCGGCCACTGCTACTATCCAGTCCTTCTTCTCAGAAGTACGTAGTGTCTTTGAGGAGCCAGCCCGGGCCTCCTCAGCCGAGACTGCTTTGCTGAACCTCGTCCAAGGGAGTTCTTCCGTAGGCGAATACGCCATCCAGTTTCGTACCCTCGCCTCAGAGCTATCCTGGAACAATGAGGCCCTCTGCGCAACCTTCAAGAAAGGCTTATCCAGTAACATCAAAGATGTCCTAGCCGCACGAGAAATTTCTGCAAATCTGTCTGAACTTATCCATTTGGCCACCCGCATCGACATGTGTTTCTCTGAAAGACGCCAGGAACTTCGACAGGAAAAGGATCTTGTTCACCAGGCGATTTCTCTCCCCGGCTCCTCTCTTCCAAAGTCCTTTGCAATCTGTTCCTGTGCCTTCCGCCGAGGAGGCTATGCAAGTGGATCGGTCCCGTCTGACCATACAAGAGAGGACTCGCTGCCGTAACAAGAATCTGTGCCTGTACTGTGCTAGTACCGGACACTTCCTAAAAGACTGCCCTATCCGCCCTCTGCGTCAGGAGAGATGCACTCCATTACCTCACAAAGGTGAGACGACTCTTGGTGTGAATTCTGCTTCTCACTGTGCCTGTGCGGATTTCTCCTTCCGCCAATTCCTCCTTCTCAGCTGTGGCCTTCTTGGACTCATGGGTTCTGCAGGAAATTTTATTTTGGCTTCTTTTGTTAATAGGTTCAGCATCCCAGTGACCTGTCTCGTCAAACCGCTCTATATTTCTTCTGTCAACGTAGAAAAGTTGGACTGCACTGTGCGCTACCGCACAGAACCCCTACCTATGAGCATAGGACTGCATCATGAAAAAATTGAATTTCTTGTTCTGCCCAACTACACCTCTGAAGTTCTTCTCGGCCTGCCATGGCTCCAACGTCATGCTCCTACCCTTGACTGGACCACCGGGGAGATCAAAAGTTGGGGTCCTTCTTGTCTCAAACGATGCCTCACATCTGCTTCCACTTGTCAAACCCCTGTGGCTCCACCTATACCGGGCCTTCCCTAGGCCTACCAGGACTTTTCTGATGTTTTCTGCAAAAAGCAAGCAGAGATCTTACCACCTCATAGGCCTTATGACTGTCCCATTGACCTTCTTCCTGGTACCACTCCACCCCGGGGCAGGATTTACCCTCTGTCTGCCCCAGAGACTCAAGCCATGTCTGAGTATATCCAGGAGAACCTAAAGAGAGGTTTTATTCAGAAGTCCTTATCCCCTGCTGGAGCGGGGTTCTTCTTTATCTCTAAAAAGGATGGATCCTTACGACCATGCATTGACTACCCCGGTTTAAATAAAATTACCATCAAAAACCACTATCCCCTGCCTTTGATCTCTGAACTCTTTGACCGTCTTCGCGGAGCTAATATATTCACTAAATTGGACTTAAGGGGCGCGTATAATCTTATTTGCATCAGGAAAGGTGATGAGTGGAAGACCGCGTTCAATACTAGAGATGGACATTTCGAATATTTAGTTATGCCCTTTGGGCTCTGCAACGCCCCTGCAGTCTTCCAGCACTTCGTTAATGAGATATTTCGGGACTTATTATATACCTGTGTTGTGGTTTACCTGGACGACATCTTGATTTTTTCCAGTAACTTGGAGGAACACCGTCGTCATGTCCGTCTGGTGCTCCAAAGACTTCGTGAAAACCACCTGTATGCTAAAATGGAAAAATGTCTCTTTGAATGCAACAGTCTTCCTTTCCTAGGTTACCTAGTCTCTGGCCAAGGGCTTCAAATGGATCCAGATAAACTGTCAGCGGTTTTGGATTGGCCACGCCCTTCTGGACTCCGTGCTATCCAACGCTTCCTGGGATTTGCCAACTATTACCGACAGTTTATTCCCCACTTCTCCACCATAGTGGCCCCTATTGTGGCCCTGACCAGGAAGAATGCTAATCCTAAGTCATGGCCTCCTCAAGCAGACGAGGCCTTCAATCGTCTCAAAACTGCCTTCGCTTCTGCACCAGTGCTGTCCAGACCTGATCCATTGAAACCTTTTTTCCTGGAAGTTGATGCTTCCTCAGTCGGAGCCGGAGCCATACTTCTTAAAAAAAAACTCTACCGGACGTAACATTACTTGTGGTTTTTTCTCTAAAACTTTCTCTCCGGCAGAAAAGAATTACTCCATTGGAGATCGTGAACTTCTGGCCATCAAGTTAGCACTCGAGGAGTGGAGGCATCTATTGGAGGGTTCCAAACACCCCATTGTCATTTACACTGACCACAAGAATCTCTCGTACCTCCAGTCTGCTCAGTGTCTGAATCCTCGCCAGGCTAGATGGTCGTTGTTTTTTGCCCGCTTTAACTTTGAGATACACTTCCGTCCCGCAGACAAAAATGTCAGAGCTGATGCCCTTTCTCGTTCCTCTGATGCCACCGAATCTGAAGCCCCTCTGCAGCATATCGTACCGCCTGAGTGCCTGGTCTCCTCTGCTCCAGCCTCACTGGGACAAACCCACCCCTGGAAAGACTTTTGTTCCTCCACGCCTTCGCCTCAAGATCCTCAAATGGGGGCATTCCTCTCACCTAGCTGGCCATGCTGGCATTAAAAAGTCCATCAAGCTCATTTCCCGTTTGTATTGGTGGCCTACACTAGAGGGTGACATTACTGATTTCGTTCGGGCCTGTACTATTTGTGCCTGGGATAAAACCCCTCGCCAGAAGCCTGCTGGACTCCTCCTTCCTTTGCCCGTCCCTGAGCAACCATGGTCCCAAATTGCCATGGATTTCATTACTGATCTGCCCGTATCCCATGGCAACACCGTCATCTGGGTGGTCGTTGATCGTTTTTCCAAAATGGCACACTTCATTCCGCTTCCAGGTTTTCCTTCTGCGCCACAGTTGGCGAAGCAATTTTTTCTGCATATTTTTCGCCTTTATGGGCTTCCACGCATATCGTCTCGGATAGAGGCGTTCAATTTGTGTCGAAATTTTGGAGAGCTCTCTGTAACCAATTAAAAATCAAATTAAATTTCTCGTCCTCCTATCACCCCCAATCCAATGGACAAGCAGAGAGAGTAAATCAGATTCTTGGTGACTACTTGCGACATTTTGTCTCCTCCCTCCAAGACGATTGGGTCGACCTTCTGCCCTGGGCTGAATTCTCGTACAATTTCAAAAATTCAGAATCCTCCGCCAAATCCCCATTCTTTGTGGTGTACGGCCGTCACCCTCTGCCCCCCCCCCCCCCCCAGATTCTCACTTCTTCTGGACTTCCTGCTGTAGATGAAGTAACCCGGGATTTCTCTGTTATCTGGAAGGAGACACAAAAGTCGCTCCTACTGGCCTCGTCTCAAGACACATGCAGATAAGAAGAGAAGAACTCCTCCTGTCTTCGCTCCTGGGGACAAAGTGTGGCTCTCTGCCAAATATATCTGGTTTCTAGCTACAAGCTGGGTCCGCGTTACCTTGGACCATTTAAAGTCAAGAGTCAAATCAATTCTGTCTCCGACAAACTTCTTCTTCCTCCTTCTCTTCGTATTCCTAACTCCTTTCATGTTTCCCTTCTCAAACCTCTCGTTCTTAACCGCTTTTCCCCCCAAGGTCACCGCTCCTGCTCCTGTCTCTGGCTCCTCTGATTTCTTCACGGTAAAAGAAATCCTCGCCTCCGAGGTAGTCAGAGGTTAAAAAAAAAATTCTCGTTGACTGGGAGAATTGTGGCCCCGAAGAGAGGTCTTGGGAGCCCGAGGACAATATCCTCGACAAGGAACTCATCCATAGGTTCCTGGGCTCCAAAAAGAGGGGGAGACCAAAGGGGGGGGGGTACTGCTACGCCGAGCGCTCCGGGTCCCTGCTCCTCCCCGGAGCGCTCGCGGTGTTCGTCTCTGTGCAGCGCCCCGGTCAGACCCGCTGACCTGGAGCGCTGCACTGGTGTCACCGGCGGGGATGCGATCCACGTAGCTGCACTGGTGTCGCCCGCGGATCGCATCACAATCTCCTCACCTGCCCTGTCCTCTGGCTGTTCAGTCCCGGCGCGCGCGCCCCGCTCTCTAGGGCGCGCGCGCGCAGGCTCTCTGAGATTTAAAGGGCCAGTGCACCATTGATTGGTGCCTGGCCCAATCAGTACCTGCACCTGCGCCATTTGTATAAAAACCCACTTCCCCTTCCTGTCCTTGCCGGATCTTGTTGCCTTGTGCCCTGTGAAAGCATTTTAGTGTGTTCCCAAGCCTGTGTACCCAGACCTTCTGCTGTTGCCCCTGACTACGACTCTTGCTGCCTGCCTTGACCTTCTGCTAAGTCCGACCTTGCTCTTGCCTTGTCCCTGTGTACCGCGCCTGTCTCAGCTGTCAGCTGGGGTTGAGTCGCTATCGGGTGGAATGACCTGGGGGTTACCTGCCGCTGCAAAGTCCATCCCGCTTTGCGGCGGGCTCTGGTGAAAACCAGTAACCCCTTAGACTCCGTTCCCCTGGTACGGCCCACACCATCACCCCACTGACACAGAGGATCCACCACCAGTGTCCTCGCTGCATACCAGTCCGGATCCTGACAGTATAGTTCCCCAGATTAGGTGAAGTACAGTTCCCCACATTAGGTGCAGTATATTTCTCGACATTAGGTGCAGTATAGCTCTCCACATTAGGTGAAGTATAGTTCCTCACATTAGGTTGGCAGTATAATTCCCCACATTAGGTGCAGTATGTTCCCCCACATTAGGTGCAGTATAGTTCCTCACATTAGGTGCAGTATAGTTCCCCACATTAGGTGCAGTATAGTCCCCCACATTAGGTGCAGTATAGTTCCCCCACATTGGGTGCAGTATAGTTCCCCCACATTAGGTGCAGTATAGTTCCCCCACATGAGGTGCCGTATAGCTCCCCCACATTGGGTTGGCAGTATAGTCCCCCACATTAGGTTGGCAGTATAGTTCCCCCACATTGGGTGCAGTATAGTTCCCCCACATTAGGTGCAGTATAGTTCCCCCACATTAGGTGCAGTATAGAGGGAAGCAGTCTGGCACCATTGGAAGGAAAACATTTTCTTAGGCTTAGTTACCCCATAGTAAGCCATCTATGAATAGGGAGAAAAAGGGACTAATACTAGCATGGAACATCAGAGTTAAGGAGAAGGGGAAAAGGACCGCTATCTTTGATAGAATAAATAACTACTTGCCGGCAGAAACACACCCCACGCCAGACACTTGTCAATTGATTACGAGAAAGTGGGCTGGCACAATCCTGCACTCAATGTACTCCGCTGGAGTCTCTGTGTTAACCCCTTAACGACGCAGGACGTATATTTACATCCTGCGCCGGCTCCCGCGATATGAAGCGGGATCGCGCCGCGATCCCGCATCATATCGCGTGGGTCCCGGCGCTAATCAACGGCCGGGACCCGCGGCTAATACCACACATCGCCGATCGCGGCGATGTGCGGTATTAACCCTTTAGAAGCGGCGGTCAAAGCTGACCGCCGCTTCTAAAGTGAAACTGAAAGTATCCCGGCTGCTCAGTCGGGCTGTTCGGGACCGCCGCGGTGAAATCGCGGCGTCCCGAACAGCTGATCGGACACCGGGAGGGCTCTTACCTGCCTCCTCGGTGTCCGATCGACGAATGACTGCTCCGTGCCTGAGATCCAGGCAGGAGCAGTCAAGCGTCGATAATGCTGATCACAGGCGTGTTAATACACGCCTGTGATCAGGATGAAAGATCAGTGTGTGCAGTGCTATAGGTCCCTATGGGACCTATAACACTGCAAAAAAAAAGTAAAAAAAAAGTGTTAATAAAGGTCATTTAACCCCTTCCCTAATAAAAGTTTGAATCACCCCCCTTTTCCCATAAGAAAAATAAAGCAGTGTAAAAAAAAATAAAAATAAACATATGTGGTATCGCCGCGTGCGTAAATGTCCGAACTATAAAAATATATCATTAATTAAGCCGTACGGTCAATGGCGTACGCGCAAAAAAATTCCAAAGTCCAAAAAAGCGTATTTTGGTAACTTTTTATAACATTAAAAAATGAATAAAAAGTGATCAAAAAGTCAGATCAAAACAAAAATCATACCAATAAAAACTTCAGATCACGGCGCAAAAAATGAGTCCTCATACCGCCCCGTACGTGGAAAAATAAAAAAGTTATAGGGGTCAGAAGATGACATTTTTAAACATATAAATTTTCCTGCATGTAGTTATGATTTTTTCCAGAAGTGCGACAAAATCAAACCTATATAAGTAGGGTATCATTTTAACCGTATTGACCTACAGAATAATGATAAGGTGTAATTTTTACCGAAATATGCACTGCGTAGAAACGGAAGCCCCCAAAATTTACAAAATGGCGTTTTTTTTTCGATTTTGTCGCACAATGATTTTTTTTTCCGTTTCGCCGTGCATTTTTGGGTAAAATGACTAATGTTACTGCAAAGTAGAATTGGCGACGCAAAAAATAAGCCATAATATGGATTTTTAGGTGGAAAATTGAAAGGGTTATGATTTTTTAAAGGTAAGGAGGAAAAAACGAAAGTGCAAAAACGGAAAAACCCTGAGTCCTTAAGGGGTTAATACATGAAAAAATGAATATGGTAATTCATTCCACTAAAATCGATGAAAGAGGTCGGTATATTTTTATACACACTAAATGGGAAGAGTGCGAGGTTGTGCTAGCCTTTGTATATGTCCCACCCCCATTTAATCTCGAGGTATTGCAAAGGCTAGTGGAATTCCTTAAAGAGAAGACATAAGAAAATGTATACGTTATAGGAGACTTTAATTGTGTGTTTGATAGTGAAAAGGACCGTAGAAGTATGGTAGAGATTAAAAAACAATCCCCGCTCGCAAAATTTTGCAAAGAAATAGGGTTAAGAGATGCGTGGAGACTTTTGTATCCTGAGCAAGAGGTCTTTTCTTACTTCAGTAAAGTGCACAATTCTGCCTCCAGAATAGACTTAATTTTAGGGAATGATCGGGCAATTCAGTCTATAATTAAGATGAGTTACAAACCAAAATGTATCTCAGATCATGCAATGATGGTTTGTGAGGTGAGACATAAAGGCACAATGGAGAGGCCCGACAGGAAAATTTATATTAACCCACATTGGCTGGAGATAGATGAAATTACTAATGGGATAAGAGAGGAGTTAGTTGAGTTTTGGGAGATCAATAAAGGGTCGGTTAGTATCCATATGGTATGGGACTCCCTTAAAGCTTTCCTAAGGGGTTGTTTGTATAGAAATATCTCAAGATTTAGAAAGAAAATTAAAGCGCAGGAAACAGAGCTGGTTAATAATATTAAGAAATTAGAACAAGAATTTAGTGGAAATAATGACCAAAAAATATGGAAATCGTTGGAAGTAGCCCAAAAGAAATTTCAATTATTCATAAATGAGAAGGTTCAACACAGAATGTTGAAGGCAGCAAAACCAAATAAGTGGCTGTCCAGTATTATTAAAAACCAGAAAGCGAGTAGGCTAATAAAAAAATGTGTATAGCCCCCAGGGGAAATTAGTAGTGGGAGACAGAGAAATAGGGGAAGTTGCTCTGGAATTTTATCAGAACCTCTACACTTCAGAGGGGGGTAAGCAAGAGAAAGATCTGGACACATATTTTGAAAGCATAAATCTGCCTAAAGTTAGGGAAGAAGAGAAAAAATTTCTTAATGGAAAGATTGGAGTGGAGGAAAGTGAAAAGGTCGTTAACAACATAAGTGGTAACTCAGCACCGGGATTGGATGGGTTGGTTTTTGAGGTATACAGGAAATTTAGAGACCTCCTCTTGCCCTTTTTAAAAGAGGTATTTGATGAATCCTTGAAAATCAGGAGGTTAACCCCCTCAATCCTTGACGCTATTATTATTTTGATACCAAAAAAAGGAAAGGGGGGAGGAAGTATTGAATCCTTTAGACCAATCTCTCTCTTAAATACCGATGGGAAGATTTTCGCTAAGTTGTGGGCTAGTAGGTTGGGACGAGTGATTAACTCCATAGTCGGGGAGGAGCAGAAAGGGTTCGTGCCAGCGAGAAATATGTATGAAAACATTAAAAGACTTTTTTGGAATATCCTGTCGCTTGACGTGAATAAAGCGTTCGACAGGGTGGAGTGGGGCTTCCTTTTTAGGGTCTTAAAAGCCTTTGACTTGGGGGAGAAATGTATTGAAGGGGTCAGGACAGTTATAGTGCACCCACGGCCAGGATTGATATCAATGGGGAACTTACCCCTAGTTTTAGATTAGAAAGAGGAACCATGCAGGGCTGCCCCTTGTCCCCCCTGCTATTCGCGCTTTTTGTGGAGCCCCTGGCGGGGCGGATAAGGGACAATAATAGCCTGCCTGGTTTCGGAATTAAGGAGGGAGAGAAAAAAATTCTGTTATACGCAGATGATATTGTCCTATTTATTAAAGACCCCTTAGTGCAGGTTCCGATTGAGGAAGTGGAGGAGTTTGTTAGGCACTCAGGTTTAAGTATCAATTGGAGTAAGTCGGTTCTGTTACCCCTCGACAGTAAAATAGAATGCCCAGTAGGGAAGATAAAAGTATTAGATATAGAAGACAGCTTTGAATATTTAGGGATTAAGGTATCAGGGAATATTAATCAAATTGGGAAGTTGAATTTGGATCCTTTGAGTGAGGTTAATTCTAAATGTAAAGTCTGGAGCAGAATGGGCTTATCTATGGCAGACAGAATCATGTTGGTTAAAATGGCATTACTCCCGATGACTTTACACTATTGCAGAGCTGCCCCAATTAGGATTAAAGGCGCTTTTTTTTTTCAACTTCATCGACTGGGAAAAGAGGGGTATTAAATTGGTGGATCACTTATTTGAAAAAGGTAATTTAAGGGAGTGGACACAGATTAAAAGAAATTTTGGGCTGGAAGAGAAATTAAAATTTGGATATATACAAATTAGAGAGGCTTATAAAAAGGATAAAGATAATGATAGATGGGTAGTAGGGGAGCACTCAATTATGGATTATATTAAGGATCCACTGATCACTAACAAAAGGAAAGTAATGGGGAATATATACAAAATGATTGTCATTAGTAAGGGGGAGACTCAAATTAATAAATGCAAAGGGAAATGGGAAAAGGACTTAGGGGAGATAAGCAGAGAAATCTGTCTGGACGCCTTCTGTAACATCAAAAAATCAATATTAAATCAAAACCATTGGATATCCTTGTTTAAGATGCTCCATAGATTGCATTACTCACCAAGGTTTTTGTGGAAAATAGGATATAGAAATTACCCTACTTGCCTTAAGTGTAGAGGGGGAGAGGCAGACCTGATTCATTTGTGTTGGGGATGCCCCGAGATCCTGAAATTTTGGGGAAACATTATTGCTAAAATCGAGGAAAGCCTCTGCGTAAAATTACAACTTAAAGGGGTATTCCGGTGCTTACACATCTTATTCCCTATCACGCCCCCTCCCGTAGGCTTGCATTGAGGGGCGGAGCATGACGTCACACGGGGACGAGGGCATGACATCACACGCCGCCAGCTCTTCAGTCGAGCGTAATCAGACCCGAAGCGAACACGCTCCGGGCACTGATTACAAACGGGGTGCCGCGTGCATGATGGCGGGCGTCCCCAGCTGCGGGACTCCCGCGATCAGGTATCTTATCCCCTATCCTTTGGTTAGGGGATAAGATGTGTAATCACCGGAGTACCCCTTTAATGCGCTATCGGTAGTAATGGGGGTGAGTGGAGCTAGTGGGGTAAAGAACGAAATGATAAGCAAATTAAATGGGTTAGCAAAGATCTGTATTCTCAGAAGGTGGATCTCAGATAAGCCCCCGTCTACTGAAGAGTGGATAGGCTTGGTAAATAAGGTAAAAACATATGAGTTACTTGCTAGTAAAGGAAAAAGAAAGGAGGAAAAAGTTAAGAAAAATTGGTCTATGTGGAAATGGTGAGCAGAAAAAGAGAAGTATTGGTGCCAGACTGAGGGGGAGGGGGGGGGGGGGAGGGAGTGTAATAATAATTTTTATAATGTGAATTTTTATGATTGTTGCATTTTGTGGAAAACAATAAAATATTTTTTTTTAAAAAGATTTTTTAATAGAAGTAATTTACAAATCTATTTATCTTTCTGGAGCCAGTTGATATATAAAAATGTTTTTTCCTGGATAACCACTTTAAGCAATTTATTTGGTGATCTAGAAGACCAGTCTACTATATTTATTTGTGTAATTATTAGATTCTCCTGTAACTTCTTCTGTTTTGGGCACAATTATCTTTCATTATTTTTGGTGAGAGAAACCCGAAGATAATTCTAGCTCTTCCTCTCTCTTAAGAAATGTATACAGTCATTACAGTGTATTCTGACTTTATGACATATATTTCCTTAGCTCCATTTCATTGTCCAGGACAGGTCTCCTATAAATTGGAAGATTTTTATTGAATTGCAAGATTTGTTATTAGTCTATATACCTTCACCAGGAAACATTAACCTGTGAATCCCAGGGCTTTTCAATCCTTTTTACACCTGGAGACCCAACAGCCAGTACATAATCAAGCCTAGGTCTCATCATTGGTTAAAGGGGTACTCCCGTGGAAAACTTTTTTTTTATTTTTTTTAATCAACTGGTGCCAGAAAGTTAAACAGATTTATAAATCACTTCTATTAAAAAAAAAAATCTTAATCCTTTCAGTACTTTTTAGGGGCTGTATACTAAAGAAAAATCCAAAAAAGAAATTCTGGCACCAGTTGATTTAAAAAAAAAAAGTTTTCCACGGGAGTACCCCATTAAGGCCCAAGTAAAAAAAATTTTTTTAAAGTAAGGAGGTATTACGATTTATTTAAAAACGAAATTGCAGCCTGCTATATCTGTAACATAACAAACTGCAACATACCAAACTCGCCTTGTCCAGCTCCAGCACTCTGTTTTACCCCAGTGCAGTGATCTGTAGTTTTTACAGGAATCCTTTAGGGTAGTGGGACTTTTTTTTTTACATTATTATTATTATTCCAGCCTTTGTTGTTTAGTTTTTTACAACATTCAACTGGCGATACATATGTTATATTTTTAAGGTTCAGACATTTCTGTATTCTACCAATTATGTTTTTTTTTTTAGCTTTTTTTTCACATTCTACAGTAGAGGACTTGTACAAGCAATGGTTTAATTGCTCAAACATCTGGGATGTCCCACTACAGGTACGTGGTACTGTTCTACCTGTAGGCCCTGTCAGGTTGAGTCCCTCAGTGACCTGGGAGCTCCCCTGCAGGGACTCCCCTTGTTCTCTTGTTAATTTATTAAATGTGGTATGTGTATCTTTAAGAGCATAGACCGGATCCTAATGTCTAGATCAGGGGTCTCAAACTCAAATTATCTGTGGGCCACTGGAAGTAGCATGTGGGCCGCATGCATCCCTTACATATAATGCCCCCATCATGCGCCCCTCATCATCCACCAGCAGTAGCACCCCCCATCCTCCACCAGCAACCCCCCCATTTCCCCTACCCGGTGTGGTAATAGCATGAGCTGACGGATGATGGGGGTGCTACTTCTGGGGGTTCCCCACATTAGGTAGTAGCAGGTTCCCCACATTAGGTAGTAGCAAGTTCCCAACATTAAGTAGTAGAAGGTTCCCCACATTAGGTAGAAGCAGGTTCCCCACATTAGGTAGTAGCAGGTTCCCCACATTAGGTAGAAGCAGGTTCCCCACATTAGGTAGTAGCAGGTTTCCCACATTAGGTAGTAGCAGGTTCCACACATTAGGTAGTAGCAGGTTCCCCACATTAGGAGAGGCAGATTCCCCACATTAGGTAGTAGCAGGTTCCCCACATTAGGTAGTAGCAGGTTCCCCACATTAGGTAGAAGCAGGTTCCCCACATTAGGTAGTAGCAAGTTCCCCACATTAGGTAGAAGCAGGTTCCCCACATTAGGTAGTTGCAGGTTCCCCACATTAGGTAGTTGCAGGTTCCCCACATTAGGAAGCAGCAGGTTCCCCACATTAGGTAGAAGCAGGTTCCCCACATTAGGTAGTATTGTTGTTTACCCCTCCCCCCCCCCCCCGGCATACAGACACACCCACACCCACACATAGACACACTTACCTGTCCTGCACTGCGCTTCTCCTCTCCTCTCGCGGCCTGATGAGTGACGTCACTGACATTCTCTGCGGAGGGACGTCATATGCGCAACGTCCCTCATCAGACTCTGGGCCAACCGGAGACGCGGAGGAGGGCGGGGTAAGTGAAGCCTTCCGGCATTTAGCGCTGCTTGCCCGAAGCAGGGCTAAATGCCTGAAGAAGTTACCTGCCTGGCACCCGGAACTGCATGTCCCGGGCGTCGGGTAATACAAATTACACATACTTGCTGCAGGCCACAAACTTTCGTTCCGCGGGCCGGGAGTTTGAGACCCCTGGTCTAGATAGTAGACAGGGCCTGTGGAGGACTCAAGGACCTGTGTGAGTAATCCTTTCACATGTTATGTTCAAAGTGAAGGGTTTAAATACACAATCCAAAGCAATTAATTAAGCATACTATGAACAAATCAATAAATACATGATACAAATAGAGATGAGCGAACTTACAGTAAATTCGATTCGTCACAAACTTCTCGGCTCGGCAGTTGATGACTTATCCTGCATAAATGAGTTCAGCTTTCAGGTGCTCCCGTGGGCTGGAAAAGGTGGATACAGTCCTAGGAGACTCTTTCCTAGGACTGTATCCACCTTTTCCAGACCACCGGAGCACCTGAAAGCTGAACTAATTTATGCAGGATAAGACATCAACTGCCGAGCCGAGAAGTTCGTGACGAATCGAATTTACTGTAAGTTCGCTCATCTCTAGATACAAACATCAATATAAAATAAAGTGCATATACATTAAAGTGCATATTATATGGGACGGATATGATCATCCAGATAATTGTGCAATGATGTTTTTGTGCAGCAGTGCGGATGGCATGAAAAGGACACATGAGCAGCTTAATTAACAGTAAATATAAAATTAACAACTAAAATAGGGGATGTGTGTATGTGTGTATGTTAATGGAGTCCGCACGCCAAAGAAGCGTGACAGTTAATGCGATTGCGCAGGATACATAAAGGAACAGCAGTATCCACCAATCGGCTGCCGAGGCGTGTGGTCACATGGTGTGCAGCGACGCGATATTTGCGGCGCATGTGCATCATCCCACTGTCACCCGTCGGGGCCATACTGGAATGGGAAATGCAGCGTACATAGAAGAAAGTAGTGGCATCCACCAATCAGCTGCCAGGGCGTACAGTCACATGGTGCGCCGCGCCTCGATATTTGCGGCGCATGCCCACCATCACACGAACAGCCTCCAGGGCCATATTGGAGATGGGAAAACGCAATGGTAAATTAAGATGTGTGCAGCCTCAGTGCTAGAGTAGAAAGAAGATAAATAAAAAGATCAAGTGTAGCAAGGTAGAAAATAAAAAAAATTAAAAGAGATAAATGAAGGGTAAAAAAAAAAAGATAAATGAAAAGATAAAGGAGTAAAAATAAAATAAAAGAACACAAATAAACAAACATAAAGTGATACCAAAAATAATAAAAAATAATAAATAAATAAAATTAAAAATAAAATGATTATACCATATTGGTCTGCCTCCACTCCAGCCATCGGACCATCGTGGGAAACCCCACGCTAGTCCGAACATCCAGAGGCAGAGCTGGCGCAAGTTATGCAACAGGTCGCCATCCAGAAAATTTCAGTGGAGGCCATGGACCCTGTATTAGGCATATGTCTTTATTATACATAGTTGTATATGGGAGGTCAACCTATAACATGGAGGGGCCATTCGCAACAAATGGACACCACCTCCTGGTCACATGGCAGTGACACTATTGGGGCAATAGATGGAAATATGTAAAAAAAAATGAAAAATTTTATAAATTAAGACCAAATAAAGATAAAAAGTAAGTAAAATCATAAAAATAGAGTCATGAAAATAATAAAATCAAAAAATATATCAAAAAATATAAAAATAAAAAATAAAGAAAAGAAAATTGTTAAATACATAGAAGTAACTCAATATTAGTTAAAAAGAAAAAAGGTTTAATGAAGTATAGGAAGAGAAAAAACAATAGTGAAGGATTATCAAAAAGCCATTATTAAGTAAGTAACCAGAATAATGTCATTTAGGAAAATTTGTGACAATAATTAATAACAAATAATCTCGGTGAGAGGTCCAGCCATCAGCCCAACTGCCATCCTAAAAGAAAAACTGAAAAAAACAATATAAGTAACATAAACTTGGTCACTTCACGTATTTTCATTGAGGACACTATAAGGATCATCTGCCAGCATTGTAAATTTGGGTGTCTCTGTGAAATCAACGTTTAGCCCTCCTGGCTTCAGAGAACATAGATCAAAGATCCATTTGAGTTCTCTGCATTTGAGGAGGCTAACTCTGTCTCCACCACATTTGAGTGGAGGTATGTGGTCAATTAGTGCAAACTTCAAATCCTTTTCTACATGTTGTGCTTCGGTGAAATGCTTGGACACGGGTAAATCCATGCAGAATTTCTGAATGGTATATCTGTGATGATTGAACCTAGTCTTGAAGTCCCATGTGGTCTCCCCTACATAGAGGAGACCACATGGATAAGTCAAGATGTACACAACGAAATCATCAGGTACATGTAAGATAATGTTGTAACTTGTAAACCTTACCAGACTGAGGGTGAGTGAAGGTGGAACCTTTTTAGCATATGACTGCAATTGACACATTGGCAACACGCGAAGGAACCTTTATTACGTGCAGTTAAGTATCTTTGAGCATTTGGCTGCACTGAGACATCGGATTTGACCATTTTGTCCCTAAGATTAGCAGATCTACGGTAAGATAGTAACGGCGGGAGGTCAAAATCTGGGATCTCAAGGAAGCTTGATTTTAAAATATTCCAATGCCTATTTAACCCCTTAAGGACTCAGCGTTTTTCCGTTTTTGCATTTTCGTTTTTTCCTCCTTACCTTTAAAAAATCATAACTCTTTTAATTTTGAAGAAATGGAGGTCCAGCGCAGAGACTCAAGAAATATTGTGGTTTATTCACATGCTTTATGGAACATCACAGAGAAACGAGGTACCTGTACCTCGTTTCTCTGTGATGTTCCATAAGGCATGTGAATAAACCACAATATTTCTCGAGTCTCTGCGCTGGACCTCCATTTCTTCTTCTGTTCCACGTTTGGGTGTTGTCCACGCCCGGTCTGTGCCGCACCTGGGGTGAGCTGAAGCACTGCAATTGCCTTTGCTGTTTGCTGTTTCTTTGCATCTTTTAATTTTGCACCTAAAAATCCATATGCTGGCTTATTTTTTGCGCCACCAATTCTACTTTGTAATTACATCAGTCATTTTACACTAAAATCTATGGCGAAACGGAAAAAAGAATCATTGTGAGACAAAATTGAAAAAAAAAAATTTTGTAATTTTTGGGGGCTTCCGTTTCTATACAGTACATTTTTCGGTAAAAATGACACCTTATCTTTATTCTGTAGGTCCATACGATTAAAATGATACCCTACTTATATAGGTTTGATTTTGTTGTACTTCTGGAAAAAATCATAACTACATGCAGGAAAATGTATACGTTTAAAATTGTCCTCTTCTGACCCCTATAACTTTTTTATTTTTCTGCATATGGGGCGGTATGAGGGCTCATTTTTTGCGTCGTGATCTGAAGTTTTTAGTGGTACCATTTTTGCATTGATAGGACTTATTGACTTATTGAAAGTGACCAAAAATGCACTATTTTGGAATTTGGAATATTTTTGCGCACACGCCATTGACCATGCGGTTTAATTAACGATGTATTTTTATAATTCTGACATTTCCACACGTAGCGATACCACATATGTTTATTTTTATTTACACAGTTTTTTTTTTATGGGAAAAGGGGGGTGATTCAAACTTTTAATAGGGAAGGGGTTAAATGGTCTTTATTCACTTTTGTTTTCACTTTTTTTTGCAGTGTTCTAGCTCCCATAGGGACCTATAACACTGCACACACTGATCTTTCACATTGATCACTGGTTTCTCATAGGAAACCAGTGATCAATGATTCTGCCGCTTGACTGCTCATGCCTGGATCTCAGGCACTGAGCAGTCATTCGGCAATCGGACAGCGAGGAGGCAGGTAGGGACCCTCCGGCTGTCCTGTAAGCTGTTCGGGATTCCACGATTTCACCACGGCTATCCCGAACAGCTCTCTGAGCTAATCGTCATGCTTTCACTTTCACTTTAGAAAGCTCGAATGCCGCGTCTAAAGGGTTAATAGCGCGCGGCAGCGCGATCAATGCCGCGCGCAATCCCGGCCACGTGGCCCAGCGTTATAGATCGGGAGCAGACTCATGATGTACCGGTACATCATGAGTCCTTAAGGGGTTAAAATTGTCGCTACCTGACCAGAGTGATCCCCGAAAGTGGTAATAAATGGGACACGAGGAGGTTTAATTTTAGATTCTGTGTTCGTCATGAGTGTACCCCTGTCCATATGTTTGACTTTTTTTTTTACATTGGTTAAGTAGTCTCCGTGGACAACCACATTGTTGGAAATTCTGTATCATTTTGTTTAAAGCTGGTTCGACTTGTTCTTCCAGGCCAATGATGCGTCTCGCCTGGATCATTTGGCTCATCGGTAGAGAACGCACCATTGGCCTGAGATGATTACTACTGAAGTGTAAGACTGAATTGCAGTCTGTAGGTTTTACATATAGCCTAGTCACCAATCTGTTCTCCACGATTGATACGTCCAAAAAATGAACAGTGGAGCATGACAAAGACAGTGTAAATTGAATATTAGGGTCCACGGAGTTCAAATAAGAGTAGAAAGATGAGAGCTCTACTTCTAACCCTGTCCAAATCAAAAATACGTCATCAATATACCGCCACCATCCGAGCACGTGGCTGGAGTGGTGGGACGCCTTTACATATTTGTCCTCTAGCACCGCCATGTACACATTGGCGTATGTGGGCGCCACATTTGTGCCCATGGTGGTGCCAGAGGACTAAAGATAGAAGACATCATTAAAAACAAAATAATTGTTGTGCAAAATCAATTCAAGTAACGTAATAATAGATTCTACCTGTTGGGCGGAAAAATCAGATGCGACAGAGGATCTGACAGCCAGCACACTCCCATCATGGGGGATGGAGGTGTACAGGCTGACCACATCCAATGTCACAATGATGGTCTTTTAAGGAATAGTAACCGATCCAACTTTCTGAAGGAAGTTGATCATATCGCGTAAATATGACTTGGCTTTGACAGCAAAGGGGCGAAGGATCTGATCGGCAAAAACAGACAAATGGCTAGTGGCTGATCCCCGGGCAGACACGATCGGTCTGCCCGGTGGATATTCAACCGACTTGTGTATTTTAGGTAAAAGATATAATAGAGGTACCATTGGATGTGGTACATACAAATAGTTATATAGAATTTTGTCGATCAGATTCTGTTGTAGAGCCCTATCCAATATAGACCTGATCTTAGCATTCACTTCTCTAGTAGGGTCAGCTCATAATTGTTGGCATGTCGATGTATCCTGAAGTTGTCTTTGAGCCTCTAGAATGTATTTTGCTCTATCCATGACCACAATCCCTCCCCCCTTGTCTGCAGGTTTAACAATTAGATCGTCGTCATTGATGAGCAAATTCATAGCTTCTAGCTCCGCGGCGGTAAGGTTGGGACGTTTGAGTCTTGTGTTGGGCTTTCTAAGTCTAGCCATATCTCTCTGAACCAGCTGACAGAATGTATCTTAGGCACATGACGTAATGTTCGGGTTAAAGTTGCTTGGAATATTCCCCCCCCCCCCCTGGTCTGGTGGGTCTTGAGTGGACGGAGTTCCTGTGCCTAAAAAAAAAAACGGCAGGGTTATCAATATCAAATTCAGAAACAACAGGAGATTTGGGTAAAATAACATTAGTAGAGTCTAGTTTAGAGTCCCTAAATTTGTGTGGTCGTCTATGAGAGACAGAAGGTTGGTTCCAAGAGTATACACGATTGGTAGAATAGTCATTGGCATCTCTATGCCATTAGTGTCTTTTGGTGTTTTCAAGTTTATTCCTTCTGCAAAAAGGTGGTTTGTTTCTGCACAAATTTGTCATAGTCCTCCCCAGTGCATGCCGATTTCAAGGATTCCTCAGCCGAGGTCACACAAATTTTAGTAGATGAAATGTCCTTTTGAAGAAATTCTATATTTAGCAGAATCAAATTAAAAGCATATTGATTGGAGATAATTTCATATCTAGACCGGTAATCAGGATCATGTATATATGAATTATCCTTCGGCTGGGTACGAAGGCCTCTGGGTATACGTTGTGCACGATAGTACTCACTTAATGTAGTCAAGTGAAGATGTAGAGACAACAGACGTTTAGTATCATTTTCATATTGTCGCTGTAAATCAATCACCGAAGTAACATGCAGGAAGGAAGCGATCTTCATTTATCTGGCTGAAGATCCGGTCAATGACCCAGAGGAATACGAGAAAGTGTTTGTAGGAGCCACTGAAGGTAGACATGGTGTATCCATAATGTATGCGGGTGCAAGCTCACCAGACCAGGTAGATAAAATAAAAATAGCGGAAGAGCAGCACAACCAAGCAAAAAGTTCAAAAGTAGCCGAGTGCAAGCAACCAGTTGGCCCAGGTCACGGACCCAAAAACGAGGTAGAAAAAACATAGTCGCAGCACTCCAAGTAGGTGAAAAAAATATAAGGTGGCTTTATTCCATACAAAAAGCATAACAAGTGACCAAAGTGAATGGTTTAAATACACAATACAAAGCAATTAATTAAGTATACAGTGAACAAATCAATAAATACATGATACAAACATCAATATAAAATAAAGTGCATATACATTAAAGTGCATATAATATGGGATGGAAATGACCATCCAGATAATTGTGCAATGATGTTATTGTGCAGCAGTGCAGGTGGCATGAAAAGGACACATAAGCAGCTCTCCTCAGAGTCCGTCACTCTGATTCTCCTCACAGGTACATCGCGGTTAGGACTTCAGTATTCTCTATTATATATACCAATTTATATATACAGTTTTTTCCTACTATCATTCCCTATTTATATTGGCAAATTATATATAATTATACTTTCCATATTTGATTAAAAAAAATGTTATCTTAAATTTACATAATGACTTCTGAAGCTCACCAAAGACCTCCTCACAGAGGTGAGACTTCTACTCCATTAGTGGAACAAGATACTATGGAACCTTCCCATATACAAATGTTAGTAGACCAGTCAGTCCAAAAATCTGTCCAGACAGCCATTAAATGCGCCATGGTATCCATTCAGGATACTATTACAAAATCAGTATCCATGACAATTGCTGGCCCTCCTACTACCCCCTCTGACATATTTTGGTCTGATGGCGAATCCACATCTAAGATTGCCAAAGGTCACAAAAACCTGGGAAATGCACCCAAAAAAGGCGATTCTGTACTGACGACCCAAAACCCCTTTTGTCATTAATAAAGGGGTAGGTCAAGACATTTCTGATACCACTGCTAACCTCAGTGTAAACTTGATAGGTAATGATGTTTCTCACCAAAGACCCTGAGCCCTTGAGGAAGAAAAAATAAAAAGGGCACGATAAGCTCAGTCCAGAGCAAAACAGGACTCCTATGTAATACAAACTTCTGATTCCTCAGAGGAGGAACAAGATGATGATGATGATTATGAGGATGTTTCCCAGGATTCAGACATTGAGGAGGGTGAGCTATCGGATAATCCTGATTTTCCTCATGATGCCAACAAATCTGATTCCATTGTCCTTGACAGTAGAAGGACTCCCCTTTTTCACCTGGACTTAATTAGACATCCTCGATCCCGTGAATGGGTGCCTCGTCCATTAGTGGCTAAATATATTTCCATCTGGGCTAAGAAACCCCTGGATTGTGTAGCCAGAAACAAATTAAGATCCAAATGCCCCAGACCTATCCTGCCTCACAAGGCTGCAGCCACACCTAAGATTGACCCTATCCTGGTCAAATACATGCTCAAAAAGAGAAAACACCCTAAAAAGGCCAAGATATGTCATTCCGCACTTGCCAGGACAAACTACTTGATTTACTTGGCCCACTTGCTAAAATTGTTGATATGGCAGAACATGCCACTTCCTCAGGTACTTCTATAGACACTGAGGTATTACGAGGGTGGACACAACGTGCCATATGTCAATTTGGGAACATGAACACCTCTCTTTGCTCAGAGAGGAAGAAAACCCTTCTCATGAAGTTAGACCCTCAGCTAGCATACCTTGTTGATTCTGAGTCGGAAGCCTCTAATGAGGGACTTATTTTTGGAGACACAGCCATAAAAGAAATTGGCAAATATGTAGGTATTTTCACCTCACTCGACAAAGCACAAGCCTCCTTAAAGAAAGTTTTCTCCCAACATTTTTTGGGAAGGCCAGGAAAAGTAGGGTCCGTTTTCCCGGCCGTCCATATTCCAATCGTCAACCCCCAGGAATTCTTTCCAATCAGAAAGAAATTCCTATCCTTCCTCCTCCTTCCAACCGGCTCCACCACCATTCTTCCCATCAAGAGGCCATCCATGGCGTGCACGAGGACAATGAGGTTATCCACGGTCAAGGCCATCTTCAGGTAAGTCTTCCTCCAGGATTTTCTTTCCTTCCTCCTCTAGGTGGCCGTCTCCAATATTTTATCCCGATTTGGGCTTCCATAACCTCAGATGCATGGATCCTTCATACACTATCGGGTTATCTGATTTTCTATCCCCTCCAATTCAAATCTCGCCTCCCCACCGCATCCAGTTTTCAACTCTAGATCATTCTCTCATATCCCAAGAGATCAAAGACTTAGCCCAAAAATGAGCAATTATCCAATCTCCTTCCCCTTCTCAAGGCTTTCTCAGCAATATCTTACTTGTTAAGAAAAAAGATGGAGGACACAGACCGGTTATCAATCTTCATCACCTTAACGAATTTATCCATTACCAACATTTCAAAATGGAGGGCATTCATCTCTTGAGAGATCTTCTGTTCGAACAAGACTGGTTAGTGAAAATAGACCTAAAAGATGCTTATCTAACAGTCCCAATACATCCCCCTCATCAATCTGACCTCCAATTTATTTGGGAAGACATCAAATGGCAGTTCACCTGCCTCCCATTTATTCTGTCCTCAGCCCCTTGGTGTTTCACCAAGCTAATGAAACAAGAATTATCATTTTACGGAGTCGAAGTGTGCACCTCATAATATATTTAGATGATATTCTAATTATGGCACAATCTCCCATCATCATCAATCGTCACTTGAACTGGACAATATCGCTACTCACCGACCTGGGTTTTTCAATCAATATGAAAAAATCGGTTCTAACCCCTTCAAAAGAGATAGAATTCCTAGGCTTTTTGATCAACACCCAATCTTCTACTCTCAGTCTTCCTCCCAGGAAGTTGTATACCATTTGGAAAGAGATTCGTTCCATTCTTCTCAAGCATTCTATATCTCTGAGATCAATAGAGAGAGTAGTAGGCCCCCTTTCTGCATCCATTCAAGCCATTTTCCCTGCTCCTTTACATTACAGGGAACTTCAGAGACTCAAGGCTCACCATCTGAGAAAAGGTCTTTCTTATTCAGATGAGATTACTCTTTCTTCAACTCATTTGGTGGCTCCAACATATCCAAATCTGGAATGGAAAAGCCATATTCAGTTGTCGACCAGACATGATCATATAATCCGATGCCAGTCTTCAAGGTTGGGGTGCCCGCTGCGGTTCAACAACCACAGGAGGCAATTGGTCCGAAGATGAATCCAGTCTTCATATCAATTGTCTAGAACTATTAGCAGGATTTTTCGCCCTCAAGAGCTTTGCGAAGTTCAGATCGCATTGTTGTATATTGATTCGTATGGACAACATTTCAGCGGTTCAATATATAAATCACTTAGGTGGCACGGTTCCAAAGTTCTCACAGATTTTGCGACACAATTATGACATTTTTGCTTAGACAGGGATATTGTTCTGAAATCGGAATATGTCCCAGGACTTTACAACTCAATAGCGGATTGGAATTCCCGCTATCTCATCGACTCCAGCGATTGGATGTTAGATCGGACGATCTTCCAATTCATATACAATCTTTGGGGTCCACTTCTCCTGGATCTTTTTGCATCACGTCTAAATCGACAGATTCCAATGTTCTACAGCTGGCACCCAGATCCAGAAGCCCTAGCCATAGATGCTTTTCTTCAATCTTGGCCTCTGGGCATCCTTTACGCCTTTCCCCCATTCGCAATGATTCCCAGAGTCATGTTACAGACATCTCAACCTTGGTTCCCTCAAGACATTCCCAGGATTGTTCCATCTTTTCCCCATATTCTAGTAGATCCCAATAACAACCCTCATCCTCTTATTCTATCGAATTCAATGTCCCTGGTAGCTTGGCTCATCTCCGGCCAACCCCAATCGATAACGAACTTTCACAGTCAACTAAGGACATCCTCGGTGAAGCCTGGGCTCCCGAAGCCTGGGCTCCCGGAAAGCTTACAGATTAGCTTGGAAGTTTTGGGATAATTGGTGCCTTAGAAGTCATCTGCATCCCATACATGCACCTATCTCCCATGTCTTAAATATTTTTTCTGAATTATTTGAGTGTGGAAAAGCTTACCGTACAATCAATCTCAACCGCTCTGCCATTTCAGCACATCACGCTCCAGGGCTCGATACTCCTATCGGTAAACACCCTTTAATCTGTAAGCTACTTAAAGGCATTTGTTTTAAAAGACCTCCGTGTCGAAAATATCGACCTACTTGGGACATTTTCCTAGTTCTTTCTCTCTTCTCTTCCTGGACAGACAATGATTCTCTCCTTCTAAAACTTTTATCTTTTAAACTCACCATGCTCCTTTGTCTAATTTCCATCAAGAGGGTTTCTGATGTCCATGTCTCGTAGGACTTTTTCCCCTCATAGTGTCCACTTAGAAATATGTAGACGTACCAAGACTACTCTTCAATACGTTTTTTACCCATATTTTCCTAATATGTGTAGCATCCTGCTTACAAGCTTACGAACGCAAAACATCTTCTTTGAGTTCTTCATCTTCTTCACAACTTCTTATCTCCTATTGCAAACCCTACCTTCCAGTTTCCTCCTCTATTTTAGCTAGATGGATTAGAACCACTATAGCTCTAGCTGGCATTGACATATCTGTTTTCGGCGCTCACATTGTCAGAAGCGCTATGTCTACAAAAACTGCTGTCTCAGGTGTCTCTCTTTCTGACATCCTCAAGGCCGCTAATTGGTCTTCAAAATCCACATTTAGATCTTTTTATTTTCGCCCCGAACCACATGTTTCTATGTCTATCCTTTAAATCTAAATTTTCTACTTATTTGTCTATGATTATGTTTAGATATTTACTGTATTAGCTTTAAACTAGCATATTATGAGCCTCGGCCATAAAATTTGTGATTTATACAATCCTTGCTTACTGACCTCCCCTTGCAAAGTAGGATATACAAGGGCCTCATCCATACTGGCCTTTTATATCAGGGATCATCATTGTTATCTTTTGAACAGATCAAGCCGCTCTACACCTTACCTAACTCTGACTTTTATAAATATCTTAGGATCTAACATTTCCTCTCAATTCTAAAAACTCCTCCTATTAACATAAATGCCTCTACGTTACACTACCTCAATTCGTCGATGAAGGGCCTCAAACCATTATACAACCTTTATGTACAACCGGACACACTTACTAAAGGTTACCCTTTGAAACTCTGGAAGAAGGACCTAGCTATTACCATCCCCGTGGATAAATGGCGGACGGCCTTTAGATGGGTGAACAAATTGCTCCAATGTTCATCCTACATAGAATCCTATTATAAAACAGCTCACCGATGGTATTTCACCCCTGACAAAATTTCAATAGCATATCCTGGCTCCTCTGCTCAATACTGGTGAGGCTGCGGACACAAAGGTACTCTTTATCACATATTATGGTCCTGTCCTGTTATCTCATCTTTTTGGGAAGCTTGCAGAAAATTAATGTTTAACGTTTTCCACCTTCATTTTAGTTGGAAACTTAGCCTAGTTTTGTTGTTTACAGACATAGACACGATACCTGTGCCACTTAGGGATCTGTTTTGCATCTTTTGCATTGTTGCTAAAACCTCTCTAACTAGCCACTGGAAAACCAATGCTGTTCCACACATAGATACATTGATTGACAAATTGAATACTACCTTCTCTTATGAGAAAATCTTAGCTATGGGCTCGAGTAGGATGTCCTCCTTCTCTAATAGGTGGGCATCATGGGTTTCTTCTACCTGCTGTAAAGATATTTGATGACTATAGTTTATAGATGCTAATATTCTAAGGCACATGACCATTTCTTTCTGCATACATTGACCTAACAACTCCAGATATTTAGGCGATACACACTTTCATATCCAAATGGCCATTTCTAACTGACCCTGTAATAGTCCTTAGTTTACCCAATCATTCCTAGAATTTCTTATGCCTAATGAGGTTGTCATTTTTCTGCTGGGAACGCTTGAGAACTGTTTCTTGTTTATTTGCGACAGTTGCGTCTGTCTTAAACTTAGTTTTATGAAAAACTTTTCAATAAAAATCCTATTGGAAGTACAATATATGATTTTCCTAACGTTTGTAATGGAAAATATGGATTTTATTAATGACAGGAGGCGAATAATATCCCTCCCATAACCCTACCCTGATTATATATATTTGTGTTTTATTAGGGCTCTCCTCCTTATATCACCTGGCATAACACCTGATTGGAAATATACAGCCTACACCTTTTACAGCATGTTTGTTTGTACCTGTTAAAGTTTTACTTTCACCTGTACATTGTTTTCTCTTGCTGCTGTAACGAGTAGTAAAGAATTTGGAAAGAATATTATTCGCCTTCTGAAATTAATAAAAGCCATATTTTCCGTTACAAATGTTAGGAAAATCATAAATTAAACCAACATAAGTGAAGAAGTCAGAGGCCTGAGGATTCAACATGACAAAGCATATAAGCAATCAGAGAACAGTGTTGCATTAAGCAAGCTCACTAGATGCTGCATTGGAAATGTAACCTGTGATATTTGCAAATGGCTTAAAGAAGATCACCCATCTATCTAAGCAGTGCAAAGAAATTGGCTTTTGGCTTAGACAGGCAGAGTACTGCACAGTGTTTATTTTAACAACTTTTCTTTGAGGGTCTATATATTTTATTTTTGTGGTAACCGGAGGATGGAGTAATGTAGACTAGTCTACTAAGGATACTCGGCTAGCTAGTCATCAGTTTGTGACATCAGGAGTGTGGTATTAAAGTTTGTAAGTGGTGATGTTGGTGGTGGTAGTCCTGCTGAAAATCTTACTTACCACAAATTCAAATGAAGCGGTCATTGGTATCCAAGCCCCAGGAAAGAAATGCAGGACCAAAATACATAGGTAACAGTTCAGATGATGGAGACAAGGTTGCAGTAATCTGGTTACAGAGGTACAGGTAAACTTGGTGAGCAGCTAAAGTCGCAGTCTAGTAGAGATTGCAGGACTTATAGTACTCTTGACTTTATCCTGACTTGATATACACTTGACTGATTCTGACTGGTGATGATAGGAGATAACTTACAGATTTAACTTTGGCGCTAGCGTTCCCTTTTCTTGCCTTTTGGGCTCAGAGGCTTATGGAGTTTCTGTCCTGGCTTGTCCCTACTTGTTTCCCTCTGGTGGTGCTAGGCTGTAGACAATTTAGTTGTGCGGTGGCCCAGAACAAGAGTTGTCATCCTGAACACCTGCCCGTCCTGTGTGGCAGCTTTCATTCCAGTGTTCTCCTGGGTCCACATCCCTCTCATGGACTCTTAAGTGTTAAAACCCCTAATGTTATGTGTTGGTTTATCTTTTGAGGCATTTGTCTCTTTAACCCCTTAAGGACCCAGCCCAAATATACCTTAAGGACCCGGCCATTTTTTGAACATCTGACCACTGTCACTTCAAGCATTAATAACTCTGGGATGCTTTTACCTTTCATTGTGATTCAGAGATAGTTTTTTCGTGACATATTCTACTTTATGTTAGTGGTAAAATTTTGTCGATACTTGTTTCATTTCTTGGTGAAAAATTCCAAAATTTGATGAAAAAATTGAAAATGTTGCTTTTTTTTTTTTTACTTTGAAGCTCTCTGCGTATAAGGAAAATAGACATCCCAAATAAATTATACATTGATCCACATACACAATATGTCTACTTTATGTTTGCATCATAAAGTTTACAAGTTTTTACTTTTGGAAGACATCAGAGGGCTTCAAAGTTCAGCAGCAATTTTCCAATTTTTCACAACATTTTCAAAATCTGAATTTTTCAGGGACCAGTCCAGATTTGAAGGGCCTTCATATTAGAAATACCCCACAAATGACCCAATTATAAAAACTGCACCCCTCAAAGCATCCAAAATGACATTCAGTAAGTGTGTTAACCCTTTAGGTGTTTCACAGGAATAGCATAAAAGTGAAGGAGAAAATTCAAAATCTTTATTTTTTACATTCGCATGTTCTTGGAAACCCAGTTTTTGAATTTTTACAAGGGGTAAAAGGAGAGAAATCTTCCTAAAATGTGTAAACCAATTTCTCTCGAGTAAGAAAATACCTCATATGTGTATGTCAAGTGTTCGGCGGGCGCAGTAGAGGGCTCAGAAGGGAAGGAGCGACAATGGGATTTTGAAGAGTGAGTTTTTCTGAAATGGTTTTTGAGGGGCATGTCACATTTAAGAAGCCCCTATGGTGCCAGAACAGCAAAAAAAAAAAAAAAACACGTCATACTATTTTGGAAACTACACCCCTCAAGGAACGTAACAAGGGGTACAGTGAGCCTTCACACCCCACAGGTGTTTCACGACTTTATGTCAAAGTTGGATGTGTTAATATATTTTTTGTGGAGGGGAGATAGAGAGATAGGACCGCACCGCGGTCACCCACAATATCCGGGAGTGAGAACACTGTAACAGGGGAAGTCGGAGGTATGGAGCGGGGTGGTGCAAAAAAGCAGGAGAGAACAATGTCCAAAATAGCAAAGTGAGAAAAAGGTTGCTTCTGCACTCACCCTTCTTGCGCTGTGTCACTGAGTTAGTTCATGTACGGCCGGCCGCTGTACGGGAGATGATACGGAGAGATCGCTGCAGCCGGAGCTGAGCGGTGACAGCTACGAGCTCGTTTCGCGGTTAAAACCGCTTCTTCGGGCCTCACCTCGTGTCTGTCTGAGCGCATCCTTTATCTGGGCGCTCCTATGACGTCATCCTCGGTAGGAGGAGACTAGTGTTACCTCTTCAGGTACGTGATTGACATTCACAAAAAATTTTATCAAAGTGGATAAAAACGAAGAAGTTGCAATAAGAATATAAAATGTGTAAGGGGGGAGTGAGATAAATTCAAACAAAAGGGGAAGTCTTTATGTACACGTGGATTGCAGA
This sequence comes from Hyla sarda, assembly GCF_029499605.1. Classification (NCBI taxonomy): domain Eukaryota; kingdom Metazoa; phylum Chordata; class Amphibia; order Anura; family Hylidae; genus Hyla; species Hyla sarda. The sequence continues at coordinate 71,196,064 of NC_079198.1, read as the reverse complement.
ATAGATTTGTGTCATTGTATGGGGCGTAATACACTGGAGCTCACAGAAATACTGTAAGCTCGTTGCGATCATTAAGCCCCAAAATGCCCATGGCATCGGTCTTAATGATCCAATGTGCCTCTCGCTGTCGGAGGACTTTCTCTCTGGCTGTGCCCCCGGTGGCTATTTTTTCTAAGCCGCAGAAAATCAGTGTTTTTTCATCACTGTTGTGGTGAGCCTTCATATGCTCGATTAGTCTGGCCGAGCCGATCCCTGTTTTAAGGGACCGTTTGTGCTCCCTGAATCTAGAAAAAAGGCAGCGTTTGGTGGATCCTATGTAGTACCTTTTACAGGGACATAGGATCGCATATATGACCCATTCTGATCTGCAGAAGATAAAGTCATGTATAGAGATGTCACAGTTTCCCAATTTGATGTAGGCGCCTCTGTACATCTGGGGGCAGTGAATACATGTCCCACATTTGTAGTTTCCTTTTAATTCATTTTTCGCCATCCAGTTCTCGCCAAGTTTTCTGCTGGAGAAAGAGGAGGAGACTAATTGGTTTTTCAGACTTTCACTCCTGCGGAAAGTGACCAGCGGTTTTTTCATTGCGGCTTTTTGTAGGACAGGATCTCTTTCAAGAATGTGCCAATTATTGAGGAGAGCTTTTCTGATGACAGTGGCAAGAGGGTTATATTGAAAAGAAAAAACAAATCTCTGCTCTTCAATGTCTTTTTCCGTTTTAGCAGACGTGGCATGTTTTTTATTTTTCTTATATTTTTTGCTGATCAAGTCACTGCGGGGGATCTTTTTCACTCTTTCCAGAGCTTCTTTTAGTAACCTGGGAGGATAACCTCTTTCTTGGAATCTGCTGGTGAGTTCGTCAGCTTGTTTTATGAAACCTTCTTCTGTACTATTAATCTTTTTTATCCGGAGGTATTGGCTGTATGGTAGAGCATTTTTTGTGTGCTGAGGATGATAGCTTTGGTAGTGGAGATACGAGTTGGTGGCTGTCTCCTTTCTGTATCCTGTGGTTGTTATGTTGCCATCTCTAATGTGGATCTCTACGTCCAGAAATTCAATTTTTTCGGCTGAAAATTTACTGGTGAAGAACATTTTCATCCTGTTATGATTATTTAGGTACTGCACAAACTCGTTGAATTCGTATTCTTCGCCTTCCCATGCAATAAACACATCGTCCACAAAGCGACTGTACAATTTAATATGCCCGATATAAGGATTTTGTGAACTGTAGATGATCTTCTGCTCAAGTGCTGCCAAAAAAAGGTTTGCGAAGGTACATGCGACCGGAGTCCCCATCGCCGTACCTGTACGCTGGGAGTACCAATCCCCATCAAAATGAGATCAAGAGATAGGACCGCACCGCGGTCACCCACAATATCCGGGAGTGAGAACACTGTAACAGGGGAAGTCGGAGGTATGGAGCGGGGTGGTGCAAAAAAGCAGGAGAGAACAATGTCCAAAATAGCAAAGTGAGAAAAAGGTTGCTTCTGCACTCACCCTTCTTGCGCTGTGTCACTGAGTTAGTTCATGTACGGCCGGCCGCTGTACGGGAGATGATACGGAGAGATCGCTGCAGCCGGAGCTGAGCGGTGACAGCTACGAGCTCGTTTCGCGGTTAAAACCGCTTCTTCGGGCCTCACCTCGTGTCTGTCTGAGCGCATCCTTTATCTGGGCGCTCCTATGACGTCATCCTCGGTAGGAGGAGACTAGTGTTACCTGTTCAGGTACGTGATTGACATTCACAAAAAATGTTATCAAAGTGGATAAAAACGAAGAAGTTGCAATAAGAATATAAAATGTGTAAGGGGGGAGTGAGATAAATTCAAACAAAAGGGGAAGTCTTTATGTACACGTGGATTGCAGAATAGATTTGTGTCATTGTATGGGGCGTAATACACTGGAGCTCACAGAAATACTGTAAGCTCGTTGCGATCATTAAGCCCCAAAATGCCCATGGCATCGGTCTTAATGATCCAATGTGCCTCTCGCTGTCGGAGGACTTTCTCTCTGGCTGTGCCCCCGGTGGCTATTTTTTCTAAGCCGCAGAAAATCAGTGTTTTTTCATCACTGTTGTGGTGAGCCTTCATATGCTCGATTAGTCTGGCCGAGCCGATCCCTGTTTTAAGGGACCGTTTGTGCTCCCTGAATCTAGAAAAAAGGCAGCGTTTGGTGGATCCTATGTAGTACCTTTTACAGGGACATAGGATCGCATATATGACCCATTCTGATCTGCAGAAGATAAAGTCATGTATAGAGATGTCACAGTTTCCCAATTTGATGTAGGTGCCTCTGTACATCTGGGGGCAGTGAATACATGTCCCACATTTGTAGTTTCCTTTTAATTCATTTTTCGCCATCCAGTTCTCGCCAAGTTTTCTGCTGGAGAAAGAGGAGGAGACTAATTGGTTTTTCAGACTTTCACTCCTGCGGAAAGTGACCAGCGGTTTTTTCATTGCGGCTTTTTGTAGGACAGGATCTCTTTCAAGAATGTGCCAATTATTGAGGAGAGCTTTTCTGATGACAGTGGCAAGAGGGTTATATTGAAAAGAAAAAACAAATCTCTGCTCTTCAATGTCTTTTTCCGTTTTAGCAGACGTGGCATGTTTTTTATTTTTCTTATATTTTTTGCTGATCAAGTCACTGCGGGGGATCTTTTTCACTCTTTCCAGAGCTTCTTTTAGTAACCTGGGAGGATAACCTCTTTCTTGGAATCTGCTGGTGAGTTCGTCAGCTTGTTTTATGAAACCTTCTTCTGTACTATTAATCTTTTTTATCCGGAGGTATTGGCTGTATGGTAGAGCATTTTTTGTGTGCTGAGGATGATAGCTTTGGTAGTGGAGATACGAGTTGGTGGCTGTCTCCTTTCTGTATCCTGTGGTTGTTATGTTGCCATCTCTAATGTGGATCTCTACGTCCAGAAATTCAATTTTTTCGGCTGAAAATTTACTGGTGAAGAACATTTTCATCCTGTTATGATTATTTAGGTACTGCACAAACTCGTTGAATTCGTATTCTTCGCCTTCCCATGCAATAAACACATCGTCCACAAAGCGACTGTACAATTTAATATGCCCGATATAAGGATTTTGTGAACTGTAGATGATCTTCTGCTCAAGTGCTGCCAAAAAAAGGTTTGCGAAGGTACATGCGACCGGAGTCCCCATCGCCGTACCTGTACGCTGGGAGTACCAATCCCCATCAAAATGATGGGGATTGGTACTCCCAGCGTACAGGTACGGCGATGGGGACTCCGGTCGCATTTACCTTTGCAAACTTTTTTTGGCAGCACTTGAGCAGAAGATCATCTACAGTTCACAAAATCCTTATATCGGGCATATTAAATTGTACAGTCGCTTTGTGGACGATGTGTTTATTGCATGGGAAGGCGAAGAATACGAATTCAACGAGTTTGTGCAGTACCTAAATAATCATAACAGGATGAACATGTTCTTCACCAGTAAATTTTCAGCCGAAAAAATTGAATTTCTGGACGTAGAGATCCACATTAGAGATGGCAACATAACAACCACAGGATACAGAAAGGAGACAGCCACCAACTCGTATCTCCACTACCAAAGCTATCATCCTCAGCACACAAAAAATGCTCTACCATACAGCCAATACCTCCGGATAAAAAAGATTAATAGTACAGAAGAAGGTTTCATAAAACAAGCTGACGAACTCACCAGCAGATTCCAAGAAAGAGGTTATCCTCCCAGGTTACTAAAAGAAGCTCTGGAAAGAGTGAAAAAGATCCCCCGCAGTGACTTGATCAGCAAAAAATATAAGAAAAATAAAAAACATGCCACGTCTGCTAAAACGGAAAAAGACATTGAAGAGCAGAGATTTGTTTTTTCTTTTCAATATAACCCTCTTGCCACTGTCATCAGAAAAGCTCTCCTCAATAATTGGCACATTCTTGAAAGAGATCCTGTCCTACAAAAAGCCGCAATGAAAAAACCGCTGGTCACTTTCCGCAGGAGTGAAAGTCTGAAAAACCAATTAGTCTCCTCCTCTTTCTCCAGCAGAAAACTTGGCGAGAACTGGATGGCGAAAAATGAATTAAAAGGAAACTACAAATGTGGGACATGTATTCACTGCCCCCAGATGTACAGAGGCGCCTACATCAAATTGGGAAACTGTGACATCTCTATACATGACTTTATCTTCTGCAGATCAGAATGGGTCATATATGCGATCCTATGTCCCTGTAAAAGGTACTACATAGGATCCACCAAACGCTGCCTTTTTTCTAGATTCAGGGAGCACAAACGGTCCCTTAAAACAGGGATCGGCTCGGCCAGACTAATCGAGCATATGAAGGCTCACCACAACAGTGATGAAAAAACACTGATTTTCTGCGGCTTAGAAAAAATAGCCACCGGGGGCACAGCCAGAGAGAAAGTCCTCCGACAGCGAGAGGCACATTGGATCATTAAGACCGATGCCATGGGCATTTTGGGGCTTAATGATCGCAACGAGCTTACAGTATTTCTGTGAGCTCCAGTGTATTACGCCCCGTACAATGACACAAATCTATTCTGCAATCCACGTGTACATAAAGACTTCCCCTTTTGTTTGAATTTATCTCACTCCCCCCTTACACATTTTATATTCTTATTGCAACTTCTTCGTTTTTATCCACTTTGATAACATTTTTTGTGAATGTCAATCACGTACCTGAACAGGTAACACTAGTCTCCTCCTACCGAGGATGACGTCATAGGAGCGCCCAGATAAAGGATGCGCTCAGACAGACACGAGGTGAGGCCCGAAGAAGCGGTTTTAACCGCGAAACGAGCTCGTAGCTGTCACCGCTCAGCTCCGGCTGCAGCGATCTCTCCGTATCATCTCCCGTACAGCGGCCGGCCGTACATGAACTAACTCAGTGACACAGCGCAAGAAGGGTGAGTGCAGAAGCAACCTTTTTCTCACTTTGCTATTAATATATTTTTTGTTTTTCACTAAAATGCTAGTTTTCCCCCAAATGTAAAATTTTTACAAGGAGTAATAGGAGAAAATGGCCACCAAAATTTATAACCCCATCTCTTTTGAGTATGGTAATACCCCATATGTGGATGTCAAGTGCACTGCGGGCACACTACAATGCTCAGAAGAGAAGGAGTCACATATGGCTTTTGGAAAGCACATTTTGCTGAAATGGTTTTTGGGGGGCATGTAGCATTTAGGGAGCCCCTATGGTGCCAGAACAGTAAAAAAAAAACACATGGCATACTATTTTGGAAACTACACCCCTCAAGGAACGTAACAAGGGGTACAGTGAGTCTTAAGACCCCACAGGTGTTTGACGACTTTTCGTTAAAGTTGGATGTGTAAATGAAAAAAAAATTATTTTTCACTAAAATGCTGGTTTTCACCCAAATTTTACATTTTTACAAGGGGGTATAGGAGAAAATGCCCCCCAAAATTTGTAACCCCATCTCTTTTGGGTATGGTGATACCCCATGTGTGTACGTCAAGTGCACTGCGGGCACACTACAATGCTCAGAAGAGAAGGAGTCACATTTGGCTTTTGGAAAGCACATTTTGCAGAAATGGTTTTTGGGGGGCATGTCGCATTTAGGGAGCCCCTATGGTGCCAGAACAGAAAAAAAAACACATGGCATACTATTTTGGAAACTACACCCCTCAAGGAACGTAACAAGGGGTCCAGTGAGCCTTACCACCCCACAGGTGTTTGACTACTTTGGATGTTTAAATTTTTTTTGTTTTTTTTTACTAAAATTTTTCCCCAAATTTTAGATTTTTAGAAGGGATAATAGGAGAAAATGCCCCCCAAAATGTGTAACCCCATCTCTTCTGAGTATGGTAATACCCCATGTGTGGACGTCAAGTGCACTGCAGGCGCACTACAATGCTCAGAAGAGAAGGAGTCACATTTGCAAATTTTGCTGAAATGGGGGGGCATGTCGCATTTAGTGCCAGAACAGCAAAAAAAAATTAAATTTGTAAATACATTTCTTTGGAATAAGGACATACCTCATATCTGGAGCGGTCACAGAAGAACAGGAGTGCAGTCAGGGGCCTTGAGCTTCGAAATCGCTGCCTGTGGAGCCAGAGCAGTGGGACCCCCCCCTCAAGGGGCATTACATGGGGTAATTATAAACGTTACATGGGGTAAGTTACTAAAATGGGGTACAGTGGGACATAAAATTATAAAACAGGTTTTGTTCCCAGAATGATGACCCAGAGCATAGCCAAAACTAAAGAATATGCCCACCCCAAACCCTAGGCTCTGAATCATCATTCTGGGAATGTGATGTGTGTGGCCGTCCCTAACCTGTTGCCTCAAATGCGCACCCCGCTCAGGTGGAGAGAGAGCGCTGCGCATTTGAGGCAACATAAAAAGTCCCCGATGATAGTGACTCAGTGACCCAGTGACCCATGACCCGTTTTTTTGAAAAAATACCCCCAGAGGTCTTATCAGTTTATTCATTTATTTTTTGCTGAAAAATTTTCTGGGGCAATTTAGTGGTTTTATGGGGTTAAAATTTGGAATGTACTCTGGACTTGGTACATTGGGGTCAAATTATGGAAAATTAAAATGAAAAGGGAAAATTTAGTACCGCATGGAATTGTGATACTCCCTGAAGCAGTTTTTAATGCAGAGGCCGGATGATCGGGGCAAGTGTCACATTGATAGGTGGTATCCTTCCGTATCCCCCTCTTGTGACACACTCTGCATTTTTTCTGGGTTCGTCCCTTCTTTCCAGTGTGGGGGATCTCACCTGGAAAGTGTTGGCCTGGGACGATCCTGGCACCTATTACTTTAGTTCCTTCTGAACTCCGGCCTGCTCTTTCCCGGTCAGCAAAGATCAGGGCCTTTAGGACTTCTTCTTGGAACTGGAGGAATGTCCCTGTGCTGCCAGTGTTCTGGTACAGTACAAAAGAGTTGTAGATGGCAACCTGTACCAAGTTGACCGCAACTTTCTTGTACCATACACGTGTTTTCCGCATGGCGTTATATGGCTTCAGGATTTGATCAGAAAGATCAACCGATTGTAGTCCAGAATACAATCGGGCTTGAGGACCGTTGTTGTGGTACCTCGCACAGGGACAGGTGAGCTGCCGTTGCCATGAATAGTGGTCAGCATAAGGACATCCCTCCTATCCTTATACCTGACCAGCAACAGGTTTTCATGGGCAAGGGCACGGGACTCACCCTTGGGCATAGGGAGGCCTCTCTGATTCTTCCGCACGGTCCCACAAGCTGACGTGGATCTGGTGGCAAGGGATGTGAAGAGAGGGATGCTGGTATAAAAGTTGTCCACGTACACGTGGAAACCCTTATCCAGCAATGGGTACATAAGGTCCCAAACGATTTTCCCGCTAACACCCAGAGTGGGGGAACAATCTGGGGGTTCAATACGGGAATCTCGTCCCTCATACACCCTAAACTTGTAAGTGTACCTGGACGTACTCTCACAAAGTTTATAAAGCTTCACGCCATACCGCGCCCGCTTCGAGGGAATATACTGGCGGAATATGAGTCTCCCCTTAAAACTGATGAGAGACTCATCTACAGAGAGGTCCCTGAGCCTCCAAAAATTTGGCCCCAAAGTGATCGATGACCGGCCTCACTTTGTAAAGCCGGTCATAGGCGGGATCACCTCGGGGTGGACATGCCTCATTATCTGCATAATGAAGGCATTTCCGAATGGCCTCGAACCGCTTCCGTGCCATGGCCATACTGTACAGCGGGGTCTGGTATAGGATGTCCCCGCTCCAGTACTGCCTGACACTTGGCTTTTTGACCAGGCTCATGTGCAGCACGAGGCCCCAAAATGTCCTCATTTCGGCTGCACTGACGGCGTACCATTCATTGGACCTGGCCAAAAAAGAATTAGGGTGGTGGGCGATGAACTGCCTGGCGTACAGATTCGTCTGCTCCACCATTAGATTGACCAGGCTTTCACTGAAAAAATAACTGAAAAAGTCAAATTCAGTGAACCCAGCCGTGTCAATCCGGATTCCGGAGTCGCCAACAAACTCCGGAACCCGTGGCTGATAACCCTCTAGGGGTCTCCAGACAGGTTCACCGGAAGGGGGCTCCGGTAAAATCGCCTGGGGGGTCGGACTCCTAGTACGAGCGGCATTGTCGCTCGTACTAGTGCCCGCCACTGGGACACTTTCATGGGGGGTGCGTGGCCTCGCCTGGCGGCGTCTCTGCCGCCGTGCAGGGGGCTCATCATCAGTACTAGATGATGAGGAGGACGATGAAGAACACATGAATGTTGGATTTTCATCGTCCTAACAGACAGATTCGGAGTCGGAGGCAAGAAAAGCGTATGCCTCCACTGCCGAAAATGCCTGGCGAGCCATCACCTTTTTCTACGGTGGCGGGGGAGGGTGTGTGTGTGGGGGGGGGCGGGGATGTATGTAGTGAGTGCTTGGTGTAACTATTAGATATAACGGTGTGTGATTAGAAATCACACACCGTTATATAAGGGAGGAAAAAAAATTGCGGACAAAAAAAAAAGGGGGAGGGGGGGGGGGGCAAATGCAGCGCCCTGAACCCTTAATAGGGCCCGGGTCACACTGAAAAATTTGTGGTGGACCCTTGGGGACCTATTAGGGGGTATGGGGGGGATTTTTTTTTTTTTTTACTTTTTTACACTCACTCCTAACTTGCCCTGGATTGTATTCTTTCCCTGCTCTGTCCCTGCAGATCTTCTTCCCTGAGGGGGCTCTGATCGCACAGAGGGGGGGTCCCTGGCACCTTCGAGCAGCTTTGCCCGCTGACTGAACTCCGTTAACGGGCAGAGCTGCAAGAAGATGCAGTTAACCCCTCCCCTGCCGGCTGCTATTGGCTGGTCCAGCCAATAGCAGCGCTCCTGGGGGGGGGGGTGATGAAATCGCCACCTCCCCATAGATACATTGGGTGATAGGGGGTGTATTGTACACCCCCGATCACCTTGTATCTCCGGGTCATCGGGTCACACGTGACCCGTATGACCCGAATCCTGGCAGATCGTTAGTGTGAATTCACTAACGATCTGCCGCGAGCGCCGAGACGGGGGGGGGGGGGTCTGATGCCCCCCCCTTCGGCATTTGCACGGGATGCCTGCTGAACAATATCAGCAGGCATCTCGGTCCGGTCCCCGCCCGGCGCGCGGCAGGGACCGAAATTCCCACGGCATATGGATACGTCCTGGGTCCTTAAGTACCAGAAAGCCAGGGTGTATCCATATGCCCTAGGTCCTAAAGGGGTTAAATATTGTTGCTAAGACCTCTGTTACCAAGGAAGGTGCAAGGTGAACAGGTGACTTGTTGGTGACCTATGGGATTCCTCCAAATTACTCCCTTATATACCAGGGAGGAACTAGCCTAATCAAATTAGATCTTGCTGAGTTACAGTGAAGATCTGAGAAGTTGTCTGGTGTTCCTGAGGGAGACCAAGGCCACGTCACGCATCCACGCATCTACTACCAGTTAACCTCCTGCAGGTGAAAGTCAAAGCCTGGTGGTAAGCAGGTGAAGATAGTCAATTCTGTCATTTACTAAAGTCTGTGTGGGTTGCACAAGTCTGTCCAAGTCCACTACAAGTCCCAGCGAGCCAACAAGCTCCCTAAAGTTCACTGAGCATCTCCTTGGGCCTAAACTGTGCTTTAAAGACTTTAACATCTGTCTGCCTCAGTAAAGTGCCGTTGTTCCGTAACCTTGCATCAGAGTGATTATTTACCCTGCGCCTGGCCCAGGAACCAGCGGCCATACCTCGGGTGGAGTAGAGGATAACCACACCCTGGCATCACGAACACAAAGGTTTAATGCTATCTGCCCTAAGGGTTAATAACATCTTCCCTTCCAACACAGTCAACACAGCTGGGCACAGCAGACACAAGGTGGGTTCTTCGATTACAGGGTTCCAGTAGTCGTGCATACTGCTAAAGTTTTCAAGGGGGCAGTCCATGAAAAATTGAAGGATCCCTCACGTACGTTTCCTTGGGCGAAGCCGAGATTCCACTTACTCGAGGGCAGAGGGGCCCAGACGCAAGTTTGTCATGGGGATAGATGTGGTCCTTAGGATTCCCACACCTTTATCCAACTGCTAGAGCGTTCTTGCCCTAAAGTGTCACATGGATGATGATCTCACCTTGGCAGTGGGATCAATTAGAAAGAAATTCAGCTAGCCCTGGAACTAGTGGACTATGCAGAAGACTGCTGTGAGAGAAGTTACCTTACTTCTGGCCAAAGCCAGACTGGACTATTTCCCCCCCCCCCCCCCCCCTGTCCTAAGGGACTAGAGTGGAGGGACTAGAGTGGAGGCAGACTAGACTAGAGCTAGACTAGAGCTACTCACCAGCACTTACAGTAGAAAATAATTAACTCTGGCATAGCAGTTAAAGGCACAGTAGACAAGAAATTCTGAAAAAGTTAAGGAATAACATTTTCATATCAAGACACAATAAGACTGGGATTTTATTCAGAGACAGGCACCTTACAGGACAGCAACCACCCAAACAGGGTGCAGGTATCAAAGGTATTTCTGCTCTGGGACACCATATTTTGATACACAATAAAAGCTACATTTTAGAGGCGGGATCTAATAGGGGTTAGTGACTCTAGTGACGCTCTAATGACGCTAGTGTACATTGTCCCCTTACCTACCCTGGATAGGGTGTTTGTGTTTTTGTGGCTCTGGAGGCAAGGTACAGATACCAGTCTTGCCACAGGATGTCTATAGGAGGAAATAGGAGTTGTCATTTAGGGAAACAATAATTATCCAAATGTGACAACTTAGCTTTCAAGCTAGTTAAAAATAAGTGCCATAAATTTTAGCTGTCAAAAAGTAACAGGATGTTCAGCCTAACTGCGGATGTCAATACATCCTGCACCAAGAAAGTATGTACTTGCAAAGTCCAATTACCTGGACCTGAGGAATAATTCTCCTATTTTAGGGAAAGTTTAAATGGGCACTGTCACGTGGAAAAACTTTTGACATGTCCTAGCAACATGTCAAAAGTTTTGATCTGTAGGGGTCTGAGTGTTCAGACCTCCACCGATCAGAAGAATGAGGCAGGAGATGTTCGCGCTCTCTCTTGGATCTGTGTCACCTGATTGAGACACTCGCAATGTAAGTCTATGCAGCATGTCTGTTACGCCGAGCGCTCCGGGTCCCTGCTCCTCCCCAGAGCGCTCGCGGCATTCACCTTCATGCAGTGCCCCGGTCAAACCCGCTGATCGGGAGCGCTGCATCAGTATTACCGGTGGGGATGCGACCCGCGTAGCGGGAAACACCCGCTTGCGTCTCGCATCCCGATCCCCTCACCTATCCTGCCCTCCGTCTGCTCAGTCCCGGCGCGCGCGGCCCCGCTCTCTAGGGCGCGCGCACGCCGTCTCTCTGCGATTTAAAGGGCCAGTGCGCCATTGATTGGCGCCTGGCCCAATCAGTACTCACACCTGTGCCCTCGTTATAAAAACCCACTTCCCCTTCCTAGCATTGCCGGATCTTGTTGCCTCAGTGCCAGTGAAAGTGTTTCCTTGTGTATGTTCCAAGCCCGTGTTCCAGACCCTCTGTCGTTGCCCCTGACTACGATCCTTGCTGCCTGCCCTGACCTTCTGCTACGTCCGACCTTGCTCTTGCCTAATCCCTTGTACCGCGCCTGTCTCAGCCGTCAGTTGGGGTTGAGTCGCTATCGGGTGGAACGACCTGGGGGTTACCTGCCGCTGCAAGTCCATCCCGCTTTGCGGCGGGCTCTGGTGAAAACCAGTAACCCCTTAGACTCTGTTCCCCTGGTACGGCCCACGTCATCACCCCACTGACACAGAGGATCCACCACCAGTATCCTCACAGTATACCCATCCGGACCCTGACAGTAGATCCGGCCATGGATCCCGCTGAGGTCCCGCTGCCAGTTGTCGCTGACCTTACCACGGTGGTCGCCCAGCAATCTCAACAGATAGCGCAACAAGGACAACAGCTGACCCAACTGACTGTCATGCTGCAACAACTTCTGCCACAGCTTCAGCAACCATCTCCTCCGCCAGCTCCTGCACCTCCTCCGCAGTGAGTGGCCGCTCCCAGCCTCCACCTGTCCCTGCCGGATAAATTTGATGGGGACTCTAAACTATGCCGTGGTTTCCTGTCTCAATGTTCCCTACACTTGGAGATGATGTCGGACCAATTCCCCACAGAACGGTCTAAGGTGGCTTTCGTGGTTAGTCTCCTGTCTGGAAAGGCCTTGTCATGGGCCACACCGCTCTGGGACCGCAATGATCCTGTCACTGCCACTGTCCAGTCATTCTTCGCTGAAGTTTGTAGTGTCTTCGAGGAACCAGCCCGGGCCTCCTCTGCCGAGACTGCTTTGTTGAACCTAGTTCAAGGAAGTTGTTCCGTAGGCGAATACGCCATCCAGTTTCGTACCCTCGCCTCTGAATTATCCTGGAACAATGAGGCCCTCTGCGCGACCTTCAAGAAAGGCTTATCCAGCAACATCAAGGATGTACTGGCCGCACGAGAAATTCCTGCTAACCTGTCTGAACTTATCCATTTGGCCACCCGCATTGACATGTGTTTCTCTGAAAGACGCCAGGAGCTCTGACAGGAGAAGGATCTTGTTCGCACAAGGCGATTTCTCTCCCCGGCTCCTCTCTTCTCAAGTCCACTGCAATCTGTTCCTGTGCCTTCTGCCGAGGAGGCTATGCAAGTGGATCGGTCCCGCCTGACCCTACAAGAGAGGACTCGCCGCCGTAACGAGAATCTATGCCTGTACTGTGCTAGTACCGAACACTTCCTAAAAGACTGTCCTATCCACCCTCCGCGTCAGGAGAAACGCACTCCGATTCCTCACCAAGGTGAGACAGCTCTAAGTGTGAATTCTGCTTCTCCACGTCTCACTGTGCCTGTGCGGATTTCTCCTTCAGCTGTGGCCTTCTTGGACTCCGGTTCTGCAGGAAATTTTATTTTGGTCTCTTTTGTTAATAGGTTCAACATCCCAGTGACCAGTCTCGTCAGACCACTCTACATCACTTCAGTCAACGGAGAAAAACTTGGACTGTATTGTGCGTTACCGCACCGAACCCCTGCTTATGTGCATTGGACTGCATCACGAAAAAATTGAATTTCTTGTCCTACCCAACTGCACCTCTGAAATCCTCCTCGGTCTGCCATGGCTACAACGTCATTCTCCTACCCTTGACTGGACCACCGGGGAGATCAAGAGTTGGGGTTCATCTTGTCTCAAACAATGCCTCACGCCTGCTCCCATTAGTCAAAGCCCTGTGGCTCCACCCATACCAGGTCTTCCCAAGGCCTACCAGGACTATGCCGATGTTTTCTGTAAAAAACAAGCAGAGACTTTGCCACCTCATAGGCCTTATGACTGCCCTATTGACCTCCTTCCTGGTACTACTCCACCCCGGGGCAGGATCTACCCTCTGTCCGCCCCAGAGACTCAAGCCATGTCTGACTATATCCAGGAAAATCTAAAGAAGGGATTCATTCAAAAGTCCTCATCCCCTGCGGGAGCGGGGTTCTTCTTTGTTTCTAAAAAAGACGGTTCCCTACGGCCATGCATTGACTACCGCGGTTTAAATAAAATCACCATCAAAAACCGCTATCCCCTGCCTTTGATCTCTGAACTCTTTGACCGTCTTCGTGGCGCCAATATTTTCACTAAATTGGACTTAAGAGGTGCATATAATCTTATTTGCATCAGGAAAGGGGATGAGTGGAAGACCGCATTCAATACCAGAGACGGACATTTCAAATATCTTGTTATGCCCTTTGGGCTCTGCAACGCTCCTGCAGTCTTCCAGGACTTCGTTAATGAAATATTTCAGGACTTGTTATATACCTGTGTTGTGGTTTACCTGGACGACATCCTGATTTTCTCCTCTAGTCTAGAGGAACACCGTTGTCATGTCCGCCTAGTGCTCCAGAGACTCTGCGAAAATCACCTGTATGCCAAAATGGAGAAATGTCTCTTTGAATGTGTATCTCTTCCTTTCCTAGGTTACCTAGTCTCTGGCCAGGGACTTCAAATGGACCCAGACAAACTGTCAGCGGTTTTAGATTGGCCACGCCCTTCGGGGCTCTGTGCTATCCAACGCTTCCTAGGATTTGCCAACTACTGCCTGTTACGCCGAGCGCTCCGGGTCCCTGCTCCTCCCCGGAGCGCTCACGGCGTCTCTCTCCCTGCAGCGCCCCGGTCAGTCCCGCTGACCGGGAGCGCTGCACTGACATGGCCGTCGGGGATGCGATTCGCACAGCGGGACGCGCCCGCTCGCGAATCGCATCCCAAGTCACTTACTCGTCCCGGTCCCCTGCTGTCATGTGCTGGCGCGCGCGGCTCCGCTCTCTAGGGCGCGCGCGCCAGCTCTCTGAGACTTAAAGGGCCAGTGCACCAATGATTGGTGCCTGGCCCAATTAGCTTAATTGGCTTCCACCTGCTCCCTGGCTATATCTGCTCACTGCCCCTGCACTCCCTTGCCGGATCTTGTTGCCTTGTGCCAGTGAAAGCGTTTAGTGTTGTCCAAGCCTGTGTTACCTGAACTCTTGCTATCCATCTTGACTACGAACCTTGCCGCCTGCCCGAACTTCTGCTACGTCTGACCTTGCCTCTGCCTAGTCCTTCTGTCCCACGCCTTCTCAGCAGTCAGTGAGGTTGAGCCGTTGCTAGTGGATACGACCTGGTTGCTACTGCCACAGCAAGACCATCCCGCTTTGCGGCGGGCTCTGGTGAACACCAGTAGCCTCTTAGAACCGGTCCACCAGCACGGTCCACGCCAATCCCTCGCTGACACAGTGGATCCACAACCTGTAAGCCGAATCGTGACAGTAGATCCGGCCATGGATCCCGCTGAGGTGCCGCTGCCAAGTCTCGCTGACCTTCCCACGGTGGTCGCACAGCAATCGCAGCAGATTGCCCAACAAGGACAGCAGCTGTCGCAGTTGACCGCCATGTTACAGCAACTTCTGCCTCTGCTACAGCAGCAACCATCTCCTCCGCCAGCTCCTGCACCTCCTCCGCAGCGAGTGGCCGCTCCTAGCCTCCGCTTGTCCCTGCCGGACAAATTTGATGGGGACTCTAGACTCTGCCGTGGATTTTTGTCTCAATGTTCCCTGCATATGGAGATGTTGTCGGACTTGTTTCCTACAGAACGGTCTAAGGTGGCGTTCGTAGTGAGCCTTCTTTCAGGAAAGGCCTTGTCTTGGGCCACACCGCTCTGGGACCGCAATGATCCTGCCACAGCCACAGTCCAGTCCTTCTTCGCTGAAGTCCGTAGTGTCTTCGAGGAACCAGCCCGAGCTTCTTCTGCCGAGACTGCCCTGCTGAACCTGGTCCAGGGTAATTCTTCAGTGGGCGAGTACGCCGTCCAATTTCATACTCTTGCTTCTGAATTATCATGGAATAACGAGGCTCTCTGCGCGACCTTTAAAAAAGGCCTATCCAGTAGCATCAAGGATGTGCTGGCCGCACAAGAGATTCCTGCCAACCTGCAAGAACTTATCCATTTGAACACACGCATTGACATGCGTTTTTCTGAGAGACATCAGGAGCTCCGCCAGGAAAAAGACTTAGATCTCTGGGCACCTCTCCCACAGTATCCTTTGCAATCTACGCCTGGGCCTCCCGCCGAGGAGGCCATGCAAGTGGATCGGTCTCGCCTGACCCAGGAAGAGAGGAATCGCCATAGGGAAGAAAATCTTTGTCTGTACTGTGCCAGTACCGAGCATTTCTTGGTGGATTGCCCTATTCATCCTCCACGTCTGGGAAACGCACGCACGCACCCAGCTCACGTGGGTGTGGCGTCTCTTGGTTCAAAGTCTGCTTCTCCACGTCTCACGGTGCCCGTGCGGATTTCTCCTTCAGCCAACTCCTCCCTCTCAGCCGTGGCCTGCTTGGACTCTGGTGCCTCTGGGAATTTCATTTTGGATTCTTTGGTGAATAAATTGTGCATCCCGGTGACCCGTCTCGTTAAGCCGCTCTACATTTCCGCGGTCAACGGAGTTAGATTGGATTGCACCGTGCGTTACCGCACAAAACCCCTCAATGTGCATTGGACCCCACCACGAAAGGATTGAATTTTTCGTCCTCCCCAACTGCACCTCTGAGGTCCTCCTCGGTCTGCCATGGCTTCATTCTCCCACCCTTGACTGGACCACCGGGGAGATCAAGAACTGGGACTCTGCTTGCCACAAGAGATGCCTCTCCCCCCCTCCCAGTCCCGTCAGGCAAGCCTCAGTGCCTCCTCATGGCCCCCGTCCTTGTGTCACCCTGCCCCGTGCCAAGCTTCACCCTCTGCCCTCCCTCCCCATTCCCACTCCTACTGTACTGCCTGCCTTTGAGGAAACCCTCCATTCACTCCCGGTGTCCTCGTCCCAGGTAAAGCAGTTGTCGGACAAAAAAAGGGGGAGACCTAAGGGGGGGGGGTACTGTTACGCCGAGCGCTCCGGGTCCCTGCTCCTCCCCGGAGCGCTCACGGCGTCTCTCTCCCTGCAGCGCCCCCGGTCAGTCCCGCTGACCGGGAGTGCTGCACTGACATGGCCGTCGGGGATGCGATTCGCACAGCGGGACGCGCCCGCTCGCGAATCGCATCCCAAGTCACTTACCCGTCCCGGTCCCCTGCTGTCATGTGCTGGCGCGCGCGGCTCCGCTCTCTAGGGCGCGCACGCGCCAGCTCTCTGAGACTTAAAGGGCCAGTGCACCAATGATTGGTGCCTGGCCCAATTAGCTTAATTGGCTTCCACCTGCTCCCTGGCTATATCTGCTCACTGCCCCTGCACTCCCTTGCCGGATCTTGTTGCCTTGTGCCAGTGAAAGCGTTTAGTGTTGTCCAAGCCTGTGTTACCTGAACTCTTGCTATCCATCTTGACTACGAACCTTGCCGCCTGCCCCGACCTTCTGCTACGTCTGACCTTGCCTCTGCCTAGTCCTTCTGTCCCACGCCTTCTCAGCAGTCAGCGAGGTTGAGCCGTTGCTAGTGGATATGACCTGGTTGCTACTGCCGCAGCAAGACCATCCCGCTTTGCGGCGGGCTCTGGTGAACACCAGTAGCCTCTTAGAACCGGTCCACCCGCACGGTCCACGCCAATCCCTCGCTGACACAGTGGATCCACAACCTGTAAGCCGAATCGTGACACTACCGACAGTTTATTCCCCATTTTTCCACCATTGTGTCCCCTATTGTGGCCCTGACTAGGAAGAATGCCAACCCTAAATCATGGCCTCCTCAAGTAGAAGAGGCCTTCAACCGCCTCAAACTGCCTTCGCTTCTGCTCCAGTGCTGTCCAGACCTGATCAATCGAAACCTTTCTTGCTGGAGGTAGACACCTCCTCAGTCGGAGCCGGAGCCGTACTTCTCCAAAAAAAACTCTACTGGACGTAATATTACTTGTGTTTTCTTTTCTAAAACCTTCTCTCCGGCAGAAAAAAATTACTCCATTGGTGATCGTGAACTTCTAGCCATCAAGTTAGCACTCGAAGAATGGAGGCATCTATTGGAGGGTTCCAAACACCCCATTGTCATTTACACTGACCACAAAAATCTCTCGTATCTCCAGTCAGCCCAGCGTCTGAACCCTCGTCAGGCTAGGTGGTCGTTGTTTTTTGCCCGCTTTAACTTCGAGATTCACTTTCGTCCTGCTGACAAAAACATCAGGGCTGACGCCCTTTCACGTTCCTCTGATGCCACCGAATCTGAAGTCCCTCCACAGCATATTGTACCTCCTGGGTGCCTGGTCTCCTCTGCTCCAGCTTCTATTGGTCAAACCCCTCCTGGAAAGACCTTTGTCCCTCCACGCCAGCACTTCAAGATCCTCAAATGGGACATTCCTCTCACCTCGCTGGCCATGCTGGCATCAAGAAGTCCATCCAGCTTATTTCTCGTTTATATTGGTGGCCTACGCTGGAGGGTGACGTCACTGATTTAATTCGGGCCTGTACAGTTTGCGGCCGGGATAAGACCACCCGCCAGAAGCCTGCTGGACTCCTCCATCCTTTACCCGTTCCTGAGCAGCCGTGGTCCCAAATTGCCATGGATTTTATTACGGATCTGCCTGTATCCCATGGCAACTCCGTCATCTGGGTGGTCGTTGATCGTTTCTCCAAAATGGCACATTTCATTCTACTTCCAGGTCTTCATTCTGCGCCACAATTGGCGAAGCAATTTTTTATGCATATTTTTCGCCTTCACGGGCTACCCACGCGTATCGTCTCGGATAGAGGCGTTCAATTTGTATCAAAATTCTGGAGATCTCTCTGTAATCAATTAAAAATCAAATAAAATTTCTCGTAAGTAGAGAGAGTTTACCAAATCCTTGGTGACTATTTGTGACATTTTGTCTCCTCCCGTGAAGATGATTGGGTCGACCTTCTACCCTGGGCTGAATTCTCGTACAATTTCAAAAATTCTGAATCCTCCGCCAAATCCCCGTTCTTTGTGGTGTACGGCCGTCACCCTCTGCCCCCCCTCCCCATTCCCACTTCTTCTGGATTGCCTGCTGTGGATGAAGTTACCCGGGACTTCTCTATTATCTGGAAGGAGACTCAAAAGTCGCTTCTACTGGCCTCGTCTCGTATGAAGAGACAGGCCGATAAGAAGAGAAGAACTCCTCCTGTCTTCGCTCCTGGGGACAAAGTGTGGCTCTCTGCCAAGTATATCTGCTTCCGCGTTCCCAGCTACAAGCTGGGGCCACGTTACCTTGGACCATTTCAAATCAAGAGTCAAATCAATCCTGTCTCCTACAAACTTCTTCTTCCCCCTTCTCTCCGTATTCCTAACTCCTTTCATGTCTCACTTCTCAAACCTCTCGTCCTTAACCGCTTCTCCCCCAAGGTTGTCGCTCCAGCTCCTGTCTCTGGCTCCTCTGACGTCTTCGCTGTTAAGGAAATCCTCGCTTCCAAAATGGTCAGAGGTAAAAAAAAAATTATTGTAGATTGGGAGAATTGTGGCCCCGAAGAGAGGTCTTGGGAACCCGTGGATAATATTCTCGACAAGGAGCTCATTCACAGGTTCTTGGGCTCCAAAAAGAGGGGGAGACCAAAGGGGGGGGGGTACTGTTATGCCGAGCGCTCCGGGTCCCTGCTCCTCCCCGGAGCGCTCGCGGCGTTCACCTTCATGCAGCGCCCCGGTCAGACCCACTGACCGGGAGCGCTGCATCAGTATTACCGGTGGGGATGCGACCCGCGTAGCGGGACACGCCCGCTCGTGTCTCGCATCCCGATCCCCTCACCTATCCTGCCCTCCGTCGGCTCAGTCCATGCGCGCGCGGCCCAGTTCTCTAGGGCGCGCGGGCGCCGGCTCTCTGTGATTTAAAGGGCCAGTGCGCCATTGATTGGCGCCTGGCCCAATCAGTACTCACACCTGTGCCCTCGTTATAAAAACCCACTTCCCCTTCCTAGCATTGCCGGATCTTGTTGGCTCAGTGCCAGTGAAAGCGTTTCCTTGTGTATGTTCCAAGCCCGTGTTCCAGGCCCTCTGCCGTTGCCAGTGACTACGATCCTTGCTGCCTGCGCTGACCTTCTGCTATGTCCGACCTTGCTCTTGCCTAATCCCTTGTACCGCGCCTGTCTCAGCCGTCAGTTGGGGTTGAGTCGCTATTGGGTGGAATGACCTGGGGTTACCTGCCGCTGCAAGTCCATCCCGCTTTGCGGCGGGCTCTGGTGAAAACCAGTAACCCCTTAGACTCCGTTCCCCTGGTACGGCCCACGTCATCACCCCACTGACACAGAGGATCCACCACCAGTATCCTCACAGTATAACCATCCGGACCCTGACAATGTCTCGATCACGTGAGACAGAGCAGGGAGAGAAGCGGACAAAGTCTATGACAATCACCGATCAAAAATTTTTCTACATGTTGCTAGGACATGTCAAATGTTATTTTAAGTGACAGGTACACTTTAAGAAGTTTGTAAACAGAACTAAGTGAAAGGGAGTAAGCTTTGCAATGACTGAGACATTATTAAGAGAGTTGGCCCTAGTGTCAGAGGGAATTAAGCATAGTATGTGGTCAGCATAGTGTCTGAAAAGTAAACATTTTCTGGCTCACTATAACTAGTATAACACTCTCGAGCTCACCATTAATGCTGTCATACCCTAAGAGCCAAAAACAGACATATCTATAGGTCTGAGTAACTGTGTAATTGCAAAAATGTTTGTATCCTTCTCTGCTATAGTCTTACTTACCTCTCTTTCATATGTAGGAACACCACTTTCCATATTTTCAACTCAGCCACTATGCTTAGTAAAAAATTTATATAATGGGGCTCAAGGTTATGAACAATAACAAGATAAAGCAATATAAATTTATTACAAATATTAATTAAAAAACATCCAATCAGTATGTCATATATAAACAGGACTGCACACCACAGAGCCCTTGTGAGTGCAGGACCTGACTAATTCAATCAGTCAGACCACCTTAGGTCCTTTCTACAGTGACAATAAACCATCATTTTCTGATTGTTTATTGTCACTGAAGAAAGGACCTAAGGCGGTCCTGAAACGTGTCTGACATTATTACTATTCACACTGAGTTTGAATTTCAGATATGGGCAGTATATTTTAATTATGGATGCCTTTCCCTTATTTTATTCAAACCTGGATTTCTAGCCTGCTTCTCAAACACTCCAAACCTGGTTTTCCAACTTGCTTTTCAAATGCTCCAACTCTAGGATGCCATCCTAACAGCACTCCATCCTGTATACTACCATCACTACGCAATCTGGTGGATACTCTAGCTTTTGGACATCTAAAACATTGTCTGAACAGGCACATACCAGCCACCTCTGCGACAAGCGTCATTGGCAGAGCACCAGGATCCTGTTTGCTCGCCCCACAGCCGGTCTGCGGAGGACATGGGCAGCGGCTGTTCTTGGGGTCTGGAGCATTCGCCATGAGCCTTGTAGCAAGTGGGTTGGGTGAGCTGTTTAGTGCACTATACGCAAGCAACATTTTATTACATCAAGGGGATGACGAGTATCCTCCTGTATATCGTTGTTAAACAGTGAGGAGATTGCTGTGACATTTTTACAGCGTATGATACAAACTATCTTATGTGATTACGTTTTATACTGTTGCAAGCTCACATTTTAATTATTATCCAGGACATTAATATCATATATTGGTTCAAAATTTTGTACTGAGAGGCGTTCATTATTTAATTGTACATTGTTGTTTACTGTCTGACTGATTGAATTAGTCAGGTCCTGCACTTACAAGGGCCCTGTGGTATGCAGTCCTGTTTATATATGACATATTGACATTTTTTTTAATTAATATTTTTAATAAATGTATATTGCTTTATCTTACTTATTATTGTCCATATCATTGAGCCCCATTATAATAATTTTTACTAAGCATAGTGTCTGAGTTGAAAAGTATGGAAAGTGGTGTTCCTACATATGAAAGAGAGGTAAGACTATAGCAGAGAAGGACACAAACATAATATAAGAATAATATATAGGAGGTGTTTTATTATTTAGAAATAAAGGGTTACCTCTTAATAGAAGGAAGACAGATATGTAGGCATTGAAAGCCTGTAACAAACCTGTCCCAATCCCCTATCCACTCCATATCATAGTGTAAAATGGCAGAAATGTTATATACCCAAAGGTTAGGAAGATTAAAACCCCCAAGGAACTTGTTCTGTTGGAATTTGATCAGACTAATACGATTGCCCCCGATAGATCCCCAGATGAATTAGCAAAAAAATTCAAAAACAAGCAAATTACCATGAAATCTTTTTATAGGACAGAAAAAGGCTCTTAGGCAAAGAAATTATCCTGATTAAATGACATAATAGCCTTAAATATACTTTGATCTATTAGTATTAGGCTATTCTCTCCAGGATGTAAAAGCTGGACTTCTGCTCCTTGAGGCTACCAGGTTGCTGTCCAAAGAGTGGTCCCAGTATAGGTAACTGCTAGCCAAGCAGGCCAGACAGCCCTGATGGCACCAGTGATTCAGGCAGAGGTGAGTCTGTTGCAATAGGTCAGTAGTCTGGGGGTAATAGTAGGAGACACAACTCCATTCAGTATAGGTTAAACAGTCAGTAGCAGAAAGCAGCTCTAATAGGTGGTGCTGGTTAGTAGCAGATTAAGCACATCAAGGGTAAAGATACAGCAAAGCTGAAGATATAAGTGTGTGTGTATAGTGTTTTCACTTTATTTCAAAGTATGTAGTGTAAGTGTAAAGTAGTGTAGTGTACTACACTAAAGCTAGAGGCAGGCAGCAGTAAATACTGATAGGTCACTTACACCCATAGAGCAGTACATGGTGCTGCAGGGGGAAAAAACTTCTAACTCTCCCTGTCTGTACTAATGCTGTCCCTCACCACTCTATAACTGCCGCACATGTTCCTCAGCTCTGCCCAGACTAGGGTGGGTGGGTAAAGCAGGGGTAAAGAAATTTCAATTCCCTGCCTGACCAACCACTTGCAGCGTTCGGAGGGAAAGGATGCCCCCCTGCCACCTTTCTACACTTCACGGATACCACCAATCACAATTTTCTTCCAGGCCTCCAGAAGCCAGTTTGCCACCAATTGCCAATCTTAGATAACAAAAACTATCTAGATCCTATTACTGTATCAGTAGACGCAGTGATCCTAAACAATTATTACGTAAATGTACATCCTGGTGAACTAGGTACCAGAACACCATGAGCAACATTTATGCCATGTGTCACTTAGGGGTTAAGTCTATTTGAAATCCTTTTTATAACAGTAGAAAAATACTTATGCAAGGAACTACATATGTGCAGTTTATAGTAGAATGAACACATATTCCTCACAATCAGTTGACTAGTATTTCTGTGCCAAATATCAATGGCCGAGTAAATGGGACATCATACGGAGCGCTGGACAGTCGAGAAGATTAATCCAAAGATCCAAAATTAAATCGGTTTATTAGTAAAAAACTGCAATGCACACACAAGGTGTTTCCAACCCAAACCAGGCTCTTCAGCAGTCATACATACAATGGCAGTATAATAACATATATACATAATTATCGGAAATGGTTCTGTGTCACTGACCAGACCAGAACAGTGGACGAAATATGCATAAGACATAAAAGAATCTAAACTGCCGATTAGTCCATATAAAATATACACAAACATGTACTTTCTTAAAAATGGAAGGCTTATCTTTTTTTTTTTTTTTTTTTTTTTTTACGGTTCAAAAGATTTATTAAACATTGATAACATATACAACATCCGCCCCAGGGCGGTAGAAGCGGGCAATCGAATACAGATAGCTGGTATCAGGATTCCATGCAATCAGTACTGAAGCATAAACAATCACCATCATGCGCTGGATAGTACTAAATAGGCAGGCTAGTAAGACCCAGTCAATGCAGTACACCGACGTAGGCCATGATGCCATAGGTGAAGGCCAGATAGAGAGAGACAGCGGGGATAACGTATAACTAGCAAGGTCGGGGGAACCTTTGACAATGTGAAAGAAATAAACAAACAATCAAGGACATCTAGCCAACGTGGTGGGGAGCGATGTCTCATTCGAGTATCCATTTAAGGGTCTAGAGTAGGCAACCGCTGGAACCCATGCCATCCAAACCAGGCCCCAGCCACTCAAACTAGCATATTACAACCTAAGTCTAAATGGGTCAGGCTGGCGGGGAGGCCTAATACACTACCAATGTAAACCAAAAAAAAAAAAAAAGGGAAAAGAACCACACATAGACAAGACACAAAAGGGGAGAATAGAGGGGGAAGGAACAGAGCAGAAGCAGTCGGAATAGAGTTGAGAGGGAGAGGGGGAGTGGGGGTAAAGGATGCCACAAAGACCCAAAGAGAATAGTCCGGGGGAGGGGGGGGGAAGAGGAGAAGGAAGGAGGGAGCCCAAAGCAAAGGAAGGGAGACTAGCAAAAAAAAAAATGAAAAAAAAAAGGGGGGGAGACCCTCACAGGAGAGGAAGGGCAGTATCAGTGGTGGATGGTAGCGAAACTAAATGGGGGGACGACAGAGACATGGCCCGATACTCAGGGGATGACAGGAAGTCGGTCCACGGAGTCCAGCGCTGCAGAAAACGCTCAGGTTTGGACGCCATGTCCGCCATGCACTCCTCCATCCCGTAGATAAATTGCACCTCACCTATCCAGTCAGCCAAGGTCGGGGGCAGGACTGACTTCCATTTGCGTGGGAGCACCCTTCGGGCAGCAGAGAGTAATATGCCGATCAGACCCTTTTTCAGAGATTTCAATTGGCCCGGCACCATCGACAGTAAGGCTACTTGGGGGGTATGGGGTACTACGGAACCTGAAATCCTGGACACGGCAGACAAGACACCGGACCAGAAAGATTGCAAAAGTGAGCAATCATACCAAACATGAAGCATGGTCCCGGGGGCCAAGCCGCACCTCCAACAGACATTAGGCACAGATGGAAAGCACCGATGCAGCAGAGCTGGGACACGGTACCATCTGGACAAGACTTTGAAGTTAGTTTCTTGCAACTGAACAGAAACCGAGGACCCATGGCACAAGGCATATGCCTTGCTCCAGTCTAGGGGATCAGGGGTGCGACCCAGCTCCCGCGACCACCCCTCCTGATGAGTCGGGACCTGTGTGGTGCATGCAGACATCAAAAGAGCATAGATAACAGATATCAGGTGTCCCGGAGACTCATCTGCCAGACATAAAGATTCAAATGGAAGGGGAAGCCTATGCAGGTCAAGGGACTGTTTCCAAGAAGAGTAAAAATGGGTGAGCTGGGTGTATTGCCAAACCTGAGCAGGTGTATGATGTTCCTCCCGTAGGACCTCCGCCAATGGTTTCAAGGAGCCCGAGTGAAGAACGTGAGCAAATAAAAAAATCTGTCCACGGGACCTACCTAGGAAGGGTCCCACCCGGCCACCCGGTGTAAAGTCAGGGTTGTCACGTATAGACGTCAGGGGACCATTGGGGCGTAGGAGACCCGCCTTGCCCAAATGGCGCAGGCACACCCGAAGCACGGAACGCGCCACATACGGGAGTTTCGCCTGAAGTGCTGGGGTCCAATAGGACGCACGCGTCCAGGGTAGGGACGTGAGCGGGATAGGGGAAAGGAGGGCCTCCAAACGCACCCACAGGTTATCGGTGGGGTGGTGAAACCAGTCCATTATTCTAGTTGCAACAGAAGCCATGTAATTAAGATGAGGGTCCGGCAGAGCCAGACCTCCC
The DNA here is from genome assembly GCF_029499605.1 of Hyla sarda. Classification (NCBI taxonomy): domain Eukaryota; kingdom Metazoa; phylum Chordata; class Amphibia; order Anura; family Hylidae; genus Hyla; species Hyla sarda. The sequence goes on along the minus strand of NC_079198.1, from coordinate 71,170,915 downwards.
TTCGATTTGGGGCGAATCAAGTCCCTCCGGGCCATGCGGTGACCCCGGAGGCCCCACACGTATTTAGTAAATAGTTTGTTAATGGTCAGAAAAAAGGAGCGGGGAAGAAGGATAGGGATAGTCTGAAAGAGGTAAAGCAGTCTGGGCAATAGGTTCATTTTAAGTATGTTAACTCGTCCGATCCAGGAAAAGTCTCGTCTGTCCCATTTGGTCAAGTCAGAGGAAAAGGAGGTAAGTAGGGGGCCGAAGTTCAAGTCATACAGGCGGGTCAAGTCACTGGGGACCTGGATCCCTAGGTATTTGAAGGAGTTGGACGCCCAACGGAAGGCATACTGCTTCCTGAGCTCTGCGACGCCTCCAGGACCTAATGACACGTCTAGGGCTACACTCTTAGTTATATTTAGTTTATAATTGTTAAAACGACCATAGTCATCCAAAAGAGTGAAGAGGGCAGGGATGCTACCGCAAGGGTCTGACAGGAACAATAACAAGTCATCAGCAAAGGCAGCACATTTGACAACTTCTCCCCCGACCGGCACCCCCCGAACCTGTTCACTCTGTCTGATAGCTTGCAAGAGATGTTCCATGGCTAGGACATATAGGAGAGGGGACAGGGGGCACCCTTGTCTCGTGCCATTGCAGATAGGGATAGGAGAGGAAAGGGAACCATTTATCCTTATCCTAGCCTGTGGGTGAGTATACAAGGCAAAGATACGTGACAACATTAGCGGGCCTAAACCCAGATGAGACAGGACACCCCTCAAGAACCCCCACGCCACCCTGTCAAAAGCCTTCTCGGCGTCCAGGGATAATAAAACACATGGCAACTGAGAAGTTTGAGCGTGGTGGATCACAGAGAAAGTTTTCAGGGTGTTATCTCTGGCCTCTCTAGCAGGTACGAAGCCCGTCTGGTCAGGGTGGATGAGGGTCCCCAATAATGGGTTCAGTCTGAGGGCTAGTAATTTAGCGTATAATTTCGTGTCCACATTAATAAGGGATATCGGGCGATAGCTTTGACAAAGGTTCGGGTCCTTACCCTCCTTCGGGATTACAGTAATAAATGCCTGGAGAAAGGAGCTGGGGAATGGGGACGTGGCGGATACTGAATTAAAGGAGGCCATCAGTGACGGAGTCAAATCTGAAGCAAGAAGCTTATAAAATTTGGCAGTATACCCGTCAGGGCCAGGTGCCTTCCCTGAGGGCATAGACCTTATGGCCTCTGCAACCTCTTCCTGGGAAAAGGGGCGTTCCAAGTCCAAGAGGGACTGGGGGGAAAGAGAAGGCAGCTGCGTCCTCAACAGGTAGGCCTGTAGATCGGGGGACACAGAGTGTTACGCCTAGCGCTCCGGGTCCCCGCTCCTCCCCGGAGCGCTCACGGCGTCTCTCTCCCTGCAGCGCCCCGGTCAGTCCCGCTGTCCCGGAGCGCTGCACTGTCATGGCCGTCGGGGATGCGATTCGCACAGCGGGACGCGCCCGCTCGCGAATCGCATCCCAGGTCACTTACCCGTCCCGGTCCCCTGCTGTCATGTGCTGGCGCGCGCGGCTCCGCTCTCTAGGGCGCGCGCGCGCCAGCTCTCTGAGACTTAAAGGGCCAGTGCACCAATGATTGGTGCCTGGCCCAATTAGCTTAATTGGCTTCCACCTGCTCCCTGGCTATATCTGATCTCCTCCCTTGCACTCCCTGGCCGGATCTTGTTGCCTTGTGCCAGTGAAAGCGTTTAGTGTGTCCAAAGCCTGTGTTACCTGAACTTCTGCTATCCATCCTGACTACGAACCTTGCCGCCTGCCCCCGACCTTCTGCTACGTCTGACCTTGCCTCTGCCTAGTCCTTCTGTCCCACGCCTTCTCAGCAGTCAGCGAGGTTGAGCCGTTGCTAGTGGATACGACCTGGTTGCTACTGCCGCAGCAAGACCATCCCGCTTTGCGGCGGGCTCTGGTGAAAACCAGTAGCCTCTTAGAACCGGTCCACTAGCACGGTCCACGCCAATCCCTCGCTGACACAGCGGATCCACAACCCGTAAGCCGAATCGTGACACAGAGTCAGGACCTGCAAGGCCCGGGTCCAGGCTATAAAGGCCCTCATAATATGCCCGGAAACTATCCAGTATCTGGGAGGTGAGGTGAACCAGAGAGCCTGAGGGCGATTTAATAGAAGGGATATGCGTGGCCGCTCTCCTATCACGCAACGCTCGTGCTAACAGTCGCCCCGATTTGTTGCCCCATTCGTAAGTCACACTAGAACAGATCTGTCTATACCGGTTATACTTCCTATCTATGCAAACCTGAATGTCTCTGCGGACGTCCATGAGTTCTTTAAGCACCACATCCGACAGGGAGGATTTGTGTCGAGACTCCAAAGCATGCAAGCGGATTAGCAATTCCTTCAATTTCTGGGAGGATTCACGCTTAAGTCTAGAACCGTGCTTAATTAGAACACCACGGAGCACACATTTTAAGGCCTCCCACTTAAGTTGAGGGGAGGTAGGATCACTGGCATGATCCTGCATGAAATTAGTAGTCGCTGATTTCAGATCCGCCAAACAGAGAGAATCCGAAAGGAGCGACTCGTTGAGCCTCTACACAAACTCCCCCCGTGGACAGTCCGGGAGAGACAAATCACAGAACACCGGGGCATGGTCAGAGAATACTATCGAGCCTATGGTCGTTGAAAGAACCCGAGGGAGTAGACAGTGACTAACAAAAATATAGTCCAGTCTTGTGTAGGTCTGTCGTGCATGAGAATAGAAAGTATAGTCACGTGCGTCCGGGTGGTACAACCTCCAGGGATCAGACAGCTGCATCAGATGTAGAAGCTTTCGGATCTTGTTTAATTGCGTGAACGAGAGGGCAGAGGTCCCAGAGGAGGAATCTAAGGAAGGAAGCAAAGACACATTAAAATCACCACAGACAATAAGAGTGCCCTGCGCGAAGGAGGTGAGGTCATCAAAGGTACGCTGCAGGAACGTCAACTGGCCATGGTTGGGCGCATAAATATTAGCGATGGTATAGGGTTTACCTTGGAGTGTGCAGGAAACAAAGGCATAGCGCCCCTCGGCATCGAGTTTAAAGTCTATTACATGGACAGGTAAGGACTTATGAAACAAAATAGAGGCACCCTTAACCTTATGGGAGGGGTCGCAGCTATGAAAACAAACAGGGAAGTATCTGTTGCGTACCACGGCTGCGTGATCGCGCAAGAGATGGGTCTCCTGTAAACATAAGATGGAGGCACGTTGTTTATGCATGGAGTAAAGGATCTTAGCTCTTTTCTCAGGGACATTAAAGCCCTGAACATTCAGGGAAGCTATTTTAACTGACATATTAACGGAGATGGCAAGGAGGAGTAGGAAAAGAGGTAGAGGGTGGAGTCTGAATGGAGCATTGGGAGAAAAAAAAAATAAAAAATTTAAAAATAAAAAAAAATATATTAAAAAAGAGGGGGGGGGAGGGGGGGGGGGCGTCGGAAGGACGCCGGATAGGAAGAGAGGAAAGAAAGAAAAAAGGGAAGGGAGAGGGAAAGACGATAGCAGAAGGGGGGGGGGGGCAAGGCAGCTAGGAAAGAGGGGAGCTAGGGGTGTAGGATGGGGAAAGAACGAGAGGAGTTGACACTAGACGAGGTAGAGGGAAGAAGAAAAAAAAAAAACAACAACAACAAACTAAACTGGGGAAAACTTAGCAGGTCAGCTAGGATGCCTGCAAAAATATCCTATCAGTAGCACAAGCTATAACCGGACAGGGGTACAATCCTGTCACTACCTATTGGGGGTAGGTCAGCAGGTGGTGCAGAAGTGACAGACAAGAGGGAAAGGAAGATGAAGGGGATGACATAAAACGAGCAACCAAGGCCAAACCGCCATCCAGGGAGAGAAGAGACAGGAAGTATGAGATAGAGGCGCTCCACGGGGAGTCAAGTATACAGACCAGGGAGGAAAAGGGGACACAGGACAGCAAGAAAACGGTGAGAGAGGAGAAACGTAGCACCAGGAGAGAACCACAGTATGTAGAGCAATCAGAAAAGGTCACCACAACACTGTAAATCAAAGAGGACCAACAGCAGTAGGATCTCAGCGGTCTCCCGAGCCACCTGGACCATCCATTGACCCGGAGAGACTGCGGGGTCGGCGGCGGGAGCGCTGCGGTCTTGGCGAAGGTCCATCCGGCTGGTGCCTCCGTGTACGGGGCTGGGGCGGTGGAACAGGTGCAAAGGGGTTGTCCAGAAGTCTTTCCCAGTCCAGCAATTGAACAGGTGGGAGGTCAAACACGGACAAAAAGTCGGGCAAATCCTCCGGAGTGCGCAGTGTAGCATATTTCCCTTGGTGATGAGCAAATAAAGCGAACGGAAACCCCCATCTGTAAAGAATGTGACGTGACTGCAGTTCCGCAAGCAGTGGCTTCAAGGCAGCCCGTAGGCGCAGGGTGTGGCGGGAGAGGTCAGGAAACAGTAGTAACTTGGCACCAACAAAGTCAATCTCCTTGAGCTGCCTGGCCCTTCTCATGATCTCTTCCTTTTCCGAGTAGTAATGGACACGGCAAATGACATCTCTGGGGTTATTTGGGTCAGAACTGGGGGGTCTCAAGGCTCTATGGACCCTATCAATAGCAAGAGGGGTTTGAGCCGGCCGGTCCAGAAGAGAATTAAAGATGTCAGTCACTGTAGGCAAGAGATCTTCAGCTCGTGTCGCCTCAGGGAGGCCACGAATCCTGACGTTATTGCGACGGTTGCGATTTTCCTGGTCATCCAGGTGAGAGTGCAAAAGTCTCTGGTGAGTGGCCTGTTGAGACATCGTGGTGCGTAATTCACTCAAGGAATGTCGCACTTCAGAACGAAATGAGTCCAGTGACTCCACTTTAGAGGTCAGAGAGTCCATTTCAGTTTGGACAGCCTGTAGGTCCTGCCGCCATGTTGATTTCAGAGTGTCAGTAATCGCAGCTAAGTCCTGCTTTGTAGGTAAGAAAGAAAGCAAGGCCTGAAGCTCAGGGTGGGCCTGAAGGATAAGAGCTGCAGATTGGTTGGGGATCTGAGCACTTGCAGGGAGGCCACCGAGATGGGTGTCTACAGCGGGTAGACCAGGGGGCAGCGGGGGGGCCGGTGCTGAAGCCCCCTGGGAAGGTGGAGGGTCAGGTGAGGCCAGCCAGGGGCTACCCAGGTGGGAGGCCCAGGTGGGGCTGGAAGGAGGCCCATGCTGTTCTACTGGTGGGTGGACAGGGGTAGATGGGGCCCCCAGGGGGAACAGCAGAGGGGATCCAGGGTCCGCGGCTGTCGTTGGGGCTGCAGCCATTACTGGGGTCAGAGTGTCCAAGCTTCCGACCTGGGGGACACCAGAGCTCAGCCCACTGCTGTCAATGGGCGAGGGGAGCGGTTCAGCCTCCCAGGCAGAGTCCAAACGAGGGCTGGGGGAGGGGGCAGTCTCCCCCCAAGGTCGAGGACTGAGCTGGGTATGAAGGCCTCCGGTGCCCGTACCTGCAGAGTGGCGCAGCAGTGGAGAGGCCGCCAGCGGCGGTGAGGGAGGCCCGAGACTCCGGCACAGGTCAGTCAGCGGCAGGTCGATCAGTAGTGGCGGAACCGATGTGGCGGCTTCCAGCAGAGGGTCCTCCCGTCCTTCGGAGCCAGCGGCAGCAGCTGGGGGTCCTTCCGCAAGTCGGCCCTGCGCCCGCTCCACACCGCTCGCGCGCCTTACTTCGGGGGGCGGAGCGTCCAGTGGCGGGGAAGCTGGAGCGTGCAATGGCTGCGGCCCGGGGGGGACCATTTCAGAGGCCTCCGGTACAGTCGCCAGCGGGGCGAAGAAGTTGGAGATCGGCGTGGGGGATGCCAGAGAGGTTGGGGTCCTCCTAGCTGTGCCCCGGGAGCGTCTCTTCGGCATAAAGGCAGGTATCAGGTCCCTGAAGTGCGGGTGGTGGCGGAGCTCAGCAGGAACACGTCTGCACTGCTTGCATGGCAGACCACGCCCCCCAATGGAAGGCTTATCTTGTCTTACAAAAAATTGTCCTACTAATGAAAACATGAATTTTCTGTCATGTAAACTTATACATAAAAGGTAATACAATGTAACAATTTGGTGTAATAAAATACCCATGCTTAATCTGTATAGTATACTAACATATAAGAATGCCGAAGGACACCAATGTAGCGTAAATTAAAATAAAATGAAAAGGACCTTATGATAAGCAGAACGCTGTTGATACAGACAGCGTGATGACGAAAGGACCAAAGTAGGCGTGTAGCTAACGTGAAAAGGAAAGGACGGAACTACTATGAAACTAATGTAAGTTATAGAGGAAGCCGCTACGGAATTGGCGTAGTGTAAGTACAGACTACGTAGTTTGACCATATAAATCAAAGGTATGGTGTGGCTGATGGAGCATGAATGGCAAGGGGAAAAGAAGAAACAAAGAAGAAACACTGAACGTACGGGGGTTAATAGAGTGATGCGTGTGACTGAATTAGAGTAAAAGCAAATATTAAAACAGCAAAAAACCTAAATGAATTACATTAGATACAATACTATGTAAATATGGATGTATTTATGTAAAACAAAGAGAAAACCATGATTATTAAATAGAGATCTATTCTGTGCCTGGTAGACATGGGATGAACAGAAAAGCAAATGCTATCTATTGCAATATGTCCTGTTCAATTCAGATCTATGAAGCAAAGAGGGAACTTGAGAGGGGGCGCATCACTGGACTTAGAGGAAGCAGGATGGGCGTGTGGATGAATTGCCTCCCCTCTAGGATATTCTTTCCAAGCTGTTGGGAGCAGTGGTTATGTGAAGGCACGCATGGCGGACAGGTTCTGGACAGCCCAGACAGACCACCAGTATAGAGAATCGTTTGATCCCCCAACAAGCACAAGCAGCATGCACAAATTCCTTGTCCACACCTATACACAGGTAGCATCTTTATTACACACCCTTATCTCTGCCTAAACCATTTCACACAGTACAGTGACCCCTCGACCTACAATGGCCCCGACATACGATAATTGCAACATGCGATGGCCTCTCAGAAGCCATCGCATGTTGAAGGCAGCATCAACATACGATGCTTTTGTATGTCGGGGCCATCGCATAAACGGCTATCCGGCCGCGCTGACTGCTTCAGATGCCACCAGATAACCGTTTACGGTGCCCCGTGTGGTCTGCTGACGATCACTTACCTGTCCTCGGGGCTCCGGCCCGTCCTCTTCGGGATCCCCTGCATCGTCGGCGCTCTCCATCGTCGTCATCACATCGCTGCGCATGCTGTCCCGTCATCCAATAGGAGAGGCGTGTGTAGCGACGTGATAGCGGCGACGGAGAGCGCGGATGCCGGGGAAGCAGAGGCCTTACCGGAGTGTCGGGGACACCTAGGGGACGTGGAGACATCCAGGGCAGCGGTGACGAGCGGTGACGGTCCGAAGCGGCTGGGACAGGTGAGTACAACTTCCTCTAACAGTGGTCTACAACCTGCGGACCTCCAGATGTTGCAAAACTACAACACCCAGCATGCCCGGACAGCCAACGGCTGGGTGTTGTAGTTTAGCAACATCTGGAGGTCCGCAGGTTGTAGACCACTGTCCTATACTTTACATTGCACGGATCCCTCAACATGCGATGGTTTCAACAAACGATGGTCCGTTTGGAACGGATTACCATCGTATGTTGAGGGACCACTGTAATTGACAATATTGTAATTGAGAAAGTCCCCTCTTTGTTGTTCTTCTGTATCAATAACCATGACTCCAGCTGGGAGACACTCATTCTGGGATGGAAAGGACTCTACTGCTGACCTTCTGATGTCTCACCTGGATTTCTTCAAGTATCTCCTCATATTTGCATAACCCTTGGCAGACTACTGAAGCTGATTATTGTTAAAAGTCTGGCGTTTAGCAACAAATGGAGGTTCTGTTTGGGATACAAAATAGTAGGTTGTCAGCATTCTATGAATGGTGGTGCAAGTGGAAAAAATATCATGGATAAAGCACTCACCAATATGTAAATGACATTTTATTGTATCTTCACATAGTACAAGACACAATGTACAAGACGTGTTTCAGCAGGCGATATGGCTTCCTCAGCTGTCTCAACACTTGCCGCAACAGCAAATTAATAAGTATAAAATCCCAATAAATACATTTGAATATGTGGTTATGCCATATTAAAATGGAGAAAAGTACTTATGCAAAACATTGTTTATTGTTAATTTTTGGTGTACCGGGCACCAGAAAGTTCTTACACATCTGTCTCCATGGAACATGTGTTCATTCCACTATAATCTGCTCATATATCCTGTTCATTCCCAGTCTGACCATTGCAGGAAATTCCATAGAAATCTGTTTGTTTGTGTTTATTTCAGCTTTACATAAACCCTGTCTATTCTTGGTCTACCCTACATAGGAATCTGTATACCTCCCTTTTCACACATCATTAATTACTTTCATTTTTTATGTTCATTCCTTTTCTTCATTCTGTTTATCCTAGTCCCTTTTTGCTGCAGACATGACATTCAGGTGTCTTGGAAAGCTGGGTGACCAGTCATGTGGCACCTGTAATAGCTATCATACATCTTCTCTGAAGCTCCTGTAACAACCAAGGGAAGACTCCATAGAATTTCTGTTTACTTATGTTCATATTTTTGGGGGAGGGGAGAGGATATTCTCTGACAGACCCACAGCATTGGGTGGTTACCAAGCATTACATAAAAGTTACAGAGGATTATCTCACTAATGTGCTAATACAGTATACAAGTAAAATAACAGTATCCATGTCCCGGACAGCAACTCCTCCCAGGCCCCGGCCTCTGTATTAGTTACACCGCAACGATATCGCTACCATTGCTGTTATGTATGAAATCATGTTCTCGGGCTCCTCCCCTCGAGCCGGCCCTGAAATCCGCGCGCGCCATAACGTCACCCAGCAGTCACATGCTAGTGTCATGCGCCGTGCATGTTCCGGGGCCCCCTATCTCCTCCCCCGGCCCCGCTCAGTTGCTGTTGCTCTCCAGCCCGCGGTGATAATAAGATCCCAGGACACAAAATGGCGCACAGCTGTCGGTGGCGGTTCCCAGCTCGGCCTGGGACCGGCCGGAGACTGGGAGCTAAACACAGACTGGCAGCCGTGCTGAGGGAGGATGCAGGCGTCACCGGATGCAGTACGGGCGCTGCTCATGGAATGTCTTTGGCCCCCGGGGGCCACGGGAACTGTGGGGGGGTTGGACCGGGATTTGATGCGGCGTTGCAAGTGTCCGTGGCGATTGGGAGCAACCTGAGACGGTTCAGGGACGTGTCCGGGGGCAGCAGCGGAGAGGTGAGGGGGAACGGGGGAGGAAGGGTGGGAGCCGGGGGGGGGCGGCATGGTGTGTGGGGGGCGGGGTGGATGAAGCGGGTGTCATTGTGTGGGGTGCAGGGTGTGTGCGCTGGAGAGGGGTGTGTGCCTGGGGGGGACCACCTGTGCCTCCTGCCTGCAGGGGGGTCCCTGCTCTGTGCATGTGACTGGCAGCCTTGGTACAGCTGGCATGGGAGAGGCAGGGTGCATACATGGGATACTAGATGATGCTGGCATCTGAGGGTCATCCTTCACATGTGGGGGCACTGACGTACAAGGCAATGCAGGTGTGCCCTGAGCATCATGCATTGGGGGGTCACACCTGGCATCTTAGGGCACAGTAATGTACTGCTTGTATTGCAACCAAATGCACCATGTATGAAGAGTGTTCCAGCTGCCAAGTGGCATTTAATACCTGCAGTGTAAACATTATAGGGCTCTGCTCTGTGCCAACATCATCTAGGCACTCCTGAAGTGATACCAAGTCTCCTGGCATCCATAAACTGAGACAGTAGTTTCATGTCATAGAAAGGGCACAGGATATGGGTGGCATATAAGGACTGTCAGGATAGCTGGGGCCAAGGTTGAATTCTTGCAGGATGCACACAGTTGTGTCATGGTTGCTAATACCAGATTGGCATGCCAAGGTGCCAGTGTGGTATGTGTGGCACGTCACCCAGTTGTATAGGCATATGCCTGTTGTGGAGTTGTGTGGGCGTGCTGGCTGTTATCCTGTGTAATGTATGTGCGTGTCCTGGGTGAGAGCATGTGCTGCAGCAGTGAGTGCTGGCTATATGGCAGTGCTGCTCTCCAGCCTGAACAGAAGGGGGTGTGTCGCCTCTTACACACCATGGAAATACTCTTAGCTCCCCTCCTAATGGAAATATCTATAGGGCTTTGTCTTGTTTTTATGTTCTGGGTGCTGATTTGATGTGAATGTGATGACGGATGAGCTTATATATATATATATTTTGTGTGTGTTCACTGACTCTTCCCCCGCGTGCATGTTGTGATGGGGTTGACGCCACTCCATTGTATGTCACTGTGGTGCTGATGAACATGCATTGAGCTGTGTATGCAGATGTGGCTGGGGTATACGTCTCTGTATGATGAGGCTGGGGTATACGTCTCTGTATGATGAGGCTGGGGTATACGTCTCTGTAGGATGAGGCTGGGGTATACGTCTCTGTAGGGTGAGGCTGGGGTATACGTCTCTGTAGGGTGAGGCTGGGGTATACGTCTCTGTAGGATGAGGCTGGGGGTATACGTCTCTGTAGGATGAGGCTGGGGGTATACGTCTCTGTATGATGAGGCTGGGGTATACGTCTCTGTAGGATGAGGCTGGGGTATACGTCTCTGTATGATGAGGCTGGGGGTATACGTCTCTGTAGGATGAGGCTGGGGTATACATCTCTGTAGGATGAGGCTGGGGTATACATCTCTGTAGGATGAGGCTGGGGTATACATGTCTGTATGGTGAGGCTGGGGGTATACATGTCTGTATGGTGAGGCTGGGGGTATACATGTCTGTATGGTGAGGCTGGGGGTATACATGTCTGTATGGTGAGGCTGGGGTATACATGTCTGTATGATGAGGTTGGGGGTATACATCTCTGTATGATGAGGCTGGGGTATACATCTCTGTATGATGAGGCTGGGGTATACATCTCTGTATGATGAGGCTGGGGTATACATCTCTGTATGATGAGGCTGGGGTATACATCTCTGTATGGTGAGGCTGGGAGTATACATCTCTGTATGGTGAGGCTGGGAGTATACATCTCTGTAGGATGAGGCTGGGGTATACATCTCTGTAGGATGAGGCTGGGGTATACATCTCTGTAGGATGAGGCTGGGGTATACATCTCTGTAGGATGAGGCTGGGGTATACATCTCTGTAGGATGAGGCTGGGGTATACATCTCTGTAGGATGAGGCTGAGGTATACATCTCTGTAGGATGAGGCTGGGGTATACATCTCTGTAGGATGAGGCTGGGGTATACGTCTCTGTAGGATGAGGCTGGGGTATACGTCTCTGTAGGGTGAGGCTGGGGTATACGTCTCTGTAGGGTGAGGCTGGGGTATACGTCTCTGTAGGATGAGGCTGGGGGTATACGTCTCTGTAGGATGAGGCTGGGGGTATACGTCTCTGTAGGATGAGGCTGGGGGTATACGTCTCTGTATGATGAGGCTGGGGTATACGTCTCTGTAGGATGAGGCTGGGGTATACGTCTCTGTATGATGAGGCTGGGGGTATACGTCTCTGTAGGATGAGGCTGGGGTATACATCTCTGTAGGATGAGGCTGGGGTATACATCTCTGTAGGATGAGGCTGGGGTATACATGTCTGTATGGTGAGGCTGGGGGTATACATGTCTGTATGGTGAGGCTGGGGGTATACATGTCTGTATGGTGAGGCTGGGGGTATACATGTCTGTATGGTGAGGCTGGGGGTATACATGTCTGTATGGTGAGGCTGGGGTATACATGTCTGTATGATGAGGTTGGGGGTATACATCTCTGTATGATGAGGCTGGGGTATACATCTCTGTATGATGAGGCTGGGGTATACATCTCTGTATGATGAGGCTGGGGTATACATCTCTGTATGATGAGGCTGGGGTATACATCTCTGTATGGTGAGGCTGGGAGTATACATCTCTGTATGGTGAGGCTGGGAGTATACATCTCTGTAGGATGAGGCTGGGGTATACATCTCTGTAGGATGAGGCTGGGGTATACATCTCTGTAGGATGAGGCTGGGGTATACATCTCTGTAGGATGAGGCTGGGGTATACATCTCTGTAGGATGAGGCTGGGGTATACATCTCTGTAGGATGAGGCTGAGGTATACATCTCTGTAGGATGAGGCTGGGGTATACATCTCTGTAGGATGAGGCTGGGGTATACATCTCTGTAGGATGAGGCTGGGGTATACATCTCTGTAGGATGAGGCTGGGGTATACATCTCTGTAGGATGAGGCTGGGGTATACATCTCTGTATGGTGAGGCTGGGGTATACATCTCTGTAGGATGAGGCTGGGGTATACATCTCTGTAGGATGAGGCTGGGGGTATACATCTCTGTAGGATGAGGCTGGGGGTATACATCTCTGTATGGTGAGGCTGGGGTATACATCTCTGTATGGTGAGGCTGGGGTATACATCTCTGTATGATGAGGCTGGGGTATACATCTCTGTATGATGAGGCTGGGGTATACATCTCTGTATGATGAGGCTGGGGTATACATCTCTGTATGATGAGGCTGGGGTATACATCTCTGTAGGATGAGGCTGGGGTATACATCTCTGTATGATGAGGCTGGGGTATACATCTCTGTATGATGAGGCTGGGGTATACATCTCTGTATGATGAGGCTGGGGTATACATCTCTGTAGGATGAGGCTGGGGTATACATCTCTGTAGGATGAGGCTGGGGTATACATCTCTGTAGGATGAGGCTGGGGTATACATCTCTGTAGGATGAGGCTGGGGTATACATCTCTGTAGGATGAGGCTGGGGTATACATCTCTGTAGGATGAGGCTGGGGTATACATCTCTGTAGGATGAGGCTGGGGTATACATCTCTGTAGGATGAGGCTGGGGTATACATCTCTGTAGGATGAGGCTGGGGTATACATCTCTGTAGGATGAGGCTGGGGTATACATCTCTGTAGGATGAGGCTGGGGTATACATCTCTGTAGGATGAGGCTGGGGTATACATCTCTGTATGTCTCTGGTCACGGTATTGGTGAATCCACAAGGCCAGGTTTTAGATTTCATGTGTGTCGCACTTTGAGGAAGTGTATGGAGGAGGAGTCTGTCACTGGGGGTGCAAGTGTATGCGTCTTTATTGATCTCTGGTTACTCAAGGGGGGTGTGTCTCTGAACCGTCTGTTTATGTTGTGCTTGGAGGCTGAATTTCTAGGGGGAGGTTTTGGTATTTTCAGGGTACAGTTTCATTGTGCAATGGTATGCATATGATGATTAGGGGTCACGTGGCTGCGCCACTTATTAGTTGTCATTGATCTGGGGGCCTTGTCGCTGTAGTAATGTTATTCCTTTCATGTCAGAAGCTACATGTTGTAAACATAGGAGGAGTGGTGTATGTGGGCTGGGCACCGCTTATTGTGTTTGGGACATGATGAGGAGGGGGCTTTGTTTTGGCGGCAGATGAGCAGCTGCTGTCTGAGTCTTTTGAGCTTGGGGTGGGGTGGGGGGGTGTCTTCATTCTATATTGATGTATGGTGAGAAGATTTTGTCAGACTTTGATGCTTGTTACTTGCTTTCTAATCTTCCCGTTTCTCTACCCCCTTTATTCTCCACTTTTTTGCACATTGCCTGAAATGTGTTGCTCTTCCCATGTCTCATACAATGTTCACCATACAGATTATACAAATGCTGTTCCCCCTGTGAGCAGCACAATGTTTTCTTTTTTCTTCTTCTTCTAATTACTGGAAACATTTTGCCACTATAGGTAAAAGCTTCATTCAGATGACTTTATGTATTTTCTACTGGGATACAGGACCATGTTGTGGTTTACTTGGCTTCATGTGGGATGATTTCTTGCTTTGGTTTTTTGTCACTTGCTCTTTCAGTCAGTCATTCACTCTCTCCTCTGTCTCTTTCTGTATGTCTCTTTCTTTTGTGCTCTTCCCCCTCTCCATTCGCTCTCTTCCCCCCCTCTCCATTCGCTCTCTTCCCCCCCTCTCCATTCGCTCTCTTCCCCCCCCTCTCCATTCGCTCTCTTCCCCCCCTCTCCATTCGCTCTCTTCCCCCCCTCTCCATTCGCTCTCTTCCCCCCCTCTCCATTCGCTCTCTTTCCCCCCTCTCCATTCGCTCTCTTCCCCCCCTCTCCATTCGCTCTCTTCCCCCCCTCTCCATTCGCTCTCTTCCCCCCCTCTCCATTCGCTCTCTTCCCCCCCCCTCTCCATTCGCTCTCTTCCCCCCCCTCTCCATTCGCTCTCTTCCCCCCCCTCTCCATTCGCTCTCTTCCCCCCCCTCTCCATTCGCTCTCTTCCCCCCCTCTCCATTCGCTCTCTTCCCCCCCTCTCCATTCGCTCTCTTCCCCCCCCTCTCCATTCGCTCTTCCCCCCCTCTCCATTCGCTCTTCCCCCCTCTCCATTCGCTCTTCCCCCCTCTCCATTCGCTCTTCCCCCCCTCTCCATTCGCTCTTCCCCCCTCTCCATTCGCTCTTCCCCCCTCTCCATTCGCTCTCTTCCCCCCCCTCTCCATTCGCTCTCTTCCCCCCTCTCCATTCGCTCTTCCCCCCTCTCCATTCGCTCTTCCCCCCCCTCTCCATTCGCTCTTCCCCCCCCTCTCCATTCGCTCTTCCCCCCCCCCTCTCCATTCGCTCTTCCCCCCCTCTCCATTCGCTCTTCCCCCCCCTCTCCATTCGCTCTTCCCCCCCCTCTCCATTCGCTCTTCCCCCCCCTCTCCATTCGCTCTTCCCCCCCCCTCTCCATTCGCTCTTCCCCCCCCCTCTCCATTCGCTCTTCCCCCCCCTCTCCATTCGCTCTTCCCCCCCCTCTCCATTCGCTCTTCCCCCCCCCTCTCCATTCGCTCTTCCCCCCCTCTCCATTCGCTCTTCCCCCCCCTCTCCATTCGCTCTTCCCCCCCCTCTCCATTCGCTCTTCCCCCCCCTCTCCATTCGCTCTTCCCCCCCCCTCTCCATTCGCTCTTCCCCCCCTCTCCATTCGCTCTTCCCCCCCTCTCCATTCGCTCTTCCCCCCCTCTCCATTCGCTCTTCCCCCCCCTCTCCATTCGCTCTTCCCCCCCTCTCCATTCGCTCTTCCCCCCCTCTCCATTCGCTCTTCCCCCCCCTCTCCATTCGCTCTTCCCCCCCTCTCCATTCGCTCTTCCCCCCCTCTCCATTCGCTCTTCCCCCCCTCTCCATTCGCTCTTCCCCCCCCTCTCCATTCGCTCTTCCCCCCCTCTCCATTCGCTCTTCCCCCCCCTCTCCATTCGCTCTTCCCCCCCCTCTCCATTCGCTCTTCCCCCCCCCCTCTCCATTCGCTCTTCCCCCCCCTCTCCATTCGCTCTTCCCCCCCCTCTCCATTCGCTCTTCCCCCCCCCTCTCCATTCGCTCTTCCCCCCCTCTCCATTCGCTCTTCCCCCCCCCCTCTCCATTCGCTCTTCCCCCCCCTCTCCATTCGCTCTTCCCCCCCCTCTCCATTCGCTCTTCCCCCCCCCTCTCCATTCGCTCTTCCCCCCCCCCTCTCCATTCGCTCTCCCCCCCCCCTCTCCATTCGCTCTTCCCCCCCCCCTCTCCATTCGCTCTTCCCCCCCCCCTCTCCATTCGCTCTTCCCCCCCCCTCTCCATTCGCTCTTCCCCCCCCCCTCTCCATTCGCTCTTCCCCCCCTCTCCATTCGCTCTTCCCCCCTCTCCATTCGCTCTTCCCCCCCCCTCTCCATTCGCTCTTCCCCCCCCTCTCCATTCGCTCTTCCCCCCCTCTCCATTCGCTCTTCCCCCCCTCTCCATTCGCTCTTCCCCCCCCCTCTCCATTCCGCTCTTCCCCCCCCCTCTCCATTCGCTCTTCCCCCCCCCCTCTCCATTCGCTCTTCCCCCCCCTCTCCATTCGCTCTCCCCCCCCCCTCTCCATTCGCTCTCCCCCCCCTCTCCATTCGCTCTTCCCCCCTCTCCATTCGCTCTCTTCCCCCCCCTCTCCATTCGCTCTTCCCCCCCCTCTCCATTCGCTCTTTCCCCCCCCCCCTCTCCATTCGCTCTTCCCCCCCCCCTCTCCATTCGCTCTTCCCCCCCCCCTCTCCATTCGCTCTTCCCCCCCCCCTCTCCATTCGCTCTCCCCCCCCCCCCCTCTCCATTCGCTCTTCCCCCCCTCTCCATTCGCTCTCCCCCCCCCTCTCCATTCGCTCTTCCCCCCCCTCTCCATTCGCTCTTCCCCCCCCCTCTCCATTCGCTCTTCCCCCCCCTCTCCATTCGCTCTTCCCCCCCTCTCCATTCGCTCTTCCCCCCCCCCTCTCCATTCGCTCTTCCCCCCCCCTCTCCATTCGCTCTCCCCCCCCCCCTCTCCATTCGCTCTTCCCCCCCCCCCTCTCCATTCGCTCTTCCCCCCCCCTCTCCATTCGCTCTTCCCCCCCCTCTCCATTCGCTCTTCCCCCCCCTCTCCATTCGCTCTTCCCCCCCCCTCTCCATTCGCTCTTCCCCCCCCCTCTCCATTCGCTCTTCCCCCCCCTCTCCATTCGCTCTTCCCCCCCCTCTCCATTCGCTCTTCCCCCCCCTCTCCATTCGCTCTTCCCCCCCCTCTCCATTCGCTCTTCCCCCCCTCTCCATTCGCTCTTCCCCCCCCTCTCCATTCGCTCTTCCCCCCTCTCCATTCGCTCTTCCCCCCCCTCTCCATTCGCTCTTCCCCCCTCTCCATTCGCTCTTCCCCCCCCCCTCTCCATTCGCTCTTCCCCCCCCCTCTCCATTCGCTCTTCCCCCCCCTCTCCATTCGCTCTTCCCCCCCCTCTCCATTCGCTCTTCCCCCCCCCTCTCCATTCGCTCTTCCCCCCCCTCTCCATTCGCTCTTCCCCCCCCCCTCTCCATTCGCTCTTCCCCCCCCCTCTCCATTCGCTCTTCCCCCCCCCTCTCCATTCGCTCTTCCCCCCCCCTCTCCATTCGCTCTTCCCCCCCCCTCTCCATTCGCTCTTCCCCCCCCCTCTCCATTCGCTCTTTCCCCCCCCCTCTCCATTCGCTCTTCCCCCCCCCTCTCCATTCGCTCTTCCCCCCCCTCTCCATTCGCTCTTCCCCCCCCTCTCCATTCGCTCTTCCCCCCCCTCTCCATTCGCTCTTCCCCCCCCTCTCCATTCGCTCTTCCCCCCCCTCTCCATTCGCTCTTCCCCCCCCCTCTCCATTCGCTCTTCCCCCCCCCTCTCCATTCGCTCTTCCCCCCCCTCTCCATTCGCTCTTCCCCCCCCCTCTCCATTCGCTCTTCCCCCCCCCTCTCCATTCGCTCTTCCCCCCCCCTCTCCATTCGCTCTTCCCCCCCCCTCTCCATTCGCTCTTCCCCCCCCCTCTCCATTCGCTCTTCCCCCCCCCCCTTCCATTCGCTCTTCCCCCCCCCTCCATTCGCTCTTCCCCCCCCCCTCCATTCGCTCTTCCCCCCCCTCTCCATTCGCTCTTCCCCCCCCTCTCCATTCGCTCTTCCCCCCCCCTCTCCATTCGCTCTTCCCCCCCCCTCTCCATTCGCTCTTCCCCCCCCCATCTCCATTCGCTCTTCCCCCCCCCATCTCCATTCGCTCTTCCCCCCCCCTCTCCATTCGCTCTTCCTCCCCCCCTCTCCATTCGCTCTTCCCCCCTCTCCATTCGCTCTTCCCCCCCTCTCCATTTGCTCTTCCCCCCCTCTCCATTTGCTCTTCCCCCCCTCTCCATTAGCTCTTCCCCCCCCCCTCCCCCCCTCCATTCGCTCTTCCCCCCCCCCCTCCATTCGCTCTTCCCCCCCCCCCTCTCCATTCGCTCTCCCCCCCCCCTCTCCATTCGCTCTTCCCCCCCCCTCTCCATTCGCTCTTCCCCCCCCCTCTCCATTCGCTCTTCCCCCCCCCTCTCCATTCGCTCTCCCCCCCCTCTCCATTCGCTCTCCCCCCCCCTCTCCATTCGCTCTTCCTCCCCCCCTCTCCATTCGCTCTTCCCCCCCCTCTCCATTCGCTCTTCCCCCCCCTCTCCATTCGCTCTTCCCCCCCCTCTCCATTCGCTCTTCCCCCCCCCTCTCCATTCGCTCTTCCCCCCCCCTCTCTCCATTCGCTCTTCCCCCCCCCCTCTCCATTCGCTCTTCCCCCCCCTCTCTCCATTCGCTCTTCCCCCCCCCTCTCCATTCGCTCTTCCCCCCCCCCTCTCCATTCGCTCTTCCCCCCCCCTCTCCATTCGCTCTTCCCCCCCCCCTCTCCATTCGCTCTTCCCCCCCCTCTCCATTCCCTCTTCCCCCCCCCCTCTCCATTCCCTCTTCCCCCCCCCCCTCTCCATTCCCTCTTCCCCCCCTCTCCATTCCCTCTTCCCCCCCCCTCTCCATTCGCTCTTCCCCCCCCCTCTCCATTCGCTCTTCCCCCCCCCCTCTCCATTCGCTCTTCCCCCCCCCTCTCCATTCGCTCTTCCCCCCCCTCTCCATTCGCTCTTCCCCCCCCTCTCCATTCGCTCTTCCCCCCCCTCTCCATTCGCTCTTCCCCCCCCTCTCCATTCGCTCTTCCCCCCCCCATCTCCATTCGCTCTTCCCCCCCCCTCTCCATTCGCTCTTCCCCCCCTCTCCATTCGCTCTTCCCCCCCCCTCTCCATTCGCTCTTCCCCCCCCTCCTCCATTCGCTCTTCCCCCCCTCTCCATTCGCTCTTCCCCCCCCTCTCCATTCGCTCTTCCCCCCCTCTCCATTCGCTCTTCCCCCCCCTCTCCATTCGCTCTTCCCCCCCTCTCCATTCGCTCTTCCCCCCCTCTCCATTCGCTCTTCCCCCCCTCTCCATTCGCTCTTCCCCCCCCCTCTCCATTCGCTCTTCCCCCCCCCTCTCCATTCGCTCTTCCCCCCCCTCTCCATTCGCTCTTCCCCCCCTCTCCATTAGCTCTTCCCCCCCCCTCTCCATTAGCTCTTCCCCCCCCTCTCCATTAGCTCTTCCCCCCCTCTCCATTAGCTCTTCCCCCCCTCTCCATTAGCTCTTCCCCCCCTCTCCATTAGCTCTTCCCCCCCCCCCCTCCATTCGCTCTTCCCCCCCCCTCTCCATTCGCTCTTCCCCCCCCTCTCCATTCGCTCTTCCCCCCCCTCTCCATTCGCTCTTCCCCCCTCTCCATTCGCTCTTCCCCCCCCTCTCCATTCGCTCTTCCCCCCCCTCTCCATTCGCTCTTCCCCCCCCCTCTCCATTCGCTTTTCCCCCCCCCTCTCCATTCGCTTTTCCCCCCCCCTCTCCATTCGCTTTTCCCCCCCCCTCTCCATTCGCTCTTTCCCCCCCCCTCTCCATTCGCTCTTCCCCCCCCCCTCTCCATTCGCTCTTCCCCCCCCCCCCTCTCCATTCGCTCTTCCCCCCCCCCCTCTCCATTCGCTCTTCCCCCCCCTCTCCATTCGCTCTTCCCCCCCCCTCTCCATTCGCTCTTCCCCCCCCTCTCCATTAGCTCTCCCCCCCCCTCTCCATTCGCTCTTCCCCCCCTCTCCATTCGCTCTCCCCCCCCCTCTCCATTCGCTCTTCCCCCCCCCTCTCCATTCGCTCTTCCCCCCCCCCTCTCCATTCGCTCTTCCCCCCCCCCCCTCTCCATTCGCTCTTCCCCCCCTCTCCATTCGCTCTTCCCCCCCCCCCTCTCCATTCGCTCTTCCCCCCCCCTCTCCATTCGCTCTTCCCCCCCCTCTCCATTCGCTCTTCCCCCCCCCTCTCCATTCGCTCTTCCCCCCCCCCTCTCCATTCGCTCTTCCCCCCCCCCTCTCCATTCGCTCTTCCCCCCCCCCTCTCCATTCGCTCTTCCCCCCCCCCTCTCCATTCGCTCTTCCCCCCCCCTCTCCATTCGCTCTTCCCCCCCCCCTCTCCATTCGCTCTTCCCCCCCCTCTCCATTCGCTCTTCCCCCCCCCCTCTCCATTCGCTCTTCCCCCCCCCCTCTCCATTCGCTCTTCCCCCCGCCCCCCCCCTCTCCATTCGCTCTTCCCCCCCCCTCTCCATTCGCTCTTCCCCCCCCCTCTCCATTCGCTCTTTCCCCCCCCCTCTCCATTCGCTCTTCCCCCCCCTCTCCATTCGCTCTTCCCCCCCCCTCTCCATTCGCTCTTCCCCCCCCCTCTCCATTCGCTCTTCCCCCCCCCTCTCCATTCGCTCTTCCCCCCCCTCTCCATTCGCTCTTCCCCCCCCCTCTCCATTCGCTCTTCCCCCCCCCCTCTCCATTCGCTCTTCCCCCCCTCTCCATTCGCTCTTCCCCCCCCCCCTCTCCATTCGCTCTTCCCCCCCCCCTCTCCATTCGCTCTTCCCCCCCCCTCTCCATTCGCTCTTCCCCCCCCTCTCCATTCGCTCTTCCCCCCCCTCTCCATTCGCTCTTCCCCCCCCTCTCCATTCGCTCTTCCCCCCCCCCCTCTCCATTCGCTCTTCCCCCCCCCCTCTCCATTCGCTCTTCCCCCCCCCTCTCCATTCGCTCTTCCCCCCCCCCCCTCTCCATTCGCTCTTTCCCCCCCCCTCTCCATTCGCTCTTCCCCCCCCCCTCTCCATTCGCTCTTCCCCCCCCCCTCTCCATTCGCTCTTCCCCCCCCCCCTCTCCATTCGCTCTTCCCCCCCCCCTCTCCATTCGCTCTTCCCCCCCCCCCTCTCCATTCGCTCTTCCCCCCCCCCTCTCCATTCGCTCTTCCCCCCCCCTCTCCATTCGCTCTTCCCCCCCCTCTCCATTCGCTCTTTCCCCCCCCTCTCCATTCGCTCTTTCCCCCCCCCCGCTCTCCTCCATTCGCTCTTTCCCCCCCCCTCTCCATTCGCTCTTCCCCCCCCCTCTCCATTCGCTCTTCCCCCCCCCTCTCCATTCGCTCTTCCCCCCCCCTCTCCATTCGCTCTTCCCCCCCCCCTCTCCATTCGCTCTTCCCCCCCCCCTCTCCATTCGCTCTTCCCCCCCCCCCTCTCCATTCGCTCTTCCCCCCCCCCTCTCCATTCGCTCTTCCCCCCCCTCTCCATTCGCTCTTCCCCCCCCCTCTCCATTCGCTCTTCCCCCCCCCTCTCCATTCGCTCTTCCCCCCCCCTCTCCATTCGCTCTTCCCCCCCCCTCTCCATTCGCTCTTCCCCCCCCCTCTCCATTCGCTCTTCCCCCCCCCCTCTCCATTAGCTCTTCCCCCCCCCCCTCTCCATTAGCTCTTCCCCCCCCCTCTCCATTAGCTCTTCCCCCCCCCTCTCCATTAGCTCTTCCCCCCCCCCTCTCCATTAGCTCTTCCCCCCCCCTCTCCATTAGCTCTTCCCCCCCCCCCTCTCCATTAGCTCTTCTCCCCCCCCCTCTCCATTAGCTCTTCCCCCCCCCCTCTCCATTAGCTCTTCCCCCCCCTCTCCATTAGCTCTTCCCCCCCCTCTCCATTAGCTCTTCCCCCCCCCTCTCCATTAGCTCTTCCCCCCCCTCTCCATTAGCTCTTCCCCCCCCCCTCTCCATTAGCTCTTCCCCCCCCTCTCCATTAGCTCTTCCCCCCCCCTCTCCATTAGCTCTTCCCCCCCCCTCTCCATTCGCTCTTCCCCCCCCCTCTCCATTCGCTCTTCCCCCCCCCCCTCCTCCATTCGCTCTTCCCCCCCCCTCTCCATTCGCTCTTCCCCCCCCCTCTCCATTCGCTCTTCCCCCCCTCTCCATTCGCTCTTCCCCCCCCTCTCCATTCGCTCTTCCCCCCCCCTCTCCATTCGCTCTTCCCCCCCCCTCTCCATTCGCTCTTCCCCCCCCCTCTCCATTCGCTCTTCCCCCCCCCCTCTCCATTCGCTCTTCCCCCCCCCCCCTCTCCATTCGCTCTTCCCCCCCCCCTCTCCATTCGCTCTTCCCCCCCCCTCTCCATTCGCTCTTCCCCCCCCTCTCCATTCGCTCTTCCCCCCCCCGTCCCCCCCTCTCCATTCGCTCTTCCCCCCCCCCCTCTCCATTCGCTCTTCCCCCCCCCCTCTCCATTCGCTCTTCCCCCCCCCATCCCCCCCCTCTCCATTCGCTCTTCCCTCCCCCCCCTCTCCATTCGCTCTTCCCCCCCCCTCTCCATTCGCTCTTTCC